>NC_133457.1:54735449-55420449 GCF_048565385.1 Saimiri boliviensis | reverse complement strand
AGACACCCACATGGACACGAAGTGGGATATGGTACAAGTGTGTGATGAGTGTGTGTAGGTGGTCTCACTGCTGTGCAGAAACACCAAACACACTCTGTATCTGCTTCAACTCTGGAAACCTTCACCTCACCATGGCTGGTTTCCCAAATCATGGCTTCACTACAGGTCTTGTCACCTCCCAGAACTGCGCCACCTGTGGACTTCAGCCCAGATCCTGCTCTAGCCACCAGTGACTAATCCCATTCCAACCACTTTCTCCCTTAGTCCCACATCTGCTCTGCAGGCCTCCAGGTCCTCAATCTCTTGACCTAACTGCCATGCCGAGCTGGAGCTCATGGCTGTCCACCTGAACCACATCTCACCAACACCCTGAAACTCTCGTGCCCCACTCGCCTCACACCTGTCCAGAAAAACTCCAGCCCTCCATTAACCCCACAGCCAGCCCTCTCTTTTGTAGCAGACTGTTAGCTGGCCCCTCAAATCCATTCTCTTCTTCCTCCGTAGTAATAGTTTTAGTTGGGAACATGGCTGCCAGCTGGACTCCTTTTTCAGAAGTCCTTGCGGCTAGATGCCTGAGTTCTTGACAATAAAATGTGAGCAAAGGTGATGTGTACAACATCTCTGTTATTTGTCTAAAAGGAAGTTACTTGGTTTCACTTCTGCTCCTGCCCCTTCCCGAAGCCGGGATGTGGTAGACACTCAGCACCGGCCATGCAGCCACAGTAACCTGGCCTGTGGGATGTCAGGACAAGGAACTGGGACCTTGGATGGTTTTGGAACATGAACCACATCACCAGCCTGGGTCACTCTCCTCCCTTTGGAGGAGAGTGTCATATCAGAGAGAAATAAACATTTCATCTTACTTAATCCACTCTTTGTTATAGCAGATTCTATTGCAGCCAAATTCATGGAGAAAAACGCCATAACCAGTCAGGGCAGTAACACTATGAATTCCTGTCTCCAGCCTCAGCGGACCTCACTCGCACAGTTCTTGGTCAGCTCCCTTTCAGATTTCCCTTAGTAAAACCTTCCCAGCCTTATGAGACTCCCAGGCTCCCATCCAACACCTCTTGCTCTGAACCGACAATGTTGTCTCACATCGTTAAATGCTGAGCCCACTAAGGATGCTCTCCTAACACGTCCTGCCCACCCCTGCAGTTCTTTCCTCTCATCCCATGGGACAGGTGTCCTTCTCTGTGTTCTCTGCGCAGACTCCCTAGATTAGAATCCCAGCTCCACTATGGACTACCTGTGCAACCTATCTCAACCTCCATTTCCTCAACTGTAAAGTGGAGATTAGTAACAAGAGTTGTCAGATGACATGAGATAATGCATGTAAAGCAGTTAGTGCGAGGCCTGTATAATAGGCAATGGCCACCTGCCGCTGACATGGCCGCAACAGATGTGACTGCATCACGACCCGATGAAAGCCTTTTACGGAACCTCCACAGCCTCCAGAACAAAGTCTAAACTTTTTAACGTTAGGCTCTCACGCATGTTTGCCATTTACTCTTTGAATCTTCTGCCACCCTCTGCTTTAAACACTATGCTCCAATAATATCAAACTCCCCACAAATCTAATGTCTATGTTCACTCATTTGACAGACATATATAATAAAATGCCCACTATTGGTGACTACTCTGCAAATTAATTTTCCTTCCTGGGGGTATCCCAATTACCTCCTAAAAACATGCCAACATGAAAAGGAGCCTATTTCAATCTTGTGTCTAGGAAGTGATAGGGAATTCCGTCTCCTTATTTATAAAATAAAATAGGTAATCCTCCTTTCATCTCTAAAATGTGATGGTATGCTAAGGTGGTCATGGGAAAAAACTAATCTTTATATCCGCTTTAAGTCTTAATACATTGTTTAAATGCACTTGAAGTACTACATCCTGTGGAAAGAGAATGAAATTCCTTTAAGAGAGACATAAGGACAAGAGCCAGAAGGTGAGGCTGGTAGCAAAGGGATGCTAAAGAATAAAAGGTCCAGCGTGGACACAGAGGAAGATGGAGAAGGGGAAGCCCCTCAGTGGCAGCCAGCCCGGGTTTCCACAAAGCCCAGCGCTGCCAGGTTCCTGTCTCTTCCTCTTCCTGCCTTCCCAGAAGATCTGAGAAGAACCCTGAGGGAGTGCTTACCACAGGCCAGGCTGCTCTGCTGGCCAAGAATGCTTGTCAGATCAAATAAAGCTGCCTCCATCCTTTTAGCTGAGTTATCTGTGGGTCATTCTAGGGACTGGAGCAGGAAGAAGAGCCAAGGTCAGGGGGACACTGCCTAGAGATCCCAACACAAAACTTAAACACAGATTTATCAAGCACTGCACTTCCTGATAAAGAGATTATGGGTAAGTCAAACCCATTTTGGCTTGAGCCACATTGGGCTATAGGAATTTTTTCAGGATATTAATTCTAGTGTTTTTTTAGAATGCGGGCCCATGACCAATTCATCATATATTCTCCAGGACGGTATCCCGTTCTCTAAATTAGGCAAAAAATGTCTGAAGTGTTCTTCAGATGCCTATTAAGTAATGCTATGACCAAATAGTATCAATTCAAAAATCAAAAAACCTAGTATGAACGCAAATATTATTTAAATAAAGGCATATGAAATATAGTACAATAAATCTATATATCATTAAATAAATGTTTAAGCTCTTTTAATAAGACTTTCAATGGAGCCACACAGCCAATCTCTGGCTTACCTCCAAAGGCCCTAAATCAGGCATCCCCAAACTTTTTACACAGGGGGCCAGTTCACTGTCCCTGAGACCGTTAGAGGGCCACCACATACTGTGCTCCTCTCATTGACCACCAATGAAAGAGGTGCCCCTTCCTGAAGTGCAGCGGGGGGCCGGATAAATGGCCTCAGGGGGCCGCATGCAGCCCACGGGCTGTAGTTTGGGGACACCTGCCCTAAATAGTCATATCATGAAGCTAGGAAAAGGTACCTGGTGGCAGATACCGTATGCCAAATATTGAAGAGAACATAAATAACCTTGGAAGCTCAAATCTATAAGGTGGTGGCAGAATTATGAACAGGTGGAAAACAGTGGGCTAGAGGCCAAAGTGATAGCATTCACAATGGAAGACGGCAGTAGAGTTTTCTGGACAGACTTAGAGGCCAAAGGTGAGGTGGTAATTCCTACCAGACTTTCGTTTCAAATAATGGCAGGACTCGCCAACTTAAACACCAAGCTGACTGGACACTCCCTGCATTTCCTAAGACTTCACAATCACTACACTTTCTCTGACAGAACTTTTGAAGCATTAAATAAATCGCTGAAGGAAGCCAGACACCAGCGCATTTCTGCACAGGGGCAGACATTGCTAGCTGCTCACCAAGAGTCATCACCCCTTCCTTACCAAAGAAGCCCAATTTTGTCCACGATAAGAATGTGATCAACTCAAACCTCAATTTCCTCCAATGTGCATCAACTGATGAATAAATAGTTTATATCCATACAACAGAATATTTTTCAGCAATAAAAAAGAATGAAGCACTGACACATCATACAACATGAAGGAATCTTGAAAATCGTACGTTAAATAAGCTAAACACAAAAGACCACATGTTGTATGATTCCATTGATATGAATGGTCCAGAACAGGCAAATCTATACAGACAAAAAGTAGATTCGTGGTTGCCTTGGGCTGAGGCTGAGAGTAGAATTGGGAGTGACTGCTAATGGGTATGGGGTTTATTTTTAGGTGAATAAAAACAAGGTTGTGGTAATGATTCTACAACTCTGTGACTACACTAAAAATCACGAAGAATTATACACTTTAGATGGGTGTTACTAGAATTATATCTCAGTAAAGCTGGGTTTTTTGTTTTTTGTTTTTTGTTTTGTTTTGTTTTTAGTTTAAGAAGCCTTTACTCATCCTTGGACATAGGCTAGGATAATTTTTTAAAAATATTTTATTGCGTTTTAGGTTTTGGGGTACATGTGAAGAACATGCAGGATTGTTGCATAGGTACATACATAACAATGTGGTTTGCTGCCTTCCCCCCCATCGCCTATATCTGGCATTTCACCTCGTTATCCCTTCCCAACTCCCCCCTCCCGCTGTCCCTCCCCTAGTTCCCCCCCACAGACCCCAGTGTGTGATGCTCCCCTCCCTGTGTCCATGTGTTCTCATTGTTCAGCACCCACCTATCAGTGAGAACATGCAGTACTTTATTTTCTGTTCAGGTTGCTGAGAATGATGGTTTCCAGGCTTATCCATGTCCCTATAAAGGACATGAACTCATCATTTTTTATGGCTGCATAGTATTCCATGGTATATATGTGCCACATTTTCCCTATCCAGTCTATCATCGATGGGCATTTGGGTTGGTTTGAAGTCTTTGCTATTGTAAACAGTGCTGCAATGAACATTCATGTGCATATGTCCATCATTCATGGGTAGAATGATTTATAATCCTTTGGCTATATACTCAGTAATAGGATTGCTGGGTCAAATGGAATTTCTATTTCTAGGTCCTTGAAGACTCACCACACTGTCTTCCACAATGGTTGAACTAATTTACACTCCCACCAACAGTGTAAAAGTGTTCCTATTTCTCCACATCCTCTCCAGCATCTGTTGTCTCTGGATTTTTTAATGATCTCCATTCTAACTGTCATGAGATGGTATCTCAATGTAGTTTTGATTTGCATTTCTCTAATGACCAGTGATTATGAGCATTTTTTCATATGTTTGTTGGCCTCATATATGTCTTCTTTTGAAAAGTGTCTGTTCATATCCTTAGCCCACTTTTGAATGCGTTTGTTTCTTTTCTTTTTTTTTTTTTTCTTGTAAATCTTTTTAGTTCTTTGTAGATTCTGGATATTAGCCCTTTGTCAGATGGGTAAACTGCAAAAATCTTTTCCCATTCTGTTGGTTGCTGGTTCACTCTAATGATTGTTTCTTTTGTGGTGCAGAAGCTCCTTAGTTTAATTAGATCCCATTTGTCTATTTTGGCTTTTGTTGCCAATGTTTTTTGGTGTCTTAGTCATGAAGTCCTTGCCTATGCCTATGTCCCGAACGGTTTTGCCTAGGTTTTCTTCTAGGGTTTTTATGGTGTTAGGTCTTATGTTTTAAGTCTTTAATCCATCTGGAGTTAATTTTAGTGTAAGGTGTCAGGAAGGGGTCCAGTTTCTGCCTTCTGCACATGGCTAGCCAGTTTTCCCAATAAAATTTATTAAACAGGGAATCCTTTTCTCACTGCTTGTTTTTGTGAGGTTTGTCAAAGATCAGATGGTTGTAGATGTGTTTCCTCCGAGGCCTCTGTTCTGTTCCACTGGTCTATATCTCTGTTTTGGTACCAGTACCATGCTGTTTGGTTACTGTAGCCATGTAGTATAGTTTGAAGTCAGGTAGCATGATGCCTCCAGCTTTGTTCCTTTTTTTTTTTTTTTCGCTGGAGTCTTGTTCTGTCACGAGGTTGGAGTGCAGTGGCTCAATCTTGGCTCACCGCAACGTCTGCCTCCTGGGTTCAAGCAATTCTTCCGCCTCAGCCTTCCAGGTACCTGGGACCACAGGCACATGCCACCATGCCTGACTATTCTTTGTATTTTTAGTAGAGATGGGGTTTCACCATGTTGGCCAGGATGGTCTCAATCTCTTAACCTCGTGATCCACCCACCTCAGCCCTCCGAAGTGCTGGGATTACAGGAGTCAGCCACTGCTCCTGGCCCAACTTTGTTCTTTTTGCTTAGAATTGACTTGGCTATGCAGGTTCTCTTTCGGTTCTATATGAAGTTTAAGGTGGTTTTTCCAGATCTGTGAAGAAGGCCATTGGTAGCTTGATGGAGATAGTGTTGAATCTGTAAATTACTTTGGGCAGTATAGCCATTTTCACGATATTGGTTCTTCCTAACCATGAGTATGGAATGTTTCTCCATCTGTTTGTGTCCTCTCTTACTTCACTGAGAAGTGCTTTGTAGTTCTCCTTGAAGAGGCCCTTTACATTCTTTGTTAGTTGTATTCCTAGGTATTTTATTCTCTTTGTAGCAATTGTCAATGGCAGTTTGTTCCTTATTTGGCTCTAAGTCTGTTATTGGTGTATAGGAGTGCTTGTGATTTTTGCACATTGATTTTGTATCCTGAGACTTTGCTGAAGTTGCTTATCAGCTTCAGGAGATTTTGGGCTGAGATGATGGGGTCTTCTAAATATACAGCCATGTTGTCTGCAAATAGAGACAATTTGACTTGCTCCTTTTCTAATTGAATACACTTTATTTCTTTTCCTTGCCTGATTGCTCTGGATAGAACTTCCAGTACTTTATTGAATAGAAGTGGTGACAGAGGGCATCCTTATCTAGTGCCAGATTTCAAAGGGAATGCTTCCAATTTTTGCCCATTCAGTATGACATTGGCTGTGGATTTGCTGTAAATAGCTTTTATTATTTTGAGATATGTTCCATCAATACCTAGTTTATTGAGAGTTTTTAGCATAAAGGGCTGTTGAATTTTTTCAAAGGCCTTTTCTGCATCTATTGAGATAATCGTGGTTTTTTTCTTTGGTTCTGTTTATCTGGTGAATTAGGTTTACAGACTTGCATATGTTGAACCAGCCTTGCATCCCCGGGATGAAGCCTATTTGATTGTGATGGATAAGCTTTTTGATGTGCTGTTGCAATCGGTTTGCCAGTATTTTATTGAAGATTTTTGCGTCTATGTTCATTATGGATATTGGCCTGAAGTTTTCTTTTCTTGTTCAGTCTCTGCCGGGTTTTGGTATTAGGATGATGTTGTTCTCATAAAATGATTTGGGAAGGATTCCCTCTTTTTGGATTGTTTGGAATAGTTTCAGAAGGAGTGGTTCCAGCTCCTGTTTGTATGTCTGGTAGAATTCAGCTGTGAACCCATCTGGACCTGGGCTTTTTTTGGTTTGTAGGCTATTAATTGCTGCCTCAACTTGAGCCCTTGTAATTGGTCTATTCAGGGATTCGACTTCTTCCTTTTGTAGGCTTAGGAGGATGCAAGTGTCCAGGAATGTGTTTATTTCTTCCAGGTTTACTGGTTTATCTGCATAGAGTTGTTTGTAGTAATCTCTAACGGTGGATTGCATTTCTGTGGAATCTGTGATGATATCCCCTGTATCATTTTCGATTGCATCTATTTGCTTATTCTCTCTTTTCTTTTTTATTAATCTGGCTAGTGGTCTATTTTGTTGATCTTTTGAAAAACCAGTTCCTGGATTTATTGAATTTTTGAAGGTTTTTTTGTGTGTGTGTGTCTCTACCTCTTTCAGTTCTGCTCTGATCTTAGATATTTCTTGTCTTCTGCTAGGTTTTGAGTTCTTTTGATCTTGTTCCTCTAGCTCTTTGAATTTTGACAATAGGGTGCCAATTTTAGATCTTTCCTTGTTTCTCATGTGGGCATTTATTGCTATATATTTTCCTCTAGACACTGCTTTAAATGTGTCCCAGAGATTCTGGTATGTTGTGTCTTCATTATTATTGTTTTCAAAGAACATCTTTATTTCTGCCTTCATTTCATTGTTTATCCAATCAACATTCAAGAGCCAGTTGTTCAGTTTCCATGAAGTTGCGTGGTTCTGAGTTAGTTTCAGATTTCTGAGTTTTAACTTTATTGCACTGTGGTCTGAGAGACTGTTATGATTTCCATTCTTTTGCATTTGCTGAGGAGTGTGATTTACTTCCAATTACGTGGTCAGTTTTAGAGTAGGTATGGTGTAGTGCTGAGAAGAATGTGGATTTGGAGTGAAGACTTATGTAAATGTCTACAAGGTTTGCTTGGCCCAGGTGTGAGTTCAAGTCCTGGATATCCTTGTTAATTTTCTGTCTCATTGATCTGTCTAATATTGACAGTGGAGTGTTAAAGTCTCCCACTATTATTGTGTGGGAGTCTACGTCTCTTTGTAAGTCATTAAGAACTTGCTTTATATATCTGGGTGCTCCTGTATTGGGTGCGTATATATTTAGGGTCATTAGTTTTTCTTGTTGCATTGATCTTTTTACCATTATATAATGTCTTTCTTTGTCTCTTTTGATCTTTGTTGGTTTAAAGTCTATTTTGTCAGAGACCAGGATTGCAACTCCTGCTTCTTTCTGCTCTTCATTTGCTTGGTAAATCTTCCTCCATCCCTTTATTTTGAGCCTGTGTATATCCTTGCATGTGAGATGGGTTTCCTGGATACAGCACACTAATGGGTTTTGGATTTTTATCCAATTTGCCAGTCCGTGTCTTTCAATTGGGGCATTTAGCTCATTTACATTTAAGGTTAATATTGTTATGTGTGAATTTGATCCTGCCACTTTGACGTTGGCTGGTTGTTTTGCCTGTTAGTTGATGCAGTTTCTTCATTGTGTTGATGCTCTTTACCATTTGGTATGTTTTTGGAGTGACTGGTACTGGTTTTCCTTTCTACGTTTAGTACTTCTTTCAGGAGCTCTTTTAAAGCAGACCTGGTGGTGAAGAAATCTCTGAGTAATTGCTTGTTCATAAAGGATTTTATTTCTCCTTGGCTTATGCAACTTAGTTTGGCTGGACATGAAATTCTAAGTTGAAAATTCTTTTCTTTAAGGATGTTGAATATTGGTCCCTACTCTATTCTGGCTTGTAGGGTTTCTGCTGAGAGATCCGCTGTGAGTCTGATGGGCTTCCTTTCGTGGGTAACCTGACCTTTCTCTCTGGCTACCCTTAGCATTTTCTCCTTCATTCCAACCCTGGTCAATCTGATGATTATGTACCTTGGGGTTGCTGTTTTTGAGGAATATCTTTGTGGTGTTCTCTGCATTTCCTGGACTTAAATATTGGCCTGCCTTGCTAGGTTGGGGAAGTTTTCCTAGAGCAGTCACAGAACAGAAGCAGTACATGGGAAAACAGCCAGACCAGGACAAGAACCAAAGACTCAGGCAGTGGCATCCCTGCCTGAAAGGGCACACGCTGTATGGCAGGTTTGGAGCTAGAGCCTCTCCTCCTGATAAAAGAGTTGTAGTACCTTGCATCCAGTTCCTGTATAAAGTAGGCCTCAGGCCTGAGATCCTAGAAATAACTGAGGGAGAAGAACCCCTCTGGTGTGACCAGTCATGGCGGCTGTACACCCTGTCAGTCTTTTCTTGCTTCTGTGCTAGCTCAAATCATCTTCCCATAAATATCTTAAGGGAAGAGCACAAGCCTGTCAGCTCCCAGTGCATTGGCTTATAGTATCCTTCTATTAGAAATCCTTTGAAGTCTCCAGCCCCCGGATAAGAAGTATTGTGCACGACACCTGTTGCACACAGCCCACCTCCTTGCCTCGGTGACTGAATGGGGGTGGACCCCTTTTCTGTACCCGACCCTCTACTACTGTCCATGGCATGGCCCCACACTGCCCACGGCCCACCTCTCTGCCCAGGTGACATAATGGGGTATCCCCCTTGCTTGTGACTTACATGATTATGTATGCCCCATCACTAAGACTGGAGATGATGACCTCACTCATAACCCTGTCCTCTGCTTGTACCTAATAAATACAGATGCTTCTGGACATTTGCAGTGCTCGACAATCTCTGTTCACAGGTGGCATGGCCCCCGAGTCCAGATGCTTTTCACCAGTAACATGTATGGAGGTTTAATGCAGCTGCGAATAGGCACCAAGTTCTTAGGAAGGAGGCTGAGGCGGTAGGCAGTGCCGCTGGAGTCAGGAAGGTGGGAGGTAGAGGAACCATTCCAACACTGCAGTCTGGTTAAGGCAGCAGCCATTTGCCACAGTTGAGGGTGTTCACATCCAACCAAGGGGTGAATTCTTTTCGGAAGAGGTGAGACGATGCCAGAGTGAGACCATGTGTAAGGAAAAGGAGATGTCCACAGGCGAGGAATGGAAGGCAACGGTGAGCGTGCCATGTCATCTGAGAAGGGGACAGGATGCTGCAGACAGTGCGAGGCTTGTCCAGTACAGTCATGCCAGTAAAAGCCTTTTGGGGCCCAGTCAACAATGACAGCGTTCTTGACAGGGCCCAAAACTGTTTCAGTGGGTGCAACACAGTGGTCTCGAGAAACACCATGAATGTAGGATGGGCCCTTAGTGGGAGTCTCGGGGCAAGTAGGTACTCCTTTAGTTTGTTACGAAGTATGGTAACAGGACGGCAAGGAGAAGGGGGAGGAGGGGCAGGGTAGGCGGCGGTGGTGAGAAGCAGCATGTTGTTCATCCAAACGGGATCAGGAGAGTTATCTGTGGAAACAAGCAAGTTCGCTACCCATGGTTGTAAGAGGTTTTGACATTCATTTTGTAGTGACAGCTGTTTCCATCACGCTCGTTTCCCTTCGTGGGGGCTGTGTTTAACCGCCGTGACACATTGTTCAGCAGGTGTGTGAGGGTGAGATCTGCTGAGACTGAGAAAACTTAAAGTGAACAATGCCAGATTTAGTTGGGCCTGGGGAGTAAAGCAATCCCTCTTGTCTGGCTGTTGTTATTTAACTGTTCCTTGAGAGTTCTATTAGCTCTCTCCACCAGGGCCTGTCCTTGTGAATTATAAGGAATGCCAGTGGTATGTTGAATATTCCACTCCTCAAGAAAACATTGACATGATTTACTAGTGTATTTTGGTCCATTATCAGTTTTTAATTTTGTAGGTTTACCTGTAACTGCAAAGCATGAGAGCATATGTCTTTTAATGACCCCGGTTTGGCAGGTAGCTCATATAAAGTGGGAAAAGGTATCTACAGAAACATGTATGAAAGAAATCTTTCCAAAGACAGGATAGTGAGTTACCTCCATTTGCCATAAGGCATTGGGAGCAAGTCCCCTAGGGTTGGTGCCAGCTGGTTCGTGAGGGGAGGGAGATAATTTGGCAGGAAGGACAATGGCGAACAATTCCTTTTGCCTCTTTCCAAGTAATGGCATAACGGTCTTTAAGACGTGAGGCATTGATATGAGTTAATTCCTTAACGTTTCAGACCTCTTATAAAGCCGTAGCTACCAAAGTATCTGCCCGAGAATTAGCCACAGTTAACAGGCGGGCAAAGATGTATGAGTTCTAATGTGTAAAATGTAAAAGGGAGAGGTCCTAAATCTTACAACCGTTTGCAAGCGAAGGAATAGTGATCGAAGAGAATCATCAGACAGGAATTTTACAAAAGCAGTTTCTATATTGCGAGTAACATGTACTACCTAGGCAGAATCTGAAATGATGTTAAGAGGGCCTGGAAAATCTCCCAAGGCTGTAATAACTGCTGTCAGCTCTGCCCGCTGAACAGAGCAGCTGGAGTGTGAATAACCTTTTCTTTGGGGCCTGTGTAAGCAGCCTTATCATTAGAGGCGGCATCCATAAAGACAGTTGCTGCTCCCTTTAAGGGGGATCCCGGGAAACTTTGGGCAATATCCAAGAAGTTAACCAGAGAAATTGAAAAAGCTTCACATTGGGGTAGTGATTATCAATAATGCCTGGGAATCCTGCCAGATTAACTTGCCAAGACATGGAATGAACAAAAGCCTGGCTGACTTGGCCTTGAGAGAGGGGAACAACTAGTTTGTGTGCTTCTAGGCCTAATAAGCGGAAAAGTCTGCTTCGAGCCTGTCCTATTAGGGCAGAAAGCTGATCCAAATATACTGATAATGTTCTTGTGGTGGCATGAGGCAGAAAACACCATTCAATAATATGATCATTTTGTGTAATTACCCCTGTAGGCCAGTGGGGAGTAGCAAAAAATAAAATAACAAAAGGCCGAGCAGATTGAATCCTAAATATCTGAGCCTCACGGATTCTTTGTTCCACAAAGCGTAATTCTTGTTCTGCTTCAGGAGAGATGCTGCCTTGCTGTTTAAATTAGGATCACCTCTCAGTGTAGAAAACAGGTTAGAGAGAGCATAAGTAGGAATTCTTAGTACTGGACGGATCCAATTAATGTCACCGAGAAGCTTTTGAAAATCATTCGAGGTCTGTAAGCTGTCTCGCTGCAGTTCCACTAGCTGTGGCTTAATTGTGCAGTCTTCGAACTGCATTCCTAAATACTAACAAGGAGTAGAGAGCTGGATCTTTTCTGGGGAGATAGTTAAGCCAGCTGCTGTGACCAGCTGCTTAAGCATAGAATGCATAGTAATAAGAATATCACATGTAGGGGCTGCACACAAAACATCATCCATATAGTGGATCAGGTGGCATTGGGGAAACTCAGTTCTAACTGGGCAAAGAACTGTTCCCACATAGAATTGACAAATTGTAGGACTATTGATCATACCTTGTGGCAAAACTTTACATTGGAATCTCGTTGCCAGGGCAACATTATTTATGGAGGGCACTGTGAAAGCAAATTTATGATAGTCCTGCAAAGCCAGAGGAATGTCGAAAAAGCAATCCTTTAAGTCAATAAATAAAGGCCAGGAGTCTAGTATCATTGAGGGGGATGGGAGACGGGGCTGTAATGCTCCCATGGGTTGAATGACTCTGTTAACTGCTCGCAGGTCAGTAAGCATTCGCCATTTCCCCAATTTTTTCTGTATTAGAAAAACAGGTGAATTCTAAGGGGAGAAGGAAGGTTCAATGTGTCCTAATGTTAACTGTTCTTGTACTAAAGAATGATGGGCTTCCGGCTTTGACAGAGGCAGCAGCCACTGGGGAACCCATATTGGGGATTCTGACAACAAAGTGAGAGCTATGGGTTCTGGACACATTACTGCAACCGCTCCTGGGAAGGGTAACCAAGACCCAGGCTGTTATTTTTTGGAATAGGATTTATAGGTTCCTGTATGCCTTGTTCATGTTCCCAAGCCTCGACCAGGAGTGTAACCCATCCGGGCCATATTGGTGCTCTGTGGGCTATAAACAGCTTCAGAAAAGGAGAGAGGAGCACTCCATTGTTGTAATAAATCACGTCCCCAAAGATTAACAGGAATGGGAGTGATTAAGGGGCGAATAGTAGCCATTTGTCCCTCTGGCCTGACACAGCTGAGGATTAAAGAGGTTTGATAAACCTCAGATGCTTGACCAACACCTACAAGAGCAATTATGGCCCTCCGGCCATTGCCAAGGCCACTGACAGTGCAAGGATGGAAACATGGGCACCTGTGTCCACCATTCCCTGAAATCTTTTTCCCTGAATATTGATAATACACATGGAGTGGAAATCTGAAATAACACTAACCCAGTAGGCAAATTTTGAGTGTTGTCATTGAGAGTGTCTGTGTAATTGCCTGTATGAGAAGCAGAGGAGCGTGTGAAAGACTGATAAAGCAATAGGAGTAAGTGAGCAATACGATCTCCAGCCACCGCAGACCAGGGGACTGAAGCGGAGAGGGTGATATAAATCTCTCGAATAGTCAGGTCCACAATGTCAGTATGCACTTGGAGCCTTGTGAAATAACATTGGAGAATAAGTCCAATAGTGCCAACCGGTAAGGGGCCAAAAGCACCCGAGGGTACCAACTGAGGGGGCTCACCAGGCAACAAGGAAATATGTTCAACAGAGCTGAGAATTATTGCTGGTGACCCTGTGAAGGAGGAGGAGGGCAAGGGTTGTGAGAGAATGTGGAGAGGTTTTGTGAAGGTTGTGACAGGGGAGTTGGAAGCACATTGCTGGTCTGTACCGGGAATGCAGAGTTTTGAGGGGGCTGCTTCTGAGCTGTGGGTTGAAATGTTTGGTGAGTCTGTGGATTGGTCACGTGTTACCATCTGGGTCTGCGAGGGAAAGTCGCTCCAAAATTTCTTGGGGCCTGAGTCCAGCCCCGTTTCCCATTTCCCTGAAGAAGAGGAATAATTCAGCCTTCCAGGTCCTTGGGACAGCAGTGTGCGGCCTGGTGATAACCTTTCCGACAATGAGGACAAGCTTGTGTTAGGTGTAGAAGCAGGTGGAACCATAGTGGTATGCTTATGAGGTTAGGGGTCTAATGGAGGTGGGTATAGTCAGGACAGTATGGACACACCTTGCAGAAATGTCCTGGCTGTCCACAAATGAAGCAGCAAGAAATGGTACTTTGTGATTTTTGAATGCCTGCCACAGCCTGAGACATTACCATGGCTCTGTGAGTGGTGCCGCCAACACTTTCACAAGCCTTAATTTCAGCAGACAGTACATCAGACCCAGGGAGATTTGCTTTTATAGGGCGAATGGCTGCCTGACAGTCAGAGTTAGCCTGTTGATATGCCGTAAGTTGAACAATGACCTTTCTGCTGTTAGGGTCTGGGATGGCTTTTTCTGCCGCGTCTTGAAGGTGGGCTAGAAAAGCAGGATAAGGCTCAGGAGAGCCTTGTTGGATGGTTGTAAAAGAAGGAATGCGTGTTCCATCCTCCTGGATTTTATCCCAGGCATCCAGACAGCAGTGCTGGTCAATAGCCACATCAGGTAAAGTAGACTATAAGACACAGAAGCCCACTGTCCCTCTCCTAAAAGGTGGTCCAGTGTAATCAGTAGGAGCAGATTAGCGGCAGCATTAAGGCGAACCCGCTTTGTAACAGCATCTCTCCACCATGTGAGAAATTGTAAAAACCGAGAGCGAGAGAGTACTGACTGCATGAGACTCTCCCAATCAGAAGGAAGGAGTCGTTGCCCTTCCACTATGGATCTGAGAGAAGCAAGAACAAAGGGGGAATTGGTTCCATATTGCTTAACAGATTCCTTACAGTCCTTAAGAAAAGGAAGCGTAAAGCTTTGCCAAGTAATGGTATGTACTAAGGTTTGATCATGATTAAAAGGATCAGATTTAAGGATGGCTGCGAAAGCCAGTGGCCGTTGTTCCGGTGGGACCTGCGGATGAACAGGGGAAGCAGCCCCTGGGGGCTGGGGAATGGGGAGAAGTTGTATGGGTGCTTCTGGCTGAGGCTGGTCCTCCCCATTACCGGCGGGCACATTAGCATTAGGAAGGAGCGGAAGCGTGGGAATAGGGGGTACAGGCTGATTATTAACCACTGGCATTATATTATTTCCCTGTAATGGGGGTGAATTATAACCAGATAAGCCTGTGTAGTTTTAATACGATTCCCTGTAGTAACTTGAGAAGCAGAGAGCAGAATTGCACAGTATAAGGAGAAAGAAGAAATATTGGGGGTGCCGGAATTAATGCTGAGGGAGTCAGTGGAGGCCACAGCTTTTAGGGGCGCTCATCTCCATGCCGTGACAGCATCTGGGGATGCTCAACACACCATTACAGCATTTGGGGGTGCTCGATTCCACACTGTGATAGATTTTGGAGGTGCTCGATTCTGCACCATGACAGGTTTTGGGGGTGCTTGTCTCTGCACCGTGACAGGTTTTGGGGGTGCTCGATCACACACCATGACAGGTTTTGGGGGTGCCCTGGTTCACCAGGTAGGTGGAAAAGGAGGGGCAGAAGGAGAGACAGTAAAGTGCAGATTCATTTCTTCAAACCAGTGGGTGTCCTTTTGGACAGAGTTTTGTTCCTGGGGAACCGACTTCCTCGGTTGTTGATACATCACATTATTGGGAACAGCTGCAACCGTTGTAGGCTCCAAAGAAGTCATAGGAGAAGAAGGAGAATAAACAGGGAGTTGTTGTTGTTCAGCAGTAAGAGCAGCAAAGGTGGAGGCTACAGAGTGGCAGCAATAGGAGAGGCAGAAGAGGTAGCAGTGTTGCACAGTGACAAGTTGAGGTGATGGAGAGGCAGAAAGGCTAGTTAAGACCTCTTCAACTTCCTCTGCAGAAGGTAAAGGAAAATTATCCACGATCAAATAGTCTGATGGTAAGGTTTCAAGTACCGTGTGAACAGGGGCCCAAGTTTCTAGGGCTGACAGAGCTGCCACATTACCTGCCTTTCTAGCTATTCTAAGTTGATTACCTATATTATCCCAGTCCTTTAATTCAAGAGCTTCATCAGCTGGAGACCAAGGGCATAGAGATTCTACTAATTCAAAGAGCTGAACAAGCTTCTCTGAAGGGAAGGACACTGCCCCATGTCTTAAAAGAGATTTAAGGAAAGAAAGATAGGAGGCATACTTGGAGCCAGCTCGTCCAGTTACCCAGAGATATATGTGAGAGTTACAAGGAATCAAACCACCTTTCCTACCAGATGCTCAGGGATCCTGCACTGATTTTGTTCATTGAAAAAACTCCCAACAGCTAGGCTGTTGGAACCCACAAGTTGGGCACCAGATGTAGGGCTGTAGGGCCCCACAGGGTCATGGGGTGTCCCTTATGCTGTGCTGAGGTGCAGGATCCGAGAAGTAAAGAGACAGGACACTGAAGAACTGGTGAAGAGCATCTGGACTCAGGGGGCCGTGCCACCTGTAAGCGGAGATTAGCAAGCTCCCCAAATGCCCAGAAGCATCTGTACTTACTAGGTACAAGCAGGGGACAAGGTCGTGAGGTCATCATCTGTAGGCTTAGTGATAGGGCATACATAATCACATGAGTCACAAGTGATGGGGCTACCCCATTATGTCACCTGGGCAGAGAGGTGAGCCGTGGGCAGTAGGGGTCTGTGCTGTGCACAGTAGTAGAGGGTCGTGTACAGAAAAGGGGTCCACCCCCATTAGGTCACCGAGGCAAGGAGTGGGCTGTGTGCAACAGGTGTCTGACGTTACACTTCTTATCTGGGTACTGGAGACTTCAAAGGATTTCTTTTTTTTTTTTTTTTGAGACGGAGTTTCGCTCTTGTTACCCAGGCTGGAGTGCAATGGCGCGATTTCGGCTCACCACAACCTCCGCCTCCTGGGTTCAGGCAATTCTCCTGCCTCAGCCTCCTGAGTAGCTGAGATTACAGGCACACGCCACCATGCCCAGCTAATTTTTTGTATTTTTAGTAGAGACGGGGTTTCACCATGTTGACCAGGATGGTCTCGATCTCTTGACCTCGTGATCCACCCGCCTCGGCCTCCCAAAGTGCTGGGATTACAGGCTTGAGCCACCACGCCCAGCCTGACTTCAAAGGATTTCTAATAGAAGGATACTGTGAGCCAGTGCAGTGGGAGCTGACAGACTTGGGCACTTCTCTTAAGATATTTATGGGAGGATGATTTGAGCTAGCACAGAAGCAAGAAAAGACTGACAGTGTACAGCCACCATGACTGGTCACACCAGAGGGGTTCTTCTCCCTCAGTTATTTCCAGGATCTCAGGCCTGAGGCCTACTTTACACAGGAACTGGATGCAAGGTACTACAACTCCTTTATCAGGAGGAGAGGCTCTTGCTCCAAATCTGCCATACAGCGTATGCCCTTTCAGGCAGGGACGCCACCGCCTGGTTCTCATCCTGGTCTGGCTGTTTTCCCATGTTCTGCTTCTGTTCTGTGACTGCTCTAGGCATTCCTCCTACTGCAAACTACCATAATGGTTATATGGAAGGATTATATAAATCAGCACTAAATGTGTCAGTACAGCTCCGACTACAATACAATACCTATATGATTATATAGAAAGATTATATGGGACTAAGCATGATTATTTATGTAAGCTAGATATAGTAAGCAGTGAGTTATGCTTCAGGCACTAACTGCCTGGCGTCTGCACAGTTCTCCTTCCTCGGTGCCCCTGGAGGGTGTTACTCACAATCTCTCACCTGCTGTAGGAGATAGGGGTGAGGTACATGAAAGAACACCTGGAAAACAATCTTCTACTAAAGTCAATGAATTACTTGACTTGGAATAATTGTCGTCATGTTTAACTCCTAAAAAAGGTTGACCTTGTGGGAGTATGAAACAGAATTTACCATCAGGCTTATTATTCCCATGGCCAAATAAAAAGGTAGAATGAAATAAAAAGGTGGTAGCTGGGGGCAGTGGGAGTGGACTTAAGCCAGTTTGGGGATGGGATTGTACTGAGATATGTATGATCTTTCCTACCAACCTCTTATTATTTCAAACCTTATCAGTTTGTTGCCTCAAACTTGAACTCTTCAGATAGGAGATACTGCTTTTAAGGAATTAGAAGACTTCCTTTCTGCTTAAGCCTCTCTAATTGTTCTCCTGTGCAAAATTTAGGTATTTTCACTAGCTGATTCTTTATTCACCCTGCGATGTGTGGAGCACATCACACTACGGCAGTGGAGATTCAGATCTGAGTAAAACTCAAGTTCTTATCCTCAAGGCACTCACAGCCAAGTGGTAAAAAGTAAACCTCCCTGTTACCTTTGTTAAAGTTCAAACCCAAGGAAAAGCAACTACAAAGCCTGGAGAGCAGTAAGGTGTGAGAGGAGCATTCTGGGACCCCTGGCCCCTGGCCCTCATCCCCTGTAAAGGCAGGGGGTGCAGGGCAGGGAGCAGCACACAAAAGGAAAGCACCCGGAGCAGGGGAATGCACTCAGGCTGGAGTAGGGGGCGGTAGAAACTGCAGAGCGGAGCTGAGATTCCACCTAGGTCTGAAGCCTCCAAGCAGAGACAGCAGCTCAGTTTTGGCAAGTGTTACCTGGGCAGCTGCTGGCTAGAGGGATTTAGGGCGAGGCCAGAGGAGCAGTTATGAGGCAATCTGGGCAAGGAAAATGACAGCTGCAAGCACAATCAAAGTGCCAGTCTGAAGTCCCAGGGAAGCCCCTCAACAGAGGCAGACTGTTGGGTAACGGGGTGGTGACAGTTTTGTGTACCACCTCCCTTACCTCCCTCACATTTCTCCCCCAGGTAAACACACAACCCTCACACAACAAAGGGGCTCAGGGCCACAGTGAAAGGCTTTCATGCTTGTGGACCAAATGCAAGGAAGAGCAGCAGCCCATACCCCAGAGGGATTTTTCTCCCTCTACTGGATCAATCCCATGAGCCTGTGAAACGTTTTCTGGCACTGTACCTTCATCTGGAAAACACTCTCATCCCTGTCCCTCTTCCCCCGAAAAACCCCCTTTAATCTCCTCTACTTATTGCTCCATTTCCCTTCACAACAGGGCCGACTGTAGTAGGTCTTCACGTCCCCACCTGTGTCCAGACTTCAACTTGCTCCAGTCTCCACGCTCCTGCCAGTTACTTCCATATTGCCAAGTCTGACGGAGGCATCTCCATTTTGAATCACGTCCTTCCTTGGGCTCCTTATTTTCACTTTTTTGTTGATGGCTTTTGTCAATTAGAGTGGCTTCTCCTCAGTCTTTGTTTTGTTATCTCTTCTTTCACTAGATGGAACTGAAGGTTAGAGTGCTCAGGACTCAGTCCTAGGACCTCCTCTCTCCATCTATACACTCTCCCCCTTGCAACTCCATCCAATACCGTGGCTTTATAAATAGTCTATATGCTATACTGCTACATTCATATGTTCAGTGAGACCTTCCCTGAGCTGCAGACTCTAATCTGTCAATCAAAAATCTCCATACAGATGATCAATTGGCATCTCAAACACAGTCTACACCAAATTAATAATTTCTCTGGCCAATGCAAAATTCAGTTTCTCCTAGATTTGTCCCCATCTCAGTATATAGCTTTGCCATAAAACCAGATGCTTAAGCCCCAAACCAATTAGTCATTCTTAACCTCCCCATTTCCTTCTTCACCCCACTGTCAGCATTCCAGTGGATCCAGGCCCTGGTGTATCTTCAACATGTATTCCAATCTGCCTTCTCTCTGTATCTTCCCACTACTCAAAGTGGTCCAAACCACTATCTTTTCTTTCCTGGACTATGTAACAGCTTCTTAAAGGGTCTTGTTACTTCTTTGATTTCTCACAATCCAATCTTCACAGAGGAGCTGGCACAAGCTTTTCAAAGTGACAGATCAGATCATATCACGACTTGAAAAATCCTCAAATGAATTACCATTGTATTCAGCATAAAATATAAATGTGTACCACAGCTTACTAAGACCTGCTTCTTTGTACCACACCCTTCCCTAACTACATTCTAGCCACGTGAGCTACTTTTCTCTTTTTCTAACTGCAACAGTTAGAGAATGAATGGGAAGGGCTGAGACTGGAGGCCAGCCTGCTTCTGCTTTAAGGCTTCTGCAATTATGTGCCTTCTGTCTCTGTGTTGTCATGGCTGGCTGCTTCTTACCGTTCAGATCACAATTCGAATGCCACCTGCTTAGAGAAGCTTGGCTAATTATGACATCTAAAATAAATTATACTCTCTAATGTCACTCTGTTACTTCTATCATAGTATTTACCAAAATCTTATTTATGTTTATTATCTGCTTTTCCTAACTAGAATGCAAAATCTAAAAAGGGAAGAACCTAATCTCTTGTTCCCTGCATTATCCTAAAAGCCAGGATACAGTAAACATTCACTAGATATATACTGAATGAACAACTCAATCCTCCTTCTATCAATAAATTTTAAAAGTTCTTACAGCAGGAAGACTACCAGAAAGAACAGAATAGAATGGACCTCCAGGTCACCAAAGCCAGCTAATATCACAAGAGTGTTCTGTCAATTTGCTTCTTTTCCATAAAAATTATATTTTCTGCAAAATCAGTAAAATGTAAAACTTCAGTAACGTTCACAATCTACAACAAAATACTAGAAGACGATTAGTCAGAGAAATCTTATAACTGCTCTCTCCTTCCCATGTCAAAGACTCTAAGTAGCTCAGCAAGAAAAATCTACTGCAATAAAAATACATACATAAAAGTGCTCACAAACACAAAAAGATAAGGTTACAGGCACCATACCATCCACCAAACTGAGGGCATTTCTTACTATCTGCTAACTGGGGATAGAAGTCAGGTGTCAGTACTGTTTATTTTTTTAAATAGATCTTGTACAGGTTAATGTGATTTCTAAACAATGCATCCACTTGAACACAAAATAAGAATGCCCTGAATATTAGGACGCTTGAGCTGAACCACTCCATGTACAAAATATACAGTAAGTGCTGTAAGTGCTGACTGAATGCCATCTAAGAATGCAGGTTATGAATGAAAATACAATTTACAAATGGGTCAAAGGAGCTTTTTTAAAAAACAGTCCTCCAGGGACTGGCTTCATATTTCATAAAACCAAAGAACTATTAATAAATGGTACACAGAAAATCATGCCCTTGGCTTACTTGTGGAAAACCAGGTACCGTGTGAGCTATGTTTCCAGATGTGTTGCTGATTCATAAAGCTTTTTTAAAAACAGCAAAAGCCTCTAACTGCTGCACATTCTCCCTTATGTACCTGTGAAGATGGGAGTAGTGGCAGGCAACTGCAGGCCTAGCTATTTAGGAGGCCCATTCAACGATTTTAGGCCAACTAAAACTGAGCATAAATACAGGCATACCCCTTACTTGTCGGTTCTGGGGAAATGTTTCAGGGTTGATACTTCCTTATAACATTAATTCCAACTTTTTATTAGAACCTAGAGTCTGAGCCAGCTGAACTGTGTTAGGGCTTTGGAACTTAACTGAATCATGAAATAAAACACAAATGTCTAGCTGTTGTATGTTCAAAGACTTACCAGACACAATAACCCATCACTTGTTATGAATAATAATTTCAACACTAGCATAATATAAAACAAATCCTTTAATTTTTCAAGTGTTTAAAAAAAAATTTTATACTTAAGCCAGCCTTGAAGATTAGCACAAAATTTACCAGTTTACAATTTTTTTTTAAACGTCAACTCAAGCACCACTCTGTGCATAGCACTATTCTAGGTGCAATAAAAAGGAATCTTAACCTTAGAAATATGAGTTCACTTTCTGGAATTGTATTACCTCCTTTTCCAGAGAGTAAAAATAAATAAAATCACCATTGCTTACTACAGATCTGCCCCAAACCACTTATGGTTCACAGAAAGGCTAATTTCTGCCAAATGTAAAATATAATGAACTCACTTCCTGATTTCCCAAAAATAAGAAAGCAGAATTCCTTTTCACTTAGAAAAAAAAAAAAAAAAAAAAAAGTTTTCCATATAAGGGCAGTTTGCTTCTAATAAGTATTTAAAGAACTTTTTTTTCCTCTAGCTTTTCTTTAAATTTTCTTCCTCTAACATTGCCCTTTTCTTGTACAAGGTAAACCAGGCATCTTTTTATGCTGTTTTTCCTTTCCTAAGTATTGTATCTTGAAGACAAACCATTTCCAAGAGTAGTGATAAAAAAATAACATTAAAAAAACTTTACAGGTGAGTCACTTACATCACCTTAATGAAGTAAAAAAATAAAAAGCAGTTGGTACTAATATTAGCTAATTCCAAATAACTGTGTCTAAACAATTTTAAAAACTGTTTATTTATTTTGTAAGAATGTACCCCTAGTCCAAAGTAACTTATGTTTTTTAAAAATTTGGCCAAAAAATTTACAAAAACCTTTCAGTTCAACCTAACAAAAGTGATATCTAGAAAATATGCCACATTATTAAGTCTGTCTTAAAAAGTTCAGATTCTAAAGCATTCCTAAGGCACGGTGATCTGGAAGACAAATGTGCTTCTGTTGGCATTGTATTAGATATGAAGCATCTGTGACAGGCTTCAAGTGAGCCCCAAGAGGCACCTTCCTCCTGATGCTGTGGGATTGTGAGAGAAGAGTCAGACGTAGGCTCCCAGGGCCGCATGAAACTCTGTGAGACACTGTACCAGCTGCTGAAACTTGGGCCTCTCCTCTGGATCTAAGGCCCAGCAACAGGCCATCACAGCAAACCTGCAGAGTGACAAAAATGAAAATCTGGGCTAGTAATGATAAAGTATTCCTAAACTTTGGGTCAGTTTGATGCCAGTTATGTTGTCTGTCTAAAGGTGGGTATGGAGAGGATGATATATTAAAAATGGATCCCTTTTACTATTTGTTAGCAGCTCTAGAAAGAAGCTAAAATAAGTTATTTGGATTACATGTGCGAATTTCAGTTCTTCATGACAGCATATCAAAATATTTCAGCAAATATACAGAGATTTCATGTAAATACCTAAAACACAGTCAAAAGAACACCTGTGTTTTCCTGTAGTTAAATTAAGAAAAACATCTTGGAGGAAGAGAAAGTTTTATCTAAGATCTATAAACCCTGGATCTAGAGTAAAATCAGTACAAAAGCTGCCACCTTGTCATGGTGCAGAAACCTTCAGGGGGTTCTAGAACTGAGAACATACTCATCTGTATGTCTAATCACCCTCAAAAGCCTCCTGCTTATCCCATTCTCATTACATGGCAAGATAAGCTATGTGACAGAAGCAGGAAACAGAAAGCAACTACTTTGCTCACTAGCCCAGATCATGTTCCCTGTCTCAGCTGATACCAAATGGCAAGGCAAAATGACAGTAAGAAAGGTACTGTGTAACTACTGTGTCCTTTATAACTACAAAAGTCAAGTACTCACTCTAAATAGAATAACTGACATAATATTCAGCCAATTTTCTTAGTACATCCATTTTCTTAGTCTGTCCTCTCAGACTAATTTATAGTGCTTAGATTATGCACTATAAAATAAAATGCAAGACGTTCTATCGTCAAATGCATGAAATAGTGACTGAATCTCCCTGACTTTATGGTTCTTTACAAAAGTCTAATTTAAATCCAAAGAGTTATTATTTTCAAAGGGAAAGCTCTGTTTGAATATGGAAACCTGCTCTTTTTCCTTTATTCCAATACAGTAAATGGAATAAAGTTCATGCCTTCAAGCTCAGAAAAACTCACAATTCATCAGGACAGTTGATTGGCTGGGCTATTCGGTAACCATCTTTCAGGTATGCAGCCATCTCGAAGGGGTCAATGTCCACGTAGGGCGTCTGGCCCAGAGTCATGAGTTCCCACAGCGTCACTCCAAAGGCCCACTAGGAAAGGAGCAGGAGCACAATGAGGGGACATTTAAAACAACGGTCAGGGGGCTAGTGCCCACAGCCAGCTACAGGACAAAAAATAGCAGCTCAACTCAGGCTTCAGAAAAACGAAATGTTATTTACAAAAAGAAGTCTATCATACAGTTAGTTTCTCTTGCTAAGCTTAAAAAAGGTGTATCCAATATTACTATTTATAAATTCTAAGCAATTAGATCCATTCGAAGTAATAGTTTACTGTTGATTGCAAGCTGTGTATTACGAATTATGTCTAAGATTCTTCTAACATGAGAATTTGTACCTTTAAATATTATAGCTAGTCTGCATAACTGAGAAGTGGAAAATGAAAAGATTTCTAGTCTGATTAAAGGGAAAAGCATCCTAAGTGAAATATGCAAATGAGGGGAAACATAAGAAGTCATGGATTTTTACTGTATTTAAAATTTTAAATTAACAGATTAAAATAACTTCCAAACTTGCCTGAGATAGCGATCAGATTTATTTAAAATCAGCATGTAAACTACAGAAACAGGAATGGTCAACAGTGGCAACAGTATCCATTCATAGTCTGAGTGAGGCTCCCCATTTTGGCCAATTCCTGGCTGTACTTAGCTCCAGGAGAGTGTGCAGGAGGTGGGAAGCAGGCAACATGTGTACACAAGGCTGCTGCCACATGGCTGAAAAGGACTCAGATCTGGTATGTCCACTGATCTGCCACCATGTATGAACCCTGAGGTCAGAGTAACTGAACTTGAATAAGGAGGGGGAAACCTGTGTACTGTACCATCAGGTTTGTGAGTCTGAGGCAGTTTGCATCCTTCAGTACATTTAATTTCCTCAATAAACCTGTGAGAATCATTGGTAGTTCAGTTTTACTTGTGCTACCATGATGGGGAAACTGAGGCTCGGAGAAATAGCTTGCTAAAACATCCATGTTTTAATAAGTAAAAGAAAAAAAAAGAAAAATACCAAACACAAGTCAAATACAAGTCATATTGTAAAATCTAAGCATACTGCATTAAATTTTAGGTTACTATTTTTCAGTAACAAAATCCTAAAATACTTACTTTGTAAAGTAGACAGATTTTTTAAAAAGCCCTATAATAGTGAACAATAGCTACATTTCCCCCCAGAATCTATGCAAACAAGAAAACAATGAAATGACATATTTTTAAAACTGTCATAGCAAGCTCTATATGGAGCCAAAATATACTTCAACAATGAAGACAAAATACAGAGTTTTTCAGAAAAATAAAAGCAGAGAGGCTGTGTCTCCAGCAGACCTGTAAGGTGTATAAAAGCAGTTCTTCATGTGGGAAAAAAAAAATACCCCACATGGAAATCTGGGTCAACACAAAGAATAAAGAGTGCTGAAAACATATTAGTAACAACTGAACATATTCTCTTGTCGTGTTAAAATCTCCTTGATGGACTATTTAAAGCAAAAACAGCCAACAATATATTGTGGGGTTTATAATATACAGAGAAGTGAAAGATATGCCCACAAACAGTATGAAGACTGGAAGGGGATGAGTGGAAACACTATATTGTAAGGTGCCTACATTAAACACGAAATGATATAATATTTTTGGAAAATAGAAGGTTTACACTGTAAAGCCTAGAGTGGGTTTTTTAACCTCAGCATTACTGATATTGTGGGCTAGAGGATTCTTTGTTGTGAGAAGCTGTCCTGTGCATTGCAGAATGTTTAGCAGCATTCCTGGAGTAGTACATCCCCCAAGCTGTGACAACCCAAAATGCCTCCAGACATAGCCAAATGTCCCTTGGCACTGGCAAATACCCTTAAATGGAGCAAAACTGTCCCAGTTAAGAACCACTGTATTAGACCGAACAACAACAAAAAAATGTAAAATATCATAAATGAAGGAGAGATCACCCTTCAGACATCAAAAAATATTATGAACAATTCAATTTTATGCCAACAAATTCAGCAACTTAAATGAAATAAATTTATTAAAATACAAATTACCTAAACAGACACAGAAGTAAACAGAACATCTATATAGCCCCCCATCTATTAAAGATACTGAATTCACATTTCAAAACCTTTACACAAAGAAAACTCCACATTGTTTGGTGAATTCTATCGAACTTGAAAGAAAATATAAATATGTATTCGTTTTCTAGGGCTACCATAACATACCACAATCAAGTGGCTTAAACAACAGAAATTTACTTTCCCACAGTGCTGATAGCTAGAAGTCCAAAACAAGGTGTCAGCAGGCCGTGCTCCCCTTGAAACCTGTAGGGGGAATCTTTCCTTGTCTACTCCCAGTTTCAGGTGGTTGTGGGCAGCCCCTGGTATGCCTTGGTTTGCAGCTGCAGCCCTGCAGCCCCCACCTCTGTCTTCACGTGACATTTTCTCATGTGTATGTGTCTTTTCTTAGAGTGGATTAGCGTTCATCCTAATTGAGCATGACCTCATCTTAACATTACATCTGCAATGACCCTATTTCCAAATAAGGTCATGTTCTGAGGTACTGGGGGTTAGGGCTTCAACCAATTTTTTTTTCTTTGGCGGAGAGGCAGAACACAATTCAACCCATTACACACTCAACCCTACATAAACTTTCAGAACACAGAGGAAGGAATATATCTCAATCACTTTGACAGCAGCATTACTCTAACTACCAAAACCAGGTGTTCTGCCTTTTGGAACCTATTATCTTTTTCATTAACAGTGATCATAAAGGTGGAGCAGAGCCCAGCCTTGAAGTCTATGCTCTGGGAGGGGAGAGGGGCAGGGGAAAGATGGAGAAGTATGTTTAGTTGCAAAATCTCCATGGAGTCTTGGAGGCTACTGAAATTTCCCTTATACCTACTGGGACATTCTATTCTGCTTAAAAATGGAAAAAAATGATTTCAAATTAATAATAGTTAAAGGATGGTACCTGCTGACATCTGGTTATTTGCCTTTGTGTTGACCACATGGAAATCTGGGTCAACACAAAGAATAAAAGAGTGCTGAAAACATATTAGTAACAACCGAACATACTCTCTTGTCGTGTTAAAAATTTCCTTGATGGACTATTTAAAGCAAAAACAGCTAACCTGTTTTTGCTTTACTCTATATGTAATTTTTTTCCTGAGAATTAAGAGCTATATGAAATCTTAATACTCACAATCGTTAGTAAATGTAATGCTTAATTTTTAAAATCATGTCCATTTTCCATAGAGAAGGTAGTTCCCTGCACAAATGGAACAGAGCCCAAAGAAATGAAACTGGTTGGAAGGGTGCTCCCATCCCTTCCCCCGAGATAAAATGATCCATTCAAACCAGATTTTGGAAGAAGAAAGGATGGGAATTTGTGACAAGTGCACACTGACACTGTACACAGGGAATAACACCATCCACTGACATTGTAACACTATAACAGCTCTGACTATAAGGGACTTTGATAGTAATGTTGGTGGTATTTGAGATCTGGAGTTGAACATAAGTATTACAGCAGCAATGTAGATAAGCTTTTAAAAATTACTCCTTTCTCACTGTTTTGTTCACATTATTACTGCCCATCATTTACCTAAGGTTTTCATATTACAACCAGAACACTAAAAGGCGCCATGAAAAAAGAACAGTCAAGCCAAAGGGAACAATGCAGTTTCATTTCCTTAAAAAACCTAACAAAAGTGATTAATTACATGTTGGCAAACTGACCCTTAAAAAAAATAATCAAGACAAATGGCACAGGGATGATTTGTGGAAAACTTGCTCTCAAGTCTTCTGATAACTGAACCATTTAAAATTTAGACAACTTATTCTATAATTTCCTTCTGTTTGACGTCGGTGGAAAGGGGCAACAAGAAGGTCATGCTGTTCTTTCCAGAGTTTTAAGAAAGACTGTGGCTATCTCCATTTAAAGAACATTTACGGAAATACAATGTTCTTCTATTCATCTTATTCCTCTCCCCAGAACATGTGTTATTTTATAGCTTCTATACATGTAAGATGTAAAACGGTTTTTCCACTAAAACATGTGAATGTGACTTGTCAAAAAGTATGTAAGTAAAATTTCTTTTTTCTTTTAGCATAGCATTAACTAAAGATAGGGCTACTGAATTAAGACATTTCCAGTCATTACTTCAAGAACTTTGCAAGGTTCATCTCAGTAAACTATAAACTGAAATGAAAATAATTCCATTCAATTTTAAATTACCTTATCTGACCACAGTAGAAGTACCATCAGGTGTTCCATGGGTAGGCCTCTCTGTTGATATCAGAATCCTAATATCCCCTTCTTACATAAAGATATGGCTGCAGATTACCAAAGTGCAATTAAATGAATCTGAGTTAAGTGTTTTTTAAGAACTAAGGAGAAGAATTACCTGGGGTGCTTGCTAAAAAGTACAGTTCCCCAGTCCTATCTTAATAATTCTGAAGCCTGGATCACATTACTTAATTAATTAATTAGTTTGTATTTTTAACAGACATAGGGTTTCACCATGTCGGCCAGGCCACTCTCAAACTCCTGGTTTCAAGTGATCCACCCCGCTGTGGCCTCCCAAAGTGCTGTAATTCTAGGCGTGAGCCACCACAACAGGCCTGGATTGCATCATAACAAAAGTCCTTGGTGGGTCTTAAGATCAGGCAAATATAGAAAGTATTCTTAGATATGTTAGCAGCGGTGATGAGATAGCAAAGACAGTCTTCATTTATTTTCATTGTAGTACAGCGGACATGTAAGAAACTGCATATAGGCCGGGCGCAGTGGCTCACACCTGTAATCCCAGCGCTTTGGGAGGCCGAGGCAGTTGGATCACAAGGTCAAGAGATCGAGACCATCCTGGTCAACATGGTGAAACCCCGTCTCTACTAAAAATACAAAAAAAAATTGGCTGGGCATGGTGGTGCGTGCCTGTAATCCCAGCTACTCAGGAGGCTGAGGCAGGAGAATTGCCTGAACCCAGGAGGCGGAGGTTGCAGTGAGCCGAGATCGCGCCATTGCACTCCAGCCTGGGTAACAAGAGCGAAACTCTGTCTCAAAAAAACAAGACACATGTTAGCTATTAGACAAAGTTCTTGACCAGCTTGATGGTCTCCTTTAAAATTACTTAGAAAAATGTAAGTGGCAAGATGCCATTCAAAAATAATGGCACTGGCCAGGTGTGGCGGTTCACGCCTGTAACCCCAGCACTTTGGGAGTCCAATGTGGGCACATCACCTGA
Organism: Saimiri boliviensis; assembly: GCF_048565385.1. NCBI lineage: Eukaryota > Metazoa > Chordata > Mammalia > Primates > Cebidae > Saimiri > Saimiri boliviensis. Next base: position 55,391,720 of record NC_133457.1, on the reverse strand, counting down.
GGTCAGGAGTTTGAGACCAGCCTGGCCAACATGGCAAAACCCCATCTCTACTAAAACCACAAAAATTAGCTGGGTGTGGTGGCACATGCCTCTAATCTCAGCTACTTGGGAGGCTGAGGCAGGAGAATTCTCTTGAACCTGGGAGGCAGAGGTTGTAGTGAGTCAAGACTGCACGACTGCATTATAGCCTGGGCAGCAGAGCAAGACTTCATGTCAAAATAATAATAATAATGGCAGCATTGTATGAATGACCTACCAACCGGGGTGACTACAGAATTTAGAGGCTAGAGTGATAATGAGGAAGAGAGAGGAAAAAAGAACAGAGTTATCTCCAGTCTACATTTACAGCAAGATTTTACTTACAACTTTATCTGCAAGGAAAGAAAAAGGATAGAGAATATGGCAATATTCATCCCTAAGAGGTCTGAGAAAGAAAAAAATGCTAATTAAAAGAAAAAATATAGCCAAGCCACCCCTCAGTTTTCCTTTTCGTTAACATGCAACAGAATTCTATACAGCCATTTAAAATGATGTAAAGCCATGCTGACAGAGGTAGTATTCATGCCATATAAACTGAAAATACACGAAAACATCTATATACCTAATAATATAAATACAAAAATGTCCAGAACAATTTTGAAAAGTTTTGTAGAATAGCTCTGGGTACTAGAATATATGACTTTATCTTCTTGATGCAGCAAGTAATTAGGAACAAATTCTAAAGTCAGACTTCCTGGTTCAAATTTAAGCTCTGCCATTTACCAGCCAGAAAACTCTGAGTATGGTACTTAATTTCTTTACTCCTCACTTTACTCTTATGTAAAATGGAGCTGACAACCCCGTAACAATCAGCACTATTTATTGACTATCCCTAAGTAGAAGAGATTACAGATAATTCTTACACATTTCTATGTATGCTTCCACATAGACAGTCTACATTAGACATCTCCTCTGCCTAGCAGAGGAATATGTTTAAGTCTGTAAGGCACTTTTTTTTCCTTTTATTTCTCTCAGATCCCTGTTCTTTATATGCTTCTACATTTTTTTCAAAAAATTTCTAAAAACAAGCATATTTTGTAATTCACACAAAAAAATCATTTTTTATTAAAAAAAATTTTTTAGAGACAGTGTCTCGCTCTGTCACCAGGCTGGAGTACAGAGGCCCATCTTAGCTCACTGTAACCTTAAACTCCCGGGCTAGAGAGAAACTCCCACCCCAGCCTCCCAAATAAGCCAGAACTACAAGTGCAGACCACCACAACTGGCTAATTTTACCTTTTCGCATTTTTTGTAGAGACACCGTCTTGCCCAGGTTGAGTTCTTGAACTCCTGGCCTCAAATGATCCTCCCACCTCTGCCTCCCAAAGTACTGGGATTAAAAGGGTGAGCCACCATGCCCAGCCTCACAAAAAACTTTTAAATAAAAACTCCAATTTGGCCTGATGGAATAGTGACAGCATCAACTACAAGTTTTTTTCCCCTCTGTCTAGAGTCTTTCTAACATCTCCTTGACCTTAGGGAAAAAAAATAAAGTAATAAAATAACCACGTATTTAAAAATACACCTAGGTTACAAACTATTACCAAAAAATAAGCATAATCTGTTTAACTAGAGGGATTGCACATCAATAATGAAAGGCACAAGGAGACAACTCAGTATTTTCAATTCTTGGCCAGGAGTGGTGGCTCATGCCTGTAATCCCAGCTCTTTGGAAGGCCAAGATGAGAGGATCATTTGAGGCCAGAGTTCAAAACCAGCTTGAGCAACATAGTGAGACCCTGTCTCTATTTGTTAAAAATAAATATTTTATATATATATATATATATATATTTATTATTTTTTTTTTTTTTTGAGATGGAGCTTCTCTCCTGTTTCCCAGGCTGGAACCTGCACCTCCCAAGTTCAAGCTATTCTCTGGCCTCAGCCTCCTAAGTAGCTGGGATTACAGGCATGCACCCCCACACCTGGGGGTTTCACCAGAGGTGGGGTTTCACCATGTTGGCCAGGCTGGTCTTGAACTCCTGACCTCAGGTGATCCGCCCACCTCAGCCTCCCAAAGTGCTGGGATTACAGGCATGAGCAACCTCGCCTAGCCCCCCAAAAACTTTTAAAAAAATATTTTGGGTTCTTAAGATTCTGAAATACTAAACATGGAGATCGTCTAGTCAAGACCCTTCATCAGCCAGGTGTGGTGGCTCACACTTGTAATCCCAGCACTTTGGGAGGCTGGGGTGGGTGGATCATTGGAGGTCAGTCAGGAGTTTGACACCAGCCTGACCAACATTGTGAAACTCTGTCTCTACTAAAAATACAAAAATTAGCCAGGGGTGGTGGTACACGCCTTTCCCAGCTACTTGGGAGGATGAGGCAGGAGAATTGTTTTAACTTGGGAGGCGGAGGTTGCAGTGAGTGGAGTTGGTGCACTGCACTACAGCCTGGGTGACAAAAGCAAAAACTTGGCTCCCCTCCAACCTCCTCACCCCGACAAAAGACTCTTCATTCAACAATTGAAGGAATTAAAGCCCAGAGATGCTTACAGGGTTGCCTACATGTCATTTAGCAGGGTAAAAATGATTTACATATTTTACTGCTTTTTCATATTTATATATTTCAAAAAGTATCAACTCTCCAAATGTCACAGCAGAGCAAGAAACATTTTGCAAACAGTTATTTCCACAGGAGACATGCTAAAATTCAGTGTTTGACACAAATATACAGCTTTTCATCAGCTAAATTTTATAAATAAACACTAGAATACTACTGTAAATTCATCACAATTTTGCTCGCAGAGGAGTATGTGTAAAAGTCTGTAAGGCACTATTGGTAGGGGGAGGAGAATAATGGCATTACAAAAGGAACATTTATAGACTATCTACCATGGCAAGCAGCATTCCACCCAACTGTACAAAGTTAAACCTCACAGTAGCATTGAGAGAGGCAAAAGACCCACTGTATGTATGAGGAACCTTAAGTACCCTCCCCAGGGCTACCAAGTAGCAGAGCCAAGATAGTGTGGGATTCCAGGGGCCATATTCTTTTAATTCATTTTATCCTCTTTATAGCTCTAAGATACGGCACAGAAGTATTCTCTACTTTGAGATTTGAGAAATTCATTTTCTTCAGTAAGGCTGATAGGATCACACATCCTGCAGCAGTTTATTTATAAAGAATAGAACAGCCTTGTCTCCCTACCTCAAGAGACATGAGAATTTACACATGCTAACTCCCCTTCCCCAACACTAGGGGGAAGCAACTAAAACAAAAATCACACTGGACTGGGCGGCTGGAATAGCAGGCATCTCCACAGGTTTGTCACTATTATACCTAGCATGGCTACGACAGTAAAATGGGGACATGAACACCGCCTGATTAGCTATGCCTGGCCTGGAGGCTTAAAATGTCATGGCATCTCATCCAAAGACTCTTTCCTGACCCCTTCGTGGATGAAATGTCTCTCCTCTGCCCCAGAGCACCCTGCATATCTCTTTGAAATATCTACTGTTATCTGTTACAGCATGATTTAAGTACCTTGGTACTTAAATCTTGAGCTGGTTGGTAAATGCAAAACAGGATGTTAATCACAGTATGTTTGCTGTTAATGAAAAATTTCCCCTCTCAAATGTATAGGTAAAGACCTAACATGCTAGCTAACTACGATAAGGACCAGGGTCAAGAACTTTAAGACTGCATGTGACATCTGGCTGGGCACAGTGGCTCATGTCTGTAATCCCAGTGCTTTGGGAGGCCGAGACAGGTAGACCACCTGAGGTCAGGAGTTTGAGACCGGCTTGACCAAGATGGAGAAACCCATCTCTACTAAAAATACAAAATTAGCTGGGTGTGATGGCGCATGCCTGTTATCCCAGCTACTCAGGAAGCTGAGGCAGGAGAATCCCTTGAAGCTGAGAGGCGGAGGTTGAAGTGAGCTGAGATCACGCCATTGCACTCCAGCCTGGGAAACAAGAGCAAAAGTTGCAGAGGTCACATGTAATCTAAGTCTCAGTATATGGAGAAGAGAAAAAGATAAAGCACATGTAGCAGAGGCTGGTGAATCTGAGTGAAGAGAAGAGCATATGGGAAGGAGTTTTTCAGCATTAGCAGGTTAGTGGAATACCTCTACTAGGATGGCCATGTAGGGGCAATGACTAGATGCTAAGAAAACAAACAAAAAAAACACTACAAAAGCTGGTCTACTTCACTTTGAGCAGAAATTAAATGCTCATTCTAGCTGACACTTATATCCCTGGCAAGGGTGAAGTACCTGTTACTTAAGACATTTTTTACTATCTCAGGTGTAGCCAGAATAGATCAAGACTAAAATAATCCTGAAGATGAACATGCAATTTATAGTCAATAACAGAAAAACACAGGTTCTGTTTAAATATTTTCCATAGTTTTAACAAAATCTATTTCTAATCTTCAGTGAACTTGAAACTTTTTCCCTTCAGAAAAGTGGTCAGGTCATGAGAGTACAGCCCTCATAAATAGGATTGGTACTCTTAAAGAAGAGACCACCAGAGACTCCCTCACCCCATGCCACATGACGACCCAGAGAGAGGATGAACATTTACAAACCAGGAAGGGGGTTCTCAACAGACACCAAACCTATTGGTACTTTAATTTTGGATTTCCCAGACTCTAGAATTATGAGAATTAAATGTTTGTTATTTAAGTTATCCAGGCTATGGCAGTTTGTTATAGTGGCCCCAATACACTAAGACACCAACTCAACTTCGAACATCAGCAATCTTTAAGCAGAGTTATATATGATTGAAAAGTGACTACTTCTGCTATAAATCTTTCCTACAATGTCTGTGATTAGGAAAGACAGAGGAGCCAACACTGGATGCTACCCAGGGCATTACACAGATCTGTTATTTATGGTACTTTCTGCCACTGTATGAGATGCACGGACATTACTCTATCAGAACACTAGGGCTATCTAAAGGGAATATTAAACAGAGTAAGTACAAGTCTCTAAAGGAGTATAAAGAGCTGTTTACAAGATCATATCAGTACATTATCCTGAGGGAGAGCCAATGACAGAAAACACAGCCAGCATAACTACTTGATCACAGGACAGCAAGTACTCACCTCTGAAAATACAGTAACTCTTCCTAACGTAAATCCATTCATTCCTCATTCCAAGGAAATATCAGGATGAATAAAAGAATACCATTAAATAAAACTAAATATCTTAACATTAATATTAAACCTTAAATTTTTATTTCTTAAAGTTTGAAATAATCCTTGCACCTCTACGTTTTTCAGGTCTTTAATATTAATTCCTCTTAATGTGAATATAATTAATAGTTCCAAGATTGTTGTATATAAAATCTGCAACTATAAAGAAAAAATATTAGCAATCTATGCATTAGTGTAAAATTAATAATGAGTAAAGTTTTCTATACTTTAAAAAATAATGGCCGGGCACGGTGGCTCAAGCCTGTAATCCCAGCACTTTGGGAGGCCGAGGCGGGTGGATCACGAGGTCGAGAGATCGAGACCATCCTGGTCAACATGGTGAAACCCCGTCTCTACTAAAAATACAAAAAACTAGCTGGGCATGGTGGCGCGTGCCTGTAATCCCAGCTACTCAGGAGGCTGAGGCGGGAGAATTGCCTGAGCCCAGGAGGTGGAGGTTGCGGTGAGCCGAGATCACGCCATTGCACTCCAGCCTGGGCAACAAGAGCAAAACTCCGTCTCAAAAAATAATAATAATAATAATAATAATAATAAGTATCCTCCATAACTCTAGCTTTCTCTTTGACAACACAGTAGTTCAGCAGACTACTCTTCATGAGTATATTATCAATGTCAGGCTCCTGCTCAGGATGCAACAAGCACTGGGCTCCTTCCACAGCACTGGGCACACAGGGAGTGAGAGAGTCATATGCAGCAATGTGCTACAGATGCAGTCTCTGGATAACTTCAGATTTCCTTTTTTCTTCTAAATAATCATTAATATCCACAAAATAAATAATGTAAAGGCACAAGCAACACATTCTGATTTGCCCTATCCCCTAAAAACTGTTCAAATACCTTTAAAAGGATCTCTTCATTGCCATAAACCATGCTGATAATATCTGGCATGGAAGTTATTTCCTTGACTTTTTTTCTTAAGAAAATGCTTCTTAAACACAATGTAATACTAAAAAGACAAGAAAACCAGTAAGAAAGAAATTCATAACTGCGTACTCCTGATTACATTTAGTAATCTCCTAATAGAAGGTAGTTCTTAAGAACAGAATTATGTTAGCTACTACAATTAGCTACATAATTCAAAGAAGATGTAAATCAAGAACTCTATTTTCAAATAAAGGAAAAGAAAGTCACATAAAAAAAATTTATGGTGGTCTCCACATCCGATGAAAACACAATAAAAACAATATCCAGAAACTCTTAAGAATGCCTATAATGATGTCATATCTTGGAATAATATTATAAAGACATTTATAACTAGTTCTTAAGCTCAACAGTTAAAAGCTGATGTTAATATAAGAATCTGGACATACTGAAATACTGAATCCCTTCACTAAAAATTCTGAAAACACAACCTAGAGATGCAATGTATTATTTTTATGATGGAAAACATTAAGGTATTTCTAAATAAATCATACAGAATGCTTAATAACAAAAAAATGCAAAAATGTTAAGATGTCTTAAAGGACAGAGAAAATGTTTCCTCCAAGGCAGCAGTATCATTTGTTGGGTGCTACATTTACATCTAAAAATTTAAGTATTTTACATGTGTATAGACTCTGGTGGAAGTGTCCAAAAATAGAACATTAAATGTAACTTTTAAGCCCCCAACTTTGCCCATAAAGGAAAAGTGGCAACAGAATATAATGACTGTGGGTACACATTTCCAACCCAAATGTTAAAAAGCAGTCTTCACCATGTGAGCTTTAAAATATTTTAAAAATTAAAAAAAAATTCAATCCCCAAAAACTGAAAGGTAGGATTTTTACATGAATAGTCACATCATAGTCACAGAAAACTGAAGGGTGTTCCTAGTCCTTTCAATTCCAATTATCTAAAGCAAAGGTGATACATACATATGTACATATGTGTGTGTGGGAGTGTATATACACACACATACATATGAAAACAAATGCATAATAATCTAAATAAGAAAAATGTGAACAAATTTTCTAGGAGTTAACCATGTTAAATGCAAATCAAAGGATATTGTTAACATCACATGCTAAGTACAGCTCAGAAGAATCTGGGTCACACAGCTATTTCTTTTTTTTTTTTTTTTTTTTTTTTTTTTTTTGAGATGGAGTTTCGCTCTTGTTACCCAGGCTGGAGTGCAATGGCGCGATCTTGGCTCACCGCAACCTCCGCCTCCTGGGTTCAGGCAATTCTCCTGCCTCAGCCTCCTGAGTAGCTGGGATTACAGGCACGCTCCACCATGCCCAGCTAATTTTTTGTATTTTTAGTAGAGATGGGGTTTCACCATGTTGACCAGGATGGTCTCGATCTCTTGACCTCGTGATCCACCCGCCTCGGCCTCCCAAAGTGCTGGGATTACAGGCGTGAGCCACCGCGCCCGGCCACACAGCTATTTCAAGTAAGTTTATGCCAAAACACACTGAAAGTAATTACGATGCTGAGGTGGCTCTTGTGGAGGCAGTTTGCATGACACTGGGGAATCACCAAGCTATGTGTCATGTGCCCTGTGCTGCCCAGACTAATGAACAGTATAGTCAGGGTGGCTAAAAGCTACTAGAGAAATCCAAAAGGGAAGATGTTTGCTTATGCCTTCTTTGTGCAGGCATGCAGAGAACCTAAGAAGAAAAACCCAGAGATCCCTGTCAATTTTGCAAAATTTTCCTAAAGGTATACTGAGAAGTGGAAGACAATGTCTGGGAAAGAGAAGTTACATCTGATGAAATGGCAAAAGCAGATAAAATATGCTATGATTCAGAAACGAAGGATTATGGACTGTCTAAGGGAGGCAAAACAAAAAGGACCTCAATGCTCTCAAAAGGCCATTATCCAGATTCTTCCCGTTCTCTTCAGAATTCTGCCTCAAGATTAATTCTGCAGACCCTGGCATCCCTATTGGAGATGTGGCCAAAAAGCTACATAAGAGGTGGAATAACTCTGGAAAGCAGCTCTGCATTACAAAGGCAGCAAAGCTAAAGGAGAAATATGAGAAGGACATTGCTAACAGCAAGTCTAAAGAAAAGTCTGATGGCACAAAGGGTCCTGCTAAAGTTGCCTGGACAAAAGTGGAAGAGAAAGGCAAAGACAATGAGGAGGAAGAGGCGGTAGAGGAGGGGAGTGAATACAAAGCTGTTCATCTGTAATAACTAACTAATTCTCTTGTTAAGCTGTTCACTATTAAATTAATGGTGATTATTTAAAAACAAAGCTGCCACATGAACAAGCAACTAAGTATTAAGTTTAATTGCATTCTGATGATGGCAGATTCTTCTATAAAATGTGTGAACTCCTGTAAAACGCCATAACCATAAAAATAACTATTTCTGATATAATTTAAAATGTTCTGCCTAACCAAACCATGTATCTTCAACATGAACTTTGCCAGCTAATACCCAGCTGAAGACACTCAATGCTCTTGGAGCATCTTGCTTGGAGATGTATTATAATTACTTATAGCCTCCTTTGTTGAAGTATATTATCTAACTTAATTTTCACTCTGGAGGTCCTACAAAATATTTGATCATAAATTTTACAAAAATATAATTCCTATCATTGCTTAATTATACAATGGTATAGTTACACAGAAATAAATACAATAAATTAAGTAATACAGGCTGGGTACAGTAGCTCACACCTGTAATCCCAGTGCTTTGAGAGGTCAAGGCAGGAGTATCGCTTGAGCGTAGGGGTACAAGATTAGCCTGGGCAAAACAGCAAGACTCCATCACTACAAAAAATTAAGAAAAAACTAGGCGGGTATGGTGGCACACACTGGTAATCCTAGCTACTCAGGAGGCTGAGGCAGGAGGACCACTTGAGCCCAGGAGTACAGGCTGCACTGAGTTATGACTGCACCACTGTACCACTGCACTCCAGCCTGGGCGACAGAGTGAGACCCTCTGTCTAAGAAAAAAAAAAAAAAAGTAATACATATTTTGGGGGCCTCCACTGTGCAAGCAAACAGCACTACTGGCCATCTTGCATTCTCCTTTGAAATATATCAGTAACTCCTTTTTCTAAGAGAATAAAAATATTTCCAATCTCTTCAAATTACATGAAATACTTGTAGATTATCATCTAAGAATTATATTCCATTTTCTGCCCATCAAACTAGTTTTGGTTCACTACAAAAACAGCCATCTCATTTCAGCAAAGGCAACTGTATTTCAATAAATAACAAAATAAAAAATTTAAATCAACAAATGAAAATAAAAAAAAAATCCCAAAGAGACAAGTGAATCCATCTTTTAAATCAACTATGGAATAAAATTTCAGAAGTAAACACTAAGAAAAGTTTATTTGACTTTTCTACATTTAAAAATGTTTAGATGCGAGATTTTACTAAAGGAGTCGATTTGAAAACCACACTACTCTAATTCAACTGATATAATTTTTAAAAATTATGTTCTACAACCAAAGCCAAATCAATTTCTCCTGCCCCCCTTCCCACTCGATGAAAACAGCTTTGCTCAATGAATAGCTGGTAAACAGTTCCAACTATAATTCAGAATTTCTGAATAAAGATTTGGCAACTCTAAAACCAAAAACCTTATGAAAGAATAGAACCAGTCCTTACTGTCATTCAATACAGCAGCTATGCACTGGCCTAAAATCAAACTCTGCTTTCGCTTCATAATGGGGAAAGAATTCCCTATTTAATAAATGGTGTTTGGAAAACTGGCTAGCCATGTGCAGAAAGCAGAAAAAAGACCCCTTCCTGACACCTTACACCAAAATTAACTCCAGATGGATTAAAGACTTAAACATCAGACCTAACACCATAAAAACCCTAGGAGAAAATCTAGGCAAAACCATTCAGGACATAGGCGTAGGCAAGGACTTCATGACCAAAATGCCAAAAGCATTGGCAACAAAAGCCAAAATAGACAAATGGGAGCTAATCAAACTCCACAGCTTCTGCACAGCTAAAGAAACAGTCAGTAGAATGAATCGGCAACCAACAGAATGGGAAAAAAATTTTGCAGTCTATCCATCTGACAAGGGGCTGATATCCATAATTGACAAAGAACTAAAACAGATCTACAAGAAAAAAACACACAAGCCCATTCAAAAGTGGGCGAAGGATATGAACAGTCACTTTACAAAAGAAGACATACAGGAGGCCAACAAACATATGAAAAAATGCCCAGCATCACTGGTCATTAGAGAAATGCAAATCAAAACCACATTGAGATACCATCTCACACCTGTTAGAATGGCGATCATTAAAAAATCTGGAGACAACAGATGCTGGAGAGGGTGTGGAGAAACAGGAACACTTTTACACTGTTGGTGGGAGTGTAAATTAGTTCAACCATTGTGGAAGACAGTGTGGCCATTCTTCAATGACCTAAAAATAGAAATCCCATTTGACCCAGCAATCCCATTACTGGGTATATATCCAAAGGATTATAAATCATTCTACTATAAGGACACATGCACACGAATGTTCACTGTAGCACTGTTTACAATAGCAAAGACCTGGAACCAACCCAAATGCCCATCGATGATAGACTGGATAGGGAAAATGTGGTACATATACACCATGGAATATTACACAGCCATCAAAAACGATGACTTCGTGTCCTTTGTAGGGACATGGATGAACCTGGAAACCATCATTCTCAGCAAACTGACACAAGAGCAGAAAATCAAACACCGCATGTTCTCACTCATAGGCGAGTGTTGAACAATGAGAACACATGGACACAGGGAGGGGAGCACTACACACTGGGGTCCGTTGGGGGGGAATGGGGGAGGGACAGGGGGGTGGGGAGGTGGGAAGAGATAGCATGGGGAGAAATGACAGATACAGGTGAGGGGAAGGAAGGCAGCAAACCACACTGCCATGTGTGTACCTATGCAACAATCTTGCATGTTCTTCACATGTACCCCAAAACCTAAAATGCAATTAAAAAAAAAAATCAAAATCAAAACCAAAATGTAACCCTTCTCTCCCTAAAATAAAGCTCAGGTTCTCTGAGCAGTATATAAGCTGCTTTGCATATTTGTACTGCTTTACTTGGTACATTTAACTTCTAGACAATTAATGCTAGAAAGACATTTAATTCATCAAATTTCTGGAAAAACAGGCCAGGACTAGTACCCCACTGCTCTCTATAGGCTGAACCCTGGGATTCAGTATCCAAGAGTCTGGTTGTATTTCCCTCATCCTGCCACCCACCTGCCACCATGCCTCACACTCCCTGGTTAGGAGAGGCTGTGGACAACATGAAACAGGTTGTCCTTCAGTGTTAGCTTCTGTGACTGCTCTGTGAAGCAGATCCCATCACTTCTTACAATCATTCACATTTACTTTGCTCATCTCACAAGTGTCAGATAAATTGTTTTTTTGAGAATAGTTTATCTTGAGTTAAAACAAAGTATTTTGAAGATACATACAATGGAAGGCCTTGATTTCAATTTAAAAAATTTTTAAATTATATAAGTAAATTGCTCATTCATATTAAAAGAACATATTTTATCAAAATACTTGGTATGTAAAAGGAGCAATATATGTGTATTAGTCCATTCCCACACTGCTATGAAGAAATACCCAAGACTGGGTAATTTATAAAGGCAAGGTTGAATTATTTCTGCTTTTCTGGGGGAGGCCTCAGGAAACTTACAATCACAACAGAAGGCAAAGGAGAAGCAGGCACCTCCTTCACAGGGTTGCAGGATGGAGTGAGTAAAAGCAGGGGAAAAGCCAGATGCTCATAAAGCCATCAGAGCTCATGAGACTCATGAGAACAGCATGGGGAAACTGCCCCCAGTGATCCAATTACCTCCACCCTTGGTCTCACCCCTGACACACGGGGATTATGAAAATTACAATTCAAGATGAGATTTTGGGTGGGGACATAGCCAAACCATATCACTATCAAAGAGCACATAGTTTCTAAAAACGAAAAAAAAAAAAAATTATTTAGTAGTTAAGAGTTAATAAGAGAATTTTTCTCCTTTCTCAAATTATTCTAAGGTTTTTAAATTAGAATATCAGTTTTTCAGTAAAGAAATCTTAGATAATTTCAGTTACTGATTGCAGTGAACTGGTAGCCCCAAAGATATGTCCACGTAGCCCCAAAGATACATCCATGTCCTAATCCCCAAAACTTGTAATTACCTTACAGGACAGAACGTGTGATTAAGTTAAGGACCTTGATGGGAAAAGTTTATTCTGATTATGTAGATAGATTCTAAATTGTATGTATCCTTTTAAGAGGGAGGCAGAGAGAGTCTGAACAACAGACACACGTGAAGGAGAACATGGTATGAACTTGGAACAGAGAGAAATGGAACCACACGCCAAAGAATGCCAACAGCCACCAGGAGCTGAAAGAGGCAAGGACTGCCTCTCCATGAGAGCCTCTGGAGGGAGCCCAGCCTTGACTACACCTTGATTTCAGACATTTGGCCTCAGAAGGAAACCAAGAGAGACTCTATTTCTATTGTTTTCAGCCACCGAGGTTGTAGTAATTTGTTACAACAGCCTCGGAAAACTCATACACTGAGGAGAAGAGTATATACCAATTAATATAATTAATTATCGTACAGTAATACACGATTAAGACTAATCCTTAAAACATACACACTCTGAAACCAAAGTGTAGTCCTAAATTATAAATAAAATACAGACACACAAGAAAAAATGATATAGTAAGCCCAATTCTTACAGTTGAAACTTAGAAGCAAATTAGTCTATAGAATTTCACATGTAACACAAACATATTATCATTAAGTAAACATATGTGGGACCCTATAAGCAGAAGTTTTACCTAATCCCTAAATATTCAATAACAATAATAAAGTCTAACAGGCAAGAGATACAAAAATAAATTACACTTAGTCTTCCAAATAAGACTAAGAAGTGACAGAAATTTAAAATGGCTATAAAATATCCACAAGTGAATGTGGCTTCTGAAACTATACATCACTAGGTATAAAGGACCCAACTATGATCTGGCTGAGCGGGCAGAACCACCCAGAAACTGACAACAGGAAGTGCATGACGTGGAAGTGCATGACATGGGGGATTATAAATTTTATGGGCCATAACACTCAGAAGAGGTCATCTGAATAAAAGATCTTTAGGATCTGGCAATGATTTGGTCTGTCTCTTAAATGAGGAAAGAAAAATAATGAAATTGCTGTTAACTTCTCTGAGTCTCAAAATCCTCACCTTTAAAACTTGGATACCACAGCCTACCTCCTAAAGTTAATAGTACTTCTGTTGCCAGGCATGGTGACTCATGCCTGTAACCTCAGCACTTTGGTAGGCCGAGTCAGGTGGATCACCTGAGGTCAGGAGTTCGAGACCAGCCTGGCCAACATGGTGAAACCCCGTCTCTACTAAAAATACAAAAGTAACTGGGTGTGGTAGCACATGCCTGTAATCCCAGCTACCTGGGAGCCCGAGGCCAGAGAATCACTTGAAACTGGGAGGCAGAGACTGCAGTGAGTTGAGATCGTGCCTGCTATTACACTCCAGCCTGGGCTACAAGAGCAGAACTCCATCAAAAACACACAAAACAACAACAAAAAACAGTGCTCCTGTCAGCAGTACTGTGAAGATGAAATGAGATTATACACAGTGCTGGCCTATGGTCTGGGTCACAGCTCCTCTCCATAAACTGGTTGACTGGCAGCTAATTATACTTGCCTTCTGGATGAAAAATTTCAGGGAACAGCTAGTAGATTATTTTCAAAAGACAAAAATGGTAAAACATTTAAAAACAGAAAGCTGTTTCTCTATTATTTTTCTATCTGGGGGTCCCAGGACTTACCACATCACTAGCGCTAGAGAACTCGTTATTAACCAGACTTTCAAGAGCCATCCAACGAACTGGCCTGTTTTCATTGTCCCCCAGACAGTGATAGTCCATGGGGAACAAGTCTCTGGAGAGGGCATTGTCTGTGATCTTAACTTGAAGTGTGTCATCAATCCTAAAAAGTAAAGACATGAACATCAAATGCAATCAGAGTATTAAAAAGTAGGGATCACCACCACCCTTAAATACAACACAAGTCCCACTGTGACTCCCAGAGAAGCCTAAATCCAGGAAGCACTCTCCATCAAGTGACAGTATCAAGCTCATGGCACCTACACACAGTTCCTAGCAGCCAGGTCTTTGTGGATGACTTCTCTTCTGGCCAAGTAGCTCATGCCACAGGCAATCTGAATAGCCATGTGTACCAGGTCTTGTTGAGAAATTGCCTGTGGTAACAAAAAAAAAAGGACATGGTTTGTAAATAGCTTACACAGATGATGGCACTTTATTTTATTCCACATTCCTACTCCATCCAAAAATACTGCTTTAAACCTACACACAGAATTTTTAATAGCCATTTCTTGACCAAGAGTATGTTCCGCTATATCCCTACATTTATAACAACTATAGCCCTTATTCCTCTGTAATCTACCATTTATTTCTCTGTCTCCTTTCATCTGTTAGATGTATCTCCCCAATATCCAGCACATAAAGCAGCTGCTCAATAAATCTATTCAGTGAATACTCAGTTCTCAAGGTAATATTTCAAGTGTCTATTATTCAATAATCTTTTTTTTTCCCCACAAAACAGTAGTCTATACTAGGAGATTCTCTCCTCAGGATCATTTTCAAATGAGCACAAGTATAAGCCAGGTGCAGTGCCTCATGCCCATAATCCCAGCATTTTGGGAGGCTGAGGTGGGAGGATCACTTGAGCCCAGGAGGGAGCTTGAGACCAACCTGGACAACATACGGAGGCCCTGTCTCAAAAAAAAAAAAAAAAAATTATTTTTTGAAAAATAAGCAGGTATGGTGGCATGTTCCTGTGGTCCCAGCTACTCAGGAGGCTGAGGTGGGAGGATTGCTTAAGCATGGGAGGTTGAAGCTGCAGTGAGCTGTGTTCACACAACCGCCCTCCACCCTTAGTGACTGAGATCCAGTGTAACAAAACAAAAAAAACAAAGTATAAGTCTCCAACTCTTTCTGCTGATTTGCTCTTCTAGGTGTGTGCCAGTACTCCAGGCTAAGGAATATAATCCTTCTCCAGGTAATGCAGATGGGCCACAACCTCTGACCACTTGTTGAGAATCCCAACTTTAGTCTTGTCAATTGACAAAGCATATTATACATATTAAGTCAAATACTCAATGCAGCCTTTGAACTCATTTTCTCCTGGCAACTATAATAAGTATATTTTTATACATCCTAAAGCAACTTAATGGGGCTACCAGATACAGCAGACAGCAAAATAACCACTACACTTTACTACTACTACCATCATAATATACTTGGTATCTGACCTTTGCTTCAGTTATATACACAAGCACAAAAGAGAAAAACTCTTAGATGACTGCCATCTTACAGCCAAGCATATTAACAATATATCCAATTACCTCCCACAATCTAGACCTCCAGTTATCACCAGCCTTTGGTACAGAATAAACCAAATGGCTCTAGAAAGTCTGTTTCCATTCCTAAGAGGAAAATCTAGGACAAGTACCCTTAGTTATCAGGAAAACACCTGAGATGTTATTACAAAGGGTTTGAGTTGATTATGAGTAAGTACACAATGAAAATATAAGGAAAACTTCAGCATCAGCACAGTGTAAGCCTCGAGGCAGGAACATAAGCTAACATTTTTCTTTAAACCAACAGGTTATAAATATCTTGTGGTTCATTTTGAGGTTCTTTTTTGTAGGCCTTTAAACAGTTTATATTTAGGAATGTTAATATCTACTTTCAAAGACATTATCAGAAACTACTGGTAAATAATTGGTATTTGGGCAAATTTTTCTCACCTGTGGATTATTGGCCTCTACTAACTTGCACTGCCGTAAAAACAATTTAAGATTCCCCCAATTCATGTAAGGCAATATCACCATGGGCTTTTCTCCTTCTTCTATGCACACATGAGTAATAGGAAGAAGATTTCTATAAAATAACAAAAAGTTGCAAGAAAGACAAAGGAATCCAAAATGTTAGGGGCTTATTTCTAATAAAAATATAATCTAAAACAAAACAAAATCCCCCAAATACTTAAAAACATCATTACCATTAAAAATATAAAATTATAAGTGCTCTATATTTTAAACCAGACTTAAGTGTTCCCCATATAGGCACATTCTTGGTAAGGAAAAGTCGTAAACTCGGAAGTTGCTTCTCGTGGGCTGGATTTTCTGAAAGCACACTCCACACTATATCTTTAAAGGGCAATTAATTAGAGACAACTAAAAAATGACTTGCCCATGAGTAGGTTATGATAATAATATTCCACTCCATTATCGCACATGAAAACAAAAAAAAAGGGCCCAATCCAGACTGTGGTCAAGAACAGGATCATCATAAAGGTCTCTAAAAGGCTGAAACTGCCGCAAAACCAAAAAGTTCTTAGCTGGTCACACTGGATTTAGAATCCGATCTTTGAATCCTAGATTTACTAATCACTATCAGTGTGACCATCGGTCTCCTGGCTTTGGCTTCCATACTTATAACATAGGGACCCCACCAACCATAAAAAGTTACACTATGATATACAAAATGAAACCAAGCATGTGGTAGACAATCCTCTTCCTATTTTAATTTCTATGGCATACATACATACATTTCATCCTATTATCTAATAACACCTCCTCCACTGACATCTGGAAATAACTGTTCATTTTTCCCAAGGTTATGTAACTTTTTACATAATTATATCATTTTCCCCACTAAGTTAAAAATTGCTAGAAGACAAAAACTAAGGTAAACTCAATTTTTACACCCAACACTTTGTATTCTATGCTATATATAAAACAAACAATAACAAATAACAGAAACAAGTAGCCTGAAAACATTCCTACTCCTTAACTTAGCAAATTTTGCTTCTATGGATGTAATAAGGAAATACATTAAACATAAAAAAGCTAGTTAATGAAAAAGGATAGTTAATGTAGTATTAGTAGGGAAAAGTACCAAACAGCTCAAATGTTCAAAAGTAATGAAAGAATAACAATAGGAAAATATGAGTAAAACCTTATAAGAAAGTAAGATACAAAATTCACATTTGCAAGGTAATTATAAAAATAGAAAAAAATAATAATAAAGGTCTGCACAGAAATATGCAGAGCTGAGTTGCCTTTGTGAGACTATAATTTCAACCTTGTTTCCTGTATTTCCTAAAAATTCTCTCAATTGAGCATGTATCATTTTTTAAACCCCAGTTACAAAACTATGGCACAATCACCAGTGCACAAGTGGCAAAGCTATGCACTCCCCTCGTATTTGCAGGAGTTACTAACATGGAAAGCACTAACCCTGAGGAAGTGGGAAAATGAGGACTTAGAGATCAGCAAACCTGTAAGGGGCAACCTCTCTACAAGTGACAACGACTAGGAGTTCCAACTTTATATGCAAGGAAACCCATGCCGGGAGATAAACTTTAGGTAACCTGCCAAGGACAAAGGCAAGTACATGGAAAAAAAATCAGATCTTCATCCGATTCAACACCCTTTGCATTCTCTTGGACCACCAGACTTTCTCTCCCAGAGGAGCAAGGGAGATCGCATGGGAGATTACAGAGCCTTCTTTCCACCAGCTCCCATGAACACTAAAATGACTACAGGTTCACACTTAGGACTAACTTGGGCATGCTATGATTTCAGGGTAGAAACTCTTGCCCAATCTCTAACCCACCAAAGATTATTTCTGCTTTTTTGGTGACTGAAATTCATTTAGCAGAGTTAAAGACATTTTATCCATTAGGTTTGCTGGATGAGGTCAAATCTTTTATTCCACCACCACAGGATTAAAAATCCACTGAAGAGGTAACAAACTTCATGAAAATGTTTCAAAGTACAAATGGCTGTTTTTCATTCGGCCCATTTTGTAAAGGAAAGGAGAATAAAGAGGAAAGTCCAGATCTCTAAGCAGAGTGAATGAAAGCAAGAGGAGGTGTTACAGAGAAGAAAGAAGGGAGAGGAAGGGTAGGTTCTGTGGGGCTTAACACAAGAACTGCCTCTAATGCTCAGTCTTGTTGAGGGCACTTACAGAGGGAGAGCTGTGAGGCATTTGGCATAAGAAGTGCTCACCATTGGGCATCCTTGGGCCAATGAAAGGGCCAAACTACAAGCAGAAATAGCTCAAGAGTACTTTGATATGAAGTACTTCCAGTGAAATTAAAGTAGGTTGATATATTTTATTTATACAGCTATTTTAACTTATAATAAAATTATTTTTATAAAATCCAGTGGGAAAATGTGTGAAAAGAAACAATTTCAAAATGCTTTAAAAGACTTAAAACACTTGTACAATCCTTAACTGTGAAATGTTAAAATATGAAGCAAACATGCTGTATTATATACCACAGCCAGCTAAAAAGGTAAAATCTGAAAACAGGTGTCTTTTCCTGCTGAATGTATTGAGTTTGCTTGATAATTTCTACAATATGATCTCTGAAAATCATTTCATTTATATTCTTTCTGCCTAGCACAGTTCCAAGTGCAAAATGGGTACTGAATGCATTAGAATAAAAAGAATGAACAAACAAATATATACATATAGCTATGAATAGTCTACAGATATCAGGGATCAAACTGAAATGTGTGCTAGGCCCTGGTCACCTTAAAAATTAGATGTATAATCCCAGCACTTTGGGAGGCCAAGGCAGGCAGATCACCTGAGGTTGGGAGTTCAAGACCAGCCTGACCAAAATGGAGAAACCCCATCTCTACTAAAAATACAAAATTAGCCATGCATGGTGGCACATGTTTGTAATCCCAGCTCCTCGGGAAGCCAAGGCAGGAGAATCACTTGAACCTGAACGTGGGAGGCACGGGTTATGGTGAGCTGAGATCACACCATTGCATTCCAGCCTGGACAACAAGAGTGAAACTCCAACTCAAACAAACAAACAAAAAAGAGACGAACCGCTACAGTGAATGGAAAGAATAATATACTTTCTAGGTATTGACAATGTTTTGTTCATTGTAACTAGGAGTCCTGCTATCACCTCACAGAAGGAAGAACAATTAAGCATAATCAAACAACCTATCTTTACAAGACTTTCCTCAAGCACTGAATGCCCAGTATCAAATAACCCCAATTTAGAATGTCCTGTCATTCCATTCCCTGAGGACCCCCTGAGACTGCTAATTCATCCTGGTGGGATGCTGCAAAACCTTACAGCCTAAAACTGCATGAGACACAATGCTGCTGCAAATGCTTCCTCAGAGCATTTTTCAGCCAAGGCATCTTTAGAGCTACAGTGGATATAAAACTGTTTCTTGGGAACATCCTGGCTTTGTCTACATTTATCCCTGCTACTCACCTCTGTGCTGAAGTGATGCAAACCTTTCACTGGGGTAAGAATATTGGCTTGGTACCTAAGTCATAGGTTAACATTATATATTAGGATTAAACACCTTTGGCTCTTCTCCCTAGTCAGTGTAATAGACCATTAGGCACTTTCAACACTGCCAAAAAGGACAATATTCCAACTGTTTCCTTCCCTTCTGCTACTAAGATTATCAACTTATAGCATTTCCTTCACCCTCGGTTGCCTAGAAGCTAAGAGCTGTTTTATGTTCAAACACAATAAAAATATTTGTTCCCCTTACTGCTGGCTCATTTGTTTTCTTTTCTACCACCACAATACCAAAAAACTCAGTTTCATTTTCATTACCATTTTATTGCTCTTACTGTGGCTTCCTTCTTTTTAGGTCCTCAAGTTCTTCTGAATATGAACCAAAATATAACCAAATTCAAAACTAAGGCTCTGCGTAGTCACCTTATTTTTCAACAGAACTCAAGGAACTGTCTAAAGTATACAGAAACTGGGGGTGGGGAGGTGGGAAGAGATAGCATGGGGAGAAATGACAGATACAGGTGAGGGGACGGAAGGCAGCAAACCACACTGCGAAGTGTGTACCTATGCAACAATCTTGCATGTTCATCACATGTACCCCAAAACCTAAAATGCAATTAAAAAAAAAAAAAAGTATACAGAAACTATATTTTTTCAGAAGCTCATAAACATCTTTCAACAGGGATGACCACAGTTCTATTTTTAAACATATGTGATCAAATTTTAGATAGGCATACAAATTATGTTGCCTCTGTATAGTGCTTAAAAAAAAGTTTGTTCTAACATTGATACTGTCACACATTATTATGTTATATTTAAGCTGCTTCTGGCTCTAAAAGGTAAAATTTTTTATTACAGCTGTGTGAACAGGACCAATACCAAGCTTTTAAAAAAGTCTTCATACAGAACTGTAAGTATTTTTAAAAAGTCATACTATGCCATAATGACTGTATACCAGAAATTAATTAAATAAAATGTGGTACATCCATTCAATGGATTACTATGTAGCCTTTTTAAATGACGACATGGATTTACAGTTACAGACATCAAAAGTCAGATACATTGTTTTGTTAAATTAAGAGCCATGTTAACTTTGTCAAAGACAACAGTGGTATTATGATTATAAAGAAAAGTATCTTCTTTTTTTAAAAAATACATGCTGGACATGCACTAAAAGTATTGAGGTGTCTAATTTACTATAAAATATTTCTACACACAAATATACAGATACATATATCCAGAGATATAAATCTCTAGATAAAGATGGATAATACATAAACAAACACAACACAGAAAATACAGCAAAATGTTAACTATCACTGACACAGAAAATACGGCAAAATGTTAACTATCACTGCATCTAGAAGGTATATTTATTCATGTTTATTATACTTTGAGGTCCTATATATTCAAAAATCTCACAACAAATATTTTTAACATATGTATACTAGCATCCTATTTTTTAAAGGGAAGTATGCACATAAATAAGTATAAACTGTTTCTGGAAAGATTAGCTAGATTAGCTATGATTATCCAGATGTGGGCTTACATACTATTCTTTGTTTTCTTTCTTGTGTTTCTAAGTGTTGTACAATAAGAATGCATTTCACTTTTATATTCAGAAAAAAAATAAGTTATTCTACAAAGCTTTCAATTCAGAAGTCATCACAATGTTCTGCAAATAAAAATGTGGCATCAAGTGTTGCCATGCTCAACATTGAAATGTCGGTGGTTTCTCCTCTCACCTGTGATGAAGACCTCGCAGCTTACAACTTTCAGTGAGCATCATTGTCACCTGAATTTCAGAAGCTTGATCTATATAAAGAAAAGAAACTGTCTTGAATAATACTACTAAATATATATGGCATTAAAATTTTCTGCCATTAGTAAATAATTATCTTGAACGATAAGGTAGGAAAATTCTACTGCAGTCCTATTAAATAGGTCAACTTTCCCAGAAATTTTTACATCAAAATTAGAAATGCAATTATGTTTCCATAAACAAAGCAGAAAATGCAATAAATCTGTAACACATAAGGCATATATACTGCTTACTTCCTTTTTTACTATTTAAATAGCTCATATAAATCAATAAGGAAAAAATCTGAAAAAGAGGTGGAGGATATAAACACACAGTTTACTGAGAAAATAAAAAACAAATAACAAGATTACAAAAAAACTTATAGCCTCAGTCCTAAGGAAAGATATGCAAATTAAACCAGTAGATGCCATTTCCCCTGTCAAATTGAGACATAAAAATATCCGCTAACTACTATTAAGAGTTTGGGCACGAGTATGAGAAAACAGGCTCATCAATAGTACCTTGGGTAGATGGAGAAAGCAACGTGTAACAAAATTTTCAAATGCAGATACACCTTGCATCATCAATCCCACTGCTAAGAGTCTCTGTTACAGATATGGTCACAAAAGCTCATCTATGTATAATATAACAAGAGCACTGTTCAATGGCAAAGAAGTCAACCACTAAAGTACCCATTAACAGAGAACTCATTAAGGCCGGGCGCGGTGGCTCAAGCCTGTAATCCCAGCACTTTGGGAGGCCGAGGCGGGTGGATCACGAGGTCAAGAGATCAAGACCATCCTGGTCAATATGGTGAAACCCCGTCTCTACTAAAAGTGCAAAAAATTAGCTGGGCATGGTGGCACGTGCCTGTAATCCCAGCTACTCAGGAGGCTGAGGCAGGAGAATTGCCTGAGCCCAGGAGGCGGAGGTTGCGGTGAGCCGAGATCGCGCCATTGCACTCCAGCCTGGGTAACAAGGGCGAAACTCCGTCTCAAAAAAAAAAAAAAAAAACAGAGAACTCATTAAACTGACACACTGGAGTACTATGTGGCTACTTTAAAAAAATGAGGCAGGTACTGACAGGGGAAGATCTCTAAAGTATATTAAATTTTAAAAACAAGATACAACTTGTGTTTTCATATCTTAATATTTCTTACATATTAAGGAATTGTTTACATATGATGGCTGCTTTTCAAGATTAGAGAATTTACATTTCGTACCTTTCTGTTCTGTTTATACGTTCTAACCTAACAAACATCACAAGCATAAAATGACTACAGAAGTTATGATTGGAGTTTACGGCATATTCTGTTGCTTTCTTCTTTTTACTCTCTGTGGTTAAAAATAAACAAAAAGAACTAATAATACATGAGTAAAAATAAAAGTTAACTTTCATATGATAACCAAAATTAGAATTAAGCCACTAGTTTTTTAGCTTCTGAACTCATGGTTTTTGGTCAAAAGTAGCAAAACAGAACTACAATGAACTTTTACATCAATGTTTTTTGAAACAAAAACATGATAATGCAATTTACCAATATCTTTAAGTCTACATCTGCAAAGGAATTCTTAAGCCTTCAAATATTTGCACAAATCCACAAGGATTCCTCATCATATATGGACCATAACCTTAACAGTATAAAGGAATTTCTCCATGGCTTGAAAAGAATATTTCTATTATAAAATAGAAAATTCAGGCCGGGCGCAGTGGCTCACGCCTGTAATCCCAGCACTTTGGGAGGCCGAGGCAGGCGGATCACGAGGTCAAGAGATCGAGACCATCCTGGTCAACATGGTGAAACCCCGTCTCTACTAAAAATACAAAAAAATTAGCTGGGCATGGTGGCGCATGCCTGTAATCCCAGCTACTCGGGAGGCTGAGGCAGGAGAATTGCCTGAACCCAGGAGGCGGAGGTCACAGTGAGCAGAGATTGCACTATTGCACTCCAGCCTGGGTAACAAGAGCGAAACTCCGTCTCAAGAAAAAAAAAAAAGAAAAGAAAGAAAATTCAGCCAGGTGCAGTGGTTCACACCTGTAATAAAACCACTTTGGGAGGCTGAAGCAGGAGGATCACTTAAAGCCAGGAGTTTCAGAGCAGCCTGAGCAACACAGAGGACTCTTATCTCTACAAAAAAAAAAAGTTGTTTTTAATTAGCTGGGCATGGTGGTGTACACTAGCAGTCCCAGCCACTCAGGGGGCTGAGGCTGGAGGATTGCTTGAGCCAAGGAGGTCAAGGTTGCAGTGAGCCGTGACTGCACCACTGCACTCCTGCCTGGGCAACATAACAAGACCCCGTCTCTCAACATAATAAAAATAAACAAATAAGAAGTGAGTTTGAGTTTTAAAAAATAGTTTTTAAATGTTAAAACAAACATAATAGTATATTCTTAAAAACCCTTTCAAAGAAACCCATAACGAATTTTTACATCAGTAGTAAGAATAGTAATAATTTGTAAAGCTCACGCTGGCAACATGGTAAAACCCCATCTCTACAAGACAGACAGACAGACAGACAGATGGATAGATAGATAGCTGGGTGTGGTGCCATATACCTGTAGTCCCAGCTACTTGGGAAGCTGAGGTTAAGTGGATTGCTGAGCCAAGGAGATTGAGGCGCAGTGAGCTATGATTGCGCCATTGCACTCCAGCCTGGGTGACAGAGTGAGACCCTGTCTATAAATAAATTAAATAATAATTTATAAAGCTTCAGACCAATGTAATAAGAGGAAGAAAGAAATGTAAAAGAATGGCAAAGCCAAGATTCACATTGTAGACTCACCTAGGAAAATGATGAACCAACAATAAAACCCAGTCCACTGAATTCAGATACTATGATTATCACATCTGGTCCTTAAATGTGGAACTATCAAAGCAGAGAAATCTCAAAATTCATTTATTTCCACATCTACCCATTGGAATCTCATTCCTGCTTCATTTCCTCTTGCTTCACTTCCATTACTTGCTACTTAGTGTCCTCTTACCAAGCAACTTTTCTTAGTTAAGACTTTTGTAGGAACGTAAAATGGGTAGACAAAAAGCCAAGGATCTACAACATTTGGTACTTCTTTAGAAAAGATGCTTCATACCAATCTCTGCTAAAATAAACTCTAAGTGTCTAAAAACTGCTTAAAACTTGGGATTTCTTAATAAATGGCAGAATGTAACTTTATTACTTTCTATAACCTAAATAACTTCTAATGAAATTATGGGCAGGACTACTAGGGGCTAGTAGGATCTTTTCAGGACTGAAAGCTAGTATATAGTTGGAAGTCCTCGCCCAGTTAAAAAGACTTTACCATTCCCTCAACTGGTAAGGAGTACCACGTACAACAAATAGTAATTTCAGGATGTGTATTTTGTACATACATTTTTCAAGTTTTTAATTTTGATAAGCATGTCCTATTAAAACAAAGGACACTTGAACTGAATGGTGAATACTCAATTAAAGATAAAATAACTTTATCCAGTTAATAAGAAAAACTCATTTTGCTGGATTCCTTTCCCAGTCTCATCCTAGTCTTTTAATTTTACATAATAAAAGGTCTATCTTCAAGATATACACATGTGAAAGGGATACTATTAAATATATTCTAAAACTTACAAGAATGCACAAAATGATTTTTAAAAACAAACACTTGCTTACTTACAAAACTATAAAAATGTAGTAGCTATAATGAAGAAAATAAGAACTTAATACCAATAACCCCAAACTGATCCGTTTATTTTATGGAATTCAATTTCACTATATTTACTGTGCAAGATTTGGGTTGCCAATTTCAATTTCTGGAAGTTTATACTGGAATATCTAATGAAGTCTCTCTATAAAATTATGAATAGTTTTAAAAGGCAAACTCCAATTTTCTGCTTATGCCTAAAGGCAAAGGTCAGTGCTTTCTAAAACACCTTTTTTTTTTTTTTTTTTTTTTTTTTGTATTTTATGCTACACTTCTAATTGTGCAACATCTAACAAAGCATATAGATTTGTGAAAGACCTTGGTCAGCTCTATGTGGCTACAACTAAAACCATGAAATCAGCACTCCAAAATAATCAATCTCTGAGACAGTCATGTGGCATGCTTTCTCTAACAAATTTGAGGCAAGTATCCTGGTCAATGCACTTCCCGTCTGTCCCCGATATGGGCTCACTGTGCTTTCTCTTATTTCCACACAGCTCAGAAAGAACATCATAATTACAGTGGTAGAGCACAGAAACAAGCAGTGACTACTAGTCAAGCATATACAGAAAGAGAAGTTTTATCTCGTGCATCAGTCCAAGTATCCTCACTATGTGTTTTCTTATCACTATTATTTCCTTTTATCCCTTCCTCCCCCCTAAATCAACCCAATTTTGTTTGAAAACCTCCTTCCTGGACAGAACCGCTGCCGCCGCCACCGTCTCTAGATCATCCGGGTCCCACCGCCGCCACCATGCCGTGGGGAAGCCGCCACCATGCCGTGGGGAAGCCGCAGCACGGCCGCCCGGCCAGTCAGCCGCCCCACCGAGCCCTCTACCGACCCGCCCGCGCACTCACCGCCCTCGGCAGCAGCCCCGGCTCCCCCGCCTTTGGGCCAGCCGGGCCTCATGGCTCAGATGGCACCCACGGCCGCAGGGGTAGTCTTGGGCTCGGCTGTGGGACATGTCATGGAGCCCTGACCGGAGCCTTCAGCGGGGGAACGCGGAGCGGGCCCAGCCTGCCGCTCAGCAGGCCCCAACCCATGCTGCCTCCCAGCCCCTGCAGATGGGGCCCTGCGCCTATGAGATTAGGCAGTTCCTGGACTGTTCCACCACTCAGAGTGACCTGTTCCCGTGTGAGGGCTTCAGCAAGGTCCTGAAGCAGTGTAAGTACAACCATAGTCTGAGCTCCCTGCCCTGAAGATGTCGGTGCACTCAGGGGCCAGCCCTGCATCAACCTCTGCCCCTCGTCAACCGCTAGACCACAACACTAGATTGTATGCAGATAGCTGGGATTGCAAGTGAGGAGGAGGTTTCTCACCCCTCAGTTAACCGAAGGCACAAATGTGCAATTAAAAGAATTTATTTCAGACCCAAAAAAAAAAAAGAAAGAAAAAAGAAAACCTCCTTCCTTAATTCAGAACAAGTCAATATTAGCCCAGTTCCACACAGTCCATAGAACACTTACAAACCCTAGAAGAAATATTTGAATTAAGGAGTTTCCTTTTAAAAAAATTAGAAAAGAGTAACAAAAGGCTGTTGTTTTAATAACCTTACGGTTCAAATTTTACATTTACAAAAAGTAATATGGAAACTCTCCTTCAAAACTAGTTAGAAAACCTACTGGGACCTAACTTATACTTGATCTTAGCCAAAAGGACAAGAAGGGATGGACCTAATGTAAATATTACCCTTTTAAAAGTGTTTGTGGCTTGGAAGGGGTGAATGAATAAAATAAATATAGAATGATATAGTAAGTTAAACCATTTGTTTAGAAAAGATTAAAGAGGTGTGTGAGTATAGATGTAGTATTTGTAGCAGCCTTAAACAAGCAATTCTGTTCAATTAAAAGCAATTCCAAAGATTTTTTGTTAGATTGGCAGAACCCAACTTTTTACCAACAATAAACAGAAACCCTTCATACTTTCTATGTATTCCTTTAAGTAAATTTAGAAACAGGTCTTATAAATTAGCTTCTTAAGCTGTGTAAAATTTTATCGCTTTCTACTCATAAAATTGAATTTAATTTTCCCTTCAGTTTCTGAAGCGAGAGTGCTAAATTTGTTTTTCTGCAATTATTACTTTGCCTTCTCAATTTATATCAGACCTGGCAGACATTAAGCATCCTACAAATTATCACATTTTTCTTTCTCTTTAAATGAGCAAATAAGACTTATCTCAGAATTATTATTATCATTTTAAAAAATTAAGACAGGATCTTGCTCGGTTACCCAGGCTAGAGTGCAGTGGCATGATCAGGAGTCACTGCAGTCTTGAACTCCTGGACTCAAATAATCCTCCTGCCTCAGCCTCCTAAGTAGCTGAGTCTACAGGCACATGCTACCACACCCAGCTAATTTTTTTTTATTTTTTGTAGAGACAGAGGTCTTGCTATATTGCCCAGGGTGATCTTCAACTTCTGGGTTCAAGCAATCCTCCTGTCTTAGCCTCCCAAAGCTTTAGGATTACAATTGTGAGCCACTGCATCCAGCCCTTACTTCAGAATTATTTAAGTTTTTACAAATATCTGTTGTAAATAATTAAAACTCTAATATTTTTTAAAGTCTTTTTAATCTACCAGTAATAGGAAATAAGCCATATGCCTGCATAAATAACACTATAATATCTCGATAGAGAATCTTTAATTAAATAACTTATATAGATCAATAAATTGAAAAGTAGGTGTCACATTTCAAACGCTGGCCCAGAAGAAGAATATGTGAAAACAGGTGTTCTGTTCATGACAATATAAATCAGTGCTATCTTTTAGAGGACAATCTAACAATATCTATTAAATTTTTTTTTTAAGAGAGAGTCTCACTGTCGCCAAGGCTGGAGTGCAGTGGCATGATCTTAGCTCACTGCAAGCTCTGCCTCCCAGGTTCAAGCATTTCTTGCGCCTCAGCCTTCCAAGTAGCTGGGATTACAGGCACGAGGCATCACATCTGGCTAATTTTTGTATTTTTAGCAGAGATGGGGTTTTACCATGCTGGCCAGGCTCGTCTCGAACTCCTGAACTCAGGTGATCTGCCCACCCTGGCCTCCCAAAGTGCTGGGATTATAGGCGTGAACCACTGCACCTGGCCTTCATTAAAATTTTAAATGTACACACCCTTAGGCCAGCAATTCCAACTATGGCTATATGTGTAAAAGTATACCAACATTAGATATAGTAACAACAAAATCAAGTGGATGTGGTTTGACATGCAATTAAATGAGTAATACCTAATAAATGTCTCATGTCTTGATTTAGCAGACTTCTGTTTTTTTCTTTTTTTTTTTTTTTAAAGATGGGGTTTCACCATGATGGCCAGGCTGGTCTTGAACTCTGTTTTTCTATACCTCATGAGAAGAACCCAAATTTCCACAAAAATTAGGCTCATACAAGCTAAATTCTTTTAAAAGCTAAATTAACATGGACTGATTTAAAAGGTGTGGCACACACTGGAAAACTGAGACAGAATTTTGCTGGCATGAGCCACCTAAGACAGAAGAGCATTATGGAAATACTATGGAAAAAAGCTCCTACCTTTAACTGTTTTGACAAATGCTTGCTTTTCTTTATTTGGATCTTTTTCATCTATTAAAATCCCATGGAAAATACGCCCAAAAGTACCTAAAAGGAAAAGTAATATTTAATGAGATCATATGATAACCTTCATAAAATTACAGTACAAAACTTTCTGGAACAATATAAAACAAAAATAACAAGGGCATATGTGATCAACAACATTACTCTAGCCCTACAGTAAAAAGACCCAAATCTTTGGTTTTTTTGTAACTATTATACATCTTAACTTGCTTTTAGCAACACTGTATCTAAACTAAGTATATGAAAAATTTTCTGAATTATACTAAATAAACTAATGATGTAGCCAGGAACACTGGAGCTCAGTAATGATGTATCCACAAGGGCATTTATGAGTTTCTAGGCTTAGCCTCAGAGCAATGACAAAAAGACAAAAATGAGCTTTCCTCTCTGCTGCAGAGCTTTAAAAGGCAGCTTCAAGGGAAGACCAAGGGGTACAAGGTTCGGATCCAGACAGTCCTGGGTTCCAATCCTTCTACCACTCACTCCTCAGAAGGTTTCAGACAAGCCAATTAGACTTCAGTTCACTAGTAAAATCTATTTCTAAAATCCATCCAGATTTTATTATTTTGTAATTGCCCATAAAAAGCTCCCAAACAAGATGATGATTGAAAATGAATCTCATTTTACTCTTTCTCACTAGAAAATTGTTTACTTTCCTTCTTTCACAATTTAAAAGATAAGCCTGCAAATAGTTTAACTTTGCTGCAGACAGCAAGCATACAAATAGGCTTGCAAGCATACAAATAGGCTTGCTCTAACGCCTTTCACTCTATGAGGTGGAGTTGTTGGTACCCATCTATCAGGTCTCACTATGGCCTAAAGACAGAGGAACCTGTATGCTCGAGGCAGAAGAGGCTTTGGATAATCTTTAAGACATTTTGCTTGAAGCTGAGTGAGTATCTTCAAACACTTGAGTCAATACAGAGAGCTACAAACCCTGACATGTCTTCCTCACAAAGGTTTTCCCTTCTCTCTCCACCCAAGTTCACCTTGCTTGACTGAGCATCTTAACTCTCTGGCACTGTGGCACTGTAACATCTCGTCTCCTCTTCCCAGTATTTAGCGTCATTTAAAAATATTACTCCCAAACATAGATTTACATACACTTAAAAACAATGGATGTAAGGAACATATACAAAAATATATATGTACATATGACTTTACCACAATGTTATAGCAATTCATATTCCTACCAGCAATGTAAAAGAGCATGTGTTTCTCCATATCCGTCAACCTAGAAATTATCTTTTTACTTTTTCACAATCTAACGTTAAAAAAAAAAGCATGTAACTATTGTTTTATTTGCATTTATCAGATTTCCAGTGAACCTGACCTGATTAAACATTAATCAGCCACCATATTTTCTTTTCTGAAATCAAAAGAATTTTAAAATAAACTACTATGGGCCTGAAAAGACTAAAAAAGAAAAACGCTACCAGGTTCAGAATTCCTTCTTCTCAAATCATACCACTACAAGAGACTGCCTATTCCATTCCACTCAGAGACCAAAAGAAACTGCAAATATAACATTATTAATTGATCTCTCTTTTATTCTTTAGGAAATGCTACCTGGTCTACTTACTCTCTTCAGATTGCAAACAGATCTGCAAACCAGTTATGCTTAGAAAACAGACAACTATAACAAGTGGCAATCACGCATTAAAAAACATACCAGAAAATATGCTTCCATTAATTACCATATGCTATTGGGGACAGTTTAAGTCCCTGACTTAGCTGTGATTGATGTAAATGTGTCCCAACCACCAAAGGAGGACTCATAGGTATCCAAAGCATTCCAAATTCAATTATGGTGTGGGTAAAAAGTAACTCCCTATTTAACAACATGAAGAATTCAGTGCAGTATTTTATTATTAATTTCTGTCCTCTTCTTTCAGCATCTCCCTTATCAACACCCTCAAACTCAAAAAGGAAAGCAAGGCCCAGTGAGAGGGGAAGGGAAGAGTTTAACACCTGGAAAACACTATTATGTGTTAGTTTATTTACTGTACCTAATTTCATCTAGTCTTTATAACTAGTCTAAGAGCTGACAACACAGTCCAAATTTATAGAAGAGGAAACTGGAGATTGAGAACATTATGTGATTTCTCCAAAGTCACACAGAGAATAAAATGTGGGATTAGAACTTAGGACCAAAACCAGAGCCTATGTCTGTTCCTTCTGCTACAATCCCCATGCTATCTGACACAGAGGAAACAACTTAGAATATTTCAGAGACCTACCAGATAGTGATCATTTTAAATAAAAACTAAACAGAGAATATACCTTAAACATAGCAAACACTAATATACATGCCTTAATATACTTGAAAATCAAGAACTGCACCAAAGGTGTAAGAGGCACATTAAAATATGAGAAAATAAAAATCACTTTTATAAAAGAAAAATCGTACACTGCTTCCTATCCTTATTAGACACAAAATGAGATGAAATTTTTAAAATTTTTGAAAAAAGTGTTTATAGGGGTAACAATAAATCATACTTTAAAAACTGACTTTGAGATAATAAATACCTTCTTGGAGTACATCTTTTAGAGTTACCCTCTCCCTGGATATTGCTATATCCTTCACCTTGGCTTTGGCCTCCAAAAGAGTGACACTTCTCAAGTCGTTCTTCTCTATCCGCAAGGTAGGATAACCTGAGGAGCCAACAAAGCCAAACCAAGCAATATAAATACCCTTATTATGGTATTGGGGTCAACTAGTTCAGTCAGAACCTCAGGATGCAAGTCACAGGAATGAGTGCAAGAATTGTAAAAGGAAACAGGCATATATATATAAACTAGGAGAGCTGTTTGAAGGCCACACTAAATGTTAAAGAAATGTCTTCTCACCCACCACAATACTACTCCAAAATGTTAAAATTCTGAGCTGCAACAAGAAATCCTAAAAATAGTATTACCATGACCACCACTTCAATTGCCTTTTAGCCAAGTGAAACAAGCTTTGACCAGTGGAATTTCCTTTAATCTCTCTTATGGACAGTTTTTCTCCCAAACGATTTTCTAATACAGTCTCATAACAAACCAACTTTTCAAAAAGATTTTTTCAAACATCTCTTCATTTGAAAAGTTTTGTTTGAACAAACAAAAAGTTTCTAACAAGTTATTTTGTTTGAAAAGGATTTTCTTTTTCAAACCTTTTTCAAACAAAATACATAATCAATTTAATTATTCTGGTATTACCACATCCTAGTAAAACCATTGTGAGAATCAAATTTATTAAATTCCCTTAGTTCCCATTCATTCTTAATACAATGACAGCAAAAACAGAATTTACAGCCAAAAATTAGTTTTTACTTCAAGAAAAAAAAATGTTAGAATAAAAGGAAAATCTGGTGTTAGCAAGCAGAAGTTGGAATGGCATCTCTAATGATTTATTAGCTTTAGCAGATATTGGGAAGAAACCTCCCCCCCAAACTTAGTGGGCTTACACAATGATGATCAATGGTTACAAGGAGAACCACATGAAAGGTTTTGGGCAACTTTACAATAGATGCAGGCTGACAACACATGAAACCACTGATCAGCAGCAATTTGACTATGATATGTCTAGGTGTGTGAGTACACGTGAATGTTTATGTTTAATTCTACCTGGAGTTCTATTAGCTTCCTGGATCTGTGGTCTGTTGTGTTCTGTTATCTTAGAAAATTCTTGGCTCCTATGCCTTCAAATATTTTTTCTTCCTCTTTTTCTATTTATAAACAAATACATTTCTATTGACCTTTAAAACAAGTGTTTGTTTTTAGCACATATAGGTAAGTAAATTATCTAGCTCCTTAAGGTAATGGCCACAATTACAAACAAGTAAATTTCTTATTGATGGCAACTACAATTTTTAAAAGACAAATAAATGTATTTCCTTTGACTTTTTTAAGAAAATGTTTTAGCACATATAACAACAATTATCTACCTCTTCGAGGTCACATACAATTAAGAATCCATTCTAATGAGCAAAGATTGCTATCTAAACATTAAAAGCAATAATGTGCCTCTTCTGAGAAGTTTAAACTACTCATATTGATCATGTTTTCTAAAAAGCATGTATTTCCTTCTTCAATAGAGGGAACGGTAACTGCTATTATTTCCCTTAAATTTCATATACTCTAGAATGCCTTCTCCCCTCCTTTTTTCCTGCCACTGTCTTATTGAAGAAACTGGGTCGGCAACCCTGGAAAATGTTTGGCATCTACTTCTTCCAGTAGCATTTTCTATAAACTGTAAGTCAGGTCTAGAACACTGATTAGATCTAGGTTAACTTTTAGGGGGTGCAGTAGGGAGACACAAGAATACTTCACGAATAGTATATCACATCCTTGGGTACGAAATACCTAGGTCTCCCACTTTTAGTAATGCTGGGTTCATCAGTGGATTCAGGTAGTGAAAGCCTGATCCCTCAATGGCAAAGTTCCCATTTTCCTTTTAATCACTGATGATCTTTTTCTGAATCAACTATTTTATTAAGAGTTGCACGTGATTTTCTAATTATATCATTCCTTCCACATTTGTCAGCTGAGAATCATCTGTAAAGAAATATTTCCGCCCAACCACCAGCACCATCTGGTTACCCTGAAATACAGTTCATGTAGCCAGTTGGTAGAGTAAGGTACTCACTGGAGCCTTAGTCACCTCTCATAATGAACAATTTTGTTAAATAAGGAATTATTACAAATTTGTGGATTTTTACACATTTTAATTCGTTATAGTCATTATTCATTTTGATGATCAAGTGGTTCCAACTTTGGCTAGCAGGAGCTCTTCAAGTCTTAGCTATTTCCTTGATCTGACTTAGCAACATGTCCCAGGTTTATCTTGTTTACTTCCTGACCCAGACTTGGAATCTGCCATTTCTCCAAAAAATCCTGTTTTTTTTTTTTTGTTTTTTTTTTTTTTCATGACAGGTACTGAAAAAACACAATAGGGCACTGGGTATGGAAAAGATATTCTTAATCTTATTTTACTAAAGAATAAATGTCAGTCCAAAAAAGAAATCAGATCTGACATTCTAAACTCTCCAGTGGTACTTAATTTCCTATTGTGACTGAAAAACAATGTAAAGTCTTTACCATGGCCCATAAGACCATCAAACAATTCCTTATAATCTAAAGTCTCTGGGAAATCTCCCCAAAGCAACACCAATTCTAGCAATTAAACTTAAATTTCATTTTCAATATCTCAATTTTAGAATGTTTCAATGTTCTAGAAAGCAAAAGTTGGAAGAGCATACCTCATTTTACATACTTTAGATACTATTTACACAACATGTCCCACAGGTACACTAACCATTCCAGGACCACTGGCAAACAGCATAGACAACTTTAGTAAACTGTCTTTAGAATTAAATTAACTCTTACTGGTGATAGGAGTTGCATTGTTGGGTGTGTCGGCTCTCAGATACTGAGTTGTCTGGGTGGATGGCTGAGACAGCCCTTGAGAACTACTGCTGGCACTAATGCTGCAAACAATTTTTGAGAGAAATATTTGATAAGACAGTTTCAATGAGAAATTTCCTCTTTCCTTACATACAAAATGCACACAGCCATTATAACCAGCCTAAAATCCTGATGGAGATCATAATAATTCATGATATTCCATACTGAAATTTTAATCTAACTCGTAATATAGAGCTCTATTTTTTCTTTCATTTCTATCCCCAAAATCACTAAGCAAGTTCATCTTATCAAAATTATTCAGAAATGCAGGTACTTGTGCTCAGACACATCAGATAATTGTCCTAAACCTCACACAAATACATGTTAGGGAACATATGGATCATCTCTCAAAAAGATAGCCCATGCCATTCAATTAGATTGCTTTTTAGAAAAGACGACGACAGACCGGCCTCTTTCAATGATGGCCCAATATCAAATGGCCTACAGGTAAGGGAGGAGCAAACCAAATCAAATGTGCCACCATGCTCAAAACTTAGAAAAGGAGTATTGGCTGGGTGTGGTGACTCACACCTGGATTCCCAGCACTTGGGAGGCCAAGGTGGGCAGATCACCAGAGGTTAGGAGTTTGACACCAGTCTGGCCTACGTGGCAAAACCCCATCTCTATTAAAAATACAAAATTAGCCAGGCATGGTGGCTCATGCCTATATTCCCAGTTACTCAAGAGGCTGTGGTAGCAGAATCGCTTGAATCTGGGAGGCAGAGGTTGCAGTGAGTCAAGATCACGCCACTGCACTCCAGCCTGAGCAGAGTGAGACTCTGTGTCCAAAAAAAAAAAGGACTATCAGGAATATCAAATTTGGTTCAAGTTTGTTTAATCACGATACATTTGCTGCTTCTGCTTCCCCAATCCTTCCTTTTTATGCAACTTCTTGGAAATCTCTAATACTTGAAACATTACACCATATTTTTTAAATAATACAGGAGACTCAGAAGATGATAGGTTCAAATAATTATAAACCTTGTGTTCAAGATTACTATAAATTAATGCTTCTCAAACATGTAGTTTGTCTTTTCAGTGGGGAGAAATCTTGTCTCTTGGGCACATTACAGTCTGTCTTAGTTCTTACAATTTTGCAGCAGTGGAGATGTGAAACATAAAAATTTAGCATGAAGAGTGAAACCAGATGGCAGGATAGGTCCTTCAATGCCTCTCTTAGCTACACAAACAACACTGCCCAATCAGTCTCCAACTTTCCTTTACGCAAAATCTTTTAACTGACCACTCCCCACATAATAGTTCTGTATTTTCAAAAACTGGTAATTTTTAAAAATACATAATAAAGTTAGGTGCAATGTCAAGCCTGTACCTAACTGCAGCTTTTAACTATAGCTAATAACTACAGCTGTTTGGAAAGCTGAGGCAGGCAGATCACTTGAGCCCAGTAGTTTAAGGTCAAGGTGGGCAACACAGTGAAACCCTGTCTCTCAAACAAAACATACACACACACACACACACACACACACACACACACACACACACACACAATGACAAAGGGCTGCTATGTAATCTGTAACATTTATGTATGAATGTGTATTTTATTAATTTCAAGAGCCCATACACACATCTGAAAAATATAAATATATAACATCCAGGCAATGAGGACTGTAAGTCCTTATGTAGCCTTTCTATGGCTAACAATACAACATACTATTATCTGCTATTATAACCAAAACACTTGTAGAAAGTCATAGCAAAAAGTAAGATAGGAATGTCCTGCAATAAACATTTGGAGAGCACCTACAATACGCAAGCTATTCTGCTCAGCACAACCATGGATCCCAAGATACATGTTTGCCTAATGGCCCCCAGCATGCCTTCCCTGAAGATGTCCATCATTTTAGAGTATCTATTAGACTAGTGCAAAAGTAATTGCAAATTGTGGTTTTTACCACTGCTTTTAATGCAATTAAAACTGCAATTACTGCACCAACCTAATACTACTTCTTGTGATGCTGCAGTTAGGCCTGTTTCCCCAGCAACTCTGTGAAGATACTTTGCAACTCAAAGAGAAAATAGTAAAGATTCATTAGGCTATCATCTGGTTAGAGTGCTGGAAGAGCTTCAGAGGCTCGATGTGATTCCAGAATTGATCTATAGGAATTTATAATGTAGTGGGTATAGGTCAATACAGAAAAAGACGAAGAGCATAAACTTTGAAGTCAGAACTGCCAGTACCATCGATTACTAGTTGTATGGCCTAGGACAAACTATTTAATCCTCTGGAACCTCAAACTCCCTGTGGACAGAATGTGCATAATACTCTGCTCTGATCAGACTGTTAATTACATGAAAAATAAGTAAGAACAGCATTTAGGATAGTGCCTTAAATTATTATTACTAATTTATAGTATACTACTATACTTAAATTAATTATGTGAATATTATGCACCCCCAGTCCTTAGAACAAAAGAACATGGCTCTGTTTTACAGCTGAGTACCACTCAAGGATTAGACCAGATAGCAGTTGTTAGAAATCCAGAATTCAATAATGGGGAAGGAAGAGAAGCATTACTATCCTCAAAAGAGAATGAAATACAGGAAATAAATGGGATTGAGATAATCTACCTCACAGGATTTTTGTGAGGCTAAAATTGCATGAGATATGTGAAAGTACTACTTAAATATTATCTGCAATCAACATCACTAAGTGCACAGACCCATTTCTCTCCGTCAACTGAACAGTAGGTGGCACTCTTGTGCTACCTCTGAATTTGTGAAAAGCCTGTAGGCACATCAAGGTGTTACAGGGACACCTATGTCCATTTTTCGTTCCCTCAACAGATATTAAGTGGGTCCCTAAAATAAGCAAAGCACTATACTAAGTGGTCAGAACAAAATTTTTTCCTGGAATCTAAGACTTACTGTTACGGAAGAAGCAAGACCTACACTGGCATCCATTGAAGTCAACACCTACACAGCTCTATCACAAGAGGTAGAAAATGAGATTAAAATGTACATTTACTAGCACTTAACAGTTTATAACCAGTCTAAATAAATTATCTCATTTGATTTTGAAAAGCAAGTAAAATTATGTATGGAGATATTACCCTGTTTAAGAATGAAGTCAGAACTTTGGCAAAGATCATAATTTTCCTTCAAAACACTTACTACAATTTGTATTTTCTGTTTTTCTCTGTAACTCCACTTCATCTATTCACTCCACAAATATTTATTAAGTATCTACTACAGGTCAGGTACTGTGCTGGGTGCTAGAGACAGAGCAGTGAATGCGACAGACAAAGATTATGACCCCTACATTCCAGCAGGGATTTTTCTTTAATGTCTGTCCCACCCAAACAGACAATAAACTCAACAAAGGCAGAACAAGTGCCTGTTTATTCACCTCTCTTTCCCCAGCACTTAAGCCAGTGCCCAGTACAGTAAGCCCCAAGTGGGCCAAAGTAAGCCCCAGTGAGAGCTCAATTAACACTGAGTCAATGAATGAACAGAGAAAACCGCACTTCCCTGGAACAGAAAACATAAATCAGACAGAATGGTCATTTTTGACACAAACTGTTGATATACATTGAAAAAAGCAAAGAATTATTAGTGTATAACAAAATGGTTTTTTGCCTCCCTGTATTCATTCTTCATTCAACATATAGTTACTGAGCATCTTACTATGTGTTAGACACTGTTAGGCATTAGATATAGAATCAAAGATAAATAAAGGGCAATTTTTGTCACCAGTATAGCAAGGGTGGTGGGGTTAATGGAAACGAAGTGAAACATGAAGATGCTGCCAAATAACAAGTTCAAGCATCCCACAAAAGAGGAATAAACTTTCCCATAGTCACAAACTAACAGGGAAAGACTACAGTACAGACACAAACCAACCCCTCTACAGGACTTCAGGGTGAATGTAAAGAGAAGCTCTGCCTATCCAGGACAGACTCACCTGGCATAACACAGAGACCAAAAAGATCAATCTGCAGTGTTAGCACAGGGAAAGCCACACACAAGCTCCAACTGCCCTGGTATGAGCACATCTCAGGCAGTGTTAATTCTCTGCCTCTAAGGAGATCTGTTTATAACGAGCAGTGGCTCCTGAGTGCCTGGAAGGGAAGAACACTAACATCCCTTTCTAAGGAATTCCACGGAGCCATGGCCTCCATCAAACCTCACCAGACTGCCTGAGGATTAAAGGAGTTAATGAAGGTAAAGCACAGGAACAGTGCCTGGCACATAGCAAGTACTTTACACAATGACAGTGAATTATTAACATAGCTACTACAATACTGAGTCCCTCCTGCTCTGCCCTGCTCCTAGAAAAGCAATCCTGAAAAAGTTATTTAATCTCCTCAAGCCTATTTTATTTCTAGGTGGCTGTTGAGTGTGAAGATAATACATGTGAAGTACCTGGTACAGTACTGGTAAATAGAAAACAATAAATGGTAATCCCAGTGGCCCCTATGCAGAGAGAGAAGCAGCAGATGTCTCTTAATTGTTGTTGGATAACTGGATGGGGGCTTTCTGGTCATCACTGTTAGCTTGCGGGGCAGGTAATAAATAATTGTTATTAGGACAGGAAAGGGCTGAAGAACTTTATCCCTCACTACTAGCATACTGCAACATCATTAAAAACTTCATAAAAGTGGCACTTACTATATGTAGGGCTGTGTTTTAAGAGCTTACAGCATTATTTCATTAAAACCTCACAACATACCTACGAGGTGTGTATTTCTGCTTTACACAGAAGAACTGAGACACACACAGGCTATATAACTTACTCCATGTAGCTCATAAAACTAGTAAACAGAACAGCCAGGCTTCAAACAGAAATGGATTGGCTTTAGAGTCCATGCTCTTGACCACTAGCCTATGGTCTTGAAAACAAGTGATTATAGAAGCTAGTTTTACTCAAGTAATGTCTGGAATCCTTTGCCTAAAAACTACAGAGAACTGGAAAACCAACTCATGGATGGTAATTAATTATTTCAGCAGGCAGAGGTAAATGCCCCATGGAATCTGAAGGTTCTTGCACAAGTCTGGCCTATGTGGGCTCACAGCCCTAGCACACACACAAGCATTAAAGGAAAGCACAACTCTCTGCGTTATCAAGACTGATGTCCAAATGACATGCTCTTCAGTCACCTATCTACCTGTATCCTCTCTCAAAGTCCTATCAAAATGTTCCTTCAATTGCTTCCAAATGCCATTTCTTCCTCTGTAAAATCTAAACCTAACTTCAACACCACCATGTACATAAACCATATTCTGAAACACATCATATACATCATATATGTACGTCCTTTCTCATTCATATCCCTTTCATCTTCTTTCGCCACACAGAAAAGGAAAATAAAACAGCGGAGACAAAGAGTACTTAGGGGCAGGTACTAAATCCAACTAGTTCCCTTCCCCTTCGTATTCTTAGGAACAAATATGCTTACCAGCTATATGTTAAGACCAATTAAGACTGGTCACTCAACAATGAGTAAGACACACTGCTCCCTGTCTTTTTCTTCCCTTTAGAATGTAAGCTTTTTCCATTCTAAAGGTAAGAAAACTACACAAAAAATTATAGAAGAAAAAGCACAATAACTGCTACGAGAGAGAGAGAGAGAGAGAGAGAGAGAGAGAGAGACAGAGACAAAAAGAAATGGGTGTTTGGGAGGCACAGAAAAGACTTCATGAAAGAGACAGCAATGGAGCTGGAATGTGAAAAATGGACAAAGTTTGGACAAGTGGAAAATGCATGGAGGCCTGCGGGAAGAAGAAAGCATGGAACAAAAATCCTGAAGGGCAAAGTATGGGGCAAAAGTGAGGAACGGGTAATCCTTTGACTGCAGCACAAGTAAAGATACAGTAAGAAGAGGAGAAAGGATTCAAAGAGTATGGACAATACATCTCCACGTAAAGGAGGGCTTTCAAAGAAGTTACAAAGCTGGGGGATGTCTTCTGTCAGCAACTGAGAGTCACTGAGGAGAGAAGAAGTGTGTGTTATGAAAATAAACCTATCATTCCATCTGTACCTCTCACCCTAACTTGACTATAATGTCCTCCTGGTCATCTGACTCACCAAGGCTGGACAAGCACCTTTGCGTATTCCCACACTTTACTATACATACCACAGTCATCAAATTACATACTTTTATAATTACAGGTTAATGTAAAAGATTAAAATCTTGAAACTATGAAGTATATCATTATTTCCTTCTATTTCCAGCACTTCGCATAGTATCTAAACCCAGTATATCTCAAACTGGCTGTACCTTAGAATCATCCAGGAAGCTTTATGAAAAATACTGATGCCCAAATACTACCAAAAACCACTTGCATCGAAATCTCTGGAGGGTGGACTCTAATACTAGTATGTTTTAAAAGCTTCTCCTCGACTCTAATGTGTAATCAGGTTGAGAACCAATGGTTTAAATCAGAGCAGGTGCTCAATAAATGTTTACTGGATGGAGAGAGGGAGAGAGGGGGAGAGGGAGAGAGAATGATGAAGGGAAGAACCAGAAAGAAGAAACAGGGCCATTTTGAAAAGGCAATGGTCTGAAGTAGAGCCATGTCAAAGGCGAGAGAAAAACAAACTTGTTCTCCACTTCTTCCCCAACAACTGAAAAACTAATTTCTGACTTCATAAATTTTTAAAAAATAAAAATAAAATCAGAGAAAACACAGAGATAGTGATTAGTTGATCTTATTTTTCCTTTGGCTGGGGCTTGGTCATCCTCCCTCCCTCCGCTGCACCACTGCACATCTGTGCGTATGACTCCCACACATACACAAATAACTGCTTTCATTTTCTTTTCTTTCTCAAAATATGTACAATACCTGTCATCCAGTTCAATCCTTTTCATACTATGAAGGTGCAAAACAGCTAATATTATTGCTACGAGAAATATTACTGCACAACAAACCCCTACACTAATATAAAACACACGCGTAGAAGTGGTTGGAGCTGCATGTACAGGATCATCTGAAATAAAAACAAAAAGCACATTTAGCTTTTTAAACATGTATGACTGCTTTGTGACCCAATATACACAAATAAGTATCCTGTTCTTTGCCCATTCTTTGGTAAGATCAGTTACCAGTAGCATGTTGGTTTAAGTTCATATAATTTTTTTGATGTTTTTGCTGTGGGTTTAAAAAAATATTTTGGGCCCAGCATGGTGGCTCACGCCTGTAATCACAGCACTTTGGGAAGCCAAGGCAGGGAGATCACTTGAGGTCAGAAGTTTGAGACCAGCCTAGCCAATATGGTGAAACCCTATCTCTACTAAAAATACGAAAATTAGCTGGGAATGGTGGCGCGCATGTGTAGACCCAGCTACTAGGGAGGCTGAGGCACAAGAATTGCTTGCACCTGGGTGGCAGAGGTCACAATGAGCCAAGATTGCACCATTGCACTCCAGCCTGGGCGACAAAGCAAGACTCTGTCTGAAAAATAGTAAGTAAATATTTAAATTAAGAGAGACAAAAAGAAAGCCCTCAGCAACAGGGAAAATAACCCAATGACATAGACACAAGCCCCCCCACACACACACATACACAGAGAGAAAGAGAGAGAGAGAGACAGAGAGAGAAAGAGACAGAGAGAGAGAGAGACAGAGAGAGAGAGACAGAGAGAGAAGCAAACTGAGAAGAAACATGCAGAAACAAAGACACAGATGACATGAGCAGAGTGGAAGATGCAAACAGAAGCAGAATTGGTGTGGCTAGAGATTTATGCAAGATTTGATCATGAGTACTCACATCCTAACTCTACTGAAATAACTTGAGGCATTTGGGGTTTATCCTAAATGAGACGGGGGATCACTGCAAGGTTTCAAGCAAAGCAATTTCACATAGTCACTTAATAAAAAATGACTGCATGATGTGTGAAGAATGCTGTGCAGGGGAGCAAGAGCAGAAGCAGGGAACAATTAGAAGGTTATCAGAGTAATTCAAGGAGAGAGCACTGGCTTGGACAAGAGGGTCACAGTGAAGATGATTAGTAAATGGATTTGGGAACATAGTCAACAGACCTTACTAACGGATTGTACCAAAGTAGAAAGAAAAAGAATAAAAAGTTTTGGCTTAAGCAAGTACTCGGATAAGGGTATCGTTACAAAGATAAAAATAAGCAGGTTGGGGAATGTGAAAATCAAGAGTTTTGTTTTGTTAAATTTGGAGTACCTAGTCTACTAACTAGGTACCTCATATCTTCATGCATAGATGTTAAATGGACAGACATACAAGTTTGGAGTTCTGGGAATAGGTCAGGATAAAAGATAAAAAGTTATAGCTTTCAAAAATACGTAGAAATAAGAAAAATAAAACTGTTTCCTAAATTTTAAACTTTCAATCAACAAACAATAAATCAGAATAGATTAATGCACAGAGACCAGATGATTTCTAGGGCAGCTAGACTTGGCTGTAGCCTGAATGAAGGCATGACTTTCATCAAGAACTACCTTATACCATGGGAAAGCTATTCAATCTTGGGAGGGGCAGAAAAGAGTTCTGGAAGCATGTGCTGGCAGCACTGTCCAAACACTTTCCAGAGCAGAGGATACTGCTCTACTAGGGAGATCACCCTAGTATGTACCCTGCTCAACTACCTCCAAATTCCAGGCTTTTCTATGCACTGTTCCCAGTCCCTCATTTACCCTTCATCTGCCACCATCTAATCCCCCTTCAGCTCTCAGAAGACATGTCACTGTCTTCTGAGGGAAGCTATGCTTGGTTCCCAAATTCCCCTGTCCTTGCCTTATCATAGCTTTCCATGCTATGTTATCACTGCCTATTGTCTTGTCTATTTCTCCTACTACATTTAAACCCCCGAGGATGGGGTCTATTGGCTTACAGTTTAGTCCTCTGCCTCAGTCATACCACCTAACACACCAGAGACTCTCCATAAAGTGTTGGATGAATGAACAAATAGAAAGGGTGAGAAGATGAGAGGGAGCAAGGAAGCAACAGACAGAGACCAAGAATATGCAATACTGCTTTTTGTGAGAAATAATATCCCACTAGCATTAAAAAAAATGGGCAATGTCACCAGAATTTTAAAAGTAAACTTTGGCAATAGTGACTTTTTTTTTTTAATGTTTTTTCTTTCTTTTCAGAAATATTCTAGCAAATAAATAATATGTCACATTATTTTACTGGCAAAAAAAAATTTCCACTTGGAGACATCCAGATGCTCTGTGCCGCCCAAGGTGATGAAAAGACAAAATAGGCAGCAGAGTACCACCTTTGGACTATTCTTAGCGAAAGAGTTGATCCTGAATCTAATCAAGTACAAATCTACCTGCCAGTTTATGGGAGAGAAAAAAAATATGTTCAATGATTTCGGGAACATGCAGAATGTGGGAAATTCTCTAAGACAAATGATGTAATTTTTAAAATAAATAATATTAATAAAAGGATTGATGGTTTCTGATTATTACAAAACACACACCACCCAGTTGTATAGGCTTCATCTGGCTCTTGATTTGGCAGGGGGCTGGTGGGGGGGACATTTTTAAGACAATCAAGTTAACCTGAACATGGACTATCTATTGGAAATGTCAAGCAACTGTTAATTTTCTTATATGTAATAAATCAAAATGAATAGGTATTAGGTAACTGTAGGATTTTCTTTAAGGCCCTTTTAAAAGAGATCCACCCTGAAATATTTATGGGTGAAGTAGTATGATGCCTGGGATGTGCCTGAAAATACTCTACTCCACCCCTAACCAACCACAAAAGGAGAGAATCAATGGAAGAACAATGGCAAAGTGTTGATCATCACTGAGGTTGGGGGATGGGCAAACAGGAGTTCATCAAAGTGTACTCTGAACTTTTATATACTTGAAATTTTCAAAAAACAATTTTTTAAA
The DNA here is from genome assembly GCF_048565385.1 of Saimiri boliviensis. NCBI lineage: Eukaryota > Metazoa > Chordata > Mammalia > Primates > Cebidae > Saimiri > Saimiri boliviensis. The sequence continues at coordinate 55,347,856 of NC_133457.1, read as the reverse complement.
GTCTACTTGCATGAAGAGAGTATAGTATCCTTTTAAGATAGTGCTATTAACACCAACAGCACAAGAGTAAGACTTGATAATGTCTCCATGTCAGAAAATAAAAAAGCAGTTTGTAATAATATCTAAACATAACCAGTATCAAAAATAATAATCTACTTTGCATATCTGCTCTGTAGGTTTAAATAACATATCTGTAAGCTTACATCTTCATCTGGATGAAATTAGCTAAAGACTAGGTCCGGATCACAAGCCAGATTTTTCTAACCCTCTGCTAATAAAGATCTTACACGTATTTCATGTACATACTTTAATTACAACTGCTCAAAAATACATGATATTCTTGCTTGTAAAACTTTTTGGCTTACTTGTAAAAAAATATGTATAAATTTTAGTTCTCAAAATATTCAATATTCTAATAGTTTCATGACCTATCCACCTGTCTACAAAGCACCAGCAAAATAAATAACATGGTGTCATCATTTGACAAACTAGAAACCATGAGGCCTCCAAGCTTCATGCAATCATCTTTATATGCAATCAACCATTTTTAATTTCTAATAATGGAGAAAGATAAAACAGTAACACTTACAAATAGTTCTGCTAGTGTTTTTGTCCAAGGCTGAAGTTTTTACTTCTTCAAGTTCTGAATTTAAAAGGAGATAAACAATGCTTTAGAAATTCTCTTTTCCATGAAAATCCTTAATTACTGTAATTATCAGAACATTACTGGAACATAGCATCAGGTATTTGTTGCAAGATAATGAAAGCTATGTTACTATTCTGATAATCATCACTACAGCCATTAATCAATAGTCTATACCAGTGTTAGCCAAAGGGTGTTACTTCTAGATGCTCAATGAAAAAGGGTTCCCGTGGTCAAGAGGTTTGGGAAAAGCCACATACTATAGTGTCTCTTTGGAGGTGCACAGTGCACACTAAATGTGCAGACTAAAAGGAGTTATGGGGTCACAAAATTGTTTAACCCATAATTCCCATCCTCATTATGATAAAGGAAACTTTTCTTGACCTTCTAACATTCCATATAGTACAGATACATTTTCTGTTGCAGACAGTTTTGGAAATATAGTAGTTTGGCAAACCAGGTAGGTCAGTACATTAGGATCACATAATGAATTAAGAGTCATGGGCCTGAAATGGATGACTAGGGCAGCCAAAACCATGACCAACAAATACAGAGGGCCATATTCAGACTTAAGTCTAAAACAGAATAGAAAATTACTACAACACAGAATTGTAATGTTAATTTTCACACACATATTAAAGAAAATGGAGAAGGTATGTAATCATCTTGAATATCAGTTGACCATTAACCTTAGCAGATACTAGCAGTGGTGGGATCCAGAGGCCACACCATGTCTGGTTATCATTCTGCCTTTAAGACTAACAGATGAAGCACCAGGGTACAGTCACTGCACATTTCTCTGTGGATCAGGAACTGAATGTTTTACACTCTTCATTGGCTAGCTGTGATAGCCTAGGTGGCCTTAGGGTCCAATCTCCTTATATCAAACACATACTGACTGCACTGGACTAGATAGAGTCTCTGGAATCTCCTTTTGTCTTTAAAATTACATGAAAGTTACTACATAAAGGAATATAATAGAACTTTAAGTTGTATCAAAACACTAAAGCTAAAACTTTTCCTTCTTAAAACGTCTATTCAAATGTAGTGCAGCTTTTTTATTGGCATGTACCTGGACATTAGCCATTGTAACTCACTTGTTGGCCTTAGGTGTTTTCGTAACACTCAGCACTGAATTCAACTGGGAAACGTATTAAAAGACGGCTTAACAAAGAGGCTAGAACAGGTCTGTATCCCAGCTGCATCACTTAGCTATCTGATCTTGGCAAGTTAAGATTCTCTGAAGCTCAGCTTCCTTTCCTGAAAATGAAGACATGAGAGAACCCTTGCCTAGGGTTGCTGTAAGGATTAAACAGGTGTAATACCTGTAAAGCCCTTAGAACATAGTAAGCACTCAGGGTTTGGTTGGTTTTTTTAAGGATTTTTCCCCCTATCTTAGATACTAACCAACTCTACCTACGTGACCCTGTAAATTTGGGTCACTATACCTTTGTAAAACTTACGGTGAGTGGGTTGGACTAAACTTGTGAAGAGAACTCTACAATTCTTTGATCTATGACCTAGCATGCTGGAACTATTTCATATCCACTCTGATTTCTTCAGTAACACATAATTCAAAACCAAAAATGACTAACATTTATTAAGTACCCACTTACGGTATTTAAGTTTTAGGCTAGATTTAATTAATCGTAAAAAACAACAAACCCTGAAACCGGTATTATGCTCATTTTACAGATTAAAAAACTGAGCCTCAGAGAAGTTAAGTAACTTGTACCAATACCCTGAAAAGAGTAGAGCTGTCATTCCAACCCAGGTCTATCTGACCCCAAAGCAATGCTTCTGCATAAAAGTAACTTGGTAAGGGAAACACAGTTAACGTACAGTTACTCAGAAGTCCCAACATATTTTTCTTATTTCTTTACCTCTTCAACCACGTTACCACCATTCCTAATGGAAAAGATCTTAGCAATTCTGACAAAAATTTGAGAACGCATTGACTGAGTGATACCTGAGTGAGATTCCTGGCTACTAACTATCTGGGGTTATCTCAAAACTTCATCTATCAGTGTTCTTTTCTCACTTGCAACTATAATCAAGAGTTGGTCAAAATTAAATCTGTGAAAAAACAACAAAATCTATTTTTCGCCTTCTCACATACATGTAAAACACATTTTGGTAAATAAATTCCTTACTTTTGTAGCACATTTTCCTTCGTTTAAAATTTAAGACGGTAAAATTTTTTGAAGAATTTACTGTTAAGTTGAGTTGCATTAGTATCATAACTTCAGAATCTACTTTGCCAGTACAGGAAAGCTCTACCCGAAACACTGTTTAAAAAAGATAAGAAAAATATTTTACATTTTCTAAAGATCAGCATTAATGCCCCAAATTATTCTTTTAAACATTTAAAAATTACTTACTTTTGCTGCAATAAAACTAAAAATAAGACATTTAAACAAAGTAACTAAACAAAAGCTTTTAGAGATCTTCAGACTACCACACCTCTAGACATTAAGCATTTAATTCATTATGGATATAAAACTTAGTATTAAAGAACAAACCAAGACATCAATGAATAGATAATTATTTTCAACTTTTGCTCATCTTTTTTTTTTTTTTTTGAGACGGAGTTTCGCTCTTGTTACCCAGGCTGGAGTGCAATGGCGGGATCTCGGCTCACCGCAACCTCCACCTCCTGGGTTCAAGCAATTCTCCTGCCTCAGCCTCCTGAGTAGCTGGGATTGCAGGCACGCGCCACCATGCCCAGCTAATTTTTTGTATTTTTAGTAGAGACGGGGTTTCACCATGTTGACCAGGATGGTCTCGATCTCTTGACCTCGTGATCCACCCGCCTCGGCCTCCCAAAGTGCTGGGATTACAGGCGTGAGCCACCGTGCCCGGCCCTCATCATTTTTAATCTATCACTTTGTCTCCTAAGTCCTGCTATTCCAATACACTAAAGCTAAAGGATCATAAGGCAAACCTTACCAGACACATCAGCAATAGTATCAACAGAAATTACATGATCAAAAGGAAAGAAAACTTGCTACCAAAATGCAAGTATGTTTGCTCCTAATAAAAGATTACATATAAATGTGTAAATGAATCTGATAAATTCTCAACTATGAATTAAAAACAACATCTTTCTCAGGAGAAACTGATTTTCATCCATAATTGTAGAAATGAGATAACAGACTTCAGCACATATAATTTTCTCCCCAATCTTTCACTTTAAGATTCTTTTCCTACAAATTTAAAATATATCATCCTACCATCTGTATCAGTGCATTAAAGCTATGGCCATTTCTAAATTACTTTACTGCCCAAAAAAATTTAAGCAGCCTTCCTGTGCTTTCTTAAAGCTTAGTTAGATTAATGTATGTCACTGATAACAGTGAATACGACTGCCAGAAAAAGTCTTACAACACTATTGTGGCTTATACTTTCAACTTTTTAAAATTTTCCATTTCTTACAAATATCACAACTTCAAGAGTCTAAGAAGCTAGCTCAAAAGTAGTTAAATTGGTGTAAATAAGACACTTATTCATTTACTCAGACTGTACTGCATGCCTATCCTGTGCCATACTCTATGCTAAGCATCAAGGGAATTGCTAGATAATGTAATCAATGCAAAAACACTTAAATTTTAGGTTCTAAGGGGTAGAAAGAATATAAATTAACAAATGAAAGAAGAGAAGGAGGCAGGAAAAAGTGCGGATCTTGAGTCTTGCAGAATGAGTAGGATGAATAGGAAGGAGTTCACAAGCAGAAAGAGGAAAAGATGATTCCAAATACTGAGACCAGCACATGCAAACGCTTGAAGATTAGAACTGCATGTAGTCCGGAACTGCTGGACTTCTGAGGCAAGTACAGCAACAAAACTAGGCAGGCAGGCAGGCAGGGGCAGATGGTAAAGGATCCAGTTACACAAGGTGGTGAGTCTGGACTGTTCAGCTGATGGGCTTCACGTCACATGGTCAAATATGACTGCAAAGATCATCTGGGCCACAGGGTGGAATGTGGGGCCTAATCAAAGAAGAAGATGATCAAGCACAGGGACTCATGCGGAGGTAAGTACCAGCAATGCAGAAAAGGAGACAAGAGACGGCTACGCACAGATAGTTCTAGAAGAACAGAAAAGAAAGAATGGTTTAAGAACACAGTGCAGGCTGAGGCAGGAGAATTGCCTGAACCTAGGAGGCAGAGGTTGCGGTGAGCTGAGATCAAGCCATTGCACTCCAGCCTGGGTAACAAGAGCGAAACTTCGTCTCAAAAAAAAAAAAAAAAAAAAAGAACACAGTGCAAATATTTACAAAAATTACTTTCACAGTACTTATACATCTTATGCCTATCAAGTAATACAGACTGCACATTAGTAGTTAAACTGCTCTTTTGGGAACACAGAGGATGCAGTTGAAAACAGTATGTTAACTCTGTCTTGGAAGAATCTTACTTACCTGATAAAGTGCGTGGAACTTCCCCCTGAACAGAAATGTTGACCTGGGGCATGTCCATTGCCAAAAAATTGTCTACCTGGAATCCCAGCTTATATTCAACCTGTAAAATAGAGAGAAATAAAATGGACCTGTGATAACAGGAAGAATACTAACAGCTTGACTTCATTAATTAGCTCATTAGCTAATCAATGCATGAGACTTTCATATGTACAATCTAGCTATTAAAAAATCCAAATTGTCAGAAACACTCCTAGGAATTTTCAATGGGATAGAAATTCAACCCAGTAAGCCACTCTCTATTTTATGTCCAAAACAGGACCACCACTCTTCTGTAAAACTGCCATCTAGGATCAGAAATCCTGCTGAGGACTATGCAGCACTGACAGAGAAGCCATGGAGAGCCAGATATGAAGAATCAAGGAGGTGAGCTATGTAACTGACAGACTGTAAAGAGCCGCCAATGCCTTCTCTGGTCGATAAGTGAAAGCCAAGCTCGGACGGCCTCCTTGTGGCTGGTGGAAGAAGGTGTGCTCTGCAGACCCACTCCCACAATAAGCAGATTCCAAGGTAGATTTCTCATGGAATACCTAAGTCACATCCTCTAGTCTGGCTTTCCCCAAAAAGAAAGTTCATGTCTAGATCCCCATTTAACCTCTGGATCTAATTCTCAAGTGATTCAGAATCCAGAAGGAAAGAGAGGCAACCAACCTATGAGATGTCTCTAAAACACCAAAGTTATCGATCAATACTTGGCCTACCCAACATGTCTTAATAAAACCAATCAGCATCGATAAATAATCATGTCTCTGTTGCTACGGAGAGTTCATGAAAGAAGCAGCTCAAACTGCAAAACAATAGCTGAAATTCAGAATGGCTGCCACCTTCAAGACCTTCAATGAGGCCCTACTGTTCACATCACTCTCCATCCTGCCCACAGGGTCTTGGTAAGTTCAGTATCCCTCTCCCATTCAGTGTTCACTAAGGTGTCACTGGTGGCAGGCTGAAATCTGCAGAGCCATGAGGCAGCAGGTTGGGAAAAGAGTGGGAAGAGGTTCACTTAAACCATTCTTTAAGAAACTTAACTAGGAAGAACAGGAGACAGATGGTGAAGTGGGGGGTGTCCCAAAGCTTTTCTTTCTTCCTTTTTAAATGAGAGACATTCACATATGTGTATATGCTAGTGAAAAAAGCTAATGAAATGGTACATAATGGAGATGAAAGAAAAGAGGGAAAGAGTATTATCCCAGATATAAGGGAAGAGATGGCCCTTAGGCTTGGGATAAGGCAGAAGGCGATGTTACCCATGAATAAGAAGGAGGGCTCAATCCGGAGTCTGACTTCCCTTTGGGTTTCTCCTTTCACACTCTAAAGTCTCTTAGCTAAACATTATAGGGGTATGCAAACAGTAAACTCTTCTTTTGCAGTTAAGATAGGTACATAAGCAACTGTTAAAGGCTGTGTTTGATGAGTGCCACATTCCCAACAAAGGAAATGTTCTTGCTGCCTTCCAAATGTTCTCACTGGCTTCAATATTCTGTGTTGAAGTCAACATCAACACTGACTTAGTGGTACCTTGGCTAGGAAGTGTTTACACTCACCTTAGCATATCACAATACCACTACTGCCACCAGGGGGTACTAGAGAGCCACAGCCAAGCAAGTTTAGACAGGGAATGAGCAAGCTTTCCAGCAATACAACATCAAAGAATGCATTAACTACAACCCGACACTCATGCTGTCTCTGACCAGGACCATACATGAAGGATAGATGCACAAAAAAAATCAGCAATGCCGGCAAGAACTGGGTTTGGAACCATGAGACCATGTGACCCTTAAGTAAATTAATAACTTCTCATGAGTTTTCGTTTTTTTTGCAAAATGAGAGTAACACAACATGTTATGAGGATCAAATACGATCATTAATGCAATACACCTGTTAGCCTGGCACAAGTCCCCTCTGATAAATGCAGACATCAGTGGCATCAGAAGTCATTCCAGAATAGCCACCTGATTGCCATGCTGTACTTCTCCATAATCATCAGCCTACTGTTGGCCCCAGGGATTCTGACATAAACCCTCCTGGATCTGTCAAGAACACTGCTGCAGGCCTTCTGTTTTTACCCCCATTCTGAGAACCTCACTATTCAGAACAGCCTCCTACACGCTCAGTTTCTTCACAAATGTCTTCCCATCTTCTTCTACAACCTGACTTTCCTTAAAAGTCATCTGTCCCCCTGCCTATCATTCAGTTCCTTTAACACCTGACCTTCAGTGCCTAGATAAAGGGTCAGCACTCTTCAGGATCACTAGGTCCTTCCCAGCCATCCCTTCCTCATGCCGTCATACAAATACCCTCTACTTTGAAGCTCACAACTTCTTTGAGATCAAGGCTTACTCTGTCACCCAGGCTGGAGTTCAGTGGCATAATATCAGCTCGCTGCAACCTCTGCCTCCTGGGTTCAAGCACTTCTCCTGTCTCTGCCTCCTGAGTAGCTGGGACTATAGGCACATGCCACCATGCCCAGCTAAATTTCGTATTTTTAGTAGAGACGGGTTTTCACCATGCTGGCCAGGATGGTCTCAAACTCCTGGACCCCAAGTGATCCACCTGCCTTGGTCTCCCAAAGTGCTAGGATTACAGGCATGAGCCACTGAGCCCAGCCAAAGCTCCCAACTTCTACTCATAATGACTACTTCTCATGCCATCAACACCAGGGACCCACACAGGACTTGCAGAGGCCTTGGTCTCCTGCCATGTTCTCCCTGGCTTCAATATTCAATATTCAATATCCTGCCACACTGAAGAACTACTTTATTACCAAAACAAATGCAAAAATGCCATTCTACCAAAGATCCCATCACCACCTCTCACCATTCACCTCTAATTCCTACAAAACCAGTTCTCTGACTGCACCACTGCAAGTCAGCCAACACTGACAAGGCACATTTATGAGCCGGGGCTGTGTTCATAGCAGGATGCAGTAGCCAGTTAAAGCCACTTCCCTTCTCTCCAGTCTAGCCATGAACACCTAGTTTCAAGTTACCCACAGCCTATGCCCTAAAGAAGGCAACATTACTGACAGTCATATTGGCACCTTCAGCTGGTTCACTCCCTCCACGCTCTCAGAGAGCAGCTCCAGCATCCTGACCACCCCTTAGTCTACTCTTGCCACTCAGCACTGCTGAAGGAAATCCATTCTACAGAGAAGGAACTCTTACACAACAATGACCTCCGGGCTCAGGGGAGGCCCTTAGTTCCGCTCAGCAATCCCTTCCTCGCTGGCCCTCTCTTCCCTAATCTTATTCCAACCTCACAGGCCCTCCCCACTTCTTCACCCTCAATGTTCTTGTCCTTTTCCACTAGCACAGAGGAACTCCCTTTCTGCCTTTTTTTTCAGCACCAGGCAGATCTGTTAGAACATCCTTTCTTTCCGTTCCAGTCCCAAGGAAAGGTCCATTTTCCTATCCAAATGCCAAATGTAAATCCTTCTCTCCTAGCACACTAGGTTCTAGTCCATTTTACCACTGATGGGATATCTTAATTTCTCTTTCTTGTTCTCTTTTACCTTCAATCTCTCCCAAGTGTCCAATTACCTACTCGACGTATCTACCTAATACTGTAATCCTACAGCCCTCCAACTTAACAAATTCAAAGCCACACTTACTATTTCCCCTGAAACTTGCCATCTCCTTTATTCTAGATCTCAGTTATCACAAGGAAAGAGGCGGAGGACCAGAGACCAGAACCCCTAAGTAAGCAGAGAGGGTGTGGCAAAGGAGTCAAGGGCCCTAACTGCAGTTCTAAGAAAGGGGTAAGACTGGCACCTGAGCGTCTCAGTGTGGCAAGGGAAAAAGGAGGCGAGAAGGGAGGTAAATGAGGTTGTGAGTATAGCTGGCCTGAGTCAGGAGACAGGGAGAGGTGCAAAGCGCTGAGGAAGAGGTCTGAGAAGGCAGCCCTTTGGCCTATCAGCAGCTTGGAGGAGTATGAAGCATGAATGGGTGGAAGCCTGCTTGCTGGCTCCTTTTTTGAAGAACTGTCTGAAAATGGGAGGCATTCACCCGTTAGCTCTCTTCTCCCTCTCCAGTCTTCAGGATACAAATTTTAAAACTGCAGTTTCTGGGATCAGAGAGGAAACTGCCAATTATTGAAGTCCAATTTTCTCTAGTTTGGCATGTATCAATCTGTAAGGACTCTCACTTGCCAATCATCCTTTAAAGAAACATATCTGCTCAAAAGTTAAATTTACAGTCTACTGGGACAAAGAAATTTGAACAGCAGTTGTTTATCAGAATGTAGAGTGAGGCAAAATACTTCAAAAAAGAAACTATAGGCCAGGCGGTAGCTCATGACTGTAATCCCAGAACTGTGGGAAGCCAATGCAGGCAGATTACTTGAGGCCAGGAGTTCAAGACCAGTCTGGCCAACATGGCAAGACCCTGTCTCTACTAAAAATACAAATATTAGCAGGGCGTGATGGCAGGCACGTGTAATCCCAGCTACTCAGGAGGCTGAGGCAGGAAATCATTTGAACCCAGAAGGCGAGGGATGCAGTGAGCCAAGATCGTACCCCTGCACTCCAGCCTGGTGACAGATTAAGACTGGGTCTCAAAAAAAAAAGAAACTACAAAAAATATAAACATTTGAATAAACTAAAAAATAAACATTGTTGCTAATGTTCTCTTACTTGGAAACAAACGGTGATTACAAACAGGAAGCTAGTAAGTAAAGCCATTTCCTTCTGGAACACAGAGAGTACAGATTTAAAGTGATGAATACACTTGTCTACAGCCAAACAACATTTTAATTTGTCTGAATGCGTTCCTCATAGAAACCTCACTCTGCACAGGGCAAAGTCGCCGGTCTCCAGCGGTGCTGCTAGAACTCTGGACAAGTTCCCTGCAACTCCTCCTAGATAATGATGATGAGTTCCTGAAAGCAGAGAACAGCCACAAGGTGGGGGCGGGTAGTGGAAATATTTTGCTACATTTTGGCAAGTTTCTGCTTTTTGGCTATCTAAAATAGCTACTGACACTTAACAGACACAATTACATGTTTTTCCTGGATATTGGGGGCTGTTCTGGAATATAGAAGAAACTCATTATGTGTTAAAGCCTCTGAGTAGCCTGCTTTTCACTGTGTGGTCTTACAAAAGAGAAGCAATACCAGAGTTCTACTCCCATCTCAAAAGGCAATTAACACAATGGTCTTTCCTGACCACTCACTAAGGCAAGTGTGACAGGTGGGCTAAAAGTAAGACAGCTTCAAGCCTCTGAAGAGACCACAATCTGTGCGGCAAGACAAAACAGTGGAAACACCGAAGAACACCACTATTGCCAGAAGCTGTGATATACGAAAACTAATGTTAAAATATCTACAATGTTGAACTGACATATATACCAGGGAGCCTGGAGATCTCTGGAAACAAATATTTCATCTTCTGGCAAAACCTTAAAAAGCAAAAACCAAGAGTTTCTGGGCTTGTATTAGAGCTTGAGAGCCACAACCTTCTTTCTGAAAGTTCATGATTACACCTCAGGGCTAAATTATTAGGCGACAAACCCTTCATCAAGCCTCCCCTGCCCTCATGTGTGACTTTCCCATTTCAGGTCATCTCTACCTTCTGCTTCCTCTACCCCTACCTTCAACCATCTTAAGCAAATCCCTTTCCAAATCGGGGTCTTAATTCCCTCATAGGAACTGATCAATAACCAAAGTACAACCATGTAATAATAAATAATATAGCCATTTGAAGGGGGAAAAGGTGCAACTCCATATCAAGTGACAGATCCTTGACCAGGATACTGTTCAGTGCTCTGCAAACTGCAGAAAAGTATGTGGTATGTTAAGTTGTTGAAAGATGTATACATACATATACACATATACACATGGATGCTTATATATGCACCAACTATTTCTTTTTTTTTTTTTTTTGAGACGGAGTTTCGCCCTTGTTACCCAGGCTGGAGTGCAATGGCGCGATCTCGGCTCACCGCAACCTCCGCCTCCTGGGCTCAGGCAATTCTCCTGCCTCAGCCTCCTGAGTAGCTGGGATTACAGGCATGTGCCACCATGCCCAGCTAATTTTTTGCACTTTTAGTAGAGACGAGGTTTCACCATGTTGACCAGGATGGTCTCGATCTCTCGACCTCGTGATCCACCCACCTCGGCCTCCCAAAGTGCTGGGATTACAGGCTTGAGCCACCGCACCCGGCGCGCACCAACTATTTCTAAAGGAAAGACAAGAATCAGGCAACAGTGGCTGACTCAGGGAAGAGGATCTAAGTAGCTGGATTGCTCAGGGATGGTACTAGAAGGTGTGAGGGACTTATTTTTCATTGTATATACCCTTTTTGTATACGTCTTTTCTAAGTTTCACTATGTGCATATATTATCTACTCATAAGATTAATTTTTAAAATAAATAAATGTAACAAACTGTGCTAAAATCACCTAGAATTAGGAACTGCAATAGTGGCTAAAGCCTGAAACTAGATTAACACACAAATATTTCCTTGGTTTTTTACTAAAAAACATTATAATATGGTTACTTTCCTCTAAATTTTTATACCTGTTACAGATGAACTTGCGAAATCAGTTTAGGTTTATATTCAACCAGCTCATTTTTCCAAACTTAAAACCTCACTAAAGTATCTGAAAAATACCATTTGTGAAACACTATCAAGTGTCCTGGCCTGTATGTTTTCAGACTTCCAGAAACAGGAGAGTCACCACTCCTACAGCCACACATTCCAACTCTGAAAAGCCCTAACTGCTTGGAAGTTCCCCATTTGTTGATCTGTGCCCTGTGGCTTGTACCTGAACATCGCTTCTGCAGGAGGTACCACATGCTAGACCAAGCTCAGGGGATACCCTTTGAGGGGCTCAGCAACTAGGAGGGTGACAGAAAAGAAAATCAACTATTACAATCTTCTTAAAATATAACTAGGGCTATGAGAGAGAAGGTCACTGCACAGACAGAAAAGCACACCCGACACAGCTGGAGGAGAGGTGACACCAGGTCACAGTTTCATGAGGTAAACAGGAGTTAATCAGGTACGGAATGAAGAAAGGGTATTTGTAGCCAACAGCAGCACTCTGACAGATCACAGGGCATTCAAGAGATTCCAAGACAGACAAAAATGGCACTAAATGACTGGCTAGATAGAGGGCAGAAAAGAAAGGTTGAGACCAGATGATAAAGGCCTCCTAGGAAATCAAGAGCTTTATTCTGACAGCAACAGAGAAGCCTAGGGTGGCTTTGTGGACGGTGCAACAAAAGGTCAGTCCAGAGGAAAGGAGACCAGCCAGAAGACCACAACGAATCCAGGAAGAAACAATGAAGGCCCAAACTAAGGATGAGGCGTTGAGTCACAAGAGAGGTAGGAAATGAACTTAAGATATAATTTTATTAGAGAGAATCAACTAGATTTAAAAAGTGTAGGAGAAGAAAACTAGGATCCCTTCTACATTTCTGGCCTGGACATGTAAATAAATGGTCATATCCTCCAAAAAATCAGGAAACTGCTGCCTCACCAAGAATATCATACCAGCAGTAGCAGCCCAAATGTACACTAATGATAATATTTATACCTGCCAAAGAAGTAACTTAGAAATTATGCACTATAAAATAATGTGAATGATATGGGAGTACAATTATAGCTATACCAAGGCTTCTCCTGAACCAAAATGTACGATGCTCACACTGCTTCCCCTTTAAACATATATATTCACCTGAGCCCCTCCTACCTGCTGTGTCCCACTCCAACTTCCTCCTGGAATAGGGTCCTAAGACTCAGACACCCATTACCAGCAACGTCAGGGCCCTGAACTCACTCCAAATAACAGTGTTTGTTAATTGTTTTAAAGGAATCAGTAAAAGAAGGTTTTACTTTCTTCAGTCCTGACTGCTACACTTCCCACATTGCCTTTGTATTCACAAATCACTACTCATACACTTGCCCAGGAAACCTTCTCGTGATGTATCAGTCTTTTTTCCTAAGTGTGCCCAGAAATATTCACACTCTGTTCAAAGTCAATAGGAGTACCTAGAACAGAATTCTCTAATGAATCTTTCACCATTTTGAAATAGATGTATTATTTGTTCTTATATGTATCAACATCAAAGGTAAGAATAATAACAAAGAATTAGCTATCAATGTTTTGAAGAATATAAGAGGCTTCTCTTCCTGAAAGATGCTCACAGAAACACTGGACTTCAGAGTTGCTAAGGAACTTAAAATTCAGTAACCACCACTCCACAAATACTTGAATTCCTTCTATAACAGCCTTATCAAATGGTTATCCAGTATAGGTCTGACCTCTTCTAATGAGAGGAAACATACTACCCTCACCACAGCACTGGCCGGAAAATCAAACTAGTTCCAAAAACAGATGCAAAAACTAGTGGTTGAAAGGGTGATGAGGAATGAGAGGTTTTTTTTAAGTTAGTTTCAAATTCTCTCTCCACAAATTATTTAGTAATTTTAAAGGGAAAAACGTGACAGGGGAGAAATCTGGTGAAGAGAGTGGAGTGACCACCACCATTCATGGGACAAACTGGCATCTTGTGGACTGGGAAGAACAGCACCTTTGTAGCATCGCTGCCAAAGAGATACTCCTGAATCTAATCATGAGGAAACCTCAGACAATGCAAACTGAGGGGCGCATTCTACAAAACAACTGGCCTGTATGTTTCAAGAATGTTAAGATCAAAAAACACAAAGAAAGGCTATGGAACTGTTCCAGACTCACAGCAAACTAAGAGACATCAACTAGCAAAAAATTAGCTATGAAGAACATTATTGGGAAAACTGATAAAATGTGACTCCTGTGGATTAGATAATAACGTGATAATAATGTCAAATTTCCTGGTTTTGATTATTGTACTTTGGTTACATAAAGAATGCCCTTTTTTTTAGAAAATACACACAGACGTATGGAGAGGGGGAAGGAGAGGAAGAAAGGAAGGGAAACAAGTAGCCTTAACATGTTGGTATTCAGAAATGAAGATCAAAAATAAGCACTCTTATTCATTGGTATATTTGGCAGTATCTATCAAAGTTTTAAACATGCACACACTTTGGCCTAGTCATTTTACTTCTTAGCGCTAATTTACTCTTCAGAAATAAGGCCACAAGTGCACAAAAACTTCTGAACAAAGATGTTCTTAACATATTTATATACATGCACATACATACTCATATATATATATATATATATATATATATATATATATATACATATACACACACAGGGACACACTAACACATTTTCTTCTCTGTTTCTGTAGTCATCAAAAGCAAAGGTTGAAAAATTTTTAAATAAAAGAAATAGCAAAGGTAGAAACATCAATAAAAGATGAACTACCAATTGTTTTTATCATCTCATTACCTGGATTCTGCCTACAAAATGAAATGAGGGAAACTGTGTGTAACAGTGAAGGGAGGCCTTGTTTGAAATAATAAAATGCTATTAAAAATCCATGTGTCCCATTAATGAGGTAATTTACAGATAGCAATGTATCACACATCCATACAGTATCACAATGTAAAACCACTAAAGAGAATGAGTGAAACAGAAAAAGAAAGATGCCCAGCTAAGTTACTCGGCAGGCGAAAAAGTACTGTACAACATACATGTCTAAAAATCCCTCTTTTGTTTAAGGAGGGAAAAAAGAAGGCCTTGAAGAAGTTATACCAAAAACTATAAACAATTACTTCTTAGTACAGAACTACGGAGTCTTACAGTTCTTAGAACATTTCTGTTAATATCTGAATCTTCCCAATAATCATTGTTGTTTTCTAAGTAGAAAAAAATGATTTAAAAAAAACTGTATTAAAGTGGCCAGTTTGTAAAACTTGCAGCAAATATAATGACACTACTCTATAATAATTTTTTTAAACTCTACCATAGGTATTATTTTTAGCAGCAAGACTATTTTTATTTCCTAAATAAAATATTATTTAAAAGCCTATACATAAAGCTGATAAAAGAAACTGAAGTTGGTTGGGTACAGGAGGCAGCTCCATGCTCATCCTCTGACTCTCTGACCTAGGAGAAAACTTACCACGTTTGAGGGACCCAGGCAGTCACAGGAAATGTGAAGAATTCAATAACAGGTAACCCAGGCAAGAGATTCTCAAGTGCTTGGGTTTAGCCCCTTGTGGTTAAAGAAGCCTCAGCACAGGACACATGGGGAGGCAACATCTGCTGTACCTTTCTTACACCATTTCTCCATGAGTGGGATAACTGTATCCATTCTGTCAAACACATCTAAAAGACCTACCTCACCAATCCCCACTCCTACCCATAACGTTCCACCCAGCAGCCTGGTCATTATTGGATCCAACTGTACCCTTTTTAAGTTAGGTCTAGATCTTTGTTTGCAGAGCCTAAAAGAATGTAAGTATGGTGTCATATGCTAATCACTTAAATGACAGCCACCTTTGTTTTAAAAGATTCAAGAAATTTTAGAGGAATAGGCCAAAGATTTGAAATACAAACCTGAAAAAACTCAGTCCTATTATATCACCCGCAGACCCTTTGGTACAGGCAGCTCAGTTCCCAAACACAGCCTCTGTCTCTGTGACTGGGTGACCCTGTCATGATGTCCGTGGTTAGCCACTCTCTTACCTTGGACTTTGCATGCCAGGTGAAGTGCAGGAAATTTGTCTCACTGGGTACTAACAGATTAAAGGATAGAGCGTAGTGACTAATAAGGTCATTTCTCACATAATAAAGTTCTGCATCAAGACCTAGAAAAAAATAGAAAAAAAATAATTAAACACTTAAAATACCCTCAAAATCATCCCTATCAGTACTTCGAATACAAGTAAGAGTGAAGATAATATTGAGAAGCAAATGAACATCACAAATGGCCCTTATATAGACCGCCTTATGAAATAAGACACAGGGGTTTTTTTTGTTTTGTTTTGTTTTGTTTTTAAGACGGAGTTTCGCTCTTGTTACCCAGGCTGGAGCGCAATGGCGCTATCTCGGCTCCCCGCAACCTCCGCCTCCTGGGCTCAGGCAATTCTCCTGCCTCAGCCTCCTAAGTAGCTGGGATTACAGGCACGCGCCACCACGCCCAGCTAGTTTTTTGTATTTTTAGTAGAGACGGGGTTTCACAATGTTGACCAGGATGGTCTCGATCTCTTGACCTCGTGATCCACCCGCCTCGGCCTCCCAAAGTGCTGGGATTACAGGCTTGAGCCACCGCGCCCGGCCGACATAGGGTTTTATTATTACCAAGAAAGATGAAGAAATTGGGACTTGAAACAATTGGGCAGTTATCCAGCTAAAAACAGGTGTGCTAGAACCAGAATTCTGGCAGCCCCTGTCTTCTGAGGGCCAGTGTGATGCTCTTTCTTCTGGACACAGTGCTTCTTAAAGTAATCGCTATAAAGAAATATCCCTTTTCCCAAAAAATTTATGTGGACTTAGGAAGGGAGATTCAAAATGAAAGGGAGAAAGGCACCTCGGATAAAACATAAGCCCAAGCCCAGCCTCAAGCCTCAGCCAGAGATGACCTCTGCTTCCTCTGACAACACAAGGTTCTTGCTGTTCTGACAGCATTTACCATGGTACACCCTCGTACCAGGTGCCTTGCAGGCACATGCTGTCTTCCCTACCCAGACTACAAAATGAAAATCACGTTTTTCATGGCATCTGCAGGACATAGCTATCTGCACAAAACATAAACACTTGTTAACCAAGAGGTTAGTACTACAGACAAAACAAAAATAAATGAAATGCCTGGAATGCCGGAGAAGCAACTCCCGTTTCACTCATTAACAGACTACCTTCTCAACTAGGGCATATACAATCTCCAATATGTATCATGCTCTCAATTTTGTCACACCCTTTTATCCCACCTGTGTTTAATATTTTTCTTTAAAACTAATTTAATTTGTTAAAATAAAAAATGTTAAGGCAAAATTTAATCACTACTTTTCAGTGGTAGATCAACAGATACTGTTAAAAAAAAAGTTACCGGCCGGGCGCAGAGGCTCAAGCCTGTAATCCCAGCACTTTGGGAGGCCGAGGCGGGTGGATCACGAGGTCGAGAGATCGAGACCATCCTGGTCAACATGGTGAAACCCCGTCTCTACTAAAAGTACAAAAATTAGCTGGGCATGGTGGCACGTGCTTGTAATCCCAGCTGCTCAGGAGGCTGAGGCAGGAGAATTGCCTGAACCCAGGAGGCGGAGGTTGCAGTGAGCCGAGATCGCGCCATTGCACTCCAACCTGGGTAACAAGAGCGAAACTCCGTCTCAAAAAAAAAAAAAAAAAAGTTACCAAAAAACAAAAACAAAACAAATGTACTAAACTCTAGCTCAAGTCTGGTCCCTACCAAGAAGGCAGTAAGCTTGAGCCTAGCTCACTGTTTACAAAAAGGGAGGAGGGAGGTATAATCGAGTGTTTGAGAAACATTAAAAAAAAAAAAAAAAATTACAGAGGATTTCTCCATGATCATCCAAGGAACTGAAAGACTAAAAGCAGGGAGTAACTTTTTCTTGAATTGATTTACTGTTATTTAAAGTTCTATCCAGGTGTCCTTGTAGTACACAAGACATACATAGTGCACAAGTTAGAGGGGGAAATATACTGTAGAGACCAGCCAAAATCCAAATTTCACATTTACTGAGCCTGACTATGGGGTCTGAAATCTCATTGTATGCAGAGGTCAAAATGTGAATCTCGCACCTCCTAAGAATACAGACCTAGAAACAAATCATTCTGCTATAGATATTTATCCTATAAAATTCGTTTTCTCATTTCCAAACTATAAAATAAAATCATTAATTCAGAAATGAAATTTAAGGCATGCTACATAAGGGAAAGCTGCTGCACTAGCTGGGTAGCACTGCTTTTGCTTATCCTACAAAGGATACTGAAAGCAGAGAGAGAAATGTAGACCCTTCTGCAAAAGGCTCTCCCTTGCTGGCAGGACAGGAAGTGTTAGTAAACATCCAGGAAAGGGGGACTGGTGGTGTTAGAGAAAAGGGTTAAAGGAGAAATTGTAAATAATTTAAATTTGCCTTTTTTCTTAAGTCTTAGTCTTACTCTAGTCTAGATAGGTGATGTTTACTTAGAAAATATATAGCAGGTAAATAAAAAGAAGAAAAAGTAAATGAAGCAGTATTGACATAAGACAAACTAGAACTCAAGGTAAAAAGATTTCATACTAGTAAATGAAGATAAAATTAACAAATGAGGTCATATTAATAAAAACCACAAGAAGATACAGTAATACAACTGAAAAAAACCCTTCAAATATAGAAAGCAAAATCAAACAGGACAAAAATGCAAAAAGAAATACACAAATCCACAATCACAACTGGAAACTAACATCCTCTCAGAAATCAAAAGATCAAACAAGTTGAGTATGGTGTTACACCTGTAATCCCAGCTCTCTGGGAGGCTGAGGCGGGAGGATCACTTGAGGCTAGGAGTTAGACCAGCCTAGGCAACATAGCAACAACTCATCTCTACAAAAAAACTTTTTTTAAAATTAGCTGGAGTGGTGGGGCACACCTGTAGTACTAATTACTCAGGAGGATGAGGAGTGAGGATGGCTTAAGCTCAGGAATCTGAGGTTACTGTGAGCTATGATCACACCACTGTACCCCAGTCTGTGTAACACAGTAAGACCCTCTCTCTTTAAAAAATAAAGAGATCGGCCAGGCGCGGTGGCTCAAGGGCCGGGCGCGGTGGCTCAAGCCTGTAATCCCAGCACTTTGGGAGGCCAAGGCGGGTGGATCACGAGGTCGAGAGATCGAGACCATCCTGGTCAACATGGTGAAACCCCATCTCTACTAAAAATACAAAACATTAGCTGGGCATGGTGGCGCTTGCCTGTAATCCCAGCTACTCAGGAGGCTGAGGCAGGAGAACTGCTTGAACCCAGGAGGCGGAGGTTGCAGTGAGCTGAGATCGCGCCATTGCACTCCAGCCTGGGTAATAAGAGCGAAACTCCATCTCAAAATAAATAAATAAATAAATAAATAAATAAATAAATAAATAAATAAATCGATCAAAACAGATACAAATTTAGTATGGACATAGATGATTTGAACATACAATTATGGGACATGAAAAAGTGAGAGGGGATTAATCATGAATTAGACCACATGCATTTTTTTTTTTTTTTTTTTGAGACGGAGTTTCACTCTTGTTACCCAGGCTGGAGTGCAATGGCGCGATCTCGGCTCACTGCAACCTCCGCCCCCTGGGTTCAGGCAATTCTCCTGTCTCAGCCTCCTGAGTAGCTGGGATTACAGGCACACGCCACCATGCCCAGCTAATTTTTTGTATTTTTAGTAGAGACGGGGTTTCACAATGTTGACCAGGATGGTCTCGATCTCTTGACCTCGTGATCCACCCGCCTTGGCCTCCCAAAGTGCTGGGATTACAGGCTTGAGCCACCGCGCCCGGCGACCACATGCATTTTTTAAAAAATTTTTAATACAGGCGTCCCCGCGTGTGTGCGCCTAATCTCAGCTGGTCCACCCGAGACCCCTTGAGCACCAACCCTAGTCCCCCGCGCGACCCCTTATCCACTCCGACAAGATGAAAGAAACAATCATGAACCAGGAAAAACTTGCCAAACTGCAGGCACAAGTGCGCATTGGTGGGAAAGGAACTGCTCGCAGAAAGAAGAAGGTGGTTCATAGAACAGCCACAGCAGATGATAAAAAACTTCAGTTCTCCTTAAAGAAGTTAGGGGTAAACAATATCTCTGGTATTGAAGAGGTGAATATGTTTACAAACCAAGGAACAGTGATCCACTTTAACAACCCTAAAGTTCAGGCATCTCTGGCAACAAACACTTTCACCATTACAGGCCATGCTGAGACAAAGCAGCTGACAGAAATGCTACCCAGCATCCTAAACCAGCTTGGGGCAGACAGTCTGACTAGTTTAAGGATACTGGCTGAAGCTCTGCCCAAACAATATGTGGATGGAAAAGCACCACTTGATACTGGAAAGGAAGATGATGATGAAGTTCCAGGTCTTGTGGAGAATTTTGATGAGGCTTCCAAGAATGAGGCAAACTGAATTGAGTCAACTTCTGAAGATAAAACTTGAAGAAGTGACTGGGAGCTGCTATTTTATATTATGACTGCTTTTTAAGAAATTTTTGGCCCGGGCGTGGTGGCTCAAGCCTGTAATCCCAGCACTTTGGGAGGCCGAGGCGGGTGGATCACGAGGTCGAGAGATCGAGACCATCCTGGTCAACGTGGTGAAACCCCGTCTCTACTAAAAATACAAAAAATTAGCTGGGCATGGTAGCGTGTGCCTGTAATCCCAGCTACTCGGGAGGCTGAGGCAGGAGAATTGCCTGAACCCAGGAGGCGGAGGTTGCGGTGAGCCGAGATCGCGTCATTGCACTCCAGCCTGGGTAACAAAAGCGAAACTCCAACTCAAAGAAAAAAAAAAAGAAAGAAATTTTTGCTTATGGATCTGATAAAATCTAGATCTCTAATATTTTTAAGCCCAAGCCCCTTGGACACTGCAGCTCTTTTCAGTTTTTTGCTTATACACAATTCATTCTTTGCAGCTAATTAAGCCAAAAGCCTGGGAATCAAGTTTGAAACCAAGGTTAATAAAGTTCTTTGCTTAGCAAAAAAAAAAAAAAAAATTTTAATACAAAAACAGATTCAAACCAAAATCATACAGGCTACCTTCCCTGATCAAATACCATATTACGAAGATTTTAATTATAAGGATGAAGCCAAAAGAGTATTATTTGAAAAGATTAGTAAAATAGTTAAACCCTTCACAAGACTGCCCAAGGAAAAAAGAGAAAAAACATCAAACACAATTTACTAGTACTAGGAATGAAGAGGAAATATTACTACAAATCCTAAAGATGTTAAAAAGATAAAAAGATTATAAACAACTTTATGACAATAAAATCAACTAGTTAGATGAAACAGAAAAACCCCTGAAAAACATAATTTACCAAACTAAAAGAAATAAAAATTTCAAACAATTAAAAACCTACCCCAAAAGAAAGCTCCAGATGGCTTCATTAGCGAATTCTATCAAGCATTTAAGGAAAATACAACACCAATCTTACATAAACTCTATCCAAAAACAGTCAAAGAGAACACTTCCTAACTCATCTGATGAGGCCAGCAGCATTACACTGACACAAAAACCTTACTAAAACATTATGAGAAAAGAAAATTACAGAACAGCATCCGTCATGAACATAGACACAAACATTCTCCACAAAATATTAGCAAATTCAATACAAGAATATATAAAAGGATTAATACATCATGGCCAAGTATATATGAAAGGTTAACCTTTTAAAAATCGGTATAATTTATCACATTAACAAAAAGAAAACCTGTATCGGCCGGGCGTGGTGGCTCAAGCCTGTAATCCCAGCACTTTGGGAGGCTGAGGCGGGTGGATCACAAGGTCAAGAGATCGAGACCATCCTGGTCAACATAGTGAAAACCCCGTCTCTACTAAAAGTACAAAAAATTAGCTGGGCATGGTTGTGCGTGCCTGTAATCCCAGCTACTCAGGAGGCTGAGACAGGAGAATTGCCTGAACCCAGGAGGCGGAGGTTGCGGTGAGCCGAGATCGCGCCATTGCACTCCAGCCTGGGTAACAAAAGCAAAACTCCGGCTCAAAAAAAAAAAAAAAAAAAAAAAAAAGAAAACCTGTATCATTTCAACAGATACAGAAAAAGCATTTCATAAAATTCAAAGCCTATTAATGATCAACAAACTAGGAACAGAGACAAACTTTCTCAGTTTGGTAAAGAACATTAAAAAAAAAAAAAACCCTACAGCTAATATCATACTCAATGATGAATTATTAAATCCTTATTCTTAAGATCAGAAATAAGACAAAGATGTCCACTTCCACAACTTCTATTCAACCCTGTACTGGAGGTCCTAGCCAATGTATTAAGACATAAAAAGCATAAGGATGAAGTAAAACTGTCATTGTTTAAAATTACATAATCGTATGTATAGAAAACACTATGAAATCTGCGAAAATACTAATAAAACCAACTAGTGAATTTAGCAAGGTCTCAGAATACAAAGCCAATATTTTAAAATCAATTGTATTTCTATATTAGCAACAACTAGAAAATAAAACTTAAAAATCAATACTATAACATTAAAAAATACCAGGGGACCTCTAACTAAAGCTACGTAAGATCTCCACATTGAAAACTATAAAACATGGCTAAGAAAAATTAGAGAATTTAAATTTAAAAAGCGGAGAGACACACTGTACCATTCTCTTAGGTACCACTATTACTGTTAATTTGTCAAGTCTATCATATTGATCTGCAGATTCAAAGTAATCTTAATCAAAATATCAATCGCTTTTTTGAAAAAATAATCATGAAATTTAAATGTCAACAATCTTGAAAATGAAAATGCCTTGAAGAGGAACCAAGGCAATTCAACTGAAGCATTTTCAACAAGTGATGCTAAAGCAACTGGATGCATAAATGTATGGAAAAAAATAAACCTTAAAATGAAAATTAAAACCACAATGAGATACCACCTCATTCCAGTTAGGATGGCTATTATACTGCTGGTGGGATTGTAAACTAGTACACCATTAGGAAAAAAACTTTGGAGGTTCTTTAAAAAATTAAAAGTAAGGCCAGGTATGGCAGTTCACGCCAGTAATCCCAGTGTGTAGGAGGCCGGGATCAGAGGATCATGTAAGCCCAGTAGTGTGAGATTAGTCTGGGCCACGTGGCAAGACACTGTCTATAAAAAAAATGTTTACAATTAGCCAAGCATGGTAGTGTATGCCTGCATTCCTCACTACTCAGGTGGCTGAGATGGGAGGCTGGCTTGAGCCCAGGAGTCCGGGGCAGCAGTGAGCTATGATCATGTCACTGTACTCCAACCTGGAAGACAGAACAAGACCCTGTGTTCTGGGGGTGGGGGGTGGGGGGCGGGGGAGAAGAACTACCATATGATCCAGCAATCACACTAGTGGTTACGTATCCAAAGAAAACGAAATCAGTATGTTGAAGAGGTATTTGCATTCCCATGTTTATTGCAACACTATTTACAATAGCCAAGATATGAAATGAACCTAATTGTCCAACAAGGAATTAATGAATAAGGAAAACATGGTAAATGTACACAATGTAATATTATTCAACCTTTAAAAAAAAATGGACATTGTGTCATTTGCTACAACATGAATGAACCTGGAAGACGTCATGTTAAGTGAAATAAGCCAGACACAGAAAGACAAATACCGCATGATATCACTCATATGTGGAATCTTTAAAAAAAAAATGTGTATCATAGGAGTATAGTAGAGCAATGACTACCAGACTGAGGAGGGGAGGGGAAAGTAGAGGATGGGGAAAAGTTGGTCAGTGGGTACAAACTTACAGTTAGGTAAGAGGAATAAATTCTGAGGTTCTAACACACAGCAGGGTGACTAGTTAACAGTAAAATACTGTATATCCCAAAATAGCTAGAAGAGATGCTTTTCAAGGTTATTACCACAAAGAGATGATAAATGTATGAGGTGATGAATATACTAACTACTTTGCTTGGATCATTATACAGCAGAGATATGTACCAAAACACCAAATAAACCCTATAAATATGTACAATCATAATGTGTATATAAAACTAAAAATTTAATAAATGTAAAAAAAACTCTTCCTAGGGTTGTAAGTAAAAAATTAAATAAACCTTGACTCCTATCTTACATATCATATACAACCCAATTTGGGTTATAAACCTAAATTTAAAAGCCAAAACTATAAAGCTTCTAAAAGAAAATGTAGCATAGAAGAGGCCCTCTCTGCCAGAGCGGAGTGCTCCCTCTCTGGTGCTCTGCCGCTCTTGCTCTGGCTCCCTCACCCTCTCTCCTCCCTCTCTTTTCCTCCCCTCTCCTCTGCCTCTCTCTCTCTCTCTCTCTCTCTCTCTGTCTCTCTCTCTCTCTCTCTCTTTCCCCGCCCCCCCGCCCCGCCTCCCTCCCTCCCTCCCTCCTTTCTGTCTGTCCATCCCTCTCTCCCTTGCTCTCCCTCAGGCTGAAGAAGAAGAAAAAAAACAGGATAGAAACAGGAGAGAAAATCTTCACAACCTGCGGTAAGCAAAGATTTCCTGGACAGGTGGGTGACAAAGAACGTAAAGCAACCAGAAAAAAACTGAAAAAATGGTCTTCATCAAATTTTAAAACTTCTGTCCCTCAAAAGACATTGTTAAGAAAATGAAATTAAAGTCGCAAACTGGGAGAAAATATTCCCAACACATATATCTAAGAAAGAACTTGTCTGGAGAAAAGCGAGAAGTGTTGGCTGATTTTTTTAATGATTTGTTTCTAACATATATAAAGAACTAAACATTTTTAAACCAAATTAAATGGACAAAAGATGTGAGCAGATATTTCATAATTATATACATAGCCAATAAACATATGTAAACATCCTTAGTCATCAGAGAAATACAAATGAACACCACAATGACAGCCATTAGCACCCAAGAGAATAACTAACATTAAACATTGGCAAGGAGGTGGAGTAACTATTATACAACACCTATACATTACTAAGCGTATAAAAACGTTCAACTACTTTGGAAAACACAGTGTCTTGCAAAGTTAAACATGCACCTATTCTATGATCCAGGAATTCCACTTCTGGGTCATTATCCAAAAGAAAACATATGTCCACAAAAAGACTTATGCACAAATATTCATATCCCTCCCCATCACCTTTTTTTTTTTTTGAGACGGAGTCTCACTCTTGTTACCCAGGCTGGAGTGCAATGGCGTGATCTCAGCTCACCGCAACCTCCGCCTCCTGGGTTCAGGCAATTCTCCTGCCTCAGCCTCCTGAGTAGCTGGGATTACAAGCATGTGCCACCATGCCCAGCTAATTTTTTGTATTTTTAGTAGAGACGGGGTTTCACCATGTTGACCAGGATGGTCTCTATCTCCTGACCTCGTGATCCACCCGCCTCGGCCTCCCAAAGTGCTGGGATTACAGGCGTGAGCCACCGCGCCCCCACCCCGTCACCTTCTTTGAGACAGAGTTTCACTCTGTTGCTCAGGCACCATCTCAGCTCATTGCAACCTCTGCCTCCCAGGTTGAAGTGATTCTCCTGCTTCAGCCTCCTGAGTAGCTGAGATTACAAGCACACATCACCACACCTGCCTACTTTTTATATTTTTAGTAGAAACTGGGTTTCTGCATGATGGCCAGGCTGGTTTCCTGACCTCAAGTGATCCACCCACCTTGGCCTCCCAAAGTGCTGGGAATACAGTTGTGAGCCACCACACCTGGCATGTTCATATCCCTTTTACCCACAATAGCCAGAACTGGAAACAACACAAACTTCCATCAACAGATGAATGGATAACCAACTGTGGCATGGATATAAATGGAATGCTAATCATAATGAAAATAAGAGACTTTGTAACAATGAGGATGAATTTCAGACTGTTATGAGTGGAAGAAACTACACAAGAGAATATATACTAGTATTTCCACCTATCTAAAGTTCTAGAATAGGCAAAAGTAATTTACGGTGATAGAAATCAGATCAGTGGTTACCCCGGAAAGGGGAGTGGAAGGGAGACTGGTGAACTGATTACAAAGGGGAACCAGAGAATTTCTGGGGTGATGGAAATGTTCTATATCTTGCTTGGAGTGGTAGTTACATAGGTTTATGCATTTCTCAAAACTCAACCAACTGAACATTTAAAATCTGTGTATTTCATTACATGTAGTTTACCTAAATTTTTTTAAAAGATGGAAAAAAGGAATTGACACTCAACAGTTCTTACCTCTCCTTGCTTATCTCAGGAAGCTTGCAAAATCGTAGCATACTACTTGTACTAACATAAAAAGTTTTAGAAAAAGTTAATCTTAAATGATCATCAACTTCCATATATAAACATCAAAACACCTTTCACAGGAAAATAAAGAACTCTGTTCCTAATATACAACAATCTATTGTGATTATTGGTAATAACAAAAAACAATGTTTAAGTATTTACGTTTTTCAGACACAGTGCAAAGTATCACAAGCATCTAAGAGTTCTGTAAATTCAACTCCATGTTAAGCTAGATAAAAAGGACCTGTAAGGCTGGGAGTGGTGGCTCACACCTGTAATCCCAGCAATTTGGGAGTCAGAGGCAGCCAGATCACAAGGTCAAGAGATCGACACCATCCTGGCTAATATAGTGAAACCCCGTCTCCACTAAAATTATAAAAATTATCTGGGCATGGTGGCGCGCGCCTGTAGTACCAGCTACTCGGAAGGCTGAGGCAGGAGAATCGCGTGAACCTGGGGGGCAGAGGTTGCAGTGAGCTGAGATCACACCACTGCACTCCAGCTTGGTGACGGGTGAGACTCCATCTCAAAAAAAAAAAAAAAAAAAAAAAAAAAAAACAGAACAAACAAAAAGGACCTATAAGCAGCCAGACCAAAAAAAAGGGCAGGCACATCCTCAAGTCATACATGCAGTCATTTGTTAATTTGTGGTTTTGTCCTACTAGAAATTTTATCTTTTTTCTCAAGGAGACTGGTGGATATAGCAAATTCCTTCCCAACCTCCTGAGAACATCTATTCTCCCAAAATTGCTCAAGGTCTCTCTAGTTTTATCAGCCCAAACAGAAACTACCAACTTCAACAGAAACCATGGCTCCTATGCAGAGAACACTCCCTTTGAACGTATCAGAGAGCAGCTTTACGACATTTCAACTGAAGGTAGAGCAAAGACAGCAGTCAGCCAACTTTGTCAGGCTTCTAAAACCTAGTTAGACCTCAACTTGAGCTGGCAGACTTAGCACCCTGGCTGTCCGTCCCTTATCCCCCTTTGACAATCTGCTTCTATGCTGTCAACCCCTAATACCACTCTGACCTCACCAACCTCCTTATTCTTCTGAAGTACAATTTTCCCCTGACTCTGTGGAGCCCACCGGGCCCATTCTCTTATCCTCAGTGGGCACAACCCTGGATCGCCATGGCAACTTCAGATGACTGCTTGAGCATCTTTACCGAAAGTTCTGTTTCTTTAGAATCATGCCATCAAACTATGCCACCCTCTATCCTTCCCAGTATGTCAGCTACCTTATTCACTGAAGATTCTGAGACCAGTTTATAAAAGTTCTATACATCCCTCTTCTATGCCTTATTAGCGAAGACTCCCAATGTCCTTGAGACTAACCCACTCTCAAACTGCCCTTCAATGTCTCTTTTATTCCTCAACTCCAACAATCTTCATCCATACCAAAGAAACTCATTTCTATAAACAGCAGCTATATGCAAATATCTCTACCTCTAAAATCCTGAACTACAGTATCTCAACTAGTAGCTCCTCAGCTCCTTCCTTACAATTACAACAGCTGCTCCCCGGGTCATTCTGCCTCCAGTATCTACAATCCTCTTGTTTCTCCCATTCTATTGTACCAACTATTTCCTTCAATTTCTTCTTACAGGCCTCAACCTCAATTACTTCAATTACTTTCTAACCAGTAACCTCCACTTTGTCCCACCACAGCCTACGGCAGATATACACAATCCGCTCAGGAGAAAAACACCCAATCTTGAACTCACTCCTCTACTTCCTGTCCTCTCTGGTGCTATTTAATTGAATGCTGCATAATCCTAAATTAAGCCATTGCACAAATGACTCACTACAAAACGATGCTTCTACCCTCAACAAATATTTACAAGCTGCTGACAATTTAAAGCCCTGTGATCCAAATCTCTATGAACGCCTAATGACCACCAAAATAAATTATAAATTTGAAATTCACTACCATAGACTGAGGTGCTGAAATTGCAATACAGTCATTAAACACAGTTGCTGTTTTCTGACTACAGGTTTTGAAAACACTTGTTTTGAAATAGACATTCCATTCTTTATTAGCTAAGGCAGTTATTTCCAGTTTGAAAAGGTTTGAAAGAAACCATTAAAATTCTATTCAAATTTTCACACATCAAATTATACAGTCTGTTATATTGTGAGGCATGTTTCTGTAACACCAGCTTTTAAGTGGTTTGTAAATAAGACCATTCCAGTATAACAAACAAGTGGGTTTGCATATTAATTTTCCTAAGCAAGGAGATCTGGAATAGCAGGAATAGAAATATAACTTTCAGTGAGAAAGAAAAAGACTCTCATTGAGCTTTGCTGCTGCCAAGCAGGAGGCCTCTCAGCTCTATATCAAGAATATTTAAAATGAGCACCTGTACTCAGGACTCCCGGCTCAAAGGAGCATTCCCATCCTTTGCACAGCAAGCTGTACTTCCTCTGCTACCCACCTTTATGGCAACCACATTGGCTTAGAAAATGACTTTCATCTGTACAGTCTCAAGACCACACCTTATATGTTAATGTCTTTAACTCTCTTCTGAGGCAACATGAGCCATGCTAAGTGGTTTGACTGGGCTGTCCAAGTTATCTCATAAGGTACCAATTATGCTTTTGTTAGTACTCTGGTTTGAAAATTGCAGAGGTCTTGAGTAGTTTGCCCTTAACCTTATTTTTCCCATAAATCCTGTTATTTTTAGTGAATAGGTAAACTTGAAGGGTTTTTATGGAATGCGTTTGATGTTGTAACAGAAATGTTTATATTACTTAAAAATAATACTGAGTGTTATGTAGGGTATGACAAGTAATTTGTGACACTATATAAAGTTTTATAAATATTTACACTCTTTAACCCAGTAATTTCATTACTAAAAATCCATCTTTAGGAAGCAAAACAGACACAAATTTTATGTACAAATTTATTAATCAAAACAAAAACTGAAGAAAAGAAGTAACATAAACTACCAGCTACAGAGCAATGATTAATAAACTATAATACATCCACAAGAGAGAACAACAGTTTTTAACAGTTTATCTTTCTTTGGAGGAGAGAGGTTATACCCCAAGTCATAATATCCTTTCAACTAAACTGCTCCCTATTCATCTCTCTAACATACTGGGCTTCCCCTTTGAAGACAGGTTTTAATGACTAAATAACTGACTAAAAAACACTGAAAAAAGACTATGAAGGCATGAACAAAGCTGTTATAAATAATGTAGTATAATGGGTTTTGCTTAGAATGTAACAGTAAATAAAAATTACAACATACTGGCACCTAGAATAGTTCATGCATGTAACAGGTATTCAATAAACATCCACTGAATCAAAGTTAAATATATGTTCATAGGCATGTTCTGTGTGTCCACTTAAAAAAGAAAATAGCAAAATATGTTAATAGTGGTTGAATATAAATGGGGGATTATGGGTGATTTTCATTATATGCTCTTATTCTTCTTCTTCTCTTAAATTTTCTATGAAAGTTAAACAGGAAAAACAATAAAAGTCTTCAAAAACATGTTTAAAGAAATATGCATACAGCTACAACAATTCATTAATACAAAAATGCAACAAACTACTGTCTAAAATAATCCATGAGGGTGGATAAGAGCTAGAGAAAAGGCCCTCAAAAAATAAAATTCAATTTTTAAAAAATCACATTTGTAAAGACATTATCTTTGGTATATCAATGTTAATACCAGTAATGATAAATTATTAATGACTAAAAAACCTTCCTCCAACTTTCCGTTAAAATACGCAGTTAAACCAAACAACAAAATTTGGCAAAGTACTCTAAACTGAAGACAGAGACCAAAAGATAAGACCAAAGCTTGGAAAGAATTGCCACATGCAACATTTGACAATGAGACTAAAATAAAACTGGATTACCCCTGCTATCTGAATGAGAATAACATGGAAAACCCTGAAGACAACAGGGAATGGAACAAAGCTATAATTTTCAGGAGAAGAGGAAGCAGGCAAGGAATTCTATTTCCAGACAAAGTCTCATCAAATGCAAAAACAGATACTCAGAAGGCCTCAGGAAACACCTCAACTTCCTAAAAAGTTTCTCTAAAACACACTGAGAGACTTAAAAAAAAAACTTTTGTTTTTAATAGGGGATAGGGAAGATAGGGAATTGTTTTATAACAACAAAAAAGATATAGTTTATAGGTATAGCCATAATTAATACATACATCAAGATGGTACTCTATAGGAAACACAACTTATTTCAAATCGCCTATAAGATATGTACAAAATGTGATCAGCTATAAGGAAAAGCACAATCATTTTTTTTTTTTTTTTTTTTGAGACGGAGTTTCACTCTTGTTACCCAGGCTGGAGTGCAATGGCTCACCGCAACCTCCGCTTTCTGGGTTCAGGCAATTCTCCTGCCTCAGCCTCCTGAGTAGCTGGGATTACAGGCACGTGCCACCATGCCCAGCTAATTTTTTGTACTTTTAGTAGAGATGGGGTTTCACCATGTTGACGAGGATGGTCTCGATCTCTCGACCTCATGATCCACCCGCCTCGGCCTCCCAGAGTGCTGGGATTACAGGCTTGAGCCACCGCGCCCGGCCCCCACAATCAGTTTCTTTTTTTTTTTTTTTTTTTTTTGAGACGGAGTTTCGCTCTTGTTACCCAGGCTGGAGTGCAATGGCGTGATCTCGGCTCAGCGCAACCTCCGCCTCCTGGGTTCAGGCAATTCTCCTGCCTCAGCCTCCTGAGTAGCTGGGATTACAGGCCCACGCCACCATGCCCAGCTAATTTTTTGTACTTTTAGTAGAGATGGGGTTTCACCATGTTGACCAGGATGGTCTCGATCTCTCGACCTCGTGATCCACCCGCCTTGGCCTCCCAAAGTGCTGGGATTACAGGCTTGAGCCACCGCGCCCGGCCCCCCGAATCAGTTTCTTTTTTTTTTTGAGACGGAGTTTTGCTCTTGTTACCCAGGCTGGAGTGCAATGGCGCGATCTCCGGCTCACTGCAACCTCCATCTCCTGGGTTCAAGCAATTCTCCTGCCTCAGCCTCCTGAGTAGCTGGGACTACAGGCATGCGCCACCATACCCAGCTAATTTTTTGTATTTTTAGTAGAGACGGGGTTTCACCATGTTGACCGGGATGGTCTCGATCTCTTGATCTTGTGATCCACCCGCCTCGGCCTCCCAAAGTGCTGGGATTACAGGCTTGAGCCACTGCGCCCGGCCCACAATCAGTTTCTTAAAGGAGAAAATGTATAGGTCACAATACGACCAGTGGGCAATGGGAAGAAAGCAGGGGGTAAAACTTAACATACACATTTTTAAGTACCATATATCTCAAAGAGTTAATTAACTATATTCTTAACCATCACAAACGGTTTCAACTACATAAAGAAAAAACAAGGCCGGGCGCGGTGGCTCAAGCCTGTAATCCCAGCACTTTGGGAGGCCGAGGCGGGTAGATCACAAGGTCAAGAGATCGAGACCATCCTGGTCAACATGGTGAAACCCCGTCTCTACTAAAAATACAAAAAAAGTAGCTGGGCATGGTGGCATATGCCTGTAATGTAACCCAAGCTACTCGGGAGGCTGAGGCAGGAGAATTGCCTGAAGCCAGGAGGCGGAGGTTGCGGTGAGCCGAGATCGCGCCATTGCACTCCAGCCTGGGTAACAAGAGCGAAACTCCGTCTCAAAAAAAAACCAAAAAACAAAAAAACAAAAAACAAAAAACAAAAAAAAAAGGAAAAAAGAAAAAACATCTACCAAAAATTGTCAATGCATGGTTAAATAATATATGGCATTTTTGTTCCTCTACGAATATTTTCCAAAGTCTATATTTTCCAGTCTATATCTTTCTTGTATATTTACCAAATAGTCTATAATGAGTATATTTTACCCTAATAACCAGGAAATAAAATTAATGAAATAAAAGAATTTTAAACAAATGTTTTTTAAAAAGATGAACTCTATAGAGAATATCATACTTTATATCTCTTAATTTAAACTTCTTTCCTTCCCCATCATATGCTTGAAAAAATTTTAAAGAAAAGTAAAAGACACAAAGATAGGGGCTATATAACCTACTTGTTTCTAATTACTATTAATGACCAGTGTTTCAAATACGACAATAGCAATCAAATGCAGTCTGAAAGCAGGGATAGCAGACAGTAGGGGTTATTACTTACTGTCAGGGAGTATTAGGCATCACAGAGGTTAAGTGAGTAGTGAGAAACAGTTGGAGAGGCAGTAAGGGAAACATTTATTCAGCAATGCTTGAATGAGCCAGTTCTGCAGCAAGCCAGGAGTAGGGTAACTCTTTATAAGACTAGAAAACAGAGCCTGGTTCCAGTAGAAGGCAGTGACTATGAAGGAAAAGTTGGGGTGCCACAGTTATGAAATTCCAAGGACTAAGACAGATCAGTTCTAAAGTGGTCATTTCAATGAGTGCCTTATTTGGAAAAAAGAGAAAACTGGGAACTGGGACACCAGTATGGTCAAAGGGAAAAAAAAGTCAAGGCAGGTTCTAATATCCCTTTGGGATAAAGGGAGAGAATAAATAAAAATCAGAGTCAGGGAAACAAAGTCATTGAGGATCATTTCGTAGAGGTCTAGTGACCCCAACAATCTAAATGAGTCAAAGGTTGTATAAGTAAAGACCATAGAAATCAAAAGAGAAGAGAATGCTGAGACACCGTCCTGGGGCAAAACAATCAAAGTAGGAAAGTAGAGGTATAATGCATAGTAAGAGCTGGTCCCTCAATGAACAATCCAAAAAGGAAATTAGAAAACAATTCCATTTACAATAGCATCCAAAAGAATAAAATACTTAGGAATAACTGTACACTGAAAACTACAGAACATTGCTGAAAGAATTAAAGACCTAAATAAATGGAAAAACACCCATGTTCATGAACTGAAAGACTTAATATTGTTAATAAAGCAATACTACCTGAAGTGATTTACAGAGGATTCCTATCAAAACTCTAACCCTTATTTTTGCACAAGAGCAAGAGCAGATCCTCAAATTAATATGGAATTGTAAGCAGCCAAAAACAGCCAAAACAATTTTTAAAAAGAACATAGTTGGAGGACTCACACTTCCTGGTTTCAAAGCTCACCACGAAGCTACTTTAATCAAAACAGTGTAGTACTGGCATAATGACAGACATGCAGACCAATGGTATAGAACTGAGAGTCCAGAAATAAAGTTATATATTTTAGGCTGAATAATCTTTGACAAGGATGCCACGAGGAAAGAGGGCTCTGCTGGAAAGCAGACAAAAACAAGAATGAATAGCCACGAACTAAAGAGGTAGCATTTTGTCATTAGAATGCATAAAACTGGGCCGGGTGAGGTGGCTCAAGCCTGTAATCCCAGCACTTTGAGAGGCCGAGGAGGGTGGATCCCGAGGTCAAGAGATCGAGACCATCCTGGTCAATATGGTGAAACTCCGTCTCTACTAAAAATACAAAAAAATCACCTGGGCATGGTGGCGAGTGCCTGTAATCCCAGCTACTCAGGAGGCTGAGGCAGGAGAATTGCCTGAACCCAGGAGGTGGAGGTTGCAGTGAGCCGAGATCACGCCATTGCACTCCAGCCTGGGTAACAAGAGCGAAACTCAGTCTCAAAAAAAAAAAAAAAAAAAAAGAGAATGCATAAAACTTTTAAACTCTGATTTAGGATGAAAATACTCCAGCTGTTCAGTTACATTAACCAGACTTAAACTTCCCACTGCCAATTCCAGCAAAGTAAAAATGTTGCTCTCTTGTTAGAAAGCATGGCATTTTTTCATAATTTTATTTTTAAACAACCCAAATTCAAAGCCAAAAAACCAAAGTTATTCTTGCAAAACTCTTAAGGCTCATCAAGAAAAGTTCATTTTTCCCTAGACAATTTTAAGTTCAAACTTAATTCAAGGCCTGTGTTCCACATGAACTGGCCTAACTCAAGTTCTAATAATAATTTACCAATTCAGAAATTTTTTTCCAAATGATTTTAAAAGTTGTCTATTGGCTTCTCAAAGGTACACATATGGTTCATTAGAGCCGTATCAGCAAACCATCTCTCTTTATTTTAAAAGCCACTTTTATAGCACTTAACAAAACATATGGCCGGGCGCGGTGGCTCAAGCCTGTAATCCCAGCACTTTGGGAGGCCGAGGCCGGTGGATCACGAGGTCGAGAGATCGAGACCATCCTGGTCAACATGGTGAAACCCCGTCTCTACTAAAAATACAAAAAATTAGCTGGGCATGGTGGCACGTGCCTGTAATCCCAGCTACTCAGGAGGCTGAGGCAGGAGAATTGCCTGAACCCAGGAGGCGGAGGTTGCGGTGAGCCGAGATCGCGCCATTGCACTCCAGCCTGGGTAACAAGAGCGAAACTCTGTCTCAAAAAAAAAAAAAAAAAAAAAAAAAAAACATATTTCAGGGCACTATTTCAAATGCCTATCTTCCTATTACCTTGCACATCTTACAAACAAGGCTGGGGGTCTTAGTTTACTTCTAACTACTTAAATATTAGATATATGAATGGCAGGCTGTCAATAAAATCCAACTACATCAAAGATGGGTTTTAAAGAAAATGATACTTCAAAGAAAATGTCAAGAATCATTAGTTAAGACAAGAAAACAAAAGTGATACCATAGAAAGAGAACTAGGAGAGAGAGATCCAAGATGGCTGATTACTAGCAGCTCGGGATTGTAGCTCCCAGTGAAAGCGCAAAGAACGAGAGGACGCCGTACCTTCACATGAATTCTTGTTGCTCACGCACCAAGAGACTCCCAGCGGAGGAGCCCCACGGGTCGCCAGCGCGACTCTTGTGACCGGCGAGGCGGTTTTGCCGGCGCCTTGGAGCGTCGGTTCTTGGTGCAGAGTCAGAAAAGCACCATCAATCTTAACGCTACTGATTTAGTCGGCACAGTGGGCTGCTCAGATTTCGGCGCTGAGAATCAATAAGCTGGACGTCCACTCAGAAACCCAATTACAAAGACGGTAAATACAAAGACCACAGATAGATAAATCTAAAACGAAGGGAAGAAAACAGCCAAAAAAGGCTGAGTATACCCAAGGTCAGAACGCCTCTCCCTCACTGGGGGATCACAGTTCCTCATCAGCAACGGAACAAGGCTTGATGGAGAACAAGTGCGTTCCAATTACAGAAGCAGGCTTCAAAATGTGGATAATGAGAAACTTCTGTGAATTAAAAGAACTTGTTTTAACCCCATCCAAAAAAACTAAGAACTTTGAAAAAAGATTTGACGAAATGTTAACAAGAATACACAATTTAGAGAGGAATATAAGTGAATTGATGGAGCTGAAAAACACAATACGAGAACTTCGTGAAGTATGCACAAGTTTTAACAGCCGAATTGATCAAGCAGAATAAAGGATATCAGAGGTCGAAGACCAACTCAATGAAACAAAACAAGAAGACAAAATTAGAGAAAAAAGGATAAAAAGGAACGAGCAAAGTCTCCAAGAAATATGGGACTATGTGAAAAGACCTAATCTACGCTTGATAGGTGTACCTGAATGTGACGAAGACAATGAATCCAAGCTGGAAAATACGCTTCAGGACATTATTCAGGAAAATTTTCCCAACCTAGTAAGGCAGGATAATATTCAACTCCAGGTAATACAGAGAACACCACAGAGATATTCCTCAAGAAGAGCAACTCCAAGGCACATAATCGTCAGATTCACCAGGGCTGAAATGAAGGAGAAAATACTAAGGGCAGCCAGAGAGAAAGGTCAGGTTATCCACAAAGGGAAGCCTATCAGACTTACAGCAGATCTCTCACAGAAACCCTACAAGCCAGAAGAGAGTGGGGACCAATATTCAACATCCTTAAAGAAAAGAACTTTCAACCCAGAATTTCACATCCAGCCAAACTAAGCTTCACAAGTGAAGGAAAAATAAAGTTTTTTGTGTATAAGCAAGCACTCAGAGATTTCATCACCACCAGGCCTGCTTTACAAGAGCTTCTGAAAGAACCACGACACATAGAAACGAACAAACAGTATCAGCCTTTCTAAAAAAATACCAAAAAGAGCATAAATATAATGAAGAATTTACATCAACTAATGGGCAAAATAGCCAGCTAATATTAAATGGCAGTATTAAACTCACATATATTATTATTAATTCTAAATTTAAATTGACTAAATCCCCCAATCCAAAGACAGACAGGCAATTTGAATAAAAAACTAAAACCCATCAGTATGCTGCATCCAGACCCATCTCACATTCAAGGATACACAAAGACTCAAAACAAGGGATGGAGAAGGATTTACCAACCAAACAGAGAGCTAAAATAAATAAATAAAAAGCAGAAGTTACAATTAAGCAACAAAGATCAAAAGAAGCAAAGAAGGACATTATATAATGATAAAAGGATCAATGCAACAAGAAGAGCTAAAGACCCTAAATACATATGCACCCAATACAGGAATACGCAGACATACAAGACTTATAAAGAGACTTAGACTCCCACATAATAATAGTGGGAGACTTCAACATTAATATTAGACAGATCAATGAGACAGAAAATTAACAACGATATCCAGGCTGGAACTCAGATCTGGAACAAGTAAATGTAATTAACATTTATAGAACTCTCCACTTTAAATATACAAAATATACACTCTTATCAGTACCACATCATATCAACTTAGAAGTTTAAACAAAATGTTGGCTGGCTCCTTGTTTGTTATTCTCTTCCCTCATTTTCTTTTATATCTCCATTATTAAGGACAATTATAGGCTTACCCATATTTAGATTACATTCTAGCCCAGGCAATAAAGCAATACCCCCATCCTCTCTCCCTCTTCCTCTTTCTCTTTCTTCCTATTCTCTATTCTTTTTCTTATTTAAAAAAAAAAAAAAGAAAGAATGAAAAGAAAAAAAAGAAAGAAAACTAAAGCAGGCGGGACGTGGTGGCTCACGCCTGAAATCCTAGCACTTTTGGGAGGCCGAGGCGGGTGGATCACGAGGTCAAGAGATCGAGAGTAGCCTGGTCAACATGGTAAAACCCCGTCTCTACTAAAAATACAAAAAATTAGCTGGGCATGGTGGTGCGTGCCTGTAGTCCCAGCTACTTAGGAGGCTGAGGCAGGAGAATTGCTTGAAACCGAAAAACAGAAGTGCAGTGAGTCGGGATCAGGACACTGCACTCCAGCCTGGCAATAGAGAGACTCTGTCTCAAAAAATAAGAAGAAGAAGAAGAAAGAGAACTAAAGCAGAGTTCATGGTTCTTATTTCTCCTCCCCTGGCTTCACTACTAGTTAGCTGAATGACCTTTGGCAACCAGTTAATCACACTCTCTAGGCAACAATTTTCTCAACTACAAAACAAAAAAGTTAGACCAGATAATGTTCATGTCCCTCCTCAGCCGCAAAATTCTAATACTCCATGTTAATCATCCATGGTTTCCAAGTGTTAGCCAACACACTATTATTTTATGATATCATCCAGTTTCCACACGCCAGTCAAACCGTAAGTAAAAATTCATTTAGTCAAGATAATCTTCTAGATTCTGAAGACAGTGGTAATATGAGCTATTAATCAGAGAAAAAAACCGACATCACTTAATATGTATTAAACCACTGAACACACTTTAATGAATGCTAAAAGGAAAATAAATAAGGAGCTCTTATTTCAAATGCTCCTAGTTTATGGAAAGTAACAAGCTGAACTCAATTAAAACAACAGTTTGTTAATTAGAATCTAATAAATCTAGCTGTGGTCATATTATACCTTGAAAATTAGCTGAGGCCTAATGTTTAACCACATTATAAAATGATGAATTACAAATATTAGACTGTAGAACAAGGTCATCCTTCCTAACAGAAAAAGCAAGTCAGTCTTCAATCCCATAGCTGTTCAAACAATGATCTGTGGATTAAACAAGATTTTTCATGTAATTCTCTGCCATTCTTTAGCATGTTCCTCATGTATTTGTCCCGCAACCTTAAATGTCTTGATACAACTATCTTGAGAGTATAAGCGTATACACAGAAAATATAAGGATTAAAAATATGAGGATTAAAGAAAGCATTCCAGAGAAAGACACACATGATCGATAACAGCAGACAACATAAATATGCCCCTTCTTCCCCTCTTTCCTTCAGACTGCCTTCTTTCTGCCTAAGGAAAAGCAAGTAGGCTCAACCTTTTGGTCCTGATAGGTGGTTTAGAAATCAGCTTCAGCCGGGCGCGGTGGCTCAAGCCTGTAATCCCAGCACATTGGGAGGCCGAGGCGGGTGGATCACGAGGTCGAGAGATCGAGACCATCCTGGTCGACATGGTGAAACCCCGTCTCTACTAAAAATACAAAAAATCAGCTGGGCATGGTGGCGTGTGCCTGTAATCCCAGCTACTCAGGAGGCTGAGGCAGGAGAATTGCCTGAACCCAGGAGGCGGAGGTTGCGGTGAGCCGAGATCGCACCATTGCACTCCAGCCTGGGTAACAAGAGCGAAACTCCGTCTCAAAAAAAAGAAATCAGCTTCAAGAAGACATGGAAGGGAATCTCCTGTTCCTCCCAAGGAAAAGCCAGGAATCGCAGGCACTAAGAACTTTTCCTAACTATGCCACTTCAGGAAGTAAACATGATATGTTGTCAAAATCAACACAAACAGGCACAAATGTTAGAATTAACAAACAAGGACACTGAAACAACTATTTTTTTTTTCTGGGCATGCAGCCAAGCCAATTAAGGTCTAACAGGCTTTCCAGGTGATTCTGATAAATACTCAAGTTTGAGAACTATTGTCCTATAAACAAGTTCAAGTCTCTCCTTCAAAAAAAAAAAAAAAAAAACCCTCTGACTTTGCACCTTAAACTTTTTATTTTTTTTAATTGCATTTTAGGTTTTGGGGTACATGTGAAGAACATGCAAGACTGTTGCATAGGTACACACATGGCAGCGTGATCTGCTGCCTCCCTCCCCTTCACTTATATCTGGCATTTCTCCCCATGCTCTCTCTCCCCAACTCCCCACCCCCAGCTGTCCCTCCTCTACTCCCCCCAACAGACCCCAGTATGTGATGCTCCCCAGTTATAATATGAAACTATTATAACTGTACTCCATGTGGTCAGAAAGTTAAGTAAATCATGGAAAACATAAAAAGACCCCAGTCAAACTTCTAGAGCTGAAAACTATAATGTATATAATATGGAAAATAGACTGGATAGGACAGCAGGTTAGATATTTCAGGAAAAAAATATTAGAAACCGTATTTCCTAGCTTTTCATTACTGATAAAGGCTTTTGCCAGAATCTCTCTTGAATACTTCACATCCTCCAACTGTAGTGTGGGCCAACAGTCTACTGAAAGACTCCTCTACACCAAGCCATGAAGTAGCCTCCATGCAGTAAAAGTGAGACAAAATATGATAGGTGCAGTGATACAGGTCTGCTTGTGCAGGGTATGGAGCTATGGAAATCGACATGGGAGGTGCCTTACCCAGAGACAGCAGTGGAATGGGACAGAGGCAAATTAGGCAACTCCAAAGGAAATAAGTTATCAAGGCCAGGCACAGTGGCTCACACCAGTAAACGGAGCATTTTGGGAGGTCAAAGTGGGAGGATCCCTTGAGCCCAGAAGTTTGAGATCATTCTGGGCAGCATAGAGAGACCTCATCTATACAAAAAAAAATTCGAATTAGTCAGGTATGGTAGGTCACACCTGTAGTACCAGCTATTCAGAGGCTGAAGCAAGAGGATCACTTGAGTCTGGGCGGTTCGAACTGCAGTGATCCAAGACTACATCACTGCACTCCAGCCTGGGCAACAGAGTGGGACCCTGTCTCAAAAAGAAAAAAAAGAAAAGAAAAGCAGCTATAAAAAATTAACATACATTTGCTTTGCAAAACGATAAATAATAATAACAAATCAACATACATAAACTTTCATTAGTAAGTATAGCTTCAGTCAAATTTCCCTTTTGGATAGTAACTTAGCAGGCAATGGGAAATGATCAACAGAATTTCTGATGACTCCAGTAAGGCACAAGATAGTGAATTTTTTTGTAAGTATGATTCATTTGTTTACTCATTTGTTCCACTTTTAATGAAAACCTACTACATGTCAGGTACTGTTTTAGGTGCTAAAGATACAAAGTGGAACAATCTAAAAAGTCTCTATTCAAACAGAACTAACTTTCACTAAATGAGGAGATGGAAACAACCAAAAAGTATCAGATGCTTAAAACAGTGTGACAGCACAGAGGCATTGGGGATCAGCCCTAGGAAGACTAGCCTCTCCGCGGAATTGACATTTTAAGTTGAGATCTAAAAAGTACCAGCCATGTAAAGAGCTGGGAAATAATGTGAGGATAGGTGCCATCTAATGTAGATTCTAGGGTAAGAAAGAGTCTGGACACAAAGGGAACTAAGCAAGTGGTGCACGGAGGGGCAAGGATGGTAAGAGTAGATCCAGGTGGTAGGCAAGAGTCTCTACATATACACTTACATATTTACAAATCAGGAAAAGCTCAGCAGTCTAGATATTTGACATTTATAAATTCTTGTTTACTTCCTAATAATGTGCAATCATGGTTGTTTTAAATTTTTTAAGAGTTTCTTTCAGATATACATACTGAAATTTTTTTTTTTTTTTGAGACGGAGTTTCGCTCTTGTTACCCAGGCTGGAGTGCAATGGCGCGATCTCGGCTCACCGCAACCTCCACCTCCTGGGGTCAGGCAATTCTCCTGCCTCAGCCTCCTGAGTAGCTGGGAATACAGGCACGTGCCACCATGCCCAGCTAATTTTTTGCAGTTTTAGTAGAGACGGGGTTTCACCATGTTGACCAGGATGGTCTCGATCTCTCGACCTCGTGATCCACCCGCCTCGGCCTCCCAAAGTGCTGGGATTACAGGCTTGAGCCACCGCGCCCGGCTATACTGAAATATTTTTATTCCTTGATTTGCTTCAAAATATTCTAAGCAGAGGATAGGGAGAATGAGGGTAAATGAGTGGAGTAGGGGGGTGGTGGTAGAGATGAAACAGAATTGGCCATGAGTTGATAATTGCTGAAGCCGGATGATGGGTATATAGAGGTTCATTAAATTATTATGCCTTGCCGGGCGCGGTGGCTCACGCCTGTAATCTCAGCACCTTGGGAGGCCGAGGCGGGTGGATCACAAGGTCAAGAGATCGAGACCATCCTGGTCAACATGGTGAAACCCCGTCTCTACTAAAAATACAAAAAATTAGCTGGGCGTGGTGGCGTGTGCCTATAATCTCAGCTACTCAGGAGGCTGAGGTAGGAGAATTGCCTGAACCCAGGAGGCAGAGGTTGCGGTGAGCCGAGATCGTGCCATTGCACTCCAGCCTGGGTAACAAGAGCGAAACTCTGTCTCAAAAAAAAAAAAAAAAAATCACGATGCCTTATTTTGAATTTTTGGAATTTTCCATAATAAATGTATTTTTTAAGCACCTTATTTAAAATATAAGGGAGTATTTATAAATACAAATGTCCCAGTCACAGGGGATTATTTTTTTTTGAGACAGAGTTTTGCTCTTGTTGCCCAGGCTGGAGTGCAATAGTGTGATCTTGGCTCACTGCAACCTCCACCTCCCCGGTTCAAGCAATTCTCCTGCTTCGGCCTCCCAAGTAGCTGGAATTACAGGCATGTGCCACCACACCAGCTAATTTCATGTTTTCAGTAAAGACGAAGTTGCTCCATGTCGGTCAGGCTGGTCTCAAACTGCCGACTTCAGGTGATCTGCCCACCTCAGCCTCCCAAAGTGCTGAGATTACAGGCATCAGCCTCTGTGCCCAGCCCACAGGGGATTTTTTAAAGGTGGAAATTACTCTCTATGATACTGTGGTGGATATAAGACACTACGCATTTGTCAAAACCTATGTAACTTTACAACAGAGTGAATCTTAACATATACAATTTTTTTAAAAATTCATGTAGGAGGTCAGATCTTAGGATGGAATACAGAATATAACATATACCAGTTTTTGTAAGACTCAGTTGCACCCACAAGCTTTCATCAGCAGTCCCCTGAAGGCCCCAAAAGTCTAAGAGGTCCTAGCACAGTATACAAAACTTAGTATGTGTGGATACTCACACCTTTTTCTAGGGAAAGGACCTAAGGCTTTCACAAAAAAAGGTTGAGATCCACTGACATTTCTCCTTGCCTGCAGCTTCTTGGCTGAAAAGTAACCTTGCTATTGCTCTTAATCTAATGATAATACCTCATTCATTTTATGGTTTCCCTGCAAGGACATTACTACACAGCTATTACCATAAGCATATAATTAATACCAACAGTGAATTTTACAATTCTGAAAACTGTGTCAAAAAAAAGGTGGAGGCCAGGTGCAGTGGCTCAGGCCTGTAATCCCAGTACTTTGGGAGGCCAAGGTGGGGTTGGAGGGGGAATCCCTTGAATTCAGGAGTTTGAGACCAGCCTGACCAAAATGGTGAAACCCCACCTCTACTTAAAAAATAATAATAATACATAAATTAGCCAGGCGTGGCAGTGCATGCCTGTAGTCCCAAGCTGAGCTGTGGGGACACCAAGCTACTCAGGAGGCTCAGGCAAGACACTTGCTTGAAACAGGGAGGGGCTGCATCGAGCCAAGATCAAGCCACTGCACTCCAGCCTGGGAGACAAAGCAAGACTGTCTCAAAAAAAAAAAAAAAAAGAAAGAAAGAAAAAGAAAGGAAGGTAACAAACTATGTAGTTCCCTTTACAGTCTCACCTTTTTATAATACAGTATTTCATTTAATCTAAAGTGTATCATTATTTTTTGTGCCACTGAGAAAGAAAAAACCTATTAACTGATGACTCACCACTAATTATAACATGGTTCTAATTTCAGAGATGTTCAAATGTGGAAAAACTGTACATCCTGTAATCAATTAAACATAGCATTCAAAAGGTTAATTTAGCTGAGCCCCATCTCAGATCAGTTCAACAAACTGCTCAGGGTAGGTCAAGGAATCTGTATTCTGTTAAAGCTTCTCAGATGATTCTGGTTAAAGACTAAGTAAACTGTTAACCTTCAAAGGCAGCACAGTAGAGAAACCATGCACTTTGGAGTCACATAGTCCCACACATCTCTGTGACCTACAGCAAATTCTATAATTGCCAACAACCTCAGCTCCTCCGCTTTATCTGTTTAAAGAAAAAAAAAAGTCAATGCCACCAACTTCCTATGGTTGATAAAAGAGAACACATATAAAGTACCTGGCATACAGCAAGATATGCCCTTCCTCCTCCCTAAATCACAGGTGATCCCTAACTAGAGACTTGTGTGCTGTCTATTCCAGCTTAAAATTTTTATAAGAATGAGAATGAGGCCAGGTGCAGTGGCTCACGACTATAATCCCAGTACTCTGGGAGGCAGAGGCAGACGGATCACCTGAGGTCAGGAGTTTGAGATCGGCCAGGCCAACATGGTGAAAACCCATCTCTACTAAAAATACCCAAATTAGCCAGGCATGGTGGTCGGCACCTGTAATCCCAGCTACTCGGGGAGGCTGAGGCAGGAGAATCACTTGAACCTGGGAGGCAGAGGTTGCAGTGAGTTGAGATCATGCCATTGCACTCCAGCCTGGGTGACAAGAGCAAAACTCTGTCTCAAAAAAAAAAAAAAAAAAAAAAGAATAAGAATGAGACCTATGAAATCCACTCAACACTATCACTGCTGGGCACACAAAAAGAATCATTCAGTAACTTTATTATATAA
Organism: Saimiri boliviensis; assembly: GCF_048565385.1. NCBI lineage: Eukaryota > Metazoa > Chordata > Mammalia > Primates > Cebidae > Saimiri > Saimiri boliviensis. The sequence continues at coordinate 55,304,257 of NC_133457.1, read as the reverse complement.
CTGAGCAATACATACACATTTATTTTGGCACATTTTAAGAGGTCCTTCACAAATGAATGCTGTTTAATAACATTTTCATTAGAAAATATTGTACTTGACTTACATCAACACCACACAAAAATGTATACTTTTAAGTGTGATATAATTTCAGAGTAGCTAATAGTTCTGTTTCATGTACAAGTTTTTGTTTTGCTTTAGGATGTGCAGCTGGCAAGGTTTTTCAGAACACTGGCATAACTGCATCAAAACTCCGAAAGTAATGCTATCGAACTTCTCGATTCAGGTGCCTGAATAAATACTCATATATTTGATTTGTCCCAAAAGTGATCCTTAAAATTTTAAGGAAACAGCATTTTAGGCAGCACCTTGAAAACTGGCCAGTCAACTCAGGATGTGACTCACAGGGGACAAGTTTAGCCATAATTTGATAGAGTTCTCTTAAATGTGTAGCATAAGAAAAAAAACAAGCCTCAAACTCACAATTGCACAATGTCTCTGCCTCTCTCCCAATGAAGAACACATGGATTCAAATAAATACCAACTCCACCAAAACGCCTAGGGTTAAGGGTTTGCTGCAGAGTGTTAACCTCCCAACACCACACCAGGGATCTAGGCCCTCTGGCTGGTTATGCCAGATGCAGAAAGGACATCCTCAAACCCTCCCCCGCCCCTCAACAAGCTTGGGCTCTGAGATTTAGGAGGAGAGAGAGGTGCTGGAAGGAGAGGAATACAAGGCTCATCTCATTTTTCTTTCCCTCAACCAATCACTTCTCCCAGGAAGGGGCCCTTTGGTTCAGCTGCCCAAATCTGAAACCTTAGATTCCTCTGTTACTCCTCCCTTTTCTTTAACCCTGAAGTCTCTTCTAAGTCTTCTCCAAACTCAGCAAATTCCTCACAAATCCATCCCACCCCTTTAACTGCCTTAGTTGATCCCTCTTATCATCGCAAGGTCGGCTCTATCCCATTTCCCAGATCCAGCATTTCAATCTCCAAAGCCATCCTCTTCAATGGGGCCAAAGTTATCTCCCCTACAGTTATCTCCCCAGACCTGACTGCGCCCTCTTCTAGTCTGCATTATTCAGCAGCTCACTGAAGAATTCACCTATAAGGGTTCAAATTCCTACTCTAGCCTCAGCCTACCTTTCAGCTTTATCCTCTGGTGCTCCATGGCTTTGCTCATTTTTTCACCTCAGCCACATCAGATTTTTTCTACCCCACGATTTCACACAGCTGCCTCCATACATCTATGCCTTTGTTTACACTACTTTCTCTGCCTGGTATGAACTGCTCTTTTCTGCCTATCAAATTCATCCTTCAAGATGAGGCTCAGGCCGGGCGCGGTGGCTCAAGCCTGTAATCCCAGCACTTTGGGAGGCCGAGGCGGGTGGATCACGAGGTCGAGAGATCGAGACCATCCTGGTCAACATAGTGAAAGCCCGTCTCTACTAAAAATACAAAAAACTAGCTGGGCGTGGTGGCGTGTGCCTGTAATCCCAGCTACTTAGGAGGCTGAGGCAGGAGAATTGCCTGACCCCAGGAGGCGGAGGTTGCGGTGAGCCGAGATCGCGCCATTGCACTCCAGCCTGGGTAACAAGAGCGAAACTCCGTCTCAAAAAAAAAAAAAAAAAGATGAGGCTCAAATGTCTTTTTTTTCCTGGGACAACTTTCCTAAGCTCTCTAAGCCTCTCTTCCCTCCACCCTTTCCACAGTCAAAAGTAAGCACTCCTACAATAACTTAAGTCAACCAGCAATGTAACTCTCATCTCAGTGTTACAGTCACAGATGCAACAGTCTCCCCTACAAAATTCTGAGTTCTTCAGGGAAAGGAATGTAATAATTTTGAATTGTCAAGTTCTACCACAGTATATGGTACTTGGTTTAGCTTCAAAAATTTTTTCTGGACTTACTTGGGACACAGGGTTCTCAACTAGTATTGATCTGATTTTAAATAAAATGTGAACGTGCTTAACTTTTCCAGAAGGTATTTATTTTAAAAGGAGAAGCAAGTTATCCAAAGTAAATTTCTAAGCAGTGGGAGATGGGGTCTCTTCTCAAAAGTCCCCCTGGCTGGGCAAGGTGGCTCATGCCTGTAATCCCAGCACTCTGGGAGGCTAAGGTCAGGAGTTCAAGATCAGCCTGGCCAACATGGCGAAACCCCACCTCTACTAAAAATACAAAAAAAAAAAAAAAAAAAAAAAAAAAATCAGCTGTGCATGGTGGCACACCCCAGTAGTTCCAGATACTCGGAAGGCTGAGGCAGGATAATCACTTGAACCCGAGAGGCAGAGGTTGCAGTGAGCTAAGATCACACCACTGCACTCTACCCTGGGTGGTAAGAGTGAAACTCCAACTGAAAAAAAAAAAAAGTCCCCCTGACCCCTATCACCACCACCACTGTAGCCGTAATCAGTTTATGCCATTCCCCTGACTCACCAACATGTTCTTCCCAAGCCTCTGGCACTGCCCCAGCCACATGCCACCTTCACAAGCACTGGAATTCTACAGAGCTCAGTACTATGAAAATTATCAGAGAACATGGAAGGATGCCAAGAATAATCAGCATAACAATAAGGACCACAAACAAGCACAGTGGTCGCAGGCCTACAGATTCTACTCCTTTGAATTTATGATTAATTGCACTCCTCCACAGCTGATAAAGAGGCAATATGAACTGAGGTCTCAGGTAGGACTGAGTCAAGACCTGGCCTTCTACTCACAGTCCAAAGGGTCCCGAATCAGGGTCCTCATCAGTAAAATGCAGAAATGAATGCCTACATTGCAGCCTGTTAAGAAGAGTGAATGCAGGCGATGGACCAGGGCCCAGGAGCACAGGAAGGCCAACCAGAATGTAAAAGCTCCTGAAGCTTTTGGTGCTTCAGAACAGATACACTTCCATCACGACTGCATGCCCTACTACTACCAAAAAACCGGGCTAGTTATTCATATATACCTACTCTATTATTGTTTTCTCATTGCTATGGTCTCAATCTCTGTGTGCCCCAAAATCTCTACATTGAAATCCTAACCCCTAAGGAGATGGTATTAGCAGGTAGGGACTTTTCAGGGGTGATTAGCTCATACAAGCAATCCCCATGAATGGGATTAGAGCCCTTATAAAATGACCCAGGGGAGGTCATTTGCCCCTGCCACCATGTGAGAACACAGGGAGAAGGCAGTATCTAAGTGGGCCCTCACCAGATATCAAATCTACCAGAACCCTGATGATGGATTTCCCAGCCTCTAAAACTGTGAGAAATAAATCTCTGTTGTTTACAATCCACCCAATTTATACTTTGTTACAGCAGCCTGAGCAGACTAACACTCCTCTATAGAATGGAAACAACAGTACACAACACAGGGATGACCTCTAGGCCCCACACAGACAAAAGATGGCATTTTTAAAAGTGTCAACTACTTCTACAACTGCTACTACTAACCACCCTTAATATTGTTCATACAAAAAGACTGCCACATGACCATAATCCCTTATCTCCATTTCCTTCCAAAATTCCTCTAAAATGATAGTTTAAAAAAAAAAAATCACAGAGACATTAAACCACAAGGACAAACAGAAAGGGAAAGACAACATACTTTTTTTCAACAAACTTTTGCAAGATGGCAAAGCAGCTGAAGGAACGGTCACTGCCCCTCAGGACCTCCAAGAGGTTCAGCCCTTGAAGCACCAAGGAGGTGCCAAAGGCTGATCGGAGGCTCAGCCTAGACAATGGGGAGTCACTGAAAGAGGTGTTCGAAGCAGTTGGACCCCCAGGTCCAGCAGGAGACCCAAAGTTTTTTCTGAAGACACTGAATCACAGTGGCAGGAGAACTGCAGCCAGAAGTCAAAGACTACAGCCTCCATCCCTCCCTCAACCAGGTAACCTAAACGCCCTGGCAGCTGGCATATCATCAAGTATCCCAGACACAGGAGATGCAGGTTTCTTCTCTGCAAACACTGGCCCCAAAAGAGATGTAAAGGTATCAATATTCGGGGCAGACTCCCGATGAAAAGTCCACCTGAACTCCAAGTGTAATCAACTGTAATCAACTGCTCAGGATCTTTCTCTTCATTATAGACAGTAAGGCTCATCAGATACTTATGATTTAAACAAACATAGAAAAGATCCCTGAAATGAAGAGGCACATTGAAAGAAACAGAAGGAATATTAAAAAATACATTAAACACAAAAAATAAAATAAAAATATACACATCAGAGATAAGTGAGGATAATACATTCATAAAATAAGATGCAATGAAATGGAAACAGAAAAAGACTCTAAAATTTAAAAATGTGATCCTTAAAATGTTTTAAATGAGCCGGGCGCGGTGGCTCAAGCCTGTAATCCAGAGGTAGGTGGATCACAAGGTCGAGAGATCGAGACCATCCTGGTCAACATGGTGAAACCCCGTCTCTACTAAAAATACAAAAAATTAGCTGGGCATGGTGGCACGTGCCTGTAATCCCAGCTACTCAGGTGACTGAGGCAAGAGAATTGCTTGAACTCAGGAGGCGGAGGTTGCGGTAAGCCGAGATCGCGCCATTGCACTCCAGCCTGGGTAACAAGAGAGAAACTCCATCTCAAAAAAAAAAAAAAAAATGTTTCAAATAAAAGCTTTGAAAAACAAAATTGAGAAATTCCCCCCTGCCCACTCCTTCCAATACAAAGAAATACATAAGAGGTGAGACAGGTTAAGAAAACTTGAAGATCACTTCCAGGGGGTTCAATAACCAAGCCAACAGACATCTCAGAAAGAAAACACACACACACACACACACACACACACACACACACACACACACACTTTCTCTCTCTCTCTCTCTCTCTCTAAAGGGTGGGAATTATTTCAAAAAACAAGCATTTCTGAAAACTGAAAGATATGAGTCTCTAGATTGAAAGGACTCACCAAGGTAACATAAGAAAGGAAAGGAAGAAAGCCGGGCGCGGTGGCTCAAGCCTGTAATCCCAGCACTTTGGGAGGCTGAGGCGGGTGGATCACGAGGTCGAGAGATCGAGACCATCCTGGTCAACATGGTGAAACCCCGTCTTTACTAAAGATACAAAAAACTAGCTGGGCATGGTGGCACGTGCCTGTAATCCCAGCTACTCGGGAGGCTGAGGCAGGAGAATTGCCTGAACCCAGGAGGCGGAGGTTGCGGTGAGCCGAGATCGTGCCATTGCACTCCAGCCTGGCTAACAAGAGCGAAACTCCATCTCAAAAAAAAAAAAAAAAAAAGAAAGGAAAGGAAGAAGGCCGGGCGCGGTGGCTCACGCCTGTCATCCCAGCACTTTGGGAGGCCGAGGCGGGTGGATCACAAGGTCAAGAGATGGAGACCATCCTGGTCAACATGGTAAAACCCCGTCTCCACTAAAAATACAAAAAAAATTAGCTGGGCATGGTGGTGCATGCCTGTAATCCCAGCTACTTAGGAGGCTGAGGCAGGAGAATTGCCTGAACCCAGGAGGCGGACGTTGCGGTGAGCCGAGATCGTGCCATTGCACTCCAGCCTGGGTAACAAGAGCGAAACTCCATCTCAAGAAAAAAAAAAAAAAGAAAGAAAAGGAAGAAAGGAAGGAAAGAACAAACCAACCGACCACACAGAAACTTGTGAAACTTCAGAAAGCCAGAGAAAAAGAACCACTTCAAACAACAGAGAAAAAAAGAGGAATCAGAACGGCTTTGGACTTTTCATCAAAACCACTTAAGACAGAAAACGATGAAAATGCCATCAAAATTATGGGAAAAAAATGTATCTTCTACCTAGTATTTTAAACTGAGCCAAACCATCTACAAAGTATATCGAACAGACATCTTCAGACATGCAAGGCCTCAAGTAATTTCTCTCCCATCATTCCTTCTTAAGAATCTACTGAGGATAAATACATATTAGCAAAATAAAGCAAACCAAGAAAAAGGAAGACAGAAGATGCAAGAAACAGAGGTTCCAAGACAGGAAAGAAGGAACAGAAGTCCCAGAAGTCCCAGAAAATGTAATCCTACTGTCCAGATCGGAGCAAGTGGATGGAATGCTCCAGACCCAGAAGTCTCTAAGGGGAAACTAAGTGGAATTGATAGGTGATTTAATGTGTTACCTGGAAAAAAAATCAAAAGGCTTTTAACATATTTCTTGGAGTAGTTAAGGGAACACAGCCAAATATAAATAGATAATGAATCAAAATCCAACTTTGATAAAATACAATTATTTGTGCTGGGAAAAACAAAATGTATAGAAAAAAACAACCATAAGTCACTATTTAGCAATACATGTGTACACAATAATATAAATACTGCTACTTTACAAAAAAAAAGTGACCTAACTACATTCCAGGATTTAAGGGAGGAAAGAGGAAGAGCTCAATTATGATACTAGAAAGTCCAAGACTTATTCTACATTTCTTTAGAATTACAAAAGTAAAAAAAGAGAAAGAGCCGGGCGCGGTGGCTCAAGCCTGTAATCCCAGCACTTTGGGAGGCCGAGGCGGGTGGATCACGAGGTCGAGAGATCGAGACCATCCTGGTCAACATGGTGAAACCCCGTCTCTACTAAAAAAAAATACAAAAAATTAGCTGGGCATGGTGGCGCGTGCCTGTCATCCCAGCTACTCAGGAGGCTGAGGCAGGAGAATTGCCTGAACCCAGGAGGCGGAGGTTGCGGTGAGCCGAGATCGCGCCATTGCACTCCAGCCTGGGCAACAAGAGCGAAACTCCGTCTCAAAAAAAAAAAAAAAAAGAGAAAGAAAAAATAAACAGAACTGGTTAAGGTAGTACTGGAAAGTAGCGCCTGGTGGATAAAAAGGCCAAAAGCAAGAGACTGCTGTGTTTGTTAAAAGCCATTTAGTGCTCTTGGGTTTTCTTAAAACTGTATTTATGAATGTATTGATTGGATTAAAACAACTTATTCTCATATCAAGGGCAATTAGTTCAATTTATAAAGCTGTCACTATCAACTTCATTTGTAAGTTTCTTACTTGGAATTCTAAACTGCCTTAAAAATATTATAAAATAGTGGTTCATTTCCCACGCTAGTGTTGAGAAGGGACGAAAACCTATAGTGATTCTAAAATATGGTACAGGCCAGGCATGGCGGCTCGCACCTGTAATCCCAGCACTTTGGAAGGCTGAAATGGGTGGATCATGAGGTCAGGAGATGGAGACCATCCTGGCCAACATGGTGAAACCCCATCTCAAAAGTCAGCTGGGTGTGGTGGCATGCGCCTGTAGTCTCAGCTACTCAGGGGGCTGAGGCAGGAAAATGGCTTGAATCCGGGAGGCAGAGGTTGCAATGAGCCAAGATCCCACCCCTGAACTCCAGCCTAGTGACAGAGTGACACTCCATCTCAAAAAATAATAATAATAATAAATAAAATATGGTGAAAAGCTACTATTCCAAGAAGCCTTAGGTACCAAAACAGCTTCCGTGAGAAACTGCATTCTGAGAACTCGGAGTACCTTGTATACATCTCAGCCCTACCCACTTGCTCTTCCCTAGCAGGAGGCGCCACGGAATTATTTTCGAGGTAGAAAATGTACGAGGGAGATGGGAAGGGATGGAAAGAATGAACCTGAATCTGTCAGAATGGAGTGACTACAGATGCTCTGTAACAAGTCAACCTTACTTGCACTAAAGAAACTACTGCTAGAAGTCTTTCTTGCCTCTGGGGTAGAAAAGAGAGTTAACTGAAACAATACTTCCTACCCTCCCCCCAACGACAGCATTTCTGGGCATAAATTGGATGCTTATCAATCAGGAGCTTCCTCTGCTGCAAACACTGCTAAAAAAAAAATTAGTTCCAGGCCAACCTTTGAGTAAGGTAACAAATACGTAACTTCAAGTACTAATTAGCAATGATTTATTTTCCATCATGCTATAATCAAACTTCCACAGATAGTATCTTCAATTCATTCAATAAAACTTTGTAGCCTATGTCAATAGTTTCATTTTGCAAAAAATTATGAACTGTGTGACTTTGAGCAAGTTACTTAAAAATCCCATTTTCCTCAACTTTACAATTGGAATAATGCCACCTACCTCACTGGGCCACAAGAAAATTAGAAGAAATTATGTGTTGGCCGGGTGCGGTGGCTCAAGCCTGTAATCCCAGCACTTTGGGAGGCCAAGGCGGGTGGATCACGAGGTCAAGAGATCGAGACCATCCTGGTCAACTCGGTGAAACCCCGTCTCTACTAAAAATACAAAAAAAAATAGCTGGGCATGATGGCTCGTGCCTGTAATACCAGCTACTCAGGAGGCTGAGGCAGGAGAATTGCTTGAACCCAGGAGGCGGAGGTTGCGGTGAGCCGAGATCATGCCATTGCACTCCAGCCTAGGTAACAAGAGAGAAACTCCGTCTCCAAAAAAAAAAAAAAGAAAAAAAAAGAAATTATGTGTTAATGCATGTAGGAGCAGGTCTATGGCAGGAATTCAATCAATGTCAGTCCCTGGTTGTCCTATGTCCCCTGCCTTCACCCCGACTTGTTTACCCATGTAAACAAACTCACAAGCTAAGTGCTTTAACCAAAAAGCCTTTACAAAACCATACATTAATACATTATTATTTCTAAAATTAATGTGATATGCATCGTCTTGTATTATTTTTCCTAAGTCTTAGTCTTGTGTTCCAAGTACTACCCCAATTTGCATTTTAATTCAGCTAAATTACATTCAGCCAGACTAAGAAGGATTAAGAATGGCACAACTGCCGGGCGCGGTGGCTCAAGCCTGTAATCCCAGCACTTTGGGAGGCCGAGGTGGGTGGATCACAAGGTCGAGAGATCGAGACCAACCTGGTCAACATGGTGAAACCCCGTCTCTACTAAAAATACAAAAAAATTGGCTGGGCATGGTGGCTCGTGCCTGTAATCCCAGCTACTCAGGAGGCTGAGGCAGGAGAATTGCCTGAACCCAGGAGGCGGAGGTTGCGGTGAGCCGAGATCGCGCCATTGCACGCCAGCCTGGGTAACAAGAGCGAAACTCCGTCTCAAAAAAAAAAAAAAAGAAAAAAAAAAAAAAAGAATGGCACGACTTTGTAAAAACTACAAAGTTTTTACTTTGTAAAAAAAAAAAAAAGAAAGAAAGAAACCAGCATTCTTCTTTGGTTAAAAACTACAAATCCGTACATGTAACAAGTCTAAAGAGTCTGCTATAAGTACTTCCATTTCTACATTGAGTCAACCTCAACATACTTCAAGAAAGCATTACTTTTAAAAAAAATAGAATAATACTGACAGATAATGGATGCAACAGAGGATAATTTTCCCCCTCAAGCACTCAGAAGCACCACCTTGATATGAAATAAAAAGACTGCCGTTAACAACAAAAGAAAGCAAAACTCTAGGTACCAAGGGCTTCCTTTTTGGAGGTCATTCCTGTCAGATCTAAAGGTTCATTTCCAGAATCCACAAAGTCCTAACACAAGACCCCAGGAATTTTTCAAATTAATTCCCCAAACAACAAAGTTAAGTAGGTAAATAGAACCACAAACCGACCCAAGACTAAGTTCTCGTTTCCCTTCAAGGTATTCACAGCAGGGGTGGCCCAGAAGCACAGGATCAGTCCAAACTCCAACACATCCAATGCAAACACGAAAAAGGTACTGAAACTAAAAAGGTCTGCTACCTGGCGATTTACTCACTAAAAATATGCCTAGAATCTAAGCATATGCTCCAAAATACACTCCAAATCTACGTCTAAGATTTGGAGGTTGCCACGAACATTTGGTGCCTTTATAACCCCTCCCTCTTTTTTTTTTTTTTTTTTTTTTTTTTTTTTTTTGGTAAAAGGATAAGCACAGAAGCGTGGCCTCTACTGGGGCATCAAAACCACAGCAAAGGGTTTGCAAGCTCAGTCTAAAACGCGAATTTCGAGGTATTCAATCGAAGGCCCTAGAGTGACACCCCTAGAAAGGGTCAAAGAAACTTCGTGCGGCAGGGAAGAAAACTTGTTAGAGCGCTTGAGTCTTAAGGACGAGGGAGAAGGGCCAAGGAGGCAGTGAGGAGGACGGAACGGGTGGATCCGGATCTACAGCGGCAGGGCAGAGAGGGTGACGGGGAAGGTACGAAGCCTGACCCCGAGCTGGGGGCCGGGCAGGGACCACACCTCCCGGCCAGCAAGACAGGCAGAGGCCGGGCCGCGAGGCGCCCCTGGGCGCGGGGGGCGGGGAGGGCACACGCCCGCGGTGCCCGGCGCGCAGACTGAGCCGCCGGCGGCCGGAAGCTGCCCCCTCCGGCCCGACCTGCCCGCCCCGGCCTCGGCGGCCCCACTCACCGATGAGCCGGCGCACCTCGTCCTCGCTCAGGTAGAGGCTTACGCTGGGCCCCGCGGCCGCCGGCGGCAGCGCCGGGGACCGCGGGGCGAGGGCGGCGGCGGCGCCAGGCGCGGGCAGCAGCGCCAGCAGCGCCAGCAGAGGCAGCAGCAGCAGCGGCGGCGGCGGCGGCGGCGGCAGCGGCGGCGGCGGGGCCCTCAGGCCGCGGGCCCCCAGGAGGCAGCCCCGGCCCGGCCGCCACAGCCGCGCAGCCGCGCGCATGGCCGCCGCCGCCGCCGCCGAAATGGAGCGTCGGCCGTCGGCCGCACCACCGCCCACCCCCGGCCCCGAGCCGCTCACAGCCCCGAGCCGGGGGCGGCTGCCCAGCTCATCGCGCCGTCGGCCCGTGGCAGCCAGCCGCGGCTTCAGACCTCCAGAGCGCGCCGCCGCCGCCGCCTAGTCGGCGGCATCGTCCGGAGCGGGGAGCTGCCCGCGGAGACGCGCCCGTGCGCGCCGCCGCCTCCCCGGGAGCGCGCACGCACCGTTCGCTCTGTGCGGGTCGTTCTGGGCGGCGCGCTGGGGGTTTAAATACCCTCGGCGGGCTAAGTGCTGGGGTCACCCTCTCCTCAAGAGTCTTTCCCGGCCCGACGCGCTTACCGCGTCTAAAGTTTGCTTGTCTATTGTCTGTAACCCTCCTTCCCCGACGGACCGGCCAGGCACGAGCCACCGGCCGCGCCTGCAGCCCATTGGGCGTCCCAGGTCCCCGGAAACGCCTGGATGTGGCCGTTCTGGTAGCGAAAGAGCAGTATGCTTTTCTGTTTAGTGAGAAAACTCAAATAAACAGAAATCAACCTTTATCTTACCGTCGGTGATGAACTTTATCATTTCCGTATCTATTCTCATGAATTTATACTACATACATGTTTTCCAGAAAGATCTTAGCCCACTTTAGTAACCCTACTTTTATATGCTACAAAATTTTATTTAGTTTTATATTTTTATTTATTTATTTGAGACAAAGTCTTTTTCCGTTGCCCAAGCTGGACTGCACTCGGCTCACTGCAACCTCTGCCTCCTGGCTTCAAGCTATTCTCCTGCCTCAGCCTCCTGAGTAGCTGGGATTACGGGCGCCCACCACCACGCCCAACTAATTTTTGTATTTTTAGTAGAGACGGGGTTTCACCATGTTGGCCCGGCTGGTCTACAGCTCCTGAGCTCAGGTGATCCCCCACCTCGGCCACCCAAAGTGCTGAGATTACAGTCATGAGCCGCTGCTCACAGACAGATTTTTTTTTTTTGGGGGGGGGACGGAGTTTCTCTCTTGTTACCCAGGCTGGAGTGCAATGGCGTGATCTCGGCTCACCGCAACCTCCGCCTCCTGGGTTCAGGCAATTCTCCTGCCTCAGCCTCCTGAGTAGCTGGGATTACAGGCATGCGCCACCATGCCCAGCTAATTTTTTTTTGTATTTTTAGTAGAGACGGGGTTTCACCATGTTGACCATGATGGTCTCGATCTCTTGACCTCGTGATCCACCCGCCTCGGCCTCCCAAAGTGCTGGGATGACAGGCTTGAGCCACCGCGCCCGGCCAAATTTTTATTTTTTATAATCGTTCTGCATCACTGTAATCAACCTGCATTTCGAGTTTTTAATCTGCAGTCCATGCCGGGTTTCAACAGCCTTCCAATCATACGAAATTGTGTGCAAAGTGTATGTGCCTCAGTGTGTATTTGTGTCGGTGTCCGTGTGTCTGTGTGTTGTGTGAATGCTTCAGTGGACACAGAGAGGTGGTATGTCCTCAATTGTTCTAGGGAGTCCTTGTCCCCTCAAAGAGGTTAACCACAGATGCACCTCATGTACTTAAAGGCGGTGGAGCCAGGCAGTGCGTGGACTTCCGGGCCTCCTGAAGTATTTTTGCGAGCCACCCACCATCGCGTTCAAATTTGCTTCAGTGCCCTCCCTCTCGGTGAGGCTTCAAGTGCCACTTCCCGGCCAGGGACACCTCGTCCCTGCGGACAGGCCCCTGCCCTGACCCCAAGGCTCCCTGCGGGGCCCGTGCCTCGGGGAGCAGCTGCTCTCAGGCTAGGCCCAGCTTCAGCGTGCAGTTGCTCCCTCGCAGTGAAGCCCTGGGAAGCAGCTATTTTTATCCTCCGGGAAGGGTAGGGGAAAAGAGAGGCTGATAAGGAGAGAAGGGCTGGAACTTGGTTTTCTCCCTCCCTAGCAAGATACACGGATTCCATTTAGAGACAGGCTGGCCTCAATTTGTCAAGCTTCAGCGCCTCAGCACAAAATCCTACACCCTTCATCCTACCGGAGGAGATGAGAAAAGAGAGGAAAGGAAAAGTTCTCCATCAGAGAAGGCTAAAAGCCATGAAAATCAGCACAAATACTTCTGTTGGGACAGCCACTGCTACTGGGTTTCTGCCAGGAAGGGCTTGAGGCTGGAAACATGTTGTGTGAACAGGAATCTCAGTTCAGATGGGAAGCTTTTTTTTTTGAGACCGAGTTTCACTCTTGTTACCCAGGCTGGAGTGCAATGTGAGGATCTCAGCTCACCACAACCTCCGCCTCCTGGGTTCAGGCAATTCTCCTGCCTCAGCCTCCTGAGTAGCTGGGATTACAGGCACGTGCCACCATGCCCAGCTAAGTTTTTGTATTTTTAGTAGAGACGGGGTTTCACCATGTTGACCAGGATGGTCTCGACCTCTTGACCTTGTGATCCACCCGCCTCGGCCTCCCAAAGTGATGGGATTACAGGCTTGAGCCACCGTGCCCGGCCGTGGGAAGCATTTTTTTAAAGGATGGCATATTCTCTGCCTTTTTAAAAAGACTCCTAGTCCGCAAAAAAAGAAACTTGTATCTTCTTGAGGTTCTTTAATTACTAGATCTTGTCCATGACTTCTTGAGGCAGCCTGTGATGTAACCACAGAGAGCTATCAGTCAGGCCTGGCTGGGTTCTGGTACTTATTAATCCTGCGGTCTTGGGAAAATTAAACTCTCTAGGCCTTGGTTCCCTCATTCATAAAATCCCAGGATAATGCCCGACTCCCTGGGCATTTACAGGATTTAACTCGAGACAAATACAAACAAAACACCTAGACAAACACTGCGTAGGTATCACACCTGTTGTTATTGTTATTACAAGGAATCCTTTCTCTCTAATGACCATTTCCTGTGAAAGTTTCATCATTGGTTACCTCCAAACAGTTCAAACCTAGGATCCTCAGGAACCTCATTCAATAGCACCAGGCCTGGCCCACAGCCTGAGCTAGATCGAGATTTGTGGCAGGCATCACATTGGGCTCTTGGGACACAGGGGCAAGCAATGTGCTTCCTTGAGGACTTTGATAAACAAATGTTTTCATCAATGCTACAAAGATAAGTTCTCAAAGTGTGGCGCCCAGACCAGCAATGTCATCACCCGGGAACTTACAGAAATGTAAATTCCTTGGACTCCCCTCAAGACTAACAGGTAGCAGCTCCAGGGCTGGGGCTCAACAATCTGCTTTCCCAAGCCTCCGGGTGCTTCTGATGCTGCTTGCTGGTCATTCCATTAATATCTCAGCTCTACTGTCTCTCTTTCGGTCTGCTGCAGTTGCCTGCTTTCTCCCTTACTCGCCCAGTCTGTTCCCAACACAGCAGATAGAGGCCAGAGGCATCAAGTGAAATGTCAGCCTGATCATATACTCTCTGGCTTTCAGACCACCAGTGGTTCCCAACTCACCTAGAATAAAAGGCAAAGTCTTTCTAATGTCAAGGCAATTCTCACTCTCCACCTTTCTCCCTTCCCTCTGACTTTATCTCATGCTCACTGCCTACTCCCTTAGCTCCAGCCACACCACAAAGGCTTCCTTTTTGTTCTTCCAACACACTAGACACAATCCTACCTCAGGGCCTTTGCACTGCTATTCCCTGCATCTGAAATGCTTTTCTGTCTGACATCCATATGGCTTCATCTCTCACCTCCTTCAAATCTATACTCAGATGTTAACTTCTGAATAAGATTGCAAATTTCCAACACTTTAATTAAACCCTGGGAGAAGGAATTGATTCCCAGTCTTTCTCTTGCTATCTCTGCATGACGCTTGGTCTCACACAAAGGTCTTCCCACAATCCTCGACCCATCCTGAAGAGGAAGTTTCCTCTCCCTCCCCTAACAAGGTATGGGTGGCAACTTTTGAAATTTCCCAAAAAAGCTCAGCATAAAAATGAGAAACCCTAACCACAGCCTCCTCAGGTTTCTTTGCCTTGGGGAAATGAAAGCCACAGTCATCAACACAATCCACACACTGGTCCTCCGCTTTTGGTTTTGTTTGTCACAGTGGTTGGCCTTAATTCCCCTCCTCCAGGAGACATATTTCAGCATGGTCAGGAAATACCATCAGCAGGACTTATACTTTAAAAGGCCAGTCTTGGGCTTGAGATGCTGTGGAGTAGATGGGTAGGTGGGAGTGTGGGGTCAAGGTTATACGGAGAGGGCAGGTGTTCCCTGTCTGACCTCTGGTGTGGGCTGAGAATACCTACCATCTGGTGCCCGCAAGGAGAGACACCCAGAGACAACTCCACAATGTGGACCTGACCCGACCACTCAGCTCAGGGAGGGCTGGAGAAGAGGTAACTCCAAGTCCTGAAATCAGCCTCTTCTTTTGCCAGGAGCAGTTGTGAATGCGGCTCTCTCTGTAAACCTTCTTCCACAAGTAATATATTAAACCATCTGCATTGTAAAAGAGTCAAGCAGCATGGAAGTATATGAAGTAAAATATAAATATGTCCCTCCACATGCACCCTCATCTCTCTTACCCACCACCCAGTTTGGTGTACGTTCTGAGAGCCCTTTCTCTAGGCAGTTACTTACACATACATGTGTTTAAGCACACAATTTTATGTGTGTGGTCTTTTTCAGTCTTATAGAAATGGAATAATACAAAAAGCAGTGGTCTACAATATTGGCTTTTTTGACTGATCTAAGTAAGTTGAGATCTTGAGGATGTTCTTGTGACAGGGCATATCGAGGCACCCCTGTGGCATTCTTTTGGTTGGGATGAACTGATGGATTTCACCAGTTCTGGTAATACACCTCAAATACTTGCATATACACATTTGTGCACATGTATAGATGTTTAGAATAGATTCTCTGAAATGGAATCTTTGAGTCAAATTGAGTTATGTTTTAATTTTGATAGATTCTGCTGAATTGCCTTCCAAAAGATTGTACAATATACATTTCCAACAGTGGCATAAATGAGAGATACAAGGTAATATGCCAGTGTTTTTCATTTTGTTCTTGACAGTCTAGTGAAAGAAAAATAGCTTGTTGTTGTTTAATCTGCTTTGCCCTCATCACTAAAAGCATCTTACATACGTGTTGCCTATTCCAATTACTCTTTGAAATATCTGTCCACATATTCTATTCTTTAGTTGGCTTATTTGTCTTCTTACTGATTCATGAATGTTTTCTTTTACTGTATCCCTTGTCATTTAACTTTTCTTATGATGCTCTTTGCTTAAGTTCAATTTTGGATTTCTATTTTAGGTAAATCTGTCCATCTTTTCCTTTATGGTTTCTGCATTTTGCATCTTACAAAGGGCTCCCAGTTAATACTTTTTGTATTTTGTACTTTTTTCTCTTAAAAAAAATAGCTCCTTAATCTATCTGGAATTTATGTTTATGTATGGCCCATAACACAATTTTATTTTTTTTCATATGGTTAACCATTTGTACCAAACACTACTTATTACATTTACTGAATGCTCCTTAGTGGCTATATCTAACTTTAAACAGAACAGGAATTTCAGCCTGCTTTCACTTCCCTGTTTCTTCACATACCTTTCACATTGAGATCATCTAGAGCAGGCGTCCCCAAACTTTTTACACAGGGGGCCAGTTCACTGTCCCTCAGACCGTTGGAGGGCCGCCACATACTGTGCTCCTCTCACTGACCACCAATGAAAGAGGTGCCCCTTCCTGAAGTGCGGCGGGGGACCGGATAAATGGCCTCAGGGGGCCGCATGCAGCCCGTGGGCCGTAGTTTGGGGACGCCTGATCTAGAGCTACACTGGCCAGTACAGCAGGCATTAGCCACATGTGGCTATCAAGTACTTCAAATGTGGTTGGTAAGAATTGAGAGGGAGGCCGAGGTGGGTGGATCACAAGGTCTAGAGATCGAGAGCAACCTGGTCAACATGGTGAAACCCCGTCTCTACTAAAAATACAAAAAATTAGCTGGGCATGGTGGCGCGTGCCTATAATCCCAGCTACTCAGGAGGCTGAGGCAGGAGAATTGCCTGAACCCAGGAGGCGGAAGTTGCGGTGAGCCGAGATCGTGCCATTGCACTCCAGCCTGGGTAACAAGAGCGAAACTCCGTCTCAAAAAAAAAAAAAAAAAAAAAAAAATTGAGATGTGCTGCACGTGTAAAATACATGCCAGATATTGAAGACTTGGTATTAAAAAAATGTAAAATATTTCATTGATAATTTTTATATTGGTTGAATGTTAAAGTAATATTTTAGACATATTGTGTTAAAATATATTATTAAAATTTATATCCTATGTTTCTTTTACCTTTTTTTGACTTAACTACTAGAAAATTACGTTTATGGCCTTTATGACATTTCTACTGTGCAGTGCTGATCTAGATATTAGTTCCAGATTGTTCAGCATTTCATTTTAAAAATCACATTTTTCATAGCACTTTAAACAATTGACAAATGGCATGAACTGCAGTAACTGAAGCTAAACTAGGCAAGTGATGAGAAGTCATAGTATTATAGGGAATCTTCACTTGTCACAAGCATTTTTTTTTTTTTTTGAGACGGAGTTTCGCTCTTGTTACCCAGGCTGGAGTGCAATGGCGCGATCTCGGCTCACGGCAACCTCCGCCTCCTGGGTTCAGGCAGTTCTCCTGCCTCAGCCTCCTGAGTAGCTGGGATTACAGGCACGCGCCACCATGCCCAGCTCATTTTTTGTATTTTTAGTAGAGACGGGGTTTCACCATGTTGATCAGGATGGTCTCGATCTTTTGACCTCGTGATCCACCTGCCTCGGCCTCCCAAAGTGCTGGGATTACAGGCTTGAGCCACCGCACCCGGCCGCATTTTTTTTTTAATCACAAACCTCAACATTGAATTGTTTAGCTCAAATATGCAGAATTTCAGTCATCCCAAGATGAAAAAGAAATTCTGCAAAAACGATGTCTATCATTAAAGTAAATTTTATATTGGCATGTGAAGTATGAGAAACATTCTTATTCAGCGTCTTGGGCTGAAAGCCTGCAGAAGCCTCTTAATTATCCTACAAGGGAGCCGGGGATCTTTGCTAAGTTGCAAGAAAGTGAGCGTCTCACAAAAGATGGAGGTGGGGATCCAAAAGAACCTTGCAATGGGGATGCACGACGTGGGGCCAAAGTGATGAGACTTTCTTGGGTTGAGGAGGCGTAAGAATCTAGAGTGGGTCATGCATGTGATGGACACAAACTGTCTCCTGAAATCCATTCTCCCTTTTGTCCATACTCTTAGAATTTTTGCTGTGCAAATTTCCCAGGCTTCCCTATACTTCACTAAATTCTTGCAAGTAGAATGTGAGCAAAGGTCATATGTGCAATTTCTGCTTCCTCTCTTCCTGCATGTGTGGCCATGATTCACCTTGATTGTGGAGGTAAGCAGGGTGCCTCCAGGGAGAAGAGCAACATGGTAAATGAACCCAGAAGTCTCCCGGGCCACAGGAGCGCAACATACTGTCAGCTGAGACTGGCCAAACTCTTATGTGAGAGAGAAATAAACTTTTATCTTATTCAATCAATTTGGAGGTCTTTTGGTTTCAATGGCTTTGTCTTAACCTAATTTAATGTATTTAGTATGGCCTCTCCGAATACAGGAACTATATTCCAGGAGAAAACCTAGGTGATGTTCTTTTAAATTGTGAGAGGTCTCCAACACAGAGAAAAGGGTACAACTGATCGAGGGAGACACCGTTGTTAGTTCTTTGCTGCTGCTGTAACAAATTACTACAGTCCTCCTGGTAACAAGTAAGAGCTTGTTCTAGCAGAAGCAGCAAGCCAGACTTCACCAATCTTCTTATCATGACAGCATATTTCTCTTTTCTCTGCAATTTATTTTTTTTTATTTATCTATTTACATTTGCAATTTCTGCTCATAAGCTTTTAGGTCTTCCACAACTGACAACTTCTTTTCTTTTCATTCTCATGTTGGTTTCAAATCATCTACATCTGCTGTCATGTCTTTCTGCTTAGAGAACATTAAATGTTTCTATTTTATACTACAATACTTTTCAGGCATTTTCTTTATTTAAAAACTTAGGGTTTTGTTCTTGTTGCTGCTGTTGTTGTTTTGTTTTTTGAGACAGACTCTCGCTCTGTGGTCTAGGCTGGAGTGCAGTGGCATGATCTCGGCTCACTGCAACCTCTGCCTCTTGTGTTCAAGCAATTCTCTGCCTCAGCCTATTAGCAGCTGGGACTACAAGCATGCACCACCACTCCCGGCCAAGTTTTGTATTTTTAGTAGAGACGGAGTTTCACCATCTTTTCCAGGCTGGTCTTGAACTCCTGACCTCATAATCCACCCACCTCAGCCTCCCAAAGTGTTGGGATTACAGGCGTGAGCCACCATGCCCAGCCTGTTAGCTTTTATTTTTACTAAAATTATATACAAATATAGCAACCTCCACCTCCCTAGTTCAAATGATTCTCCTGCCTCAGCCTTCCAAGTAGCTAGGATTACAGGCATGTGTCAGCACATCCAGCTAATTTTGTATTTTTAGTAGAGATGGGGTTTCACCATGTTGGTCAGGCTGGTCTCGAACTCCTGACCTCAAGTGAGCTGCCCATCTCGGCCTCCCAAAGTGCTGGAATTACAGGCATGTGCCACCGTTCTACAAGGTGTATTACAAAGAGACAACATTATCGCTTGTTCTCCATTCTCACCTGGCAGCTGCTTTAAACCCCTTTAGCTGTTCAATCACTTCTATCACTTGAAATAATGTATTTATATGACCAACCTGTTGATTTTTCCATTTTGGGCATTATGTGTTAATATGATTTGCCCCTGCAGAAAACTGTATATTTTGCCATGTTTTATACCCTCCAAAATACCACATACATGTAAACTGCCTGTCTCACTACCATCATACCATAAACACTGTTTATATAATTATGCCTGTGTAAATTCCATTCACAGCTGAGCCATGTGACAATAACTTTCCTTTCTTGTACAGCCCTTTTTCCCAATAAAGTTAGCATGTACTTCACTTGCTTAGGTTTCTATGTATTCATCAATGATTCATGCCCAAACTCATCCCTCAGTTGTTTAAACCTTCTCTCAATCTATTCAAACACATCAACTGAGCCATCAGTTTCATCATCTTAGACATTTGGATTCATTATTGCCTAGATGCTGCAAAGTGATCATCCAGCAATGTTCCATCATGCAGGGACCTCCCTGTGTAACTTTTTAGATTCCCTGTTTCCTGGATACCATCCTCTTTTTTGATTTGCCTTCTTTATATAGTGGGCACTTCTTCCAGCATTTCCCCAAGAAAGTATGGAAGATAAGTATTTTGAGAGTTTGCATATTTGAAAGTCTGTATTTACAACATCTTATGAACACTTTATTCATAATACTGACTAGGCATAGAATTCTATGTTAAAAATTACATTTCCTCAGAATTTCAAAGGCATGGTTACACTGTCTTCTGGCTTTCAGTGTAACTTGTGGAAAGTCAGATGCCACTATGATTCTTGACCCTTTGTATAAAACCTTCTCTCCCTCTCTCCTTTTCCTCCCCTGGCCCTCTGCCCTCTGGAAAATTTTGGGATACTTTACTCCTGATAGTCTGAAAGTTTTTAACGTGCACCTTGATGTGTTTCTATTTAATCAGTTGTCTAGAGTGCTCTGTGGATCCTTCCAATCTGCATACACTGCCTATTTAGTTCTGGGATGTTTTCTTGAATTATATCCTTGATGATAACTTCCCTCTGTTTTCCATCTTCTTTCTAAAATTCCTGTATTCTGGCTGTTAAAGCTTCTCTTTGTCTGCTGATCTTTCTAAGTCATCTCTTTATCTTGTAACTGTTCTTGAGTTTTTCATTTCTGCTCTCATTTTTAATTTCCTAGAGTTTGTTTGTTCTCTGAAATGTCCTTTTTAATGGCACACATTCTTGTTTCATACTAATTATCTTCTCTTACAGCTCTGATAGCAATAATGCATTTGTAAGATACTTTTTTTTTTTTTTTTTTTGAGACGGAGTTTCACTCTTGTTACCCAGGCTGGAGTGCAATGGCACGACCTCGGCTCACGGCAACCTCCGCCTCCTGGGTTCAGGCAATTCTCCTGCCTCAGCCTCCTGAGTAGCTGGGATTACAGGCACGCACCACCATGCCCAGCTAATTTTTTTTTGTATTTTTAGTAGAGATGGGGTTTCACCATGTTGACCAGGATGGTCTTGATCTCTTGACCTTGTGATCCACCCGCCTCAGCCTCCCAAAGTGCTGGGATTACAGGCTTGAGCCACCACGCCCGGCTGTAAGATACTTTTAAAAAAACATTTGAAAAAGTTTTATTTCTCTGTATAGTTTTAGTTTTGTTTTCTTTCAGTTGTTTGTTTTTATCTTAGACTTCTTGTTAGACCAGTTTCTGAACTCATCCTTACCTGGTTGCTCATTGAAGAGAGGAGCACTAAAAATTGAATTAGAAACTGTATAGATATGGATGGAATCTGTTGACTATGAAATTCTCAGCAACTCATCTGGCCACTTATTTAGGAACACCCAGTGTCTGTACCTTTCCACATATCTTTTGGGCTGTTCTAATTTCCCACAGAATATTTTCCCCATCTCTTGACTAAACGGTACAGGCCCAACTATCAGCATTCCAGCAGCCAAGGGAAAAGAAGGACCCATAATCCTAAAATCAGTACGTAGATAGAATGTCTCAAAATCTTCTCTTTTTTTGAGATGGAGTTTCACTCTTGTTGCCCAGGCTGGAGTGCAATGATGCAATCTTGGCTCACTGCAACCTCTGCCTCCTGGGTTCAAGCAATTCTCCTGCCTTAGCCTCCTGAATAGCCAGAATTACAAGCATGCACCACCACATCTGGCTAATTTTGTGTTTTTAGTAGATATGGGGTTTCTCCATGTTGGTTAAGCTGGTTTTGAACTCCTGACTTCAGGTGATCTGCCCACCCCGGCCTCCTAAACTGCTGGAATTACAGACATGAGCTACCGTGCCTGGCCAAAATCTTCCTATTTTTAATGTGATACCCTTGCCTTCAACTTAGCCCTTAGTTTTATCCTCTCTAATATTTAAAACTCCAGTACTCTGCTAGATTTGGGGAGGTGGTGTGCAGACATCCTGCTGTGCTCAGTTGGGGAGGTGTCTTAGTCCATTTAGTGTTGTTTTAACTGAATACCTGAGACTGGATAGTTTATAAAGAAAAGAGGTTTATTTGGCTCATTATTCTTATAGCTGGAAAGTTCAAGGTTGGGCATCTGCATCTGGTGAGGGCCTGAGGTTGCTTCAACAGTAGAAAGTGGAAGAGGAACCAGCATGTGCAAAAAGGTCACATGGCAAGAGAGGAAGCAAGTGGGGGTAGGTGCCAGACTCTTTTTAGCAACCAGATCTTGAAGGTTAATGGAGAAATAATTCACCCCTAGGGAGGGCATCAATCTATTCACAAAGGATCTGCCCGCATGACCCAAATACCTCTCACCAGGTGCCACTACCCAACCTTCCCATATCAGGAGTCAAATTTCAACATGAGGGTTGTAGGGAACGAACACCCAAACTATAGCAGGAAGGTATCTGGAAGTTTAACAACCTTTTAGCTCTTTAAACTTTAAACAACTCTCTCATTTTCAATACCATCTTTAGTCTAACTTGCAAAGTGAACTGGTTTCACCAATTCCTGAGTCTTTTGGATTGATTCTCTGCTTTCCCCATTTCTGTCTTAGGATTTCTCTTTTTCAGGTCAGTGAAATAAGTTACTACATGTCCTGCTTTCCAGCTTTGAACATCTTCCTGCTATTGTCTCCCCGCCATTTTTTTTGTCTTTGTCTGTTTATGCCTCTAAAAAATCTCTTAATGGTTGTTTTAAAGGGATTTTAGAAGTGACTGTAGTTTACTGCATGTTCTTACTCTACTATCTTTAATCAGAAGTGTCTGTATTTACTTTCTGTGTTAGTCAGCTCAGGCTGCCATAACAGAGTACTACAAACTAGGTGACTTAAACAACAGAAATTTATTTTCTCACAGTTCTGAGGCTAGAAGTCCAAGATCAAGGTGCTGCCAGGATGGGTTTCTGGGGTGAGGCCTCTCTTTCTGGCGTATAGATAGCCACCTTCTTGCTGTGTCCTCACATGACCTCTATCTACTCTGTGTGTCCCCACAGAAAAACAGAAATCTCTGGTGTCTCTTCCTTTTCTTATAAGAATAGAAGTTCAACTGGATTACTGCCCGCACTATTCTGATCTCATTTAACCTTAATCACTTCCCTAAAAATCTCTGCCTCCAAGTACATGGTCACACTGGGGGTTAGAGCTTCAACATATGAATTTTGGAGGGACACAATTCAGTCCACTGCATTTTTCACTATAACTTCCTGGTGAATATAGCAAAGAGCTTCATATTACAACTTTTCAATTTGTTCTTCCACTTGTGCCTAGCTGACATCTCATTATTCAATTAGCATTGGAAACGGTTTCTAACCCTTTCTGTTAGAGTTAATGGAGTTTGTTTGTCCATCATCTTTGAGTTGTTGTGCCTAGCTGACATCTCATTATTCAATTAGCATTGGAAACGGTTTCTAACCCTTTCTGTTAGAGTTAATGGAGTTTGTTTGTCCATCATCTTTGAGTTGTTACATTGTTTACTCTGGGGATGCTCGAGTTCTGGTTGAGGAACAGAATTAGTCCGTATTTCAATTTCATTTTCTTCTAAGCCTTCAGGATTTCAGCTATTGCATGATTAATTCACTGAGTGCAGTATGTCACTTTGTCATGTCTCATGGTTTCTATGCTGTGTTCAGTACTCTTAAGTCTAATGTTTTCTCTGAGATCTTGAAAGTTAGGCTTTCCCCCCCCAAAACTTTAGCTTTATTAGCTCACATTCTCTTTCTGAAAGTTTTTCAAATTCCTCATAGAAATAGAGAGGTTTCCATAGATTTCTAGCTTCTCAAGTTGATACATATGTGAACCTTCCTGAGATATAATTTGCCTGGCACAATTCATGTATTTAAAGTGAACAATTCTATGAGTTTTAGTATACTTATAGAGCCGTGCAGCCAGCATCACAATTCGTTTTAGAACAGATCAGTAAACCTTTCAAGGAATTCTTTAGTTGAAACTAAACTGAACTTTCCACAGCTTCAACATGTGAATTTTGGAGGGACACAATTCAGCTGGCAGTTCGGTTTTCATCTCTAGGTCAAATCTAACATGCCAGTTCCCTATTTGTCTCTAGGTCAAATTCTAAGGCCTGATATGGTGGTTCATGCCTGTAATCCCAGCACTTTGGGAGGCTGAGGTGGGAGGATCACCTGAGATTAGGAATTTGAAACCAACCTGGCCAACATGGTAAAACCCCATCTCTACTAAAAATATAAAAATTAGCCAGGCATTGATGGTGGGCACCTATAATCCCAGCTACTCAGGAGGCTGAGGCAGGAGAATTGCTTGAACCCTGGTGGCAGAGGTTACAGTGAGCTGAAATTGCCCCACTGCACTCTAGCCTGAGCAACAGAGAGAGACTTTGTCTCAAAAAAAAAAAAAAAAAAAAATCTAAAAGCTTCATAGATATTAGCTTCAGGCTCAAATATCAATCTTTTAAAATTTGTTAAAGCTAGCGTAATGGTGTAGCATGTCATTTAATTCTCATAAATGTTTCCTGTGAAAAGTATATACGTTCTACAATAGTTGGAAACAAAGTTCTGTGTAATGTACATTACAGCAACCCATCAACCTTTTTATTGTACTGATCAAATGTTCTTTCTTTTTACTCTCGTGTTGTTGACTGATCTCTTACTGTGAGAACTATATGCAAATTTATCCTTAAGATCATCGATTTATTTATTTCTTCCTGTAGTTCTGTCAATTTGAGCTTTATATATTTTGGGACTATATTATTAGTGACATGGAAATTTTAAAGTGATATGTCTTCTGGAAATTTTGAGCTGTTTATTCTTGTGTACGACTCATTTTACCTCCAGTGATGCTTTTTGCCTAAAGTCCATTTTGCCTAAAGTTAATAAAGCCATGCCAGCTTCCCAGCTTTCTTCTTGTTAGCATTTACCTATGTATCATTTTACATCCTGTCAGCTTCAACATTTCTGTGTCCCAATGTGTTAAGTGTGGATTTTGTTTCATTACATATGACAATATTTGTCTTTAACTTGAGAATTCAGTTCAGTACATTATTGGAGCTACAGGTATATTTGGATTTATTTCAACTATTTCATTACGTATTTTCTATTTTCTTTCTTATGCTATTCTCCTCATATGCCCCCAACCAAGTTTGGCCTTCCTTTGGATTGATTATCCTTCTCATTTCACTTTTTTTGTCTTTACTTTTTTTTTGGAAGTCATATGCTTTATGCCTATTTTAATGTCTGTTCTAGTTATATTAAACTCATACTTAATAAGGTCTAAATTTAATAGATATACTTACCCCCTTCCTGAAGAACATGAGAACGTTAAAACACTTTATGATCCCCACCATCCCCACCCATTTGCTCTTATTGTCCACAATTTTAGTTCTAGCCTATTCCTACATGCACAAAAGTTTAATACTATTATTGTTACCTGATTTTGTTAAGGCTTGTTTAGTTACACTTACAACCATTCCTTTTTGTATCTCAGACCTTCTATCTGGAATCATTTGCCTTTTGCCTGAAGTTCATCTTTGACTGAAATTTTCCTTTATGGTGATCTTTTGTGATTAAATCTCTCAGTTTTTTATTTGAGTAGAAAGGCCTTATCTTATTCTAAAAAACATAGCTTTGTTCATGACAGAATTCAGGGTTGCTAGAACACTGAAATATTTCACTGTCTCTGGTTTCCATTATTGCTTTTGAAAAATTAATTATAACTCTAACTCTAACTGCCACGTTGATACATTATCTGTCTCTTTATGGATTTTTTTTTTTTTTTTTTTTTTGAGATGGTGTCTTGCTCTGTCACCCAGGTTGGAGTGCAGTGGCGCAATCTTGGCTCAATGCAGCCTCCGCCTCTCAGGTTCAAGTGATTCTCCTGCCTCAGCCTCCATAGTAGCTGGGATTACAGGTACACACCACTGTGCCCAACTAATTTTTTTTTTTTTTTTGCTACAGAGTTTCGCTCTTGTTACCCAGGCTGGAGTGCAATGGCGCGATCTCGGCTCACCGCAACCTCCACCTCCTGGGTTCAGGCAAGTCTCCTGTCTCAGCCTCCTGAGTAGCTGGGATTACAGGCATGTGCCACCATGCCCAGCTAATGTTTTGTATTTTTAGTAGAGATGGGGTTTCACCATGTTGACCAGGATGGTCTCGATCTCCTGACCTAGTGATCCACCCGCCTCGGCCTCCCAAAGTGCTGGGATTACAGGAATGAGCCACCGCGCCTGGCAATTTTTGTATTTTTAGTAGAGATGGGGTTTCTCCATGTTGGCCAGGATGGTCTCGAACTCCTGACCTAAAGTGATCCATCCAACTCAGCCTCCCAAACTGCTGGGATTAGAGGCATGAGCCACCACAACTGGCCTCCTTATGGATTTTTTAAAGGTTTTGTTTTTGTTTTTGTTTTTGTTTTTTACTGATGTCTACAATTTCTCTGGGATGTATGAAAGTGGAGATATCGAGATTCCTGGAACTGGTGTCTTTCAGAAATTCCAGGAAATCCTCAGCTCCATTTTTAAGATGAAAGAAAAGAGAGAAAGAAAAAAAAAGAAAGAAAGAGAAGAAAGAGAAAGAAAGAAAGAAAGAAAGAAAGAAAAGGAAAGAAAGAGGAAGGAAGAAGGAAGGAAGGAAGGAAGGGAGGAAGGGAGAGAGGTAGGGTGGAACAGAGGGAGATAATGCATTTTTCTGAACTATTTGAAACTAGGTTGCATACATCAAGCCTAAATACTTCATTGTGTATTTCATAAGAACAAGGACATTCTCTTTTATAACTCTAGTACCATTATCAAAATGTGAGACAGTTAACATTGATATAATACTATTTTCTAATCCATTCACATTCAGATTTCATTAATTGTCTCAATAAAGTTTTCATAGCTGTTTTTTCTTGGTCCAGGATCTAATCCAGGATCATAAATTGCACTTATTTGTCATATCTTTTTAGTTGACTTTAATCTGAGTTTCTTAGCCTTTGTTCTGCTTAAATTTCTTGCCCTTGACTAGTTATTGTGTAGAATGTTGCTCAATCCATGTTGCCTCATGTTTCCTTATGATTAGATTCAGGTTATGTATTTTGGCAGGAATACTGTAGAATTGCTATAATCTTCTCAGTGAATCATGAGCTATTGGCTTGGCCCACTACTGTGAGGTTAACTTTAAACACTTGGTTAAGGTGTTCTCTGATACATTTCTTCACTGTAAAGTTATTTTCCCTTGTAATTAATAAGAAATTTGGAGGGAACTACTTTGAGATTACATAAATCTCCTGTTCCTCAATAAACTTTTATCTACTAGTTTGATTACCCACTGAAGATTTTTGAACTTTAGAATTTCTTTCATATTGAGTTGGCATTTAACCATAAAGGAGAACTTTCCCTTTTCTTTCATTTATTGATTGTTATATTTATATCAACTGAATTCATGGATTATTTTATTTGGTGGATTATAATTTATTTCTATCATTATGTTTTTTTGTTTTTGTTTTTGTTTTTGTTTTGAGACGGAGTTTCACTCTTGTTACCCAGGCTGGAGTGCAATGGCGCGATCTCGGCTCACCGCAACCTCCACCTCCTCGGTTCAGGCAATTCTCCTACCTCAGCCTCCTGAGTAGCTGGGATTACAGGCACACGCCACCATGCCCAGCTAATTTTTAGTATTTTTAGTAGAGACGGGGTTTCACCATGTTGACCAGGATGGTCTCGATCTCTTGACCTCATGATCCACCCGCCTCGGCCTCCCAAAGTGCTGGGATTACAGGCTTGAGCCACCGCGCCCGGCCCTCATTATGTATATTTTTATGCTTGAATTGTCCCAGATTTGGCCAGTGGGTCCCCTTGCAGCTGGTTCCTGGGTTCTTTCGATATGTTTCTAACATTCATTCACTGAGCATTTTCTTACTTTTTAGAAAAACAAAATATTTTTATCTCCTCTTGCACTTTTCTACCACAGCCCTGGAATCATTTTTTCTTAGCAGCCTCAGTTTCTTTTCATAGAGAATGGTATTTAGAAGCCAAGATTTGGGAACTAGGTGTGCTCATTGTATAATTTTTTGTAGGTCCTTTCAGGAGACAAAGCAAGGAAACAAATGTATTTATGCATGTATATGTCTGTGTATGTATGTTCACCTATACATGTACACATCTGTAAAATCTGAGTTCACATCAGTACTTCTGATTCCAGTGCCACACAATTCCTTCCTCATTTCCTCAAAAACCTGGCTCCCATTATCCTCAATGAATCAGCTTACTTGCTTGATCCTTCCATAGGTAAACAAACTTCTGGCCCTACCTACTGAAAGCTCAGACCCAAGCACTCCCATCTCTCCCCCCACTTTCACCTGCAGGCATGCTAGTCAAAAGCTCTGCCTCCATGAAGGGGAAGGGAAAGAAGAAAAGGCCAGTTAATAAACTTGCCCTCTCATACACAAACCCCCACCTCCTGGGCACACTGGCTAAAATCTCAGTCATCGATTCACTTTTAATCTATTATATTGTTCATTCATCTTTCTCGTTTATAAATATGCCATACATTTGATTTTCCTTTTTTTTTTTTTTTTTTTTTTTTGAGACAGTTTCACTCTTGTTACCCAGGCTGGAATGCAATGGCGCGATCTCGGCTCACCACAACCTCCGCCTCCTGGGTTCAGGCAATTCTCCTGCCTCAGCCTCCTGAGTAGCTGGGATTACAGGCACGCGCCACCATGCCCAGCTAATTTTTTCTGTATTTTTAGTAGAGACGGGGTTTCACCATGTTGACCAGGATGGTCTCGATCTCCTGACCTCGTGATCCACCCGCCTCGGCCTCCCAAAGTGCTGGGATTACAGGCTTGAGCCACCGCGCCCGGCTTTCATTTCTTTTTTTTTTTTTTTTTTTTGAGACGGAGTTTCGCTCTTGTTACCCAGGCTGGAGTGCAATGGCGCGATCTCGGCTCACCGCAACCTCCGCCTCCTGGGTTCAGGCAATTCTCCTGCCTCAGCCTCCTGAGTAGCTGGGATTACAGGCACGCACCACCATGCCCAGCTATTTTTTTTGTATTTTTAGTAGAGACGGGGTTTCACCATGTTGACCAAGATGGTCTCGATCTCTTGACCTTGTGATCCACCCGCCTCGGCCTCCCAAAGTGCTGGGATTACAGGCTTGAGCCACCGCGCCCGGCTTTCATTTCTATATTCTCAAATTTTTGCTTCTCTACTGTAGCCAGTTCTTGCTTTTTAAAAACAATAATACAGTATTGAACATGTATTGAGTACTTATTATTAGCTCATTACTGAGTTATGTTTTTTCATAATTATCTTATTTAAGTTTTAAAATAATTCTATGAGATTACTGTTATTCAAATCCCACTTCACAGATTAGAAAACTGAGGCAAAACTTTCCCCAGTGCTATCCATACATCTTAGAGAAGGACAGAACTAGAAATTGATTTCAGGCAGTTTGTTTCTTGAGCCCATGTTCTTAACCATTCTGAAGCAATTGATTAGAGGTATTTAAACTCTTCTCTTTGCTCTCAACTCTCTCCTCAGACACCAATCTTTCTGCTTGTTAGCATACTGATCTCTTGCAGGATATTGGTTTTCCTCAGATACTTCCTGACTACTAATCATCTGCTCATCCTTGTTTTTGTGAAGCCATATTGCTTTTCGTGGATGGTGATGAGTGTGAGGAACCTCTGTAGCTTATCTTTTGCCATGAGGGTTTTTTGTCTATCCTGGGGGTGACTTGCTGCCAGGACATCACTCTGCATCTCTGGCCTCAGTGCCCAAGTCCGTGCTTTAGCCTAGAGACAACATGGCTGCTAACCCCTGCTCAGCACAAGAGCAGCAGAGGAAAGGGTTTCGCACGGCCTGTTGCTCCAAATTGAATATCCCAGTGGTTGCCCCAGGGTACCTTCCCTTTCTTTGGGTCCATTGACTCTGAACTAGGAGCTGTTCCAGAACAACTTCCATTCCAAAAGCAGGACTTTTCTGGGGTATTTTAGGCTGTGGTTTTCTCTGATCTCCCTTCTCTGTTAATTTGATACCATCTATTTTCTGTCTTTTAGGGGATATCTTCATTTTTCTAATTTATTTTATAGGAAATAAAATACTTCTGCATGACGACACCACCATAAACAAAGTCAAAAAACAGGCAGACTGAGAAAAAAAATCTTTGCAATTCTTGTCACAAAGAACTGTGCTGTATAAAGAAATGCACTGCTTCTTCCACCTCCTCCTTCTTTTCCTTCTATATCTCTTCTCCATTCTCCCCTTTCTTTTTTTTTTTTTTTTTTTTTGAGACGGAGTTTCGCTCTTGTTACCCAGGCTGGAGTGCAATGGCGCGATCTCGGCTCACCGCAACCTCCGCCTCCTGGGTTCAGGCAATTCTCCTGCCTCAGCCTCCTGAGTAGCTGGGATTACAGGCACGTACCACCATGCCCAGCTAATTTTTTGTATTTTTAGTAGAGACAGGGTTTCACCATGTTGACCAGGATGGTCTTGATCTCTTGACCTCGTGATCCACCCGCCTCGGCCTCCCAAAGTGCTGGGATTACAGGCTTGAGCCACCGCACCCGGCCTCTCCCCTTTCTTTTAAATGTCCACTTTATGGAATTTGGTGCTGGGGGAGAAAAAGTAGATACGGACACCTAGTTTGGTTCCATTTTCATCTCTTTAATTCTTAATCTTTAGTGGACACTACAATATTCAAAATAGCATAGCCTTTTTTATTAGTGAGGATTCTCCTCCGAACAGATCAGTTGGACACAGAGATTGAGTTCAAGGAATTGGCTCATGCAGTTGTGGGAACTGGCAAGGACAAAAAGTGTAGGGCAGGCTGGCAGACTAGAAATTCAGAGACTAGGTGATGCTGCTGTCTTGAGTCTGAGTCTGCAGGCTATAAGTTCAGGCAGAGTTTCTTTCTCGAGGTTTTGAAACATAATTGCTTCTTCTGGAAACCCCAGTTTTTGCTGTTAAGGTCTTCAGTTGATTAGATTGAGGCCTACTCACATTATTGAAAGTAATCTGCTTTACTCAGAGTCTGCAGATTTAAATGTTAATCATGTCTTTAAAATACTTGGACAGCACATCTAGACTGATGTTTGACCAAACAAGGGGGCACCATAGCCTAGCTAAGTCAACACATATAATTCACCATTACATGGGCCAGGTGCAGTGGCTCATGCCTGTAATCCCAGCATTCTGGGAGGCTGAGGCAGGCGGACCACTTGAGGTCAGGAGTTAGAGACAAGCCTGGCCAACATGGTGAAACCCCATCTCTACTAAAAATACAAGAATTAGTCAGGCATGGTGTTGGGTGCTTGTAATCTCAGCTACTAGGGAGGCTGAGGCAGGAGAATCACTTGAACCCAGGAGGTGGAGGTTGCAGTGAGCTGAGATTGTGCCACTGCACTCTAGCGGGAGACTCCGTCTCAAAATAATAATAATAATAATAATTAAACATCACAGGCAGTCTTTCTATCCTTTTCCTTTTTACTGCTTGTGATTATTTATGTTACTTATTATTGTGGATGTCAAGTGAGTTCACGGCATGTTGACTCCTGTGCTCAGCTACACAATACTTCCCAGGCCCCTGTGCTATAACGGTGATCACATTAGAGTCATTTTTACTCACGTGTCCAAATCACTCCAAGGCTTTTTCAGCCCCACGTGGAGGGAAGCTCCACAGGGACCAGGGTCTTATTGGAGTTAATTTCCCTTCTCTGACTTCATTGCTTTACCAAATTTGTCTCTAACATTTTCCTATCTTTTACTGCAAATGTAATCATAGCAATTATAATAGCCTCTCTTGTGTATTTGTGACATGATGTATTCTGGAGAAAAATCATCCTTTTTTTTTTCTTGAGACCAAGTCTGGCTCTGTCACCCAGGCTAGAGTAGAGTGGAGTGATTTCAGCTCACTTCAACCTCTGCCTTCCAGGTTCAAACGATTCTCGTGCCTCAGCGTCCCAAGTAGCTGGGACTACAGGTGCACACTGCCATACTTGGCTAATTTTTGTATTTGTAGTAGAAATGGAGTTTCACCAAGTTGGCCAGGCTAGTCTGGAACTGCTGACCTCAAGTGATCCACCCGCCTCAGCCTCCCAAAATGCTGGGATTATAGGCGTGAGCCACTGCACCGGCAGTTTTTGTTTTTTTTTGTTTGTTTGCTTTTTGAGACAGAGTTTCGCTCTTGTTACCCAGGCTGGAGTGCAATGGCGCGATCTCGGCTCACCACAACCTCCGCCTCCTGGGTTCAGGCAATTCTCCTGCCTCAGCCTCCTGAGTAGCTGGGATTACAGGCAAGTGCCACCATGCCCAGCTAATTTTTTGTATTTTTAGTAGAGACGGGATTTCACCATGTTGACCAGGATGGTCTCGATCTCTCGAACTCATGATCCACCTGCCTCGGCCTCCCAAAGTCCTGGGATTACAGGCGTGAGCCACTGCACCCGGCCCTCCAGCCGTTTTTTTTAATGGAACTGTTAGGAGTGCCTGCTATGGATTCATTAGCCAAAGAAAGTAGAGGCGTTTTTTTCCACTCCTGATTCAAGGGGATATTTAGCTCATGCTCTCTTTAAATGTGTAAGGTCAACCTGGCTCCCCAAACCCCAGAAGAGCATTATCAGGCCCATGCTTTCAGGAGTTTGGTTAAAGAAGCTAAATTGGATGAATTGGGAGTAGGAGTGGGCCTGAAATTTGGGCTTCTAGGGAAGAAGGGATATATCCAGCTGCCGAGAAAACTTCACTGAGGCTGAGAAGAGGAGTATCTCAAATACTGTAAGGAGGCTGGATGTCTGTGGATACCAAGTAGTGGCCCTGGTTACCCCAGGGGTCCCTGTAGCTGAAGCCTGTCTGTGATGAAACCCCTGGGAGGGCCATTTTGGCATCCTGCCTAGAATGGCAGTGCTAGTCCAAGCTGGAGTCCAAATCTGCACAGCAGGAGTTAGACTAGTGATTCTCTTGGGGATCCACTATGACCAGAGTTGGCTCTCCCCGAGTTGTTCTGGACTAGACAAGCTCCGGATGCTGGTATGACCAGAAGGAAGGGTAAGAGTCACCGAAAATGGCTGGGCAGGCTGGCTCATGACTGTAATCCCAGCACTTTGGGAGGCTATGGTGGGTGGATCACTTGAGGTCAGGAGTTTGAGACCAGCCTGGTCAACATAGTGAAACCCTGTCTCTACTAAAAATACAAAAAATTAGCGTGCTATGCTGATACGCCCTGGTAATCCTAGCTACTCAGGAGACTGAGACATGAGAATCACCTGAATCTGGGAAGTGGAGGTTGCAGTGAGCTGAGATTGCACCACTGCACTCCAGCCTGGGAGTGAGACTTTGTCTTAAAAAAAAAAAAAAAAAAAAAGTCACCAAAAATAAAAAATATATCTTGTATAAGACTTCTTGCCGATCACAGTGGGTGGGCCTCAAAGCCAGATTTTGAGAAAAATAAAAGTATATCATCCTTGTGCTTTGAGTACTATAAAGCAGCCTTATCTGTTTACTATGTGTTCTTTTAAATCTGGCCTCGTTCTCAGAATTCTTCAGCTAGATCCTGTCCTTTCTCCCAAAGCCTGTTCTGCAGCGTTCCTTCTTTTACTCAGAATATCTGTTCTACATGGAATCTGTCTCTACTCATATCTATCAGGAAAAACATGAGAGCTCCTGCAGGACTTCAGGATTTTCTCATCCTTCCTGCAGGAAATATCATCTTTATGAGTGGTCAGTTGGCATTACTTGAAACCCCTGCTGAATGTAATGCCTGTATTTCCTAAGGCACGTATTCTTCTGCAAAGAAAGCCAGAGTTCCCAAACTCTGTTCCACAACACACCAGTTTGAGGCTAATCATTGTTCCACCAAATTCTTTGTCTAATAAGTTTGGGAAACAAGCATACTAATGCCTGCTTTTGGAAAATCAAATGCACAGTAATATATTGATGATTGTGAGAAGCTCTATTTAGCTTTAACTCGATAATGCCCAGACTTATTTCACTGCAGGATACTTTTCTCATGGCACACTTATTGACATCACCAGTTCTGCAGGCCCAGTCTGGGAAACGGGTGCAGTGGAAGGGACATTAGACTTACAATGAAAAGCAAAGTCCTCGTTCACTTGGCTCCCTTGACCTCCTTGTTCCCTGCCCTTCCTTGGAGCAACCACTTCCAATCTGCAAAATGAGTGAATAGACTTGATGTTTTTATTCAGACCCGTGACTGGATCTGGCTTTTTATTTGACCACATTTAGAAAACTTGAGCCAATGGGGAAATGCCGAAAGTTTATCTAAGGAAGAGGTCACGGAGAGCAAATATCTTTTAATTGGGATATTTTCTAAGGGCAAGGAGAGAAGCCTAAATAACAGTGAAATCAGACAGATCTGGTTTCAGACCACAACTCCCTGACCCCTTCCAACTCTGTGACTCCAGGTAAATGGTAGGTTCTAAGTTGTAAATGGATCCAGTAATGCCAACTCTGTAGCAGGCCTTAGGAGAGGATGGCATGAGATTGTGCATTCAAAGCAGCCAACCCACTGCCTGACCCATAGAAGATATCTGTCACATTATTGCCATAGTGATGATATCACACAAAAGAGGCTGGTGACATTTTTTTTGAAATTTAAGTATAATTGACTTGAAAGCCCACCTGTGTTTACATCAGGTCCTCCGTGTCCAAGCCCTTGGGTCTGCAGGCTCCAATTTCATCCTACCTGGAATTTTCAGAGTCACAGGGGTGCCCTCCCATCTCTGTTCTCAGTTCTGTGTTCATAGTAGATACCCATACAACATCACCTGTTTCCTCCATTTACATCTATATAATTTAATATATATAATACATATTAAATATATATTAAATTATCTATATTTTATATATATAAAGAAACTGGTGAGGTTGCAGAGAAAAGGGAATACTTATACACTGTTGGAGGGAGTGTCAATTCATTCAACCATTGTGGAAAATGGTTTGACAATTCCTCAAAGAGCTCAAAGCAGAACTACCGTTCAACCAGCAATCCCATTACTGGTTATATGCCCAAAGGAATATAAGTCATTCTACCATAAAGACACATGCATGCAAATGTTCATTGCAACACTGTTCAGAATAGCAAAGACATGGAATCAACCTAAATGCCCATCAATGACAGATTTGGTAAGAAAATGTGGTACATATACACCATGGAATAGTATGCGGTCATAAAAAGAATGAGATCATGTCCTTTATGGGAACATGGGTGGAGCTGGAGGCCATTATCCTTAGCAAACTAACACAGCAACAGGAAACCAAATACCACATGTTCTCACAAGTGGTAGCTAAATCATGAGAACTCATGAACACAAAGAAGGAAACAACAGACACTGAGCCTCCTTGAGAATGGGAGGTGGGAGAAAGGAAAGGAGCAGAAACATGAGCTCTGATGTGAGGAGAAAGGGAAGGGGGAATAAAGAAAACTTTCCCAGGGGAGAGGTTGGGTACCTAAGAGAAGGGAAGACTTGCAGGCTCAGTTTCCCGGCTGTAGTTGCTCACATGCATCCTATACCTGGGGATGGGAGAGATATCAAATACCAAGATATCCACCAAAATCTGAATAACTCAACGTGTGTAAGTCAAGAGGTCCAGGAGAAGATGGAAGAGGTCACGGAGAGCAAATATCTTTTAATTGGGATAACCTTCTGATAAGGGGATGCCAGAGGAATGGCAGCATAGTGCATTTAGACATGAACAGGTCCTGATTTTTACAGGTCCAAATGTGGCTTGGAGGGTTTCTGTAAGCTCATAGTGAGCCACAAGTTGGCTGGTAGTGAGAGCCAACATGGTCCAGGCTGGGGGAGAGACATGTACCCACTGGAAGGATGAGTTTGGCCTGTCCCCCAAAATAAGAGAGAAACAAGCCTGACCCTTAGAAGTGAGGGGAGGACAAGAGTGAAGACTGTAGGATGGAACAGAATGTGCCACTGGCGAGAGCTGTCACAGCTGTCATCTCTGAGAGAGCACTATGGACCACAGGACATCAACAGCAAACAACCGCATGGGTCCCTAAATAGGAAACCTAAAAAGGGACCCACTTCTCCCTCCACGAGGCGACTATGCAATGAGCAAGTTTCTCAGATTACATCAGACAAAGAGTGCAAGAGGAAGTAAAGATGGAGTTCCAAGTCCAATTTATCATCCCAAATTTGGCTGAGAAGTCAAGACGTGGGACTGCATGCACCAGGGTCAGGTTATCTTCCAGGGGCCATATTAGAATCACAGAGTCAGAAATTAAGACGAGTTCAAGAAATTAATAAGATTCCATTTTGCACATTTGAGTTTTGTAAAGGGCTGTAACTGGCTACTATTTCTGTACACTTACTAATATTTTTTGACTTGGGAAGTCACAGAAGCCTGAAAACCTAGTTGTAATAGTTTAAGAGCTATTGGTTATTGTTCATTGTTATTTACTAAGGGCCAAGTGCTTCATACCCAGAACCTCATTTACTTCTTGATACAGTTTAGCTGTGTCCCCACCTAAAACTCATCTCAAATTGTAATCTGAATTGTACTCCCCACATGTCAAAGAAGGTGATTGGATCATGGGGGTGGTTTCCCCCATGATGTTCTTGGGATAGTGAGTAAGTTCTCATGAGAGCTGATGGTTTTATAAGTGTTTGACAGTTCCTCCTTCACACACATACTCTCTCCTGCCATCATGTGAAGAAGGTCCTTGCTTCCCATTTGCCTTTTGCCATGATTGTTAAGTTTCCTGAGGCCCCTCCAGCCATGCAGATGAGTGAGTCAATTAAACTTCTTTTCTTTATAAACTACTCAGTCTTGGCTATGTCTTTATAATAGTGTGAAAATGGACTAATATACTTATCACACATGCCGTGACGTAGACCCAATACAGTCTCCATGACATAGGTGAAGGAGCTAGAGTTTAAGCAGGTAAATTAACAGATTAAGCAGAAGTTTAGCCGATGAAACAGCGTGACTAAAGTTGGTAGTAAGTGGCCAGGCCAGAATTCAGACTCAGTCTGCACTGATTCCAAAACCTGTACTGACTTGGAAGAATGATGTGTCCAGACAGTGCTTGGTTACAGAGCCTGGTTCTCTAGAAAACAGCAAGTGTCTGGACATGAAGAATGAGTGTACATGTTTGCTTTCTGGAGCACTTATTAGCAATCCAGAAAGATGCTGTTGAAGCCAGGAAGGTATGGCTGGTGGTATGGAATGGCAGCCAGGTGAAAGCCCTAATGTGCAATTTGGTGCTCAAACCTGTTAACAGTAGCTATATTAAACCAGAACCCTGAAAGCCTTCAAGCTCAAAGCATGCTTTTTCCTGTGACTTTGAAACAGTTGAGGAATTTTCTAACTTTGGAATGCATTTAACAAATTTCTGTTAAGTGAAGTATTCAGCTCAAGTTCTTTAAACTTGTGCCAAAAACCTGTCAACTTAGATCACAAAGGATCATAACATTCAAAACTCTCTGTCCTGGCAAGATTCATCAAGCCCTGTGCATTTGCCCTATTAAATTCTTCCACATCTGTCTTCTCTCTCCTTTCTCAGGCCCCCACATCAGCTTTCACCTTTATCCCTTCCAGCCTAGCTCGCTGCAACAGCCTCATACCTTCAGCAGGTTCAGATTGAGCTCCATTCTGGGTCAGGAAGCAGGCTCATTCTTAAGGACCAGCGCCCTCCCTTGGATTCAGTGCAGTCCTGTGACCAAGCTCCTGACAAAAACCTGTGAAGGAGGTGATAATGGCCATTTCTAGGCCTAGGGTATCAGGTCTGCCTCTTCTACCTGTCTTCCCTCTTCCAGACTGGCTGGAACCCAAATCTAGTGGTGACCAAGTTTCTATAAAGCAGCTGATGAATTTACCAAGGAGGATAGTGGACAATGACTTGGAAGGATCAAGGTCCCTGAATGACCATGAGGAGCAGGCCTCACCTCATGACCTCATGACTTTTATATGGGAGAGAAAAACGAACATCTACATGTTTTAAGCAATTGAATTTGGAGAAATCTTTGTTGTAGACACTTATCTTTAACCATAACAGGAATATTAAATTTAAAACAATAGTATACCAAAGTATTCCTGATGTTATGATTAAAATAGGAAAGAAAACAGTTCAAGCAAGGCAGACATTAGGAAAATGGAAGAAAGAGGAGGTGGCTGCCTGGAAGGGGGTACTTGAACTGAGTCTTGAAAGATGAGTGTTTTCTTTTTTTTTTTTTTTTGAGACGGAGTTTCGCTCTTGTTACCCAGGCTGGAGTGCAATGGCGCGATCTCGGCTCACCGCAACCTCCGCCTCCTGGGTTCAAGCAATTCTCCTGCCTCAGCCTCCTGAGTAGCTGGGATTATAGGCACGCGTCACCACGCCCAGCTAATTTTTTGTATTTTTAGTAGAGACGGGGTTTCACCATGTTGACCAGGATGGTCTTGATCTCTTGACCTTGTGATCCGCCCGCCTCGACCTCCCAAAGTGCTGGGATTACAGGCATGAGCCACCGCGCCCGGCAAAAGATGAGTGTTTTCAATTAACTCTATTCCTATTTCTCATCTACTCCTCATTCTTCTGGTTTGCCATTTTTGTCCATGTTACTTCTTTCAGATAGTATAAACTCTCTCATTCCTAATTTCTGTATGCAGGCTTGACTGGGCTGACTGTTCAAGATAGCTCACTCATGGCTAGCAGTAGATACAGCTGTTGGCTGGGAGCTCATCTGGTCTTATCAACCAGAGAGCCTACGATTGGCCTCCCCATGTGGCTTGGGCTTCTCACAGAGTTATGGCTGATTTCCAAGAACGAATGCCCAAGAGGACACTGCAAAACTTTGTAACTTAGCCTCAAAAGACCTAGAACCTCTCTTCCATCACATCTTAGTGGTTAAGCAAGTTACTAAGATTAGCCCATGGAGAGGACTTAGACTCTACATCTCAATGTGAGGAGCAGCAGTGCATTCAGGGACATGAGGAATTGGCAACAGCTATATTTGGAGACTATCTCACTATACCACATAAGCATGGGGATTTGGAGTTATGACTGGTCCCAGATCAAAGTAGGTGACCATCCTGCATTTCATCTACAAATCAGGGCCCCAGGGAGATGACTTTTCCTCCTCCCTGTGTCAATGAGAAGGAGTCAATGTTATTCTGGCATTAACCTGGGGATGGGAGAGACATCAAATGCCAAGATGTCCACCAAAATCTGCATGACTCAATGTTGGTGAGCTAAGAGAAGATTGAAGAGGTCATGAAAAACAAACATCTCTTCACTGGAGATAGAGGCTTCCGCTTATCTTTGTTTCTTCTGAAAATCACCACCCATCTTTGTCCATC
This sequence comes from Saimiri boliviensis, assembly GCF_048565385.1. NCBI lineage: Eukaryota > Metazoa > Chordata > Mammalia > Primates > Cebidae > Saimiri > Saimiri boliviensis. The sequence goes on along the minus strand of NC_133457.1, from coordinate 55,265,349 downwards.
GAATGTGGAGGTTAAGGTTAAGGATTAGAGCAGAGCTAAAACTGAGAAAGGACTGCACTATGCTACACTTGGAGAAAGGTTTTCCTTAGCCCCTTGGCTACCCATTAGGATCAGGTTTAGGATCCAGCATGGCCTCTCTCCTGTGTTGTCTATGGCTACAGGAAGAGGAAACCATTCTTCCCCAAGCTACTACTAGCCACATTGGCCTTTGAATCCTGTTGTAGAGTGGATAATGCCACCCCCCCCAACTCAACAAGGTATCCAGATATTAATCTGCAGAAACTGTGACTATGTTGTTATACAGTGAACAGGAATTAAGTTTGCAGACGGCATTAAGGTCACTAACTAGCCAACTATAAAATAGGAGATTATCCTGCATTTGTGGGGCAGGCTGGTAAAATCAAAAGATTCCTTAAATGTGAAACAGAAAGGCAGAAGAGCCAGAGTCAGATAAAAAGACTGCCTATGAAAGCACGGCTAGAGTGATGCAATTGCTAGCCTTTGAAGATGGCAGAGGGTCATGAACCAAACAATGCAGCGGCCTCTAGAAACTGGAAAAACTGCAAAAAAACAAAACAGATTTTCCTCTTGAGCCTCCAGAAAGGAATGCAGCCTTCCTTTCCCACACCTTGATTTCAGCCCAAAGAGACCTATTTTGAACTTTTGAACTATAGATCTGTAAGATACTAAATTTGTGTTAAATTGCTCAATTTATGATAATTTGTTACAGCAGCAATAGAAAACTAATACAAACCCAAAGGACCTCAGTCAATAAAATGGGATTCTCATCACTGGGGAGAGTGGGCCCTCACATCTTTTTTTGTTTGTTTGTTTTTGTTTTGAGACAGGGTCTCATTCTGCCTCCCAGGCTGGAGTGCAGTGTCACGATCATGATCACGGCTTCGCGGCTCACTGAGGCCTCTGGCTCCTGGGCTCAAGCAACTCTTCCACCTCCGCCTGGACTGTAGTAGCTGGAACTACAGGCATACACCACCGTGTCTGGCTAATTTTTTTGTATTTTCTGTAGAAATGGGGTTTCACCCTTTTGCCCAGGATGGTCTTAAACTCCTAGGCTCAAGCGATCCACCCACCTAGGACTCCCAAAGTGCTGGGATTACAGGTGTGAGCCACCCTGCCAGGCCCCTTGGATCTGCTGTGACAGATAACATTCAAGTGCAGAAAACAGCTTATCAGGACCAGTCAGGTCTGCAAAGTAGAAGCTGAGCCTGGGAAAGCACAGAAGAAAGGAGAGGAATGTAGAGAGAGAGACTGCGCCAGTGGCCAGAGAAGGGAATTGAGTGTGTTTTATGAAGCAGAAGACTTCTCTCCACAAGAAGTGGGGCTGGGAGAAGCTGCTATGTTAAATGGTATAAATTTGTCTTCATTGCACCTTTTAGTAAAACATCCAGTGAAAACTGCCCTAACTCTACAAACTTTTTTTTTTTTTTTTTTTTTGAGACAGAGTTTTGCTCTTGTTACCCAGGCTGGAGTGCAATGGCGCGATCTCGGCTCATCGCAACCTCCGCCTCCTGGATTCAGGCAATTCTCCTGCCTCAGCCTCCTGAGTAGCTGGGATTACAGGCACGTGCCACCATGCCCAGCTAATTTTTTTGTATTTTTAGTAGAGACGGGGTTTCACTATGTTGACCGGGATGGTCTCGATCTCTTGACTTCGTGATCCACCCGCCTCGGCCTCCCAAAGTGCTGGGATTACAGGCTTGAGCCACCGCGCCTGGCCTCTACAAACTTTTGGAGATGATTTGTTTGTTTTTAATGCTCTGCTGGGCCAAGTATGGCCTCAGAGTTGCCAAAGTACCTGATTTAATGAATCTCTCATCTCCTTGACTAAAGAATAGATATTAGGCCAGGTGCAGTGGCTCATGCCTCTAATCCCAGCACTTTGGGAGGCCGAGGCAGGTGAATCACCTGAGGTCAAGAGTTAGAAACCAGCCAGGCCAATCTGGTAAAACCCTGTCCCTACTAAAAATACAAAAAATTAGCCAGGTGTGGTGACAGGCGCCTGTAAGCCCAGCTACTCCAGAGGCTGAGGCAGGAGAAACGCTTGAACCCAGGAAGCAGAGGTTACAGTGAGCTGAGATTGCACCATTGCACTCCAGCCTGGGCAACAAGAATGAAACTCTGTCTCAGAAAAAAAAAAAAAAAGATACTAACGCCTGTCTGAGCAGTCCCTGCCCAAAGTCTAAGCAGGAAATTTAAAAAGCCAGAAGGACACAGCAAGCAGGTGGGCAAAGAGGAAGCAGAGAAGTGGCCATGCTGCATAGTTCAGTTTGCTTAAAATGAGGAGCAGAGTAATCCCTAATTCTCCAAACCAACAATTTCCAAGAACTTAATACTTGGTACCTTGGGTTTAGAATTCAAAACCCAAAATAAGTTTCCTTACCTCTCAGAACAGTTTCTCCTTCCAAGACTGATTAAAAATAAATGGAAAAGAAAGATGACATTGGTGGCTTTTTTTCTTTCTTTTTTTTTTTAGATTGAGTTTCGCTCTTGTTACCCAGGCTGGAGTGCAATGGCGCGATCTCGGCTCACTGCAACCTCCACCTCCTGGGTTCAGTCAATTCTCCTGCCTCAGCCTCCTGAGTAGCTGGGATTATAGGCACGCGCCACCATGCCCAGCTGATTTTTTGTATTTTTAGTAGAGACAGGGTTTCACCATGTTGACCAGGATGGTCTCGATCTCTTGACCTCGTGATCCACCCGCCTCAGCCTCCCAAAGTGCTGGGATTACAGGCGTGAGCCACCGCGCCGCGCCCTTTTTTTCTTTTTAAACAGGTCTCTCTCTGTCACTCAGGCTGGAGTGCAGTGGTGCAATCATACCTCACTACAGCCTCAAACCCCTGGGCTTAAGTGATCCTCCTGCCTCAGTCTCCCAAGTAGCTAGGACTATAGGTGCATGACACCACACCTGACTATTAAATTTTTTTTTTTGGTAAGGCCAGGCGTGGTGGCTCACACATGTAAGCCCAGCACTTTGTGAGGCCAAGTTGGGCAGATCACCTGAGGTCAAGAGTTTGAGACCAGCCTGGCCAACATGTGAAATCCTGTCTTTACTAAAACTACAAAAAATTAGCTGGGCATGGTGGCACACACCTAGCTACTCTGGAGACTGAGGCAAGAGAATCGCTTTAGCTTGGGAGGTATAGGTTGCAATGAGCTGAGGCTGAGCCACTGCACTTCAGCCTGGGTGACAGAGTGAGACTCTGTCTCAAAAAAAATTTTTTTTTTGGTAGTGACTGGGATCTTGCTATGTTGCCCAGGCTGGTCTCAAACTCCTTGTCTCAAGTCATCCTCCTGCCTCACTCAGCCTCCCAAAATGCCAGGATTACAGATGTGAGCCTGGCCCAGGTTAGTGGCTTTTAAAGTTGATGTTTATTATTCCCTCTGCTCTTTACCCATCTTTACTGGGGAAAACAGGGTGGAGTTTGGGTGGGGCAGGGGAGGACATGATGCAGTTTCTGCTGCTTCTCAGTTTTCCCACTGTTGTGAGAGAAGGCCACCCTTACCCAGAATGGGGGATTGGAGCTATTGGAGACAGTTCTGGCTCTGCTCTTGATGAGGGAAAAACAAGGCACTGCTCACAAAACCCTGAGGTGGCAAGTGTTCCCGAGGCTACTCCATCTCATGGCAGCCTGCTTCAAGGAATTGTCCACTCAATTAGCTGTCAGATGCTCTGCATGAGATGGAGCTTAATTTCCATCACCCCTCACTTCTCTATGCTTGGCATTCCCTGCCCTTAGAGATTATTCTTACTTTTAAAAAGCTTAAAACAATCCTAAAATGTATGTAGAACTACAAAAGACCCCAATAGCCAAAGCTATCCTGAGCAAAAAGAACAAAACTAGAGGAATCACATTACCTGACTTCACATTATACTACAGATATTGTAACCAAAACAGCATGATACTGGTATAAAAACAGACACATAGACCAGTGGAACAGCATAGAGAACCCAGAAATAAATCCATACGTCTACAGTGAGCTAATTTTCTACAGAGATGTCAGGAACATACTCTGGGGAAAAGACAGTCTTCAATAAATGATACTGGAAAAACTGGATATCCACATGCAGAAGAATAAAACTCAACCTCTATCTCTCACCAAATACAAAAATAAAATCAAAATAAATTAAAGACTTAAGTCTAAGACTTCAAACTATAAACCTACTGAAAGAAAACACTGGGAAACTCTCTAGGTCATTTGTCTGGGGAAAGACTTACCAAGTAATACCCCCAAAGCACAGGCAACCAAAGCAAAAAGATGAACAAATAGGATCCCATCAAGCCGAGAAGCTTCTGCACAGCCAAGGAAACAATCAGCAAGGTGAAGAGACAACCTAGAAAATGGGAGAAAATATTTGCAAATTATCCACCTGACAAGAGATGAAAAACCAGAATATATAAGGAGCTCAAAAAACTCAATAGAAAAAAATCTAATAATCTAGTGCAAAAATGGTCAAAAGGTCTGAATAAGACATTTCTAAAAAGAAAACATACAAATGGCAAACAGGTATATAAAGGGATGCTTAATATCAGTGATCACTGGAGAAATGCAAATTAAAAACTACAGAGAGATATCATCTCACCTCAGTAAAAATGGCTTTTATCCAAAAGACAGGCAATAAAAAATGCTGGCAAGGATGTGGAGAAAAGGGAACCTTTGTACACTCTTGGTGGGGGTGTAAATTAGTACAACCACCATGGAGAAAAGAATAGGGGTTTCTCAAAAAACTAAAGGCAGAACTACTCTGTGATCCAGCAATTCCACAACTGGATATTTGCCCAGAGGAAATGAAATCAGTATGTTGGAGAGATAGCTACACTCCCATGTTTACTGTAGCACTATTCACAATAGCCAAGGTTTGGAAGCAACTGAAGTGCCCATCGGCAAACAAATGGATAAAGAAAACGTTGTACATATATACAACGGAGTACCATTCAGTCATGAAAAAGAATGAGATCCTGTCACTTACAACAACGTGAATGGAGCTGCAAGACATTATGTTAAGTGAAATAAGCTAGACACAGAAAGAAGAACTTTGCCTGTTCTCACTCATTTGCAGGATCTAAAAATTAAAACAATGAATTCATGGAGATAGAGAACAGAATGACGGACACCAGAGGCTAGGGAGGGCAGTGGAGGTGGTGGTGGGGTGCTGGTAGGAGTGGAAATGGTTAATGAGTACAAAAATATAGTCAGATAGAATGAATAAGATCTAGTATTTGATAGCACAACAGAGTGACTACAGTCAACAATAATTTATTGCACCTTTTAAAATAACTAAAAGAGTATAATTATAATGTTTGTAACATAAAGAAATGACAAATGCTTGAGGTGATGGATACCCCATTTACTCTGGTGTGAGTAATATCCATCCATCCTGTATCAAAATATTTCATGTAGCCCATAAATATATATGCCTATTTTGTACCCACAAAAATTAAAAATAAAAAAATTAAATTGGCTGGGTGCAGTGGCTCATGCCTGTAATCCCAGCACTTTGAGAGGCCGAGGTGGGTGGATCATCCAAGGTTAGGAGTTCAAGACCAGCCTGGCCAACATGGCAAAACCCTGTCTCTACTAAAAATACAAAAATTAGCTGGGCATTGTGGTGTGCACCTGTAATTCTAGCTACTTGGGAGGCTGAGGCAGGAGAATCACTTGAACCTGGGTGGTGGAGGTTGCAGCGAGCCAAGATCACACCACTGCACTCCAGCCTGTGTGAAAGAGTGAGACTCTGCCTCAAAAAAAAAAAAAGAAGAAGAAGAAGAACAACAACAACAACAAAAGAAAAGAAAAGAAAGCCAAACAAAAAAACCTGAATAGACAAAAAACTCAAAGTCAGTGTTTGTTCTTTGTAATGAACTACCTGGCCCCCATACATGTCCTGGGTCCATCCCCTACTCAGTTTTCACTTTTTTTTTTTTTTGAGACAGCGTTGCTCTTGTTACCCAGGCTGGAGTGCAATGGCGCGATCTCGGCTCACCGCAACCTCCGCCTCCTGGGTTCAAGCAATTCTCCTGCCTCAGCCTCCTGAGTAGCTGGGACTACAGGCACGTGCCACCATGCCCAGCTAATTTTTTGTATTTTTAGTAGAGACGGGGTTTCACCACGTTGACCAGGATGGTCTCGATCTCTCGACCTCGTGATCCACCCGCCTCGGCCTCCCAAAGTGCTGGGATTACAGGCTTGAGCCACCGCGCCCGGCCTAGTTTTCACTTTTTTAAAAAATTGTACTTTGGGCTCTGGGGTACATGTGCACATCCTGCATCCTGCAGGCTTGTTGCATAGGTATATATATGCCATGGTAGTTTTCTGTCTCCATCCCCCCCGCCCCGGTCTTCACTTTAAAAGGATTTGCTGTGGACTGCAGCTACATAACCTTCTCAATGCAGAAAACTGAATGTACCTGATAATGCAAATCACAATATTAGTCTGTAACACAAAACCCCATTCACTGTTATAGACAGCTCAAGAAAAGGAAAACCTCATGAATCCAGAAACAAAGTCACCTGCCCTAACCATTCCTATCCCATCCAACAACTATCAACCCTGTAGATGTTACACTCAAAAAAACAAAACAACAACAATGAAACAACAACAACAACAACAACAAAAAGCAGGGCTAGTGTGGTGGCTCACCCCTGTAATCCCAGCACTTTGGGAGGTCTAGGCTGGTAGATCACTCGAGGTCAGGAGTTAGAGACTAGCCTGGGCAACATGGTGTAATGCTGTCTGTACTAAAAACACAAAAATTAGCCAGGCATGATGGTGCATGCCTGTACTCCCAGCTACTTGGGAGGCTGGGGTATGAGAATTCCTTGAACCCAGGAGGCAGAGGTTGCAGTGAGCTGAGATTGCACCACTGCACTCCAGCCTGAGTGACATCACGAGACCCTGCCTCAAAAATAAAATAAAATAAGGATTTTAGCAGTTGGACTTCATTCTGTGTCCTCTAAAGAGGACCTGATAGAAAAGAGGTTATTCAGACAGGCCATTTCCAATCCTGTCCATTCTTCAGAAACACTAAGGGTTCAAGAGAACTAAATAAAAATTCTATTTCAGGCCCAAACCAGTCCTCACATGACCCAGACAAACTTCACTTTTGTTTGTTTATTTATTTGGCTTAAGGAACTGCAGGAAGTCTTATACTTCCTACTTTTTGGAAAAATAAATGGCATAATTCTAAACTAAGTTTCACTTGCATTACAGATTTAAATGTCAAAAAAACCAAATCATAGAAGACAAAGGGAAGAAAATAGAAGCAAATATTAATCAAATTTCAGAACAAGGAATATATTTGCAAGCTTTGAAGCGAAAACCAAAAAGGAAGAAACCACGAAAGAAAAAAGACTGACAAATTTGGGTACATACAAATTTAAAACTTCTTCATACAGCAAAAAACAATGAAAATAAAATAACCAAAATGAAAAAGCAAGGAGACCAGAATGAGGGTGGTAAGGGGTAGATGCAATGCCGCTGTTACCACAGGCAGAAAACTAACATCTTTGTTACATAAAGAACTGATAAAAATTGGTTTAAGAAATTAAGGCTTGAGTAAGTAAGCCAACCTCTGTGCTCACAAATCACACAAGTGGAAACATTGTTATAAACAAACGTGGCAACAGATTAAAGCCTGCTATAATCACATAAATACAAATTAAAGAAAAAATATGATGTTTGCTTATCAGAATGGCAACATCCAAAATAATCACTCCCAATCTTGGTGACAGCACAAGGAACAGATATGATAGACTGCTTATTCGCCATGCAAATAAATCTTGGAAAGCACTCTGCCAACTTGATTAAGCCATACAAACATTTTTATACTTTGAGCCAGTTATTCCACATCTGGGAATTTATCCTAGGGAAATAATCTAAAAGAAGGAAGAAACTCTTCTTGTTGATGTCACTGAGTATTACTGATAGCTCAGAGAGTTTCTAATGGTCTGGCTGTAGGTCTGCAATGCTTCTAGCAGGTTTGGGATCAGGGAGTGGAGAGGGAGGCAAAATTGGTGCCTGCCTTGCCCAGGAAACCATCCTGCCGTTTGGCCTGGTTCAGGTGCTTGGAGCTGGCTCATATTTGATCTCTTCGTCTTGTGTAAGCCAGGGCTGATTTGAGTTCTGCAAACTCTGGGAGGTGGAATGGGTGAAGAGATAGTAATCTATCTCTGAATAGACCCCATACCTTTGGGGAAGGTATGACTCCCCTCTCCATCCCCACAATTGTGGCTAGGAAGAGACGTGAATTTTTTACAGAATAACTATATGCCCTCTGCCTCTCCTAGGCCTCTGGAAACTGTGTGGAGCCATGTGACTGATTCTGGTCAATGAACTGTGAGTAAAAGTGACAGCCTTCACTTCTGGCCTGAGGCCTTTAAGCACACAGTGTGTGTCCCTTCATTTCTCTCTTTTCCTGTTCTGAAGAGCTGACCAGATGATACAACCACACTTCAGAAAAGCCTCCATCAACCCGGATCTCTGAGCCACTGAATTGCAGAGCCCCTCTCAATTCATTTTTGAAATGTAGCATGAGCAAGAAGTAAAGTTCTACTTTATGTGACAGATTTTGGGGCTGTCTGCTACCAAAGCAAAGCCTATCCTCTCTTCTCCTGGAGGAGGGCAGAATTAAATAGGAGGAGGGCCTATCTCCTGGAGGATAGGCTTTGCTTTGGTAGCAGACAGCCCCAAATCTGTCACATAGAGTAGAACTTTACTTTCTTCTCATGGTGGCTGGATCGAGTGGACGAGGGAGAGAAGGAGAGGAGAGCCTAGAGGCCCTGAGGAAGGCAGATCTCTGTAAGGACTCTGGCTTTGTCAGCACTTTGAGCAAAGACAGGAAGCTACTGGCAGATTTTGAGCAGAAGAATGATATGAGCTAATCCGTATTTTATTTATTTATTGAGACTCAGTTTTGCTCTATTGCCCAGGCTGGAGTGCACTGGCGTGATCTCAGCTCACTGCAATCTCTGTCTCCTGGGTTCAAGTGATTCTCCTACCTCAGCCTCTCAAGTAGCTGGAATTACAGGTGTCCGCCACCACATCTGGCTAATTTTTGTGTTTTTAGTAGAGATGGGGTTTCACTATGTTGGCAAGGCTGGTCTTGAACTCCTGACCTCGGGTGATCTACCCGCCTTGGCCTCCCAAAGTGCTGGGATTACAGGTGCGAGCCACTGCGCCCGACCTGATTTGTATTTTAAAAGGATGACTCTGGTTGCTGAAGAACAGGGTTACCAGAGTCAGCAAATAAAACTACATGGTGTCGAGGTGAATTTCAGATAAATGCATACTTTTTTTTTAGTATAAGTATAGCCCTTGAAATATATGTGACATATTTATGCTCAAAAGGAGAAATATTGAGGGCATAAAGGTGAAAGCAGGAAGATCAGCTGGGGGCATTGCAATAAACCAGGTGAGAGATACAGACAGTTCAGACCTGGGAGGTAGACGGCAGGTGGCAAGAAGTGGTTGAATTTTGGATATAGGAGATCAAGAGTGTAATCTCTCTCTCCTGTCTCTCTCTCTCTCTGTCTCTCTCTCTCTCTCCCCCTCTCTCTCTCTCTGTCAAGTATTTTGTGTGAGACCGTTTGATTCATCTTACCACCAAAAATACAGGAAAACAGTGGTGGTCAATGGGGAGGATGTGGGTGTGGGCCCTCTGGCATATGAGAAGGATGTGGGTTACGCCGCAAGTTTCATATCATGTTAGAGAATCTGTGAGAATAGAATTAGTCACTCGAAGGTAGAAGAAAGCCCAAAGTCAGGTGACAGCCCAGACAGAGCTCCTCTCCTACTCACTCAGGGTCATGGGGATCAGCCCCTGGGAGGTAGCGGCAAAAACTCTGGCTGTGACACTTTCTTTTTGGTGTTCTTGTCTTTAGCTGGGTGCCAACAGACATCTCCTTGCTGGAGGAAGAGTAAGAAAAAGCCTGTTGAGAGAATGGTGACTGGTGACTGGATCTTTGCATTTAAACCTCTTTTGTTCTAAGCCAATGTGCTGAAAATTCTTAGAGGGCAGAATCAACATCTTACAGGTTGCTGGAGTCTAAGGGAGCTCTTATAGGAATGTGCTAAGTGCCAGCAGGTGTGCTGCTCACAAGCCAAATGCAGACATTATCACCCCTTTTTCAAGGATGAGAGATTGATGCAGAAAGTTCTCAGGGTTACTCTGGAGAACTTGTTTGAATTCCCATCATTATCACTTGTCTAAGTCAAACAAACATCCCTTTAGTGATAAAGACCTGAGAACCTGAAAGAAGATAAGAAAGCTGTATAGTTTTTATTCTATGAAGAGTTTAAGATCAAGTGTTTGGTCAAAAGAGATCCACTGAAACATAATCCTTACCAGCTGGTTTCCCTCCCTGCATGCCCCCTGCCTCATCCATCCAACTGTTTAGCAAAAATGTATTGAGCACCTTTTAAATAGCAGGTTCTACATTAGGCCTATACACTAGTGACCAAAAGATGAACTGTGAAGTCGAGGTTGGAAGAAAGAATAAACCAGGTTAAGGGTGAGGGATGAGGAAGATGTTCCAGAAGGAAAGCTTGTGCAAATGTCCGGTGGCAGGAGGGATGGTAGATGATGCCAGGGGATGAGTGGGGAACAGAAGAGACACAGGCAGATGCAAGAAAGCTATGTGAGAGTGTCTGGCAGCTCATATTAAGGATTTTAATTTTCATCCCATGTGCAAGGGGATGCTATGGAAATACTTTAAGTAATACAAATGACAGGATCAGATATACATTTTGAAAAGATAAAATCCAAATGTCTTATATAAAAAATCCTAATGATTCCATCAAAAAACTGTTAGAAATAATAACTAAGTTCAGTAAAGTTGCAGGATATAAAAGCAACATATGAAAACAGTAGTATTTTAATACACTAACAACAAACTATTCAAAAAAAATTAAGAAAACAATCTCATTTACAATAGACACAAAAATATTTAGAAATCAATTTAAACAAGGAGATAAAACACTTGTACATTGAAAACTGTAAAACAATGAACGAAATTGAAGGCCCAAATAAATGGAAAGATACCTTGTGTTCATGGATTGGAAGAATTAATATTGTTAAAATGTCCAAAACGATCTACAGATTCAATGCAATCCCTACAAAAATTCCAATGACATTTTTCACAGAACTAGAAAAAAAAATTTCTAAAATTTGTGTAGAACCACAAAAGACTCCAAATAGCCAAAGCAATCTTGAGCTAAAAGAACAAGGTTGGAAGCATTACGGTATCTGACTTCAAAATATTCTATAAAGCTATAGTAATCAAAACAGCATGGTACTGGCATGCAAACAGACACATAGACCAATGGAACAGATTAGAGAGCTCAAAAACAAATCTACACATTTATGATCAATTGATTTTTGACAAAGATCAAATAATGAGGAAAGGACAGTCTTTTTAGTAAATAGTGCTGGGGCAACTGCGTATCCACAAGGAGAAGAATGCAATTAGACTCTTATCTCACACCATATGCAAAAATCAACTCAAAATGGATTAAAGATTTAAATGTAAGACCTGAAACAGTAAAACTACTGAAGAAAACATAGAGTAGGAGATTTATGATGCTGGACTGGGCAATAAGTTTTTGGATATAACTCCAAAGCATAGGTAACAACAGCAAGAATAGACACATGGGAATACATCAAACTAAAAAGCCTCTGCACAACCAAGTAAACAGCCAGCAGAGTGAAGACACAATCTACAGAATTGGAGACAATATTTGCAAACCATACATCTAATAAGAGGTTAGTATTCAAAATATATAAGGAACTCAAATAACTCAGTGAGAAAACAAACAAGCAAAGAATTTGAATAGACATTTCTCAAAAGAAGACATACAAATGGGCAACATGCTTATGAAAAAAGGTGCTCAACATCACTAATCATCAGAGAAATGCAAATTAAAACCACGAAGAGATATCACTGGCTATGATCAAAAGGACAATTATCTTGGGGAGGATGTAGAGTAAAGCGAACACTTGTTCATGGATGGTGGGAATGTAAATTAGTGTAGCCATTATGGAAAACAGTATGGAGGTTCCTCACGTCTTCCAAATATAACTACTATCTGATCCAGCAATCCCACTACTGGGTATATATTCAAAGGAAATAAATCAGTATGCTGGAGAGATATCTGTACTCCCACATTTATTGCAGCACTATTCACAACAGGGAAAATTTGGAAGCAATCTAAGTGTCCATCAATAGATGAATGGATAAAGAAAAAGTTATAGGTATATATGTGTATGTATATATGTCCCAAAAAATTATAACCAAATGAAAATAGAAAAATTACCTTGCTAATAAGCAATTTAAAAAAATAAAAACAAAAACAGAAAGCCCAAGTGTCTATCACTAGCGGACTGGTTAGACCAATTAGACTATACCCATATGGGGAATACCAGGTATCTGTTCAAAAGAACAAATATAATGTAATAGCATGATCTCTAAGAAATACTGTTTTAAAAAATATAAGGTACAGAACAATGTGTACTATATACTATCATTTGTACAGGAAATGCATGTATATAAATACCCAATTCTCATTATTTGCAGTAGTTACAGGCTAAGAGCTGCTCAGAACACTGAATTAGTGAATACTGAAACATCTTCTCCTGAGAGAAATACAGGGTTACGTTTCTATGACCCTCTGGTCACAACACTTTTGTAAACCCATCAATACATCACCATGTTTAATGTGTGTATTATTGATCCAATACATTTAATATATGTTATTCACTTAATAAATATTAAATCATATTGTTGATTCATTGACAATATGTTTGAACTCATTGCCAACACTGAACTCATGGCCAACAGCACCATAACTCATACCTGAATGAAGCTCATCTAACACATACATTTTCTCCTAAGGCATATCACAGCTTTCTTGTGCTTAGGAATGCTAGACAACATTTCAGCACTATGCTTGGGGATGATTTTAAACAGAAAAGTAATCAACTAAAAGTACAAAAATGTGAAAAATGTGGTGCTAAACAGAGCACAGAAAGGATAGTAGTTTATAGTATGAAAGCCGAACAAAGAAAGCAGAGCATTGCCTGATTCGACTTCAGTTGGTACCATGTATATTGGGTGGCTCAAATTTTTTTCCATCTCTACACATGTCTGCAAATGGCAGTAAGTACTGGTTTTGGGGTTACAAAAGTTTAGAGATTAAGCGAATTTGCAAATGCAGAATCTGCGAATAACGAAGATTAACTCTTTTTTTCTTGGAAGTAATCTCAAAGTTAAACATAACTTGCAAAAATAAAAGTAGTTCGGCCGGGCGCGGTGGCTAACGCCTGTAATCCCAGCACTTCGGGAGGCCGAGGCGGGTGGATCACGAGGTCAAGAGATCGAGAGTAGCCTGGTCAACATGGTGAAACCCCGTCTCTACTAAAAATACAAAAAATTAGCTGGGCATGGTGGTGCGTACCTGTAATCCCAGCTACTCAGGAGGCTGAGGCAGGAGAATTGCCTGAACCCAGGAGGCGGAGGTTGCAGTGAGCCGAGATCGCGCCATTGCACTCCAAGCCTGGGTAAGAAGAGCGAAACTCCGTCTCAAAAAAAAATAATAATAAATAGCTAGCCGGGCGCGGTGGCTCAAGCCTGTAATCCCAGCACTTTGGGAGGCTGAGGTGGGTGGATCATGAGGTCGAGAGATCGAGACCATCCTGGTCAACATGGTGAAACCCCGTCTCTACTAAAAATACAAAAAAATTAGCTGGGCATGGTGGCACGTGCCTGTAATCCCAGCTACTCAGGAGGCTGAGGCAGGAGAATTGCCTGAACCCAGGAGGCGGAGGTTGCGGTGAGCCGAGATCGCGCCATTGCACTCCAGCCTGGGTAACAAGAACGAAAACTCCGCCTCAAAAAATAATAATAATAATAATAATAATAATAAATAAAAATAAAAAATAAAAAAATAAAAATAAAAGTAGTTCAAGAATACTCATTAAACCCTTTGTCCAGATTCACCTACTGTTAACATTTTGCCCCATTTGCTTTCTCTTTTGTGTCCTTCTTCCTCTTCCAATGTGCATACACACACACACACACACACACACCTTTTTTTCTTGAACTACATAAGGGTAAGTTGTGTACATCAGGGCTCTTTACCACTAAATAAGCCAGTATGTATTTTTTAAAAAAGACAAAAACAAACAAACAAAAAGGATAGTCCTAATACAATCATAGTAGACTTATGAACTTGTGTAAAATTTTATGTACTCCCCCTTCAACTTTGGTAAATTTAACAGGGATGGAATACTTTAATCTACCATTTCCCTTAATTCTAGAACACATCCATAACCTTTCTTGTCTTTCATGATACTGATTACCGATGCTTTCAGATAATACTACTATCCCCGCAACACATGCTTTAAAAAAAGAATATTCCTCATTTTGGGTTTTTCTGATACTTCCTCATGGTTAGATTAAGGTTATCCATTCTCCCCTGGAATACTACATAGGTGTTGATACAAAATCTATTTGCTTTAAAACACATGGAGTATCTATGAAGAAAGAAAGGCAAAGAAACTTGTAACAGGGATTGTCTTTAGGGAAGACAGCTGGGAGCCTGGAGGAGGGAAGAGAGAAGGAGAGCTATTTTTCACTGTGAACTCTTATATATCCATAGAATTATGAACTGCGTATGTATAGTACTTACTCAAAAACAAAATTTTTAAACATTTTGTAGGGTAGGTGAGGCTGCCATTATTGCCCCCGTTTTCTACATGGAGAACAGGCTCCAGGAATAAATGTGAAGCAGAAAGAGCTCCACTCCAGGCCTATGACCCCACGGCCTATGTAATACCTGCTGTCACTCAGACTGCTCCTCTGAAACTGGCTGTGTGCAAGTTGGAGTGAGTGCTCAGAGGAGGGGAGAGTGAAAGTGGGGGTATCAGGGAAGGCTTCCTGGGAGAGGAGAGCCTGAACTAAGTGTAGAAACATGAAAAGTTGGTCATATGTCCAAGGGTTATAGGAGTAGGGATGGTATGAGGGCAGGAACAGGAAGAACGGTATTTCAGATAGAAAGTGCTTTGGATCCAAGGATAGCAGGTGTGCAATGTGCACGCCCATTCAGATCTGCAAAGAAGATTAGGATCTTCTTTCCCAGGCCCACACTATTGTGTAGTGGGGAAGCCAAGGGTTGCCTTGAATAGACATGTCTTTTCTCCTTGCAGTCTTGGAATTGAACTCCCTCATGTGGCTGCTTTCCATAGACTCAGAAAAATTCAGTGTCTCCAAGTGCTGTCTTTCTGAGCTCTGTCTGATCTCCTTTCTTCTCCCCAAGATGCCTTCTGTGTATCTAGGTAAAGGACGGCCCTTACTGTATCCCTGAAGTTGGGTGGTGGTAAAGGGGCCTTCATATACCTGGGTCCTCTGGCCCTTTGCTGTGCTCACGGAAGAGAGGGGCATCTGCTCCTGGCAGCAGACCTGAGAGGTATGACTGTTCCATGAGGCATCCTGGGATACTGCGCTGTCAAGTTGGCTACATCATTTGCATGGCCCTGTGCAAAATAATAAAAATGAAGAATCCTTTGTTCAAAAGGCAAGAAAAAAGTGCCACTGAAGATCCTAAAATATAAAACATTTTCCTTTCTTCTGGTGTTTCTCTCTTCATTCGTTGTGGTTTTCCTTTTTTGTTGTTGAGATGGAGTCTTGCTCTGTCGCCTCCTGGAGGCTGGAGTGCAGTGGCACGATATTGGCTCACTACAACCTCCACCTCCTGGATTCAACTGATTCTCCTGCTTCAGCGTCCCAAGTAGCTGGGATTAGAGGTTCCCACCACCACACCTGGCTAATGTTTGTATTTTTAGAAGATACGGGGTTTCACCATCTTGGCCAGGCTGGTCTTGAACTCCTAACCTCAAGTGATCTGCCTACCTTGGCCTCCCAAAGTACTAGGATTACAGGCATGAGCCACCACACCTGGTCTTTTGTGGTGTTGTCTATTTGTTATTTAATGTCATTTTTTTTTTTTTAAGATGGAACCTCACTCTGTTGCCCAGGCTGGAGTGCAATGGCACAATCTGGGCTCACTGCAACCTCCACCTCCTGGGTTCAAGTGATTCTCCTGCCTCAGCCTCCTGAGTAGCTGGGATTACAGGTGTGTGCCACCATGCCTGGCTAATTTTTGTATTTTTAATAGAGATGGGGTTTCACCATGTTGGTCAGGCTGGTCTCGAACTCCTGACCTCGTGATCTGCCCACCTCAGCCTCCCAAAGTGCTGGGATTACAGGCATGAGCCACTGCGCCTGGCCTATTTAATGCCATTCTAAGTAAAGAAAAATCAAAATTTTATATGATTAGTAGGAATTTTACTAAAACCAAGTGTGGGCCCTTCTGAGCATGGGGCCTATGTAATTGGGCAGGTTTATGAAGCTGGCCCTGTGCGGTGGATCCTCAGCTGGAGCAGCGAGTTGGCACTTCTGGCCATCCCTGGGACTCCGCCACTCCACAGACCCTCTCAGCAACTGAGACAGTTATCCTTTGGTATCTTTCCCTCCAATTAACACCCAATTTGTAGCTGAAGACTACACATCACCACTTCTTTTCCAGCTGGGTATTGTCAGTTGACTAAGTTTTAATCAATGGGGTATAAGTAGATACGTGTGTACAGTTTCTGGGAAGGGTCTTTACTAACAGGTGGAGAGGGGATGACCGCCTCTGCTTACCTCTTCCTGGGGGCTGGATGTGGTGGACATAATGGCAGCACCCCAAGGAGCCAGCCTGGCCCATGTGGACGAGGGTCATACTTAGGAATGGAGGAGAGGAAAGCTCAGACACACAAGGGTCTCTCACACTTTACCAGCCCTGGATGGGCCGCCTCCAGGATTTTACATGAGAAAATAAATCTATGTGCTATGTTCTAAGCCACTATTAAACTGTATGTTTTTAGGCTACTGTGAAACCAAACCTAAACCTATCTGATAAATTACCTTCGTGTCCCTTTGCATAGGACATAGGAAATTCTGGATCCTCTACACCACTTGGAGGCCATGGGGAGCCAGAAATGTCCATAAAAGTGTTACTGAAACACAGCCTTGTGCCTTCATTTAGTATTGTATGTGGCTGCCTTTGAGCTGTAACAGCAGAATTGGGTAGTTGTGAGATATTTACTATTTGGCCCTTTAAGACACAGTTTGCTGGCTCCTGTCTTAGCAGACTTCCCCTTCTAAGAATGCCATTAGCTTCCCCACAACCCATCTAGCCCTGAGGGTCTCATCACCAGCTTCCACAACCTCCATCTCCACACACTTTTTCAATTATTCAGGTTTGACTTTCCCAGGACCATGCTAGCAAGTATTGAACCACTGGCTCCTCTATGAGAGGAAAAACAAAAAGCCCTGATGTATATATTCTGTAAATGTTCTGGGTATGGCTAATTTCAAGCTAACAACAGCATGGTGTTTCGAGCTAACATCACGTTGTTAGCTTGAAATTAACCATAGCAGGAATGACTGGGAAGTGATGAAGACACTCAGCTCTAAGGAGCGGTAAGACACAGCTCCCATACTTCACAAGAGCCAGATCCTTTACATCACGGCCTGAGTTCTTCTCAATTCTGCATTGAATGGAACTTAAAATCGAATCAACCAGGCCTGGATTTTGATGTGCGTATGGATGGTCTCCAACTTACAGCTGTTCTAACTTACCTTTTTTCAACTTTATATGGTGTGAAAGTGATATGTATGCAGTAGAAATCATACTTTGGATTTTAAATTTTGATCTTTTCCAGGGTTAGCAATATGTTGTATAATACTCTCTTGCCAAGCTGGGCAGCTCCCAGTCAGCCATGTGGTCAGGAGAGTAAACAACTGATACTCTACAGTGTTCTGTGTGCCCAACTGCAGGCTAATGTAAGGAATGTGAGCATGTTTAAGGTAGGCCGAGCTACGATGTTCAGTAGGTTCAGTGTATTCAACACTTTCTGACTGACAGTATTTTCAGTTTGGGATAGGTCTATCGGGATGTTAACCCCATTAAAAGCTGAGAAGCATCTATACTAATGGCAGCTAAATGAATTTAGAGAATGTAGCTCCCTGGATGTCAGCACTATTTTTCCCTTTACTTTGTCAATGTTTATAATATTTACATTCTGTTCTGTTCATTTTGTTATGTTTGTCTACAGATTGGTCATGTAAATGACATTATTGTAACCTGCAGTTATGATGTTATATTGTATAATTATTTGCTGCAGCTCTGAAGAAGAAAATGATCTTCCGTTATTAAGTATCTGCAGGCCAAAGGAGAATGTCCCATATATCAAAATGTAAACAAATAAACTAGCTCATTTTGTTCGAGGTTTATATTTCTTCTCACACTCAAATTGTATTTTTCCTTTTTTTAAAATTTTTTTTTTTTTATTTTTTGAGACAGAGTCTTGCTCTGTTGCCAGGCTGAAGTGTGCAGTGGTGCGATTTCGGCTCACTGCAATCTCCACCTCCCTGATTCAAGCTATTCTTCTGCCTCAGCCTCCCGAGTAGCTCCCACTGCGACCAGCTAATTTTTGTATTTTTAGTAGAGACTGGGCTTCACCGTGTTGGCCAGGATGGTCTTGATCTCCTGACTTGTGATCTCCCTGCCTTGGCCTCCCAAAGTGCTGGGATTACAGGCGTGAGCCACTGCGCCCGGCCAAGATTCTATTTCTTTTTTGTTTGTTTGTTTGTTTGTTTGTTTGTTTTTTGTTTTTGAGACGGAGTTTTGCTCTTGTTACCCAGGCTGGAGTGCAATGGCGCGATCTCGGCTCACCGCAACCTCCGCCTCCTGGATTCAGGCAATTCTCCTGCCTCAGCCTCCTGAGTAGCTGGGATTACAGGCATGCACCACCATGCCCAGCTAATTTTTTTGTATTTTTAGTAGAGATGGGGTTTCACCATGTTGACCAGGATAGTCTCGATCTCTTGACCTTGTGATCCACCCGCCTCGGCCTCCCAAAGTGCTGGGATTACAGGCTTGAGCCACCGCGCCCGGCTAGGATTCTATTTCTTAACAATATTACTTACTCTTTTTGAAATTACTTGGTTTTAGTGAGAAATCTTCTTGAGTAATTTCTTCATATGCAGTGCATGAGTAGTAAATTTTCTGACTCCCTGAATTTCAGAAAATGTCTTTATTTTTTCACTTTGAGTGTTAACTTGTCTGGCTATGGATTTCCAGATTCAAATTAATTTTCTTTCAAAACTTGGAAGATACTGTCTTTGTCTCATAGCATCTAATTGGTGTGAAATCTGATGTCAAGCTGAAACTCATTTCTTTATATGTACCTGTTTTTTTTTCTTTCTGGAAGCTTATATGATTTTCTCTTTATCCTTTAAGTTCTGAAATTTTACCCAAGTGTATTTAAATGTGATATATCTTTACTGATTCTTATTGCCCTCAGTGGGTCCCTTAAACAACAAACAAACAAAACAAAATACTTATTTGGCTTATTACCAAAAAATATTGCCAAGCAAACAAAAATGGCTTGCAATACCACTGGCCAGATAACTCCAACTGACACTTTTAAAGCATAAAATAAGCCAGATGCCGTGGTTCACGCCTGCAATCCCAGCACTTTGGGAGGCTAAGGTAGGAGGATTGCTTGAGCCCAGGAGTTTGAGACCAGCCTGGGCAACATAGGGAGACCCAATCTCTACAAAAAATAAACAAAAACTAGCTGGGCATGGTGGTGCATGCCTGTGGTCCCAGCCACTGGGGAGGCTGAGGTGGGAGAATTGCTTGAGCCAGGGAGGTCAAGGCTGCAGTGAGACAAGATTGTGCCACTGCACTCCAGCCTGGGCAACAGAATAAGACCCTTAATTTTAAAAATTAAGCATAGCCGGGCACAGTGGCTCACGCCTGTAATCCCAGCACTTTGGGAGGCAGAGGTGGGTGGATCACCTGAGGTCAGGAGTTCGAGACCAGCCTGACCAACATATTGAAACACCATCTCTACTAAAAACACAAAAAATCAGCTAGGTATGGTGGTAGGTACCTATAATCCCAGTTACTAGGGAGGCTGAGGCAGGAGAATCACTTGAACCTGGGAGGCAGAGGTTGCTGTGAGCCAAGATTCCACCTTTGCACTCCAGCCTGGGAAACAACAGCAAAACTCTGCCTTAAAAAAAAAGAAAAAAAGAAAAAAAAATTAAGCATAAAATGATACAACATCATGCAAAGAGTAAAACAGTTCCATTCAGTATAAAATGAAAAGTATAGCTCAATTCCTGTCCCTGAAGATCACCATCCTCACTGGTTCTTTGGGTGTGACTCAGGAAAAAATGCTTATACTAGTATATAATATTCGTTTTTATAAACATACACATCACATGAACTTACTGTCTCCTGGAGAGCTCTAGGGATCAGCACACAGTCATGTTTCCCTCATTCCACTCTATGCGTGAACTGAAATTGACCTAACTAGAACCTTGTGGATGGACATCTAGATAATTTTTTTTTTTTTTTTTTTTTTTTTTGACACAGTTTCACTCTTGTTACGCAGGCTGGAGTGCAATGGCGCGATCTCGGCTCCCCGCAACCTCCGCCTCCTGGGTTCAGGCAATTCTCCTGCCTCAGCCTCCTGAGTAGCTGGGATTACAGGCACGAGCCACCATGCCCAGTAATTTTTTTGTATTTTTAGTAGAGACGGGGTTTCACCATGTTGACCAGGATGGTCTCGATCTCTTGACCTCGTGATCCACCCGCCTCGGCCTCCCAAAGTGCTGGGATTACAGGCTTGAGCCACCGCGCCCGGCCAGATCATTTCAAAATATGCCAACAAACAATGCTGCAGGAAACATCTTTGAATGATTATGATGCAGAATTTTTCTCAGCTACTGCCAACCAGGGACCTCCACAGCTGGCAAGGCACCCCTACCCACCAGCCCCTGTCTGGCCCTCACTCAGGCTTCAGGCCTGCCACTGGAGGTGCCCCGCCTACTTGGTCTAACTGTGTTATAGCTTGTATCCACGTTCGGCGGTTCCCAACCTCTCATCCCATGCCCAAGAGGAATTAGGATATGCTGGCAATTGAAGGGTGAGAATGGGTGTAGAAGAAATTTATCAAGCAACAGAAAAGCTCTCAGCAGAGAGGTGACGTAGCGGGTAGTCCACCACCCCGCGGTTGGGTGATTTCTCTCCCCATGTGGCTGGGTCCAGGGCTTTTTATGGACTCAGAATGGGGAGTGTGTGCTGACTGGTTTGTGAGTATGTAAAAAAGGTTAAAGCAAAGATATCACTCAAAAGTGGCACGACAGTGTAGAAAACCAGTTAGGAAAGGGTAGGTATATGTCAAATAGGTGAAGGGTGGGGATCAATCAGGAAAGCATGTCAAACAAAAAGACAGATTCTCAATCTGGTCTGTGGATTTGACTTGTAGCTTGACTTTCAGGCTTTAAAGTGTCTTTGGCTTGGAGGTGGGGTTTCACCGGAGACCCACCCACATCTGTCTAGGCACTTGCCTGCCTCCTGCTGCTATCAATGACAGATATCTTGACATACTTTAGTGAGTTTACGCAAGGGATAAATTCCTAATAGTGACAGTTCTGGAATAAAGAGAAAGGGCATTTTAAATTCTGATTTTTTTTTCTTGCGAATTTGCCTTGCACAAACTGGGCACCATTGCATTTTCAATAGCAGATTAATCAAAGTGCTGATTCCCCACTTACTTATTAATAATGGGTATTTTCAAGGTTTCAAAGTTGTGCCCATCTGGATAGGTGAAAACGCTGGTGTTTTAATATGCATTTTTTTTTTTTTTAGTTGTGTGTGTGTGGCTTACATGGTTCCC
Source organism: Saimiri boliviensis (assembly GCF_048565385.1). Lineage (NCBI taxonomy): Eukaryota > Metazoa > Chordata > Mammalia > Primates > Cebidae > Saimiri > Saimiri boliviensis. The sequence continues at coordinate 55,243,538 of NC_133457.1, read as the reverse complement.
TATGTTTACTGGTCATGAGTGTTGTTATTTGTTTGTGTTTTTCTTGACTTCCCTATTCATATTCTCACCTTCAATGGATCCTTTTCTCAGATCATCTGTGCCTCTCTTTGCCTCAGGAAAATGTCTTTTGGTTACTTCCTCAATTGTCTCCTTCCCTCTGTCTTCTCTGCCTCTTTCCTGGATCCAGACATCTGGGTCTAGAGTTATCTTCATGTTATTTTTATTTTATCCTATGTTTTCCATCTGTCAGTCTTTACACTCTGCCCTAAAGGAGATATTTTTCAACATTATATCCCAGACATTCAGCTTTCTTTTCAAAAATTCTAGATTATTATTTTTGAAAATCAAAGTAGTATATGAGGATTGTTTTATAAGCAAAATATAGCTTATATAGTTTACAGTAAAAATAGCACTGTCCCACAATTTCTTATTCCTAATCCTCCCCCTAAACTTTTTTTTTTTTTTTTGAGACAGAGTCTTGTTCTGTTGCCCAGGCCAGAGTACAGTGGTATGATCTCGGCTCACTGCGCCTCCACCTCCTGAGTTCAAGAGATTCTCCTGCCTCAGCCTCATGAGTAGCTGGGACCACAGGCGTGTACCACTACGCCTAATTTTTGTATTTTTAGTAGATATGGGATTTTACCATGTTGGCCAGGCTGGTCTCCAACTCTGACCTCAGGTGATCCAACCGCCTCAGCCTCCCAAAGTGCTGGGATTACAGGGGTGAGCCACCATGCCCGGCCTCGCTAAATTTTTGAACTATTATTTTCCTGGTATTTACTGCCATATTTCTCAACTCTAGATGTTATCTTTTGATGGCCTATCATGGAAGACAAAGATTTATCAACAATACCACCACCATGTCCCCACTGTCATTCTCTGCATTCTGCTGTGATAGTTACTCCCCAACTTTTTGTTAAATTGTTACTCTTTGTTTGGATAAACATGTAAGCTCAATTCATGGTTGAGTCAAAAAGTCCATTATGATTATGTCTGCTTTTATTTTTTCCTGGCATTAATAATTGTTTATTATTATTATTTTTTTTTGCTTAGTTTTTAATATACCTTCTTCTTTTTTTTTTTTTTTTGAGATGGAATTTCGCTCTTAGTTACCCAGGCTGGAGTGCAATGGCGTGATCTTGGCTCACCGCAACCTCCGCCTCCTGGGTTCAGGCAACTCTCCTGCCTCAGCCTCCTGAGTAGCTGGGATTACAGGCACGTGCCACCATGCCCAGCTAATTTTTTGTATTTTTAGTAGAGACAGGGTTTCACCATGTTGACCAGGATGGTCTCGATCTCTTGACCTCGTGATCCACCCGCCTCGGCCTCCCAAAGTGCTGGGATTACAGGATTGAGCCACCGCGCCCGGCCCAATGTACTTTCTAAACCCTCCTAATGGAGCTGAAAAACACTTTTGAATTTGGAAGAGCCCTTGTCCACAGACTGGCTCCTTCCTTTGTTTCTCTCCTTCCTGAGGTGCAAAGACAGAGCAAAGAAAAACAGATTAGAGTGTCAGGCAGACAAGAAAGGCAGGGAAAAGGTGGAATGTTTCCAGGCTCCTGACAAGGAAAAGGGGAAACAGATCCACAGGGATCTAGGGAGCTGGAGTTTTTGAAATCAGTTGTTTGACCTCAGAATATCTCTACAGAAACAGCGTTTTCCATGGTGGGTGGTTCCCAGCCCGTCTATCACCCCAACACACTCCTAAGCTGAACAGGTACAGGACCTTTCCAGAAAAGTTGCAGGACTGGGACGGGCACAGTGGCTCATGGCTGTAATCCCAGCACTTTGGGAAGCCGAGGCGGGCAAATTGCCAGAGGTCAGGAGTCTGAGAACAGCCCGGCCAACATGGTGAAACCCAATCTTTACCAAAAATTCAAAAATTAGCAGGGCATGGTGGTGTACGCCTGTAGTCCCAGCTACTCAGGAGGCTGGGGCAGGAGGATCACTTGAACCTGGGAGGTGAAGGTTGCGGTGAGCAGAGATCATGCCACTGCACTCCAGCCTGGGTGACAGAGCAAGACTCCATCTCAAACAAACAAACAACAAAGTAGCAGTGTTATTTTTCAAGTTTGCAAGAAAATAGAAACATTGAAGCAGCAATAATTTTGCATTTACCTCGTATAGCAGTGCTGGAGGCAGAGAGAGTATTGATGCTTTCTGCTTGGTGAAGACAGCAGTGGGCCAATGGCAAGCCCTCCATCCCCCTAGTGGGTGAATGTGGGTGAGATGGACAGGAGAGAAAAAGAATCCAAGGGGAGAAGGAGATTCGGAGAAGGGAGAAGCCTCCACTGGGCAGAAGCCCTTCCCTGACCTTAATACCCAGCCTTCTCCACCCTTAATCTTGCTAACCCTCCCCAGAACATAGTAGGTGTTCAATGAGTGATATAAGCAATAGCCTCTGTGAGGTCAGAGCCCTTCTCAAGGGTGTGAGGATGGATACCCATAAGTCAGAAGTCTGTAATTTAGGGGTGGTTGAGAAGCACAGCAACAAATGTTTCAGGTATTTTGATCTTTCAGTTCATCTGGGCAAACATGTAAAATCTTTGTATTGTGGAAGAACTAATCGTCCCCTAAGGGCCCTACTGGGGGTTGGCAGATCTCGTGTACCTCTTCTGAGCCACCAGATCTTCTCTTTCTTCCTCACCAAACCCAGGAAGGGGTCATACTCCTTTCTGTGGGTGGTGGAGAGAAGAAAGGCAGGGGAACACTTAGGGGTTATTAGCTTTTAACAGAACCACATTTTAGTTGGTTGGAAGCCTAGTAATGAGCAGGGATGATCACAGAGGCCTCACCTCACACCTTGTCCTGACTTCATCTGGACTGAGTGGACCCAAGCGTGTTCCAGAGAGCTGGGTGGTGGTGCACCTCCCACAGGCCGCCAGAGCACAGAAAGTCTTACCCTGCCCGGGCCCGGCTTTGTGCATTTTCAAGTATTCTGTCCTGGTGGCTCCAGGGAATATAATTCTTAGTCCCCAGAATACCAGTCTAGACTAGCTCTGTTGTTTAACACTTGCCTCTATTAGAATATCTTGTGATAGCTGTTTGTTAAATTTTGTTAACCTTGCCTTGCACATAGTAGGTGATCAATAAGTAACTGTATGAATTAATAAACTCGGATCCTTTCTCAGCATCTAGCTCTGCAATGTGCCTGGAGAATAAGTGACAATCTTTCTCTGCTGTCACCACTCCTCCCCTCTGGGATGTATGCTGAGCACCTTCCAGAGTCTCTGCATTTCCGCGGGGAGGTGCTTGTGCACACACATGCACACCTGCACACACGCAGGCTCATACTCACCACACCTGCGCGGGACATGTTCAATGCTCCTCTGTGTGTGCTGGCACAGGAACAGGAGAGCTCCTGTCCGCACCCTCTCACTCTCTCTCCAGGGTTGTGTCCAGAAATATGCTCCAGTTGCCTTTCAGTGTCTGCGGGCAACAACATCAAGCATCATGACCAACATCACAGCACAAGTCCTTCCTATGTGCTGGGCACTGTTCACTGCTTTTCAGTTACTTCCAGCAACAACCCTAAGAAGTAGGTCTGATTATCCGATTTTAATGCTGAAGTCACTGTGACTCAGAGAAGTTAATTTGCCTGAGATCACACAGATGAGCCCAGATACAACCCCAGGCCTTTCCAACACATATCTGTATACATAATTACGCCGTCATTCTTGAGCATCAAAGGGAGTTCAGCAAACAGAGGAAGGAGCTGGGGTTCTGACACACTACATGTCAGGGCCACCAGAGGCCGCTGTTTCCCCATGCTTGGGGCAGGAACGCAGCCAATCCCCTACAGACCTCAGGAACGCAGCCCGAGTGTGTGGCCTTGGGAACACAAAGGAGTCCCACAAAATTCATACCCAATAGGGCCCACCTCACCTTGCTTCAGCACAGTCTTCAGCCCACCCTCACCCCCACAACTTGGCATAGGAGCATGGGGAAGTTGGCAGTTGCAGATACCAAAGCAGAAGTCTGAATTGGAACATGTGATTCTTCTGCTCTGTCAGAAATTCTTCCAGTTGTAGGGCCTGGCCTCCTGATTTTCAGGCAAGGCTAACTGCTGGGGCCCTTCTAAGAGCAGAAAGCTTCTCAGAGACGGACTCCCGGGGTGAGAGGACACTGCTTAGGTCAGTGGCCTCCAAATTGGGGTATGTAAAATGATCTGTTGGGGTACAGAAAGAAAATAATAGAACCTTTATGTGTGTATTTATAATTTTAATCTAAAAATAAGAGCTGATGCAGTGTCATGGGTCTGTAGTCCCACTACTTGGGAAGCTGAGATGGGAGCATCGCTTCAGCCCAGGAGTTTGAGGCCAGCCTGGGCAACATAGGAACACCCTATCTGTAAAATAAGTAAATAAATGACAATGTGACTTCACTGTTTTGTTTGTTTGTTTTTTGTTTTGAGACAGAGTCTTATTCTGTCACCCAGGCTGATCGCACCAGGAGTGCAGTGGTGCAGTCTCGGCTCACTGCAACCCCCACCTCCCTGGCTCAAGCGATCCTACCAGTTCAGCCTCCCAAGTAGCTGGGACTACAGATGCCTGCCACCACACTCAGCTAATTTTAATGTTTTATATTCAGATTGGTGCTGGCTCTGTCACTGGTTTGTATTTCAAATAGTCCTGAGTCAGCAAAGTATGTGTGGTGAACTGAGAGAAGAATGGGGGTGCCCTGACAGGAACAGGCCTCAGCACAGTTGGCCTGGCTCCTCCTGTATGGGATTTATGCTGGCTATACCAAACGTAAGGAGATAACACATAAATGAACCAGAGTCATCCTCACGGAATTGACAAGTAGCTTCTAAGGATTCCTATGGAGAATACAAGGTTTGATGGTAAAGTGATCAGTATCTGCACATTCGAACCAGAGGAAGATGCCTGAGCTGCCACTTCCGCTTCTTGTGGGAACTCTTAGCTGGCTTATGACATAAAAATGACATTCTAAATAGACCTTTTAAAGTACCCATCTTCCAAATATAAACCTGTCAAAATTATTTGAAATTATATTATCACTTACGATGAACCTTGCTGTAGTAACAATGAATCACTGTATCTTGATACAGTAACAGCTAGTGACAGAAGTGCAGGCATATAGTGGGTGTGTCAGGGTACAGGCAAAACCCTATTTGGAGGTGGAGGCACAGATCAAAAGGCCACCGGAGTACGCTGCAGCCAATAGTTCAGCGTTCCTGTCTTTACCATTCTTTTTTTTTTTTTTTCTTTTTGAGATGGAGTTTCGCTCCTGTTGCCCAGGCTGGGGTGCAATGGTGCGATCTCAGTTCACTGCAACCTCTGCCTCCTGGGTTCAAGAGATTCTCCTGCCTCAGCCTCCTAAGTAGCTGGAACTACGGGAGCTCACCACCAAGCCCAGCTAATTTTTGTACTTTTTTTAGTAGAGATGGGGTTTCACCATGTTGGCCAGGGTGGCCTCCATCTGTTGACCTCGTGATCCACCTGCCTCGGTCTCCCAAAGTGCTGAGATTACAGAGGTGAGCCACCGCGCCAGGCCCCATCTTTACCATTCTTTGTTTGGAGCTAAGGGGCTGAGCTGCTGGGTTTGTGAAGACTGTTGCTGACATTGCTCAAGGGCTAGGCATTGGAACTATGACCCTTGGGGATTTTGGTTTCAATTCCAATGGTGGCATATAAAGTCAGGTGGTTTTTGTTTTTGGTCTACTTTGTGAGTCTCCAATTCCTGTAAAGAAAGGAGGGGAGGAAGAGAAAAGGGAGGAGGAAGCAGGCTGGAGCCTTGCATTGCTTGGTGCTCTGTGACGCTCCCTCGAGTTAGACTTTGTGTGCATTTTCCCATTTTTGCGCAATGGAGGAGACTCCTTCCGGATCCCTTTTCTTAAGTTCTTCCTTTCAGGAGTAGATTTTTCTCATGGCATTTGTCTGAATCTTGACAGAAAGATGATTCTTCTTTTTTTTCTTTCTCTGAGACAGGATTTCACTCTGTGAGTGCAGTGGTACAATCACAGCTCACTGCAGCCTTGATCTCCCTGGCTCAAGGGATCTTCCCACATCAGCTTCCCAAGTAGCTGGGACCATAGGCATGTGCCACTATGCCTGGCTGATATTTTTTTGTAGAGGATGGGGTCTCACTATGTTGCCCAGGCTGTTCTTGAACTCCTTGGCTAAAGCGATCTGCCCACCTCAGCCTCTCAAAGTACTGAGATTACAGATTTGAGATAGTTAAATGAACTTTCTAAGAGGACTTCCTGAGAACAAACATAAGGTTGTCTGTATAAGTTCTTGTCAAAGCGTCAGTACTCCTTAAGATGATTTAAGCATGTAGAGTCCTGGGCTTTGCTTCTGGCCTCCCAGCTCAGACTCTATGAGCTCACCCAGGAAAAGGGATTTTCAACAAGCCCCTCCCTCCACATCCCACAAACTAGGGATTTTGAGAATCATTATTCTGTCTAATGACATTTTTGAAAACTCTAGTCTTTCAAAGAGTTTCTTATTTGAATTTATTTCTCTTACTATAGAATAGGGAAGGCCTGGGGGTCGTTTATTCATTTTCAGCACAAGGATGAAGTGAGGCTCTGAAGAGGTCAGCCATTCATGAGTATGCAGGAAAGGTAACAGGAGATGGAGCGGGTCCTCCCTTGGAACCAAGCCCTCCCAGCCCAGTTCTGCTGCACACACTGGACACACGTGAGTGTGGGGAGTGATGTGACACTTCAGTGAGGAGGGCCCTGAATTAAAGTAACTCCAAGAGAAGGGGCTGAATTTCTGAGGCCAATTCATCCCCAAAACCAGATCCCTACCTGGGCCCAGTGGGAAATCACAACCCCACTCATCTTCAGAAAGGGATCTTGGCACGCAAGGCTTAAATGCTATTCAGTCTAACCACATGACTGGCCAAATCCCTGGAGGTTTTTAGCAGAATATCAGCACAATGGCATGTTGGCTGCAGAATACTAAAAAGGACTCTAGGCTGGGTGCAGTAAGTAGCTCGCGCCTGTAGTCCCAGTTACTAGGAGGCTGAGGCAGGAAGATGGCTTGAGCCTGGGCCTATGAGGCTGCAGTGAGCCAGGATAGCACCACTGTACTCTAGCTGGGTGTTAGAGGAAGACTGTGTCACACAGACACACACAAACACGGGACTCTAGAGTAGAGGCCAGAAAGTTCCTTCTCCCGGCAGAGTCTCCTCCCTGCCTCTGCTGCCCCTGGACAGCAGCTCCTTCCAGAAGGCCCACCCTGTCCTGCTCTGCCCTGGGCGGGTCCAGCAACCCTTGCGGTCCTCGGATTGCACACCGGGGCTGCTTCTGCCTTGTCACTTATCACTCTGCACTGAAATGGCCAGGCGTCTGCTTCCCCCAGGGGACAGTGAGTCTCTTGGAGGTAGGTGCTGGGTTCCGTAAGTGTCTGTAAAATGAACAGACTCCTCACGGGGGTCTTCTCTTGTCCCTGACATAGTCATCATCACCTCAAGGACCCTCACACCCCACTGAGACAGAGCCGTGGCACTGCCACTGGATGAACTGCCAGGGTATTGTAAAATGTCTAGAATGTCCTCTTCTGTGTCACAGGGAAGGGACAGACCTTGAGCCAGGGCTGCAACCTCAAATCAGGGCTGCATGGCCACTTGCCACCTGGTCACTCTGGGCCCACCTCCAGATATTGCAGGCAACACCCCTGCCAGGTAGGAAGGGGGCCACTTTATTTTCCTGCTCTCAGAGGCTACAAAACCAACCAAGCAAGGCAAGTCAGCCATCGGGCTCAGCCTCCCCACCCACCCTCCAGGCCAGGTGTCTGCCAATGAGAGCCTGGGTTCTGCTTTCCCGCCTTTCCTGGCAGCACAAACCATGCTCAGGATGGTGAGCAATGCAAGTTCCAGGCACGCCTTCCTGCATTGCTGGGTTCCCAGGTGTCACTTCACCCGCAGGGTGAGTCCTGCACAGCTCTGTGGGCTGACACACACGCAGATCTCCCCACGCAAATACTGTTAGGCCGTGTGGCACCTTTCCCACTGAGAAAGCTCCCCGTCAGCAAGCTGGGGAGTGGGTGAGAGCCCATGCCGTGCCCGGCCGGGGCGGCACACACTGGCCGGGAGCCTGGGCAAGGCCCCCTGCGGCAGCAAGCGGCCAGCACACACTCGCGCCTCGAGTCCTTCCGCAGGCCTGCGGTCTGGCCTTGGGAAAAGCCCGTTTGCTCACCTGGTCCCGCGGTGGTTCCACGTGGGCGCAGCTGCGCACGTGCTGGTGCGTGCGATCCGAGTGGTTTCCACCCCGCCGCGGAGACCCCCAGCCCAGCGGTTGTAGACTTTCTTGGGGCCTCGACTCCCCCTAGGAGCCTGGTCCGCACTACGGGGGAGCGGCGCGTTATCCGGCGGGCCGGGCGGACACTCCTGCAGACCTCCTTTGGCCCATTTTCTCTCAGTTTCCAACCCAGAGCTGCAGGGACACGGGCGCGCTGCGTTTCCTCCGCTGAGCCCTCCGCAGGGCCGCCGTGCGGGCGGGCAGGGCCGAGGCGGCAGCGGGGCCGAGGCCTGAGGCGCCTGCGCGGGAGCCGACCCCGGGCGCCGGGAGCCGCGGCGGGAGCGCGGAAGGGTGCGGGCGTTACAGAGGGCCAAGGCCGCGCCCGGGGGGACGGGGAGGCCGGGAGAGGAAGCCGCCCGGGGGCGGGGTGTTTGGTCACCAAGGCTCTGAGGGACCGTGAAAGCTTTTTACCTGTTTTCATTGGGAGCAAATAACAAAACTGAAAACGCCGGAGGAGTGGGGCTGCAGCAATGGTGCGGGGAGGCCGGACGCTTCCCGGTGAAGAGCGGGAGGGGACTCCCAGACCCAAAAGGCGCGCTGGGCACGGAGTGGGGCAGCCGCCAGGGGGCGCCCGCACGGGCTCAGGCTCGGGCTCCGGGCGCGGGAGGGGCGGGGCGGGGCGGGGTCCGGTCCGGGGCTGCGCTCTGGCCGCGGCGTGAAGAATGGGGCAGCCGCCAGGGGGCGCCCGCACGAGCTCAGGCTCGGGCTCCGGGCGCGGGAGGGGCGGGGCGGGGCGGGGCGGGGTCCGGGGCTGCGCTCTGGCCGCGGCGTGAGGAATGGGGCAGCCGCCAGGGGGCGCCCGCACGGGCTCAGGCTCGGGCTCCGGGCGCTGGAGGGGCGGGGCGGGGCGGGGCGGGGTCCGGGGCTGCGCTCTGGCCGCGGCGTGAGGAATGCGGCCTTTGGCTGGTCCCAGGCCGGCATTCCGGCCGGCGCAGGAATGTGAACAGTGTGTTCACTGCGCGCTCTGAGCGCAAAACGGTTCTCCTCCCCTTGGAGAACGCTGGCCCCCTCTGAGCCGCACCCCCCGACCCCCTGGCACGTCCGTCCGTCCGGGTACTCGCAGGAGGCACCGGACAGGGGTGCGGCGGGAGGGAAGCCCGCAGGGGTGCGCTCATGCGCTGAGAAAGCCTGGCCAGCGGCTGAAAGGGGAGATAGGACCTGCCCCCTCCCCGTCGTCAGCCTCAAGGGGCACAGGGTTCAGATTTCAAAATGTGCCCATTTAGGGGGCGTGTTGTGAATGGCAAGACCTGGGGAAAGACGCGGAGAGGAAAAGCGGACAATATAGTTTGGGATTAGGTGCTTTCTGACCGCCCAGGGAGTGACTGAACAGCTAACAGCATTTGACTCATTGATTAACCGACCGTCTGCTACGTGCCAGTCCCTGAGATTAATTTTGGGGGCACACAGGAGAAGTCATCCCCTGTCCTTGAGGGGCTGACCTTCTGATCCTTGAGACTGTCTCTGAAACACCTAGGGAGAGCTGCGGGAGCCCAGGGTGTCGGGGGACACCGAGGAGTAACCCAGATTGGGGGTGGGGCCCCAGGAGGTCTTCCTGGGAGGAGCTGCGAAGTAATTTGGAAGACCAGTAGGAGTCAGCCCAAAAGATGGGGGAAGAGTATTTTAGACAGAGGGAACCTTGTGGAGGAAGAGCCTATGGTCCGACTGGCCCCCAAACACAGCCTAAGTCTGCTCCAGGCCTCTCTCCATGCCTGCCAAAGGCCCAACTGAGTCACAATAAGGGTCGGGGTGTCCACGTCAGTCCACCCGTGATGTCAGTTGGTCTGTGGAGCCCCTCTTCTGCAAGAGGCACAGCAGTGGCCTGTGAGGAGTGAGAAGAGAATCAGGGCTCAGCATGCTGCTGTGGGAGTATTGTGGGGACTGGCAGATAATCCCCATAAAGCATCTGGCATGGGGCCTAGCACCTAGTAGGTGTATACGTTGGCTCTGTATACATTGGCTGGTCTCTCCACACCTTCCTGATTGACCGATTCCCCTTCCCCTTCGTGGTACTGGTGTCTGGTTCTGAAAAGGCAGCTGTCCAGCTCTTCATCCCTGGGGAGGGACCTGGTCGAGGGGAAGACCATGCAGGTCTAGTCATGGACCGTCCTGATTTTTGTCCCTCCCTGGTTTGTGGGTGCATGCAGCACATGAGACTGGCTTGGTAGAGGCCATCATAAAGGTCCTGGAATACATCCAGGGCACCCGGTGCTGTGGGCAAGGAGGAATTGGAGCAGAGAAGGGCCTTGCTTGCAGGTGCAGCGTGGGAGATTGGCCCATGGGCTGAGAACAGGATGAATGAAGCAAGGAGGGTCAGGGTCAGGAAGGCTGAACTTGGGCAGTATCCAGGAAAGGACTGATGGGAGCTCGGAGGGCAGGGACTGAAAGCAGAGCTGGGAGACTGTCACTGGGGAGGCAGAGGAGACCAGACCCTTCCGCTGATTAGCTGCAAGGTGGGGCCAGGACTCTAAGCCCCCTACTGGATCCTCACCCCGCTTGGCTCAGTATGGATCTGAGCACACGAGGCCCCAGGGGATCATAGTCTCTGTGTGCCCCAAATGTCACTGAGTGATGGAACAGGAATGTTTATATCCAGAAGTTCTTTGTCAGCTCCCCCTTCCCAGGAATGCACTGGGACCTAAATTCTTGTGTGCAGAGGAAAAGTGCAGGCCTCTCCAGCATTGTTCTCGGCAAACACAGGAAGATGGGTTTCCTTTAGCTTTGTGGTGCTGACATCTGAATCCGGACCCCTCCCCCAGCCTTTGGGGTCAGGGAGGGAGGCAGAGGACCAAGCAGTCGATGGAAAATAAACACCCACCTCTGCTTTTTTGACTTATTTCATGTTCTTAGAATTTCCTCTCTTGGATTCTGGCTTTGTTATTTTAAAATTCCACACGTTGGTTAGGGTTGAGAAAATCCCCTGTTGCTATTGCTATGGAGAGGCAGCGCTACACTGGGGGCACAGAGTCTTGGCGCCCCCAGAGAAGTAAGCCAGCCAGCGGGCCTGCAGCCCAGTCTCCAAGTGAGTTCCTGAGTCAGCCTGTGTGCGGGAGGCTCTCGGGGATGGGTGTGTGTGTCTCAGTGTGAGCATGTGCTAGTCACACAGCTGGGATGTGGCAGTGTTGTGGTTCCAGCTCTCTGGGCTGGAGCGACACACTGCGGTAGTGATGGCTCCATTTGGGGACTTCCAAAGGGGCTTCCAGGTGGGCCTGGGCAGTGCATAAACTGAGAGGACAACTCCAGCCCACCAGAGCCCTGCCCCACACACACACACACAGGACTCAGGCTGCTGCCTCCTCTGAACTCCATGCTGCGGACATCTGGTCCTGTGCTGCCCTTCCACTGAGGCCTCTGCCTTTCCTCCTCCTCTCTTGTTACCCATTCCCTTTTCCTTCAGGGGATGTGTACAAAGATTTAGGCACAAGAATAATCATTGCAGTGCTTCCTGCTTTCACAATTTATTCATGCATTCATCCATTCTTTCATCCATCCATTCAGTCATCCAACAAATATTTATTGAGTGCTTACCAGGTACCAGGCATTGTACTGGATTCTGGAAATACAGAGACAGAGAAACTGGAAAACTGGAAACAACCTAAGGAGCCCAACAATTAGTGGCATAAAGTCTGGAGGGTCCACATGACACAGGGCTGGGATGAGGGTGAAGCAGGTGACGTAGGAGTACCCCAAAACCCCATAATCAAGACAAATGATAGTTTAATGTGACTTTTTCAAAATAAAAATTAATCCCTGGTGAAACAAATATCAAACTTGTAAATAAAGACAGGCTCAGTAACAGTTCTGTGATAGGTCATGCTTGGATCTGGAGGAAAGGAAAAATCAGTCATACAATACATTGATAGAATGTCACGCAAACATTAGGATATGTCAAGGAAGTTTGCTTACTGATGTGTAAAGAAATTCATGGCATGTTGTTGAGTGAAAAAAGGGAGATCATAGAGCCATACATAAAGTATGATCCAATTAAAAATATATCTAGGTACTGGAAACTCTGAAAGAGCCTATGTCTAGATGTTAACAGCTCAACAGCTCCTTCCTCTGGAATTAAGTTATTTTATTGCCTGCCTTTTGCCTATCCGTGTTTCCTGGCTATTTTAATGGCAAAGATGTAATATGTGTATAATTTTCTCAAAGATATTTTTCTAAGATGGAGTCTTGCTCTGTTGCCCAGGCTGGAGTGCAGTGGTGCGATCTCAACTCACTGCAACCTCCACCTTCCAAGTTCAAGCAATTCTCCTGCTTCAGCCTCTTGAGTAAGTGGGCGCACGCCCGGCTAATTTTTGTATTTTTGACAGAGATGGGGTTTCACCATGTTGACCAGGCTGGTCTCAAACTCCTGACCCAGTGATCTGCCTGCCTCAGCCTCCCAAAGTGCTGGTATTACAGGCCTGAGCCACTGCACCCAGCCTCAAAGATTTTTTTTTTTTTTTTTTTTTTTGAGACAGAGTTTTGTTCTTGTTGCCCAGGCTGGAGTGCAATGGTGCCCTCTTGGCTCACTGCAACCTCTGCCTCCCGGGTTCAAGCGATTCTTCTGCATCAGCCTCCTGAATAGCTGGGATTACATGTGTGTGCCACCAAGCCAGGCTAATTTTGTATTTTTAATAGAGACAAGGTTTCTCCATGTTGGTTAGGCTGGTCTCGAACTCCTGACCTCAGGTGATCTGCCTGCCTTGGCCTCCCAAAGTGCTGAGATTACAGGTGTGAGCCACTGTGCCTGGCCTCGAAGATATTTTTTTAAAAACGGGAGCATTGCAGTAGAGCATGCTGCTCTGTAGAGACTCCCCACATCACTCCCTTCTCAATGCTGAGACTGAGGCAAGGCTGGGATAACTCTCCCACTTCCTAGATGAGAAAGCTGGGGCTTGGAGAGGCTGAGGCATGTAGTGGCGCCAGCCTCTGAAGGCAAGAGAGCCCTAGGGGTCCACATTTTGCCCCATAGCATGGCTGCGGCTTTTGCGTGCCAGCTTACGCTGAACTTTCTCGGTCTTGCCCTTTGCAGCCTGGCTGCTCTCCACTGGCCTACCTCTTCCACTGATGTTTTTTTCAACTGAGAAGAGAACTATAGGAAGAAAGCCTGGTTAAATGTGACTGGTCCCATCTCTGGGCCCTCAGTGAATGACAAGTGGGCTTGTGAGTGACTGACTGAGGGAGTGAGTGATCCCAGTTAGAAAGTATTTCCAATGTTGTGTTTTTCTCTTTGGCAAAGGCACACCCTGCAGACTGGCATGAATCATAAGTAATTCCCTAAAGCCCCTATCTGCCTGGAAGTGCCTAGTGGTGTTTCCCACAGTTCAGAAGCCATCAGCCCTGCATGCCAGCAGGCTTAGCTGTTCCCCACCCAGCCACAAACTCTTGCCCATCCCCTGGGGAAACCACTGGAGGGAGAGGAGCTTGAGGCAGAGGTGACACCTCTGGAGACTGCCATCATTCTGGGTTTTTGCTCACAGAAGCCCCAGGGCTGAGATCCTCCCGCTAGGCTCTCTGTGAATTCCTAAGCCTGATGCCTGAGGGCCAGAAGAGAAGCCCTTTCTTTCTTTAGAGGTGGGTTCCCAGGCTTCGGCTTTCTCTCAGGAGTGTGTGGTATCCGCTTGTCTACTAAATGCCAAGAAGCAAGAGTGCTCTTGGTTCTAAGTGTGGGTATAGCAGGTTGCATTTCTCAAAGACGGTGGTAACACTATTGTCTCTGACTATGGCTACTATGTAGACATAACTAAGTTATGATCAGTGACATGCAGGTGGAATTGTTGTGTGGGAATCTCTGGAAAGATGCCTTCAAAGGGAGGTGGAGGGCCCTTCTTGTCCCTTTCTCTATCCTGCTGTCTGTAATAAAGATGTGATGACTAGAGCTCTAGCACCCTTCTTGGACATGAAGACTTGGGGTGGGGGTTATTTGTTAATACCAGAAACCCAGAAGCTATGAATGAAAAGATAAACATATTTGACTAGATTAGAATCTTAAATTTTTGTGGCGAAAGCACAAAGAGAATAGATGAACAGATTTAGAAACCATACTTGTAAATCAGAGGACAAAGGGCACAAAGAATATTTACAAATTGCCAAGAAAAAGATAAATGATTCAATAAAAATACCGGCAATTTATGGAATGGCAGTTTCAAAGAGCCAAAAAAATATGAAAAATCATTAATAGTTAGTGAAATGATTAAGTCAGCCTCAAAAAAATAAAAAGACTGGGAATACCTATTGCTGATGGACCTGCAGAGAAAATTCACGTACAGTGTAACTTGAAATGTGACTTTCTCCAGCTTTAAAAAAAAATCAATTATAGGCCAGGCGCAGTGGCTCACGCCTATAATCCCAGCACTTTGGGAGGCCGAGGCGGTTGGATTGCGAGGTCAAGAGATCAAGACCATCTGGTCAACGTGGTGAAACCCCGTCTCTACTAAAAATACAAAATACTAGCTGGGCATGGTGGCGCATGCCTGTAATCCCAGCTACCCAGGAGGCTGAGGCAGAAGAATTGCTTGAACCCAGGAGGCAGAGGTTGCGGTGAGCCGAGATCGTGCCATTGCACTCCAGCCTGGGTAACAAGAGCGAAACTCCGTCTTAAAAAAAGAAAAAAAGAAAAGAAAAATCAATTATATTGCCTGGCGTAGTGGCTCACACCTGTAATCCCAGCACTTTGGGAGGCTGAGGTGGGCAGATCACCTGAGGTCAGGAATTCAAGACCAGCCTGGCCAAGATGGTGAAACCTCATCTCTACTAAAAATACAAAAAACTAACCAGGCGTGGTGGCAGGAGCCTGTAATCCCAGCTACTTGGGAAGTTGAGGCAGAAGAATCGCTTGAACCCAGGCATCAGAGAATGCAGTGAGCTGAGATTGCACCATTTCACTCCAGCCTGGGCAAAAGATCGAAACTTCGTCTCAAAAAAAAAAAAAAAAAAAAAAAGATAAATATTATATAAAATTAATAATTTTACATTTTATAACTTGTACAAATTATGTCTATATTTCGACCACCAATTCAGTCCTTCTCATCTGTCCTATACAGGATAATGTGTATTACAGAATTGATCATAGTGTCCAAAAATTGGAATTAAAATGAATGTTAGCAAGGCTTAGTGGCTCATGCTTATAATTCCAACACTTTGGGAGGCTGAGGCTAGTGGCTCACTTGAGGTCAGGAGTCCAAGACCAGCCAGCCTGGCCAACATGATGAGACACGATCCCTACTAAAAGTACAAAATTAGCCAGGTGTGGTGGTGCATGCCTATAATCCCAGCTACTCAGGAGGCTGAGGCATGAGAATTGCTTGAACCCCAGAGGCAGAGGTTGCAGTGAGTCTAGATAGTGCCAGCCACTGTGCTCCAGCCTGGCGACAGAATGAGACTCTGTCTCAAAATAAATAAAAATAAATAAATAAATAAATAAAGGGAAGCTGAATAAATTACGGAGCATTTATATTTAGGAA
Organism: Saimiri boliviensis; assembly: GCF_048565385.1. Lineage (NCBI taxonomy): Eukaryota > Metazoa > Chordata > Mammalia > Primates > Cebidae > Saimiri > Saimiri boliviensis. The sequence continues at coordinate 55,227,818 of NC_133457.1, read as the reverse complement.
TGTTATTTATCCATTAAAAATAACAAAGTAGAGATAAACCAGTGATTAATTTTCATTAGTTTTCATTTATGAATTAAAAAAACAAGATAAGGAAAAGTGTATACATTAGTTAGGCAAAACAGTGATTTAAAACCTATGTGTGTATATGTATGTTTTATTAGTTAGAGTTCTGCAAGGATCAGTGACCAAGATGGGATTCCATTTGCAAGGTATCTATTGGAAAAAGCTGCTGTGATTGAATAATGGGAGGTGCCTTCTCAGAGCTGCAGCATATTCACACATAAGGCTGTATGTGTGTATATGGGTAGATACATATGTATGTGTATCATATATGTGAATATGTATGTATTATACATTTATTTATATATGTGGATATATGTATATGCATATGCAAATTGTGTGTATACATATGGCTATGTTTGTGTGTGTTTATATGTTCATATATATTTGTATATGTAGGCTTGGAGAAAAGTATAGAAGGATATGCAGCAGGTTATTATAATACACAGGTTATGTGGAAGGAGACTCCTACAAAAAAAAAAAAAAAAAGAAGGAAAAATTGCGGTAAATCCCCTCACATTTCAGACTTCTGTATTCAATTGCCCATACCACACTTGAAAAAGTTTTAATGCTTTACACCAGGTGCGGTGGCTCATGCCTGTAATCCCAGCACTTTGGGAGGCTGAGGCAGGTGGATCACCTGAGGTCAGGAGTTCAAGACCAGCCTGGCCAACATGGTGAAACCCAGTCTCTACTAAAAATACAAAAATCAGCTGGGCATGATGGCACACACCTGTAATCCCAGCTACCCAGGAGGCTGAGGCAGGAGAATCACTTGAACCCGGGAGGTGGAGGTTGTGGTGAGCCAAGATCATGCCACTGCACTCCAGCCTGGGTGACAGAGCAAAATTCTGTCTCAAAAAAAAAAAAAAAAAAAAGGAAAAGAAAGAAAAAATTTAATACTTTATAAAATGAATTCCTGAGTTTGCCCACCTCCTCAGATCAAACCTACTGCCCTCCCCAGTCTGACTCCTGTTTCCCTGTCCATGACCTGTTTTCTTCCTGCAGGAAGCCTTTAGATTCTTTCCTTTATGCCAGGTGCTCTGGAGTCTCCCCACCACTTGTCCTGCTTTGGGTCTTGCCCCATTTATTTTACTGAGTACCTGATGGACACTTAAATCCTTAGGTTCTGGAATCTGACACCCTCACTCTCAGGCTCTGCTGGGGAGATGTGACTGAGGAACAGTCCGAGGGGTGGCTCTTGCCCCTTCCTGGGGAAAGGTGCGTGGAAGGCTGATGGGGAGACCTGCCTTTCTCACCAATTGGCCCATCTGAGTTCTCACCACTGAGTCACTCTCATTATCTCCACTTTTCTAGGGAGGAGGCCTCACCACTGAGCCTAGAGCGGCACAGTGAGTCAGAGATGAGGCTTTTGTCCCACCTGCCCCAACCCTCCAGCTCTGCTTCCCAGGTCTGAGTTCCCAGGCAGCCTGGCACAGCCAGTGCCAGCAAGAGGGTGGGTCAGGCTTCAGGACAACCCAGCACTGAGGACATCTAAAACAGTCTTCATTTGTTTATTTATTGTTCATAGGGTCCAAAAGTTGGAATTAAAGTGAATGCTGAATAAATTATGGTGCATTCATACTTAGGAATGTTATGCACCTATTAAAGAGAATGAAATAGAGGTAAACCAGTGATTAATTTTAATTAGATATTTATGAATAAGAAAAGAAAGATAAGGAAAAGTGTTTACATTATTTAGGTAAAACCATGATTTAAAATCTATGTGTGTATATGTATGTTTTGTTAGTTTGAGATTACCAAGGATCAATGACCAAGAGGAGGTTCCACTTGCAACAGATTAATCAGGAAAAGCTCTGGGAAAAACGTGTGTATATGAATATTTTATTCCATATAAAATATATAGAATAAAATATCTTTAGATGGAATGAAATATCCATATACTTTACAATGTTTGGACTGAAATACAGTGAAATTCCCCCTCCCAGTTTGGCTGCCCTTTTTTAGAGGCAACAGGTGCTAGTTTCTTGTGTATACTTCAAGAGACATTTTAATGCAAAAAAAAAAAAAAAAAAAAAAAAGATGATCTTACAGCCCACAATCCCTTCTCTGGAACCCTTGGGGGCAGGTGTATTCTGGAATTGCGAAGTCAAGGAGTGTGGAAAGGTAGTGTGTGTATTCTGTCACACTCCCAGCAGAGCATGTGATAAAATACACAAGTATTTCTTTTCTTTTTTTTTTTTTTTTGAGACGGAGTTTCACTCTTGGTACCCAGGCTGGAGTGCAATGGCGCGATCTCGGCTCACCGCAACCTCTGCCTCCTGGGTTCAGGCAATTCTCCTGCCTCAACCTCCTAAGTAGCTGGGATTACTGGCACGCGCCACCATGCCCAGCTAAGTTTTTGTATTTTTAGTAGAGACGGGGTTTCACCATGTTGACCAGGCTGGTCTCGATCTCTTGACCTCATGATCCACCCGCCTCAGCCTCCCAAAGTGCTGGGATTACAGGCTTGAGCCACCACACCCGGCGATACACAAGTATTTCTGCACCAAGTAAAATCAATAAAGCCATAATCTTCCCTAAGTCAGTTCACTTCAGCCAGGTTTTGCTACCACATGTGTTTTTGTCATTTATTTATTTATTTATTTATTTATTTATTTATTTATTTATATTTTTGAGACGGAGTTTCGCTCTTGTTACCCAGGCTGGAATGCAATGGCACGATCTCGGCTCACCGCAACCTCCGCCTCCTGGGTTCAGGCAATTCTCCTGCCTCAGCCTCCTGAGTAGCTGGGATTACAGGCACGTGCCACTATGCCCAGCTAATTTTTTGCATTTTTAGTAGAGACAGGGTTTCACCATGTTGACCAGGCTGGTCTTGATCTCTTGACCTCGTGATTCACCCGCCTCGGCCTCCCAAAGTGCTGGGATTACAGGCGTGAGCCACCGTGCCCGGCTATTTATTTTTTAATTGTGTTCTTTGGAGATTTTTGAACTTCATAATTGTGGATAAGGGAATGTGGACTCGTGTTTGTGCTAGTCTCTTTATTTAAAAATGTGTAGGAGTTGCCGGGCGCGGTGGCTCAAGCCTGTAATCCCAGCACTTTGGGAGGCCGAGGCGGGTGGATCACGAGGTCAGGAGATCGAGACCATCCTGGTCAACATGGTGAAACCCCGTCTCTACTAAAAATACAAAAAATTAGCTGGGCATGGTGGCGCGTGCCTGTAATCCCAGCTACTTAGGAGGCTGAGGCAGGAGAATTGCCTGAACCCAGGAGGCGGAGGTTGCGGTGAGCCGAGATGGCGCCATTGCACTCCAGCCTGGGTAACAAGAGCAAAACTCCGTCTTAAAAAAAAAAAAAAAAAAAAAAAAAAAAAATGTGTAGGAGCATTCTGCACCTACTGGATCAGACTAAAGAGCTTTTGCATTATTATTATTATTATTTTTTGTATCCCCATTACACTAGGTCTCCTCCCTAGTGCATTATACACATGCGCCATGGCCAACTTAGCCTGTTCATGGACATTTGGATTGTGTCCAGTCTTCTCCTCAACTGCATCAGTGCTGCAATGAACAACATCGTGCACTCATTTAACACATGTGCAAGCATATCTGTAGGATAAATTCCTAGTAGTGGAATTGCAGGGTCAATTAATAATAATGATAGTTGACATCTGCATGGGTATTTACTAAGAACTGGGAATTGTTGTAAGTGCTTTACAATAATTAATGTATTTTAATCCTTGCAACAATCTCCTGAGGGAGATACTATTATCATTCCATTTTTACAGATGAGAAAAACTGAAGTACAGAGAAGGTAAAGAACTTGTAGAGCTGGAATTCAAATCGAGGTGTTCTGACTCCGGTCTATGTGCTAACCATTACATTTGACTGCCTTTTGAAGGTCGTGGGAATTAGTAACTTTGACACTGCCAAATTGTCCTCCGCATGGCTTTACCAATTCACATTCCCACCAGGAGCCTGCGAGCCTGCTCGTTTCCCTGCCAACGCTGCGCTGAATCAAACTTTTTGATCTCTGCCAATCTGATAGGCGAAAATGGTGTCTCACTGTAGTTTGACTTGAATTTTTCTTTCTTTCTATTTTTTTTTTTTTTTTTTTTGAGATGGAGTCTTGTTCTGTCGCCCAGGCTGGTGCAGTGGCATGATCTTGGCTCACTGCAGCCTCTCCCTCCTGGGTTCAAGATATTCTCCTGCCTCAGCCTCCTGAGTAGCTGGGATTGCAGGCACCAACCACCACACGTGGCTAGTTTTTGTATTTTTAGTAGAGACTGGGTTTCACCATGTTGGTCAGGCTGGTCTTGAACTCCTGACCTCTTCTCTCCTTGGCCTCCCAAAGTGCTGGGATTACAGGCATGAGCCACCATGCCTGGCCAAGCTTGAATTTCTTGTACTGTGAGTCAGGTTGAGTGTCTTTTCATCTAAGGGTCTTTTGGACTTCCTTTCCATAAACTGGCATTTCATATCTTCTGCTCCCTTTTTCGGTTTGGTTATATCTGTGACTTGTATTGAGCTTTTTATGTCTTAGGAAGATTAGCCTTTAGTGGTTCGAAAGGTACAGATCTTTGCCTAGCTAGTCATTTATCTTTTGATTTTGCTGGAGATGGGTTTTGGACAAAGTATTAAGAGGAGAGAAACAAAAGAAAGGGGCTTCAGTGTTGGGAACTGAAGGGAGGGAGAAGACAGAGCAGATCGCTGGAAAGAGGCACCCTCTGCCTGGTGAGGCATCAGGGAAGGAAGGTGATGGGGACAGTGAGAAGGGCCCCTTATGGGGACAGGCACAGAGGGTTCAAATATGCCAAGTGTGGCCCACTGAGACTGGAGGCTGGGAGGAAGGAAGACTTCATGACAGACACAAGGGTGCGTTGCCCAGATACACTGCTCCAAGATGTGCCCAACAGAAGACACATTGCCCCAGTAAAGGACTGCCCAGCTGCAAGGCTGTGCTCAGTGGGCAGCCTACCACTGTTGGCTCCTACAGGGCCTGCTCAGCTTTTAGACCAAGTTTATTATTTTCTTTGAGTGCCCCTGGCCAATGACTGAGCAAGACGGTGGTACCAGGGCCCGGCTGTTCCACTGTTTCCACATTTCCAACGTGGGAGTCCTTTAGTGGGTTGTTTTTGTTCTAGCTCCCTAGGTGACTGGCAGAGTCAGGTGTGCAGGTCTGAGAGCTCCACTCTTGCTATTGTCCCATTTCGTTCACAAGTGTTACCCTTGCCCTTCCTAATCTTGTATTCCTAACTCCGTCTCAACATCAGCTTCCTGGAAAACACAAGCAGCCCAGACTTTGAAAGTCTTTTGGTAAAAATTGACATACTTTTTTTTTTTAAAGTCACTGAAATATATTTCATACTGTCTGAGCCTAAAGATTTGTTTGTTTTCTATCTGGTGGTGGCTATACATGTCCTTTGGCTTGGACATAAAGTGAAAATGTTGGCCTGTGTGTAAAGGCAGCTGAGTTTGGCCCTCCCAGTAGCCAGGGGGAATCTGACCTCAGCTCAGGACCTGGAGGAGTGGCATGGAGTGGCCAGTTACCACTGGGTGGAAGCATGAATTGGGTAAGATGTGTGGGAGCACCCTTGATGCCAGCCCCAGGCCTGAGAACACACCACACAGGGAACGGGGCATAGAAGCATCTTATTTGGCAGCGGCAGGTGGACCTGGTGGCGGCCGGCCACATCTCCCAGCCCTTCTCTGCCTGGTCCTTTCTTCCCACCTCTGCTCTAGTATCCTGACAGGTCTCCTGCCCTCTGCATGTTGCCAGAGTGATCTGATGACACCACTTCTTAGCTGTAGGCTTTGGATGGTAAAACCTGGAATCCACCCCCTTGGCCCGTGACTCAGGCCTCTTTGTATACTGGCTCCTTTTCAGTTTCTTTTAACTACCCCATCCTTTCCTCCCTATGCTCCATGCTCACAAGAGCTCTTGCCATTCTGAAAACCAGGGGGGCTCTGTGTCCCTTTGTCCCCAACACTGCTAGTCTCCCTGGTGGGAATACCTTCCTGTTTCTCCCCACCCCTCAAGGCTACTCAGTAGATATAAATGCATGTGTTTGGTTTGCCATGTTTGAGTTTCCTGAAGAAACTGTAGTAAATATTTGAAGTGCTTTTAATTAGAAAATACCTTTCATGCCGGGCGTGGTGGCTCAAGCCTGTAATCCCAACACTTTGGGAGGCCGAGGTGGGTGGATCACAAGGTCAAGAGATCGAGACCATCCTGGTCAACATGGTGAAACCCCGTCTCTACTAAAAAAAATACAAAAAATTAGCTGGGCATGGTGGCACGTGCCTGTAATCCCAGCTACTCAAGAGGCTGAGGCAGGAGAATTGCCTGAACCCAGGAGGCAGAGGTTGCGGTGAGCCGAGATCGCGCCATTGTACTCCAGCCTGGGTATCAAGAGCGAAACTCCGTCTCAAAAAAAAAAAAAAAAATACCTTTCATTGCCTACTGCCCTGTAGAACTACCACATCTTTGAAGATTTTCACTGCAGAGACTGGACCACGTGAGAGTTAGGTTGTATAGGTTACACATACCATCTTGAGAGACAGCCTGAGAAGCATTTCTTGGCCATTCTTCTTATACCATTCCTAGCATATGTATCTCTAGGACCACAATCACTGATCACCAACAAAACCACTAATTTGTATCAGACATTCTTTTAACTCTCTTACCAAGATTGCTTGAATGTTGAAATGCGCTAGGTTGTTAAGTCAGACAGAAAACACTAATTGAGCATATACTGTGGGCAGTGCATTGTGGTAGGTGGTAGGGCAGCAGGTTGTGAGAAAGCATGATGGACAACATCGTACTTGCCCCCATGGGAATGGATTGCTCAACTGGACACGCAAACACCTGTCAGCTGATGGCCATGTATGGCTATGCAGGTCCTCATTGACAAGGGCCCTTGGAGAAAGGCAGTCTCTGCAATTGGGGCAGCCATGGAGGGCTCCCATCAGGAGGTGGTGATGGAGATGGATGTAGGGGAACGGCAGGGATTCGGAGAGACTAGAGGAGCGAAGACAGCCTCTAGAGAGAAGGTGGCTTGATGAATCACTCAGGAGGAGCTCTAGTTATTTTGTTTGATGAGCCTGGGATGTATCAGATATCTCTTTAAAGCACCGGTTCTCAAGCCTGGCTGAATATTTTAATTACCTGGAAATGTTTAGAAATACAAATACCTGGGTCCCACCTCCAAAGAGTTCAACCGGATTGTCGTGGGGTGTGGCGTGGGCACTGGGACTTTAACAGCTTTCCAGGATGGTCAGATGGTGAGAGCACTCTCCTGCCAGGCCTCCAGCTCACTCCTGTCAGGCTCTGACACTTCCGAGGCAAGCCTCTCACGCCATCTCTTAAATCCCACTCACACCCCTGGCCTCAGGTTCCCAGGAGGATTTCTTTGCCTGCTTCGCATTCAGGTAGTCACAAGGTAGTCCCCTGAGCCACAGGCTGTTTGGCTTTTCCTCTGCCTCAGTGCCCCTCTTCTGGTGCTTTCCTGGAGCTCTGATGAAGCAGTGGGCGATTCCATGTGGTCCAGCTATGGGCATTTCCAGAGGGCCTGGGGCTGAGCTCCCTGAGGGCACATCTACACACACCCGCTGGGCAGGGGACCTGTGTGCTGGTCACAGATGTGGCGCCGGAAGGGGATTTTTCTCTTGCTGTATTTCCTGCCATTGAGCAGGACCTGAATAAAGTCCAGCTCCCCTTTTGAGGCCATCTTTGCTGAGTGGTCTCAGGAATGCCATTCCTCATTTCAGGGAATTCTGTAGGTGGGGCTGCTGGCCCCCAGCCAGTGCGTCTAATGGTGTACATGCACCAGTCACAGTTTGAGCCCCTCCTGGAAGCCACAACTCTGCTCCTCTTCAGCAGTGCAGCAGGCATCCGACTGGCTGCAGGAAAGAGGACAGAGGGTTGACATGATTTTCTGGCAAGAAAGATTGCTCCACTCAGGGGTTTACGATCAAGGTGGGAGATAAAACGCTCTGGCTCTTGAGGCCTTTTCATTTAATTATTAATTCAGAAATATCTTTAGGGATTTTGTTTTTAAATGATACATATTCTTTCTTAAAAGAAAAAAATGCCCAGGCACGGTGGCTCACGCCTGTAATCCCAGCACTTTGGGAGGCCGAGGCGGGTGGATCACGAGGTCAAGAGATCGAGACCATCCTGGTCAACACGGTGAAACTCCATCTCTACTAAAAATACAAAAACTTAGCTGGGCATGGTGGCATGTGCCTGTAATCCCAGCTACTCAGGAGGCTGAGGCAGGAGAATTGCCTGAACCCAGGAGGCAGAGGTTGCGGTGAGCCGAGATCGTGCCATTGCACTCCAGCCTGGGTAACAAGAGCGAAACTCTGTCTCAAAAAAAAAAGAAAAGAAAAGAAAAGAAAAAAACGCAAGCAGCAACATACCCAGAAGAAATGGAAAACCACTGACCAGAGAAAGCCTTTGGCATTAATGCTTTCCAGGCCTCTGAGAAACCCATTTCTGCTGGCACTGAGTGCGTGTTTCTCCGGGCAGGGGCAGGGATAACATGACCCTTGAAAGCACTCGAAGCCCTGGGTTACATAAGTAATGTGATGACTCTCTCCATAGAGCCCCTCTAGAGACATCCCATCGCCCTGCCCTCCTGGAAAGAACATTCAGCGTGTCTCACACCAGAACCCATCCAAGGAGAGAGGAATGCCGAGATAGTGGCTCATCTTCCTCGGTCCCAGAGAGGCTTCGGAGTAGTCCTCTCTGTTGCTTCACAGCCCTCCAACTATGCGAAGAATGCAAACCATTTCCCATGTGACTGGCAACCATGAAGCAATTCTGAGCCCAACCTCCCCAAATATCTGCTTTGCAAACAGATAAAACAGAGAAGCATCCTGAAAATGTGCTGTTGGGTCATTCACCTTAGGCGGTTGTGCTGTCTGCTTGCCTGCCAGGAGGGTTTCTGCTTCCACAGTCCAGCCTGAGCTGCTGGGGAGCCAGTCTGGGATGTGGCCCTGTTCCTTAAGGGGGCAGAACACAGAAAACTCTCTGGAAGGGGCTTCTCAAGAAAATACGGACCAAGCGACGCTGCGGGCTCTTTGAAGGGATCTGGGTCCCATCTCAGTGCTGGACTCATTGCTGGCCAGTCTTTGGGGTCACCTGGGAGCCCTTTGGCTCCTGAGATGTCTGGGCATGGGGCTGCCTTCACCAGCCACAAGATCCCAAACCCACCTCAACCAGCCTTTGGCATCTCCAGTCTGCACCAGCTCTAATTTTGTGTCCTGAGTGGGTGGAGGCAGTGGCAGGGGGAGTGCATGCCAAGCCTGGCAGAGGGAAGGAAGAGGAAGAGGAAGAGGACTTAACTTTCTCAGTAGCTTCAGCCTTCCGAGAAACTCTAGAATGCCTTGCTGACTATGGCAGGCATAATCAGGTCCCAGTGACCTACATACCTTCCAGACACCGGGCGAGTGGGAGCCCTGACTCATGTCAGGAGAGCCTGACAGAGGAAGGGTGGGGGCAAGGAGGATTTATAATCCTGAGACAGTGAAACCACCTAAATATTTAGTGATGACTGAGTCACTGTATGTCCACAGGATGGAATATTATGTCAAAGTGATTAGTACAAAGACTATTTAGCAATATTGCAAGTGTTTATGATATAGTATTAAGTGAACAAAAGGAAGATATATGCCTTTATGGCACCTGAACAAGAGAAGACTGGAAGGGGGAAGGGGATTTTAAAAAATAACAGCTGTGGCCAGGTGCAGTGGCTCACGCCTGTAATCCCAGCACGTTGGGAGGCCGGGCTGGGCAGCATGAGGTCAGGAGACGGAGACCATCCTGGCCAACATGGTGGAACCCCATCTATAATAAAAACACAGAAATTAGCTGGGCATGGTGGTATGCTCATGTAATCCCAGCTACTCAAGAGGCGGAGGCAGGAGAATAGCTTGAACCCAGGAGGTGGAGGTTGCAGTAAGCCAAGATTGCACCACTGGACTTTAGCGAGACTCCTCAAAAAAAAAAAAAAAAAAAAGAACCCAGTTGCTCTGCTACAGTGGTTTCATTAGGAACCTTATTCTTCGAAAAGAAAGCGGCTTTACAGTCAGACAGAGCTGGACTAATAGCTTAGATCTATTTCTTACTAGAAACAATCTTGACAGGTAGCTTAGTGCCATTAGCTTTCCATCTGTAAAATGGGTACAGCAATTCCTGCTTTACAAATTCTTGTGAAGATGAATCTGATTGTGCATTTCTTCCCTTCTTGCCTTCCTTTCTTCCTCCTCTCTCCCTCTACATATTTTTCACTAATACTGCACAACCCAGTTGCCCACAGAGGATTCCACAACTGAATCATCCTTGGGTCTGCTTAAATCCCTTTTGCTTTAGGGGAGGTGTATTGGCCTGTTTCTGCTGTAAGAAGAGCTGTGGATGAGGATGGGTGCTAATGATGAGACAGTCTGGGTGGGCTTGGCAGGGCCAAGCTGGGCTGGTCCTCGCTCTCAGAGCAGCCCCGTTGTTGTGCATTGCCTGCCCTGGCAAAGTCACAAAAGCCTTGGAGGTTGAAGCAGGAGACTGATACCACACTGAGCAGACTCCTTTCCCATCTCTGCTGCCATGGCCTGGCTCAAGCTCTCTTTTTGAAAAAAATATTTTTGGGCCGGGCGCGGTGGCTCAAGACTGTAATCCCAGCACTTTGGGAGGCCGAGGCGGGTGGATCACGAGGTCAAGAAATCAAGACTATCCTTGTCAACATGGTGAAAGCCTGTCTCTACTAAAAATACAAAAAATTAGCTGGGCATGGTGGCATGTGCCTGTGATCCCAGCTACTCAGGAGGCTGAGGTAGGAGAATTGTCTGAACCCAGGAGGTGGAAGTTGCAGTGAGCTGAGATCGCGCCATTGCACTCCAGCCTGGGTAACAAGAGCGAAACTCCGTCTCAAAAAAAAAAAAAAAAATATATATATATATATATATATATATATATATATATATATTGTATTGACAAATACAAATTGTATATATTTATGATAAACAACATGGTGTTTGGAAATACGTATGCATTGTGGAATGACCATGTAGAGCTAATGAACATATATGCCTTAGCTCATACTAATCATTGTGTTGGTGGGGAGGGGCGGAGGGGAAGCATGTAAAATCCACTCTCAGCAATTTTCGTGTATACAAAGCATTCTTATTGTAGTCACCATAGCGTACAATAGATCTCTTGAGCTTATTCCTCCTAACTGAAATTTTGTATCTTTTGATCAACATGTTCTGAATCCCTCCCAAATCAGACCCTCTTACCACTAGCAAGATCTAAGATTCCCCAGGCCTGAGTCAGATACCACTGGTGGACAATTGACGTGACCAATGGCAAGTGAACCTAACCTTCCCTTCCCTTCCCTTCCCTTCCTCTCCCCTCCCCTCCCCTCCCCTCCCCTCCCCTCCCCTCCCCTCCCCTCCCCTCCCCTCTCTTTCTCTTCCTCTCCCTTCCCCTCCTCTCTCCTCTGATGTGATGTCCCTGTGATGTCCTCTCTCCCTTGTTTGTCTGAAGGACTCCTATTCAACCTTGACAGCATTTTTAAGGGTCCCTTTCCTCTGTGAAACTGTCTTGAACTCTTTGTAAAGGGTTAATCCCATCTTCCTCTCTATCTTGAATCACACATTTAATTGAATCGCACATTTAATCACGCAAAACTCAAAGCCTCCTGTTTCCTTGTCTGTCTCCTTGCCGAGGTGGTCTCTGCGGGCCTGGCACATGTCTAATTTAGTTCAGGATCCTGGATCCTTCCGTGGTAGCTGGAATAGGACAAGTGCTCCACATTAATGAAGATGCAGTCGTTAGCTATTGCTTATGAATTGCTCTCTGCGAATTACCCATTCAATCCTTACATCCACTCTAAGAGGAAGAAACTTTTGATACACATCTTTCAGGCGTGAGAATACTGAGTCTTGGAGAAGGTAACTCCTTTGCCAACAGTAGTTAAGTGGAGGAACAGATTTGAACCCTGGGTGCCTGACTTCTGTCCTAGGCCCTTCCCTGCTCACTCCCCATCTCCTGAGTACAAAGTTGACCCCTCAGTGGGGTGTACAGGTGGGCCTTGGCCTGAAAGAGGTCAGGGGACTCCTGGGCACCAGGTGCAGCAATGGCTTCATGCCTGGCTATGGAGCACCCGATCCTGCCCTTTCAAGGTTATGGTGTGCTGTTGGGGAGCGGGGTGAGAAACAAGAGAAAATAGAAGTTGAGTCAGATGCCCTGTGGAATTTCTGGCCTTTCTTGAATTCTGGGAAGAGAAAAAAAATGGCTGTGCTTATTCCAAGTATGTTGAGATAATAAGGAGCTCTTTACTGTTGATATGCAAAAATTTCTGGCAGCCAGCACCTGCAAGCAAGAGACCAGGAATCTGTGAGACCCAGGCACCCCAAGCCTGAGCCCCAGGCTCCACAGAAGGGAAGCTGGGCCAGGCAGTGAGAAGGGAAGGGGTAGACAGGACTGTCCTCAAAGCCCCAGCATTTGCTGCAGCAGAATTTCATCCCTGATCCTGGAATGTGGGTGAGCCCCTCCTGCATGGAAAGGGAAGTGAACAGGCTGCCTCCCTTTGTCCCTCTGGACACCCCACTCCTTGGCTCTCCAGGCTCATGAACCCTTTTTCTTTGGGAGCATTGGGCCGTCTAGTAGTAGAGCCTCACTCCTCAGCAGCCCTCTCCTCTGAGGAGAGGCTCTCCGGCACAGAGCTCTGGAGAAATACGTTGAGTTGCTTTCAGAATCCCTAAACTCCCCATGCTACCCCTGGTTCAGGGCAGATATGATCAAAGTCAAAAAAGCACAAGAGACCCAGATAATAGGTAATGGCACGTTTCTGGGGGAGGAGGGTGCAGGGACAGAGATAACAACGGCATGAGCCTTCCCATTCCCATGCTCTCTCTGGAATGCTATTTCTTTACGCAATCTCAGAGAACTGAGTTGAAAACTGAAAAAAGGCAATTAGTCCTGTCCATGCATTTAAATGTCCATGAATTCAGTCCACAAACATTTGTTCATTCATTAAATGTGTGCCCTGGGGCTGGATATGATGCCAGGTGTTGAGTATTTGGAAATAGTCGAGACTGATGTTTCTCACTAAGGAGGGGGCACACGTGAGAATCACATACTCATGGGGGCCCCTCTCAGGATCCTCCTCCATCCAGCCTGATAATTAAGACTTTTGGGGAGATTGTCTGGGTATGATGAGTTAGAAAAGCTCCCCAGCTGATAAGGATATGAAGCTCTGGTTCAGATGCAAGGACCAGATTGGAAGTAGATTTGCCCAAATGTACCTTCAGTCTGATCTCTCTGGGGAAGTGTAGGCACAGTCTCCTGCTGGGATTCATGAATTCGTTCATTCATTCCAGTGGAATTTTTGTGTTCTTGCCAGGTGCCATGCCCTGTTCTAGGCATTAGGTTGCAGACCCTGCCTTCCTGGGGCTCTCACAGGGCACCACTCCCATTCCCTGCTCCCATTTCATTCTCTTAAAAGCCCAAGGCCTTATAGTGAGCCAGTGACCAGGCTGGTACCTCCCCGACCTCCTCTCCCTATACTCCCCTCTGCCCTGCTCCAGCAGCCTGGCTCCAGCCTGTTCCTCCCACAGGCCTCTGCTAGTTGCCCCTTCTGGAATGTTCCCCGCAGAGGTTGCCTCTGCTCACTCTGTTGAGAACCACAGCCTTCCCCCACCCCGCAGCAATGCTTATCCTGCTCTGAGGCTTCTGCTCCTTAGCACTTACCACCTTTAACATTTGCTGTCACTTTGAGATTTCTGAATCCATAGTTTGCTGTCCTCTACCTCCCCCACCAATTCTCTGGAATGTAAGCCCCTGGAAGACAGGGTCTTTGCTTTGATAATGGATGTAGCCCAAGCATCTAGAATAAATAAAGGGGTATTCAATAAATAAATACTTATTTAAATATTGAAATATTATTTGCTTGAATGAATTAAGCAAATAATAACAATAACACCGGTGAGTGTAAAATTACACCTGTGGGAAGTGCTGGCTACCGAGAATGAGTGAAATTAACTAAGCTTCTCCCAGCTCATCAACGCTATAATTTTTACTTTTGTTTTTCTTTGAAACATCATTCACTGTTTACAATTATCCAGTGTGGCCAAGACCATTCCATTCTATTTTTGCGATCACTGTGCTTTTCCCACGGTCCCGGCCTCAGGAGAAGAGAGCGCATTGAAGTTAGAGGAGCAGGCTCCAGCGAGCCCGCAGCCCAGGGCTCTCTGGCATCCCCACGAGTGAGGCCGGCAGGGGAGGATTGGTGGCCCGTCACGTATTCAGTCAGCATGAGACACTGAGCCTGTTCAGAAGGCTGAGATAATGGGATTTCAGAACAATTGTAAAAATACCTAACATGCCAGCAGGGAGTTAAACAGCAGATTCACGAGATTCTGAGGCTTCTGACCCTTCACGGAAGCCAAGGGAGAGAGAATTCCAAGAAGAGCATGTTACAGCATGCCAGGTATTTTGAGGGGGCAGTGCTTGTCATGAACTGACCACAGTGACCCCATCCCCAGGATCCCAGCAGAGATGGGAAAAGTCACTATTCAGACAACCAAGGACAACCACATCAAATAATTAGCCCATCAAAGAAAAGATGTGTCAGTCAGAGCCCTGAAGGTAGCCAGTCCTGTCCCAGCCTGGCCCAGAGAGCAGAGATAACAGCAGCCTTAGTCTAGCCATCTTGATCCCTCACAGTCCCAAGGATGGGTGGGGGTGGCAGATTGCTGTGGGCTAATGCCTCGTCAGGCCCCTTTCTTCTGTCGATACACTCTCCTCCAGGCAGCTTTTGGCATCTGCCTATTGGGAGTGAAATGAGCATTCAGTATGTTGGTCAGGGTAACTCTGAGGGCTAGTCTCTGGTTTGGTTGAACCTGTCCCTTTCCCAAAGACCAGAGATGGGCTCCAGGAAAGCTGGGATAGAGAGCAGACTGCGCTAAGGAAAGAGCGCCATCCTGTATTCTCTGGAGTAGGAGGGCACTTGCCAATAGGTTTTTTTGGTGCCCCAGTCACTTCTTGGAGCCCCAGAGGCACCACCCTTCTTTAAAGGCACTGGTGACAGTCCCTGGTAAGCAGAAATATGGTGGACACAGATGGCTTTGCTGAGGAGCCAGCCGTGAGCACAGGAACAATGGAAAGAGCCTGGTGCAAGGTTCTCAGTGAGGGCAATGTGAGGCTGTCCACAGGAGTTTGCAGGGGAGCAGAGAAGACAGAGATGCCAGGCCAAGGAGGCTGTGGGAAGGAAGGCCAAGGCAGGAGGTGGCATGGGCTGGGTCAGAGCTGGCGCATTGCAGCAGGAGTGAGACGAGTTCACAAGGAGGAAGAAATGCCAGGAATCCCTTCTGCTGGCAATGAATCCAGGCTAGAATAGTTTGTGAATTTGATTTAGTCATCCCTGTCTCAAGTACCTTCTATGGTTCTGACACCCCTAGATCCCAGTCCAAATCCCTCGTTGCCTGCAAGGCCTCTACCACCAGCACTGATTTCCTTTCTTGGCTTCTCCCAAGCCTCAGGCCCTGTGATCCCTGCCCTTCCTTTAACTGTGGCTCCTTCCGTTACGCTTTTGCTCTTGTCTTTTGCTCTTTTCCCACCTTTCCTTCACAAGAAAACACTACCACTTCCTGGAAGCCTTCCCGAAACATTCTGGCACCCTTGTGATCCAGAGCGGCTCTTTCATGTGGGAGTGTCCCTTCTTGAGCCACAGACACATCAACATAGGTGATCCAAGGCCTCAGGTAATGCACATGGAATGAAGAAGTCTTTCGTGAAGGCTGGAGGTCAGGGGAGCTTAGCTTCCCCATTCTCCTTCACCCAAGCGCGTGTAAACCTCCGATTAAAAGCCAGTCTCCCCAAATGCGAATGGAAAAGCAAAAAGGACAGTGCTGTCAACATACAAAGAGCATAGAGCAGGGAGGCCTCCAAAATCCCATCTCTGACCCCACAGTTCAGAGAGCAGGCCCCAGCGAAGGCTCCTGGGAGACAGCAGATCCACTGGGGATGAAAGGAGTCCATTAGGGACAAAAGAAGAAAATGCGTCTCTCCATGTTATACATGCCTCTCATCTACTGGCACATTAAAGGCTCTGAAAAGTCCTGCAGAAAAGTGCCTGTTTGTGTAGTGTGTGACACCCATTAACGTTGCCCAGCCCTTTGGCATTGGACGACCTTGAACCTCCTCCTCCTCTGATGTGCCCCATGACTTCAGTCAAGTTCCTTGGCTGCTCTGAACCTCAGATGCCTCTTTGTAAAATAAGTTATTATGTGGTCAGTGAAAGTAAAGCGCTGGTTTGGCTGGGGTACTGGGAGGACAGAAGAGCTCACAGAGGACACTCTTGTGGTTCTAACCATGTAGTATGGTCCAGGGCTCCTGGGACAGAAGCAGGAGTGAGCCATTTAGAGGGCATTATTCTGGGTTGTATACCCAGGACCCTGGCAGGAGCTGCATCCCCCTATCCAGCCAACGGACATCTCACCAAAAAGCGCCCTGCAGGCAGTAGGCATTTCCTGAAGCCCATGCTATCCTGGCCACCCTCTCTCCAGGTCCATCTTGTACCATTTGGCCCTCCACGCACTAGCCATGTAGGATGTCTTCCGTCTTCCCTGTGCCTTCCTCTCCCTCACGTCACTCTGGCTATCCTTCTTCTAGCCTCACTCTCCTTCTTTAACTGGTCAACTCAACCTGTAGGCCTTAGCTGAGATGGTCTTCAGGAACCTCAGCGTCCTGCTTCATAAATACCTGCTCCACATATTATCAGCTTTCTATCGTCTACCTCTAGCCAGCTTGAGCTCCTCCAAGGCAGAGATGCTGTGCCATCTCTGCCCAGCACAATATTACAGAAGGGGCTGAAAACAATGCTTGGGCATGTGATTCTCTGTTCCCTATCGCCCTGGACCTGCTCCTGGTGTCCCCCTCCCTCCCTTCTCCTGTGGGAAGCTGTAGATTGCATCATCCTGTTGCTGAAAGTGATGAATCACCTCTCACCAAGTCCCCACGTGGTAAAATTCTCTCTCCCAGGAGTACAGGGGAAGTGCTATAGACTATGGCTTGGCGTGGTCATAGAGAGCAAGTGAGGGGTGGCAGGGTGCCTGTGGGGTTAGGGATCCCAGCCCCTATCTGGTGCACATTTTTGTTTTCTGCCAGCTGGAGCTGTGCAAAGGAGTGGCAATGTGGCCCTTACCTGAGCAGGGCCTGGGAACTGGGCAGCCCTGGAAGATGCTGAGCTCGGCAGTGGCGGGGATGGGGGAGGATGGGGCTCAGAAGCACAGCCCAACCCAGGCTGTCTGACAAGCAATGGGGATGGGAGAGTCCCAGATAGCTGGTGAGGAGCCAGAGTGCAGGTTGGGCCCTCTCCTTAAGCCCGAGGTGGGAGGCGGGCAGCAGCACTGACGCAGGTACGGGTGAGGGCTGGGCCCAAAATGTGGCTCTGGGGCCTTCCAGCTTGGCCAGACCAGCCCAACGAGAAGCCAGGGCTGGGAGGGCCAGGCAGGTGGGGAAGGCTTGCAGGCCAGGCCCATGCCTTGAGAAGCCAATGGGCTCCTAAAGGGTACTTCATTCTGGGTGAGGCCCAAGACATAGTGGCCACACTTCCTCCCATGCCCAGGAATTCGGGGTCTAAGCAAGCCTGGGCCTGACCCCTGCCATGGTCGCTGCGCAGCAGGGAGTCTCCTGGAGTGGGGCCCCAGGGTGGAGCTGCTCATGGGCAGCTTGCCTACTCCCACCCCTGTCTGTCTGTCCCAGCCCTCCTGTAGGTCATTTTTGAGAGCTCAAGGACACAGCTGCCAAAAAAATTCCACAGGGCATAGCACTGTGGACCTTGGAGTGGAGGATGGTGGGGAAGACAGGGTGAGTCTGCAACTCTTCCAGAAATGCTAATCTTACCTTGCCACTCCCTGCTTGCAACCCTTTCCTGGCACCCTGCAGGCACCAAGGGCGGCATTCAACTCTGGTCTCGGCCTACATAGCCCTCCTGGATGGTCTCAACCCCCTCCAGCCTCACCTTTCCTCTTCTCCACCTGGTGGGTCACCTTCTATTTCCCTCTGTCCTGAGTGCCTGAGTGCTTGGACATGGTACTCAAAGGCCACCCCAGCACCCAGCTAAGTCCTGCTTCCCCTCCACTTGCTGTTCTAGCGATGAAGTGGCTCTGACCCCCATCCAGATTAGAAGTCACTCCCTGCCTGCAGTCCCACAGCTCCCGCCTCTCCCCTGCCAACCCAGTGTACCACTGAGTGGGCCCAGATGCCACACTCCTGATAAGTCACTGAGGATACCACAGTAACAGCCTCTGCCCAGCAATTTCCTTCTCAGCCTGCAGGCTCCTCACATTCACCAGTCTGGTCACAGGGTTCACCCTGTTCTGCCAGATGCTGCCTCACCCAGCCTTCCTAAGTGTGAGTCCTAGCCACCCCGACCCCTGGGGGTCCATTGAGCCTAGGGGTGGAGCCTTGGTCACCATGGGCATTATGAAGATGTCCAGGCCAGTGCTGAGATCTTTCCTGTGGCTGAGATTATGAGGGAGTCTGGGTCCTTATTCTCTGTCCTGAGCCCCCTCACCTGTGGGTTCCTCCCATTCCAGGCTTGTCACCTCCCTGCATCCCTGTCCTCCCTGCTCTTGGCTGCCTCTCCTGGGACACTCCTGGCAAGGCAGCCTGGCCCAGCTTGTTCCTCCCCTCTCCCTGAGCTTGTCTCAGATCAAGCTCTCTGGATCTGGGTTTGCTGCTTGTCCTGTGGCCCTTTTCTGAGATCTTCTCCTCCAGTCTCTGGGTCTGTCCTGGCTTCCACATGCACTGCTAGCTCTCCCTGAGGTGTGAGTGAAAGCTTCTCAAGTGGTCGTTTATTCACTAACAACTCTTATTTGCAGCCTCTGTCCCACACCAGGCCTAGGCTGGAGCTGGGGCTGCAGGGTGAACAAACCAGGCCCTGTCTTCAGAGTCTCACAGCATGGTGGGCAAACAATTCACAGAATCATGTGACCTGTCACTGCAGGAGGCAGAACAAGGTGCTGTGGGGGATGGGGGACAATGGGATTCTATCTGGCAGAGCATCCGGGAAGATGTATTTGAGCCTTTGCAAACTCGCCAGCTATCTGACCTCAGCTGCTTACCTGCTCACACCACCTCCTGATGGCCTCTGTGGTGCTCACTGATCTCTGACCACAGCTTTAGGTACAAGTGTCCTTTGCCTTGAGCTGACTGCCTGCTTTTGTGTCCTGCACACAGGCTCCACATAGGCTGACCTCTTGGCTGCCCCTGGAATGGGGGCCCTTCTGCTTGGTGTACCAAGCCCCCCACAGGGTGCCTGTCACTCAAGGACTGCTGGGGGAAAGAAGGGCTGTGATCTCTAGAAGGAGCATACCTCTGGTCCTGTGCAGCTGAGAGCGGCTCCACGAGGTCCTCCTCCTCTAAATGTTCTGTGTTTCCTCCTGTATGAACCAAAGGGCTCACTTTTTGCTGCTGCTTTTCAAATTGTGAGCAAATATGTTTATTGCCAGGGCAGCTTGCTCCAGGATCTCACAGGAGCAGAGGGCATGGTGCCTACAGCAAAGCCAGTCCACCATGGGACTGCTGGCCTGTGCCTGCTGCTCAGTGGGGCAGGCAGGGTACGCAGAGGGACTGGCCTGTCCCCATGGTCTGATGACAGGACCAGCTTCAGGAGAAGGCTGAGCTTGTCTGCATGACAGAGCTCCTGCTGACTACCTTCCGGTGAGTATCCCAAGGTGCAGGGTGAAGGCTGTAGGTAGAAACTAGGTAACTGCCTTAGCATGCTGTAAGCAGCCTTCCCAGTGCCTGTGGCTCGCCTGGTACACCTCTTCCTACAAGTACCATGACCCTGGCTGCACCCAGCTCCTCAGCAACTGCCCACTACTATCATGCTCTCAAGACCGGTCCATGACATCCTTCTGATCTGACCCTTCTTCTTCTCCACCTAAAACCTGAAAGCCCAGGAAATGCTCTGTTCCCCAGCAGGGTTGTGTCAATCCACATCCTGTGCCTTTATACATACAAGCTGTTAGGGGTTCGTCCATCCCCCACGTGCCAACAGTCTCCTGGGACTCCCCCCAGCCCTGCGGTTCCCCTCCCACCACCACTTGGGAGCCTTACCTTAGGCTCTGGATAGGCGCCTAGTCCCCCTATGAGATGTTGGTGGACTCTCCTAAGGAAAGCAGAGCATGCTTGCTCTGCGCTATGACTGTGGCAGCCCCATCACCTGCCTGTCATCTTCTCTGACACTCTGACACTTCAGAGGAAAGGATCCATGTCTTCCCTGTTGTATCTCCAGGGCTTGACAGATGGAATTGCTCAATAAACATTCAACAAAGCAGCTGTCTTAGTCAAGGCTCCTTCGGTTACAAGTTTAGGCAAAAGAAAGTTTCTTGATCCAAGATGGCTGATCACTAGCAGCTCGGGATTGTAGCTCCCAGTGAAAACGCAAAGAACGAGAGGACGCCACACCTTCGCATGAATTCTTGTTGCTCACGCACCGGGAGATTCCCAGCGGAGGAGCCCCAAGGGTCGCCAGCGCGACTCTTGTGACCGGCGAGGCGGTTTTGCCGGCGCCTCGGAGCGTCGGTTCTTGGTGCAGAGTCAGAAAAGCACCATCAATCTTAACGCCGCTGATTTAGTCGGTGCAGTGGGTTGCTCAGATTTCGGCGCTGAGAATCAATAAGTTGGACGTCCACTCAGAACCCCAATTACAAAGACGGTAATTATAAAGACCACAGATGGATAAATCTACAACGAAGGGAAGAAAACAGTCAAAAAAGACTGAGAATACCCAAGATCAAAACGCCTCTTCCTCAGCAGGGGATCCCAGTTCCTCATCAGCAACGAAACAAGGCTTGATGGAGAACGAGTGTGTTCCAATTACAGAAGCAGGCTTCAAAACGTGGATAATAAGAAACTTCTGTGAATTAAAAGAACTTGTTCTAACACAATCTAAAGAAACTAAGAACTTTGAAAAAAGGTTTGACGAAATGTCAACAAGAATACAAAATTTAGAGAGGAAAATAAGTGAATTGATGGAGGTGAAAAACACAATATGAGAACTACGTGAAGTATGCACAAGTTTTAACAGCCGAACTGATCAAGCAGAAGAGAGGATATCAGAGGTCGAAGACCAACTCAATGAAATAAAACTAGAAGACAAGATTAGAGAAAAAAGGATAAAAAGGAACGAGCAAAGTCTCCAAGAAATATGGGACTATGTGAAAAGACCTAATCTACGCTTGATAGGTGTACCTGAATGTGACGAAGAGAATGAATCCAAGCTGGAAAATATGCTTCAGGATATTATCCAGGAAAATTTTCCCAACTTAGTAAGGCAGGATAATATTCAACTCCAGGTAATACAGAGAACACCACAAAGATATTCCTCAAGAAGAGCAACTCCAAGGCACATAATCGTCAGATTCACCAGGGTTGAAATGAAGGAGAAAATACTAAGGGCAGCCAGAGAGAAAGGTCAGGTTACCCACAAAGGGAAGCCTATCAGACTTACAGCAGATCTCTCAGCTGAAACCCTACAAGCCAGAAGAGAGTGGGGACCAATATTCAACATCCTTAAAGAAAAGAACTTTCAACCAAGAATTTCACATCCAGTCAAACTAAGCTTCATAAGTGAAGGAAAAATAAAGTTTTTTGTGAACAAGCAAGCACTCAGAGAATTCATCACCACCAGGCCTGCTTTACAAGAGCTTCTGAAAGAACCACGACACATACAAAGGAACAAACAGTATCAGCCTTTCTAAAAAATACCAAAAAGTAAAGAACATCAATATAATGAAGAATTTACATCAACTAATGGGCAAAATAGCCAGCTAAGGCCGGGCGCGGTGGCTCAAGCCTGTAATCCCAGCACTTTGGGAGGCCGAGGCGGGTGGATCACGAGGTCGAGAGATCGAGACCATCCTGGTCAACATGGTGAAACTCCGTCTCTATTAAAAATGCAAAAAATTAGCTGGGCATGGTGGCACGTGCCTGTAATCCCAGCTACTCAGGAGGCTGAGGCAGGAGAATTGCCTGAACCCAGGAGGCGGAGGTTGCGGTGAGCTGAGATCGTGCGATTGCACTCCAGCCTGGGTAACAAGAGCGAAACTCCATCTCAAAAAAAAAAAAAAAAAAAAAGCCAGCTAATATTAAATGGCAGTATTAAACTCACATATATCATTATTAATTCTAAATTTAAATTGACTAAATTCCCCAATTCAAAGACAGACAGGCAATTTGGACAAAAAACTAAAACTGTATGCCGCATCCAGACCCATCTTACATTCAAGGATACACAAAGACTCAAAACAAGGGATGAGAGAGACTTACCAACCAACCAGAGAGCAAAAATAAATAAATAAAAAGCAGAAGTTACAATTTTTGCCTCTGATAAAATAGTATTTAAAGCAACAAAGATCAAAAGAAGCAAAGAAGGACATTATATAATGATAAAAGAATCAATGCAACAACAAGAAGAGTTAAAGGTCCTAAATACATACGCACCCAATACAGGAATACCCAGACATACAAGACTTATAAAGAGACTTAGACTCCCACACAATAATAGTGGGAGACTTCAACATTAATATTAGATCAATGAGACAGAAACTTAACAACGATGTCCAGGACTTGAACTCAGATCTGGAACAAGTGGACGTAATTAACATTTATAGAGCTCTCCACTTTACACAAACTGTACACTCTTATCAGTACCACATCATATCAACTTAGAAGTTTAAACGAAATGTTGGTTGGCTCCTTGTTTGTTACTCTCTTCCCTCATTTTCTTTCATGTCTCCATTATTAAGGACAATTGTAGGCATACCCATATTTAGACTGCATTCTAGCCCGGGCAGCAAAGCAATACCCCCATTCTCTCTCCCTCTTCCTCTTTCTCTTTCTTCCTCTTCTTTATTCTTTTTCTTATTATTCTTTTTCTCTTTCTTAAAAAAAAAAAAAAAGTAAGTTTCTTTGGGAAAGTTCTCATAACTGCAGGACAGCGGGGTGTAGATGGGCCTCAGAGATGGCTGGAACCAAGGACTGACACCACACCCAAATGCACTTGCATCTTCTGCCCTCACTCCACTTCCTTCCCATGGCGAAGGACTTGACCATAAATGGCTCCAGAGCTTTCTGGTTCCAAATCAGCAGGTGAACCAAGCTGCTTCTTTACATTTTCACACTGAAAAATTTCAGGGCAGAATGCTGACTGACCCAACTGGAGCCAATTGCTCACCCTTGGACCAATCACTGTGAAGAGGCTATCCAGGAATATGACATTTCCCATTCAAAGCTCATGGTCAGAAAAGAATGAAGAGCGAACCCTAGGAGATGGAGGATGCTGCCCTGGGCAGACAAAATGGAGTTAAAGGTTACAAGAAGGAACAGGTAAGTAAATGAATGAGCCAAGAGCTATACATGTCCTTGCAAACAATGGCACAATTTCTGGAGTATCTGCAAATAATTCTCACTGGTTCTTACTGTAGCCCTATGAGCCCACATCTCATAGGTGAGGAAAAGGGGTCAAAGTTACAAGTAAAAAAAATGCAGCCAGGGTTCTACCCCCGATGGCATATTAGCATGTGTTCTTGGAGGTTTCCCTCCCACAGAAGTGTGGGCAGCTAGACCTCTCCTGTGCAGTCACTGGAGGAGAGGGCAAGTGTTTGTCTGTGAGTTGGGGAAAAGGGACTCTGGCAAGGGTTAACTCAGCCCATTTCTGCACCAACCCTCATGTTGAGAAATCTTTTCTTGCCTAAGTCAGCATGAGAACTGCTTCTTCGGGGATTTGAGACCATGCCATCCTTGGTTTAGGGTTAAACTATGATTGTTTTAGCTTGTACCTGGAGCCCTAAGGGCCCAGAACATGGGGTTTGTTATCCAGAACCAGACACGGATGAGAGGTCCTTGACTTGGGACTTAGAGGGCAAGTGAGCAGCTCAGTTTTCAGCTCTTACTAGCTCTCTGACACACACAGCAGGGAATTCACTGCTTTCTCCTGTGCCTTTATTCTAACACATGGCATTTGCCTCAGTGCCTCAGAGCCAGGGGGCTATACCTGCTTCTTTTTTATTCTGAGATGGAGTCTTGCTCTTGTCCTCCCCAGGCTGGAGTACAATGGTGTGATTCTGGCTCACTGCGACCTCCGCCTCCTGGGTTCAAGCAATTCTCCTGCCTCAGCCTCCTGAGTAGCTGGGATTACAGGCGCCTGCCACCACACCCAGCTAATTTTTGTATTTTTAGTAGAGATGGGGTTTCACCATGTTGGCCAAGCTGGTCTTGAACTCCTGACTTCGGGTGATCCCCCACCTCGGCCTCCCAAAGTGCTGGGATTACAGGTGTGAGCCACTGTGCCCAGCCTAAACTTGCTTCTGAAGGTCAAGGCCTAGATCTGTTTATCTTATCTATGAAGTCTGTGGTAGATGATTTGCAAAGCTGGCTTCAGTTACCCCTTTCATTCCTATGTGCACGCCCCTTTGCAACGTAACTGCTGCTTCTTCCTTGAAGAGGTCGAGCCTCTTTCCCTACCTCTTGAATTTGGGCTTGCCTGTGACTTGCTTTGACCACTAGAATGCAGCAGCCTAGTCCTCAAGAGACTTTGCAGCTTTTGCTCCTGTCCTCTTAGGACCTGCCCATCTACATGTGAACATGCCTAGGCTAGGCTGATGGAGCATGACAGGCCATGAGGAGTAGACAAATATCCCAGCTGAGGCTCACTAGACTGACTACAGCCAGCACCAGGTGTCAGACATATGAATATGACTATCTTGGACCTTGCCCCACAGCCAAGCCAGCAGAAGACTGCAGCCCCATGAATGCTCTCAGGGGAGACTAGCAAGAGAATCTCTCGGCTGAGCCCAGCCTGAATTGCTGACTTGCAGAATTATGAGCAAATAAAATGGTTGTTTTTAGCAGCTAAATTTTGTAGTGGTTTGTCACACAGTAATAGAAAACGGGCGAAGGGTAGTTCCTAGTTGTTGTTTGTTGAATTGTCTCTTCCCAAAAAAATATGCTCAAGTCCTAAGCCCTGGTACCTGTGAATGTGACCTTATTTAGAAATAGGGTCTTTGCAGGTGTAATCAAGTTGAGATGAGGTCATAGAGGATTAGGGTGAGCCCTAAATCCAGTGACTGATGTCTTTATAAGAAAAAGGAGAGGGAGATTTGGATACAGACACACAGAGAAGACCCGGGGAAGAAGGCCATGTGATGACAAGGGTAGAGATTGTGATTCAGCTATAAGCCAGGGAATACCAAGGACTGCCAGGAGCCATCAGAAGCTAGGAAGAATTCCCCCTTAGCATCTTCAGAGGTAGCACGGCCCTGTGAACACCTTGATTTCAGACTGCCGGCCTCCAGACCTGTGAGAGAACACATTCCTGCACTGAGCCACCTAGTTTGTGATCATTTGTTATGGTAGCTTGAGGAATTAATACAAGAGTCCAGAATTGTGCTCGGAAAGTGCTTGGCTGGCTGAATGGAGAAGTTGAGAAGTGGAGGGTAATTAACTTGCACTTTTAGCACCTCGCCCCTTCACTGACTACAGTCACCATGCTGCTGGGTCACCATTTCCCGGGGTTTAGACACCTACATCTTCTGCCCAGCTCTCAGGGCTCTGGCTCCAGGTCTGCACACACACAGGAACCCAGGCACAGTGCTCAGGGCATTCTTTGCGTATGTGTATATACGTATATCTTTTTTTCTCCATATAAAAATAGCTTGTGAAAATCTAAATGAACTTAGAAAATATAGTGAGCGTGCCATTGCACTCCAGCCTGGGCAACAAGAGCGAAACTCCGTCTCAAAAAATAAAAAATAAAAAATAAAAAATAAAATATAGTGAAGTAGGCTGGTCATGGTGGCTCTTGCCTGTAATCCCAGCAATCTGGGAGGCAGAGGCAGGTAGATCACTTGAGGCCAGGAGTTCAAGACCAGCCTGGCCAACATGTCAAAACCCCATCTCTACTAAAAGTACAAAAATTGGCTGGGCATGGTGGTGGGCATCTGTAATCACAGCTACTTGAGATAAGAATCGCTTGAACCGGGGAGGTAGAGGTTGTGGTAAGCTGAGATCGTGCCACTGCGCTCCAGCCTGGGCAACAGAGTGAGACTCTGTCTCAAAATATATACATATATAGCAAAGTAAAAAGAAGAAAAAAATACCCGTAACTTTACCAGTGATAATCACTGTCAACATTTCATTTTTAAATCCTTATAGTCTTTTCATTTATACAAATACTGGCGTATGATTTTTTTCAAAGCAAAAAATGGAATCATACTGTTGATCCCACTGTGCTGTTTTGTATCCTAGGTTTTTTACTTAATGATATGCCAAGGACATTTTTCTGTGTCAATAACAATGAATCTGTTTATTCAGCACATATTGAATACCCGCCAAGTGCAAAGCACTTTCTATAATGCCAGGATGCAATGAGAAAAAAGATAGTGCATTCACAGTCCCTATCTTCATCCTTATGAAGCGTTAGGCTCCCAGGGGACACAGGCATCTAGCAAATAATCACACACATACCTTTTTGATTTTTTCAATTTTGAGATCATTTCAGACTTACAGAAGAGTCACAAAAATGATGCAGAGTTTTCACATACTTTTTACCCAGCTTCCCTGAAGGTGAACGCCTCACATAACTATATGGTATGGCAATTCTGAAAACAAAGATATTAATATTGGCATAATGCTATTCAGTACAGACTTTCTTTTCTGCTTTTTTTTTTTTTTTTCAATTCTGAGATCTGATGCTGTGTCTCACACTGAATTTGGTTGTCATGTTTCATCTCCTACAATCTGTGATAGTTCCTCAGTCTTTCCTTGTCTTTTATGACCTTAAGGCTTTTCTGAGTACTGGGCAGTTTTTTTGCAGAATGCCCCTCAGTTTGGGTTTGTCTGATGTTTTCTCATGATTAGAGTGAGATTATTATGCCTTCTGACAGATACCGCAGAAGTGACGTGCTTTTCTCAGTGCCTCCTATCAGGGGTACCTGATGTCAACACACCTTATTACTGGTGATGTTAACCTTGGTCACTTGGTGAAAGTGAAATCTGCTAGGTTTCTTTACTCTCAAGTTACTATTTTCCCCTTTGTAATTAATAAAAATTTGTTTTGGGGAAAATATTTTGAGACTGTGTAAATATCATAGTTCTTAAATTTTCACCCACTAAGTTTAATATCCATGGGTGGATCTTGCCTTCGGGGGCATCTGGTGTTCTAACGGTGGCTTTATATTTCTTTCTATAGTCATTGAGTGGACTTCTTCTGTAATGGAGAGCTGTCACATACACTTTAGTGAACTAGTTAAGAGTTTTACAAGGATGCAAGGAGAACCCGAAACCAGATAACCCAACTCAGGCTGTGGTAGTTGGGGAAATATTCCTTGAAGAGGTGACGTTAATGCTAATTTTTGAAGAATCTGAAGGACTCGGCCAGGCACAGGGTTGGGGGTGAAGAGGAGAATGTTCCAGGCTCAGGGAAGAACGTGTACAAAATCTGTACTCATAGCTGACAGATACTGACATGAAACTGCATGAGTGACTGGCTGGGTAGAAACCTTGGCCACCTGGAGGGACTTCCTCATCTGAAGGACGCAGCTGCTACTTGCTCCAGCCAGAGTTATGTCAAGTGGAAATCAGGGTCTAGTGTTGCCAGAGTTTTTGATGTTTAAGAGAAGCTGGTCAACTGGATTTTTTTTCCATAAAACTTCTCTATCTTTTTAATGGTAGCAAACAATCCCTTCTCCTTCATAGCTAAACAAAACCTGTAAGCTAACAGGTTTTTTTAATCTGTGCATGGCGGAACCATAATTTATTTATTTCTCTCCTGGGGCTGTACCTTGAAGTTATTTTTTATGGTTCCCCGTTACAAATAGTTCTGTAATGAACATCCTTGGACAGACAACGTCAACAGTCTCTCTGGCTATGGAAGTTTGCACCAGACAGCCACCTGGGGCCTTGCAACTGCCGCACCCTGTGGCCTCTTCAGGCCCCATCCTCCATCCCCCTTCTTCCCCACAGCCCTTCACATCCCCCCAGTTCTCCTACTTTTCCAACCGTTCTTTTCAATTTCCTTCAACGTCTTTGTCAACTCCACCTATTGCTGCAATGGAATCCTTATCACTAGGAAGGAGCCTATGAGGTGATCTGGGGTGTGGTCCCACAGAAGAGGCCCAGCTCTCACCTGGGCTGAGAGCATAGCTGGTTGGTCTTGGGGGTATCTCAAGCCAAAGCCCTGACCTGGCTGGCTCTGCTGCTCTACTTCCTGGAAGGGAAGGGCCTGAGGCTGGCTCGGCAAGCACAGTGGTTGCCAAAAGACCAGCAAATACATTCTTGGTGGATTCTGCCCTGCTCTGATAAGGCGGGTACGGAGGAGATGGGGAGCTAGAGGTCTGGTGCCAGAATCCTGAGAGGAGTTCCCGCCACACAGGAGAGAAGAACCAGGGATCCTCTTAGAGCTGGCAGGCAGAGCTATTGCCCCAGCTCCCTGGTTGTGCCCAGCTTTCTTCCTATGGTGCCCTCCTGTGCCATGGTCTTTGTGTTGTGACTGGACTGTCCTTACCGTGGCCATCAATAGCCAGACTGAAATGTGGCGTGGGGAACAAAGGGTGAGAGGGAGGGCAACTTCCCTAGCCCCCAGGGCTTTTATTTAGGGAGACTATGAAAAGCTTTATTTCCTGTTTGTCTCGAAGCATCTCTCATGGGTCTTGGATTGACTCAAGTGGTACCTACTGGCGGAGACTGCCAGATTTTTGAAGTTATGAGTAAAATAAAGCTACAAGGGAGTCTGGCTGTCAGTGGACATCCTTCTAAAATAATTGTTAAAATAATAAGTTAGCATAAAACAATAATGTCCTCATTTACTGAACACTTAGTCTATGCCAGGCATCATGCTGAGGGGGTCTTCGTTCTTTACCTCATTTAATCCTCATGCCAGCCCCCAGAGTTTAGATTGATAGCTGTGGTCTCAGGATGAGCTTAAGAAACCTGCTTAGAAATTGTATTAAGGCCGGGCGCGGTGGCTCAAGCCTGTAATCCCAGCACTTTGGGAGGCCGAGGCGGGTGGATCACGAGGTCAAGATATTGAGACCATTCTGGTCAACATGGTGAAACCCCGTCTCTACTAAAAATACAAAAAATTAGCTGGGTATGATGGCACGTGCCTGTAATCCCAGCTACTCAGGAGGCTGAGGCAGGAGAATTGCCTGAACCCAGGAGGCGGAGGTTGCAGTGAGCCGAGACAGCGCCATTGCACTCCAGCCTGGGTAACAAGAGCGAAACTCCGTCTCAAAAAAAAAAATAAATAAATAAAAGAAAAAGAATTATTGTTCTCCCATACTCAAAGTTCAGTTTCCTGTTTGTCTTCCCCCACCCCACTCCTGCTAGAACGAAGTTCCACAGGGCAGAGATTTTGCCTGCTTTATTTCCCGATGACTCCTCCAGCATCTAGAATGGGTGTGGCACATGCTGGTTCCTTAATGGCTATTGGTTGATTGGGTACATGTGTAAGCGCAAGGGGAAGTCTGAGAGGTGAACATCTTTCACTGAATATGGGGTGGGTTGGCAGCAAAATTTCAGCCACAGCTCCCTGTCCTGATGACACTGTTCTCCAGGACCAGGCCTTGATGGTCCAGCTTGGGGGCTGCAGGTAAGAGGCACAGGCCTTGGACACAGGCCTTTGATAATGCTGCCCCAACTAGAGGTACACCGACAGATGTAAGGGCCAGAGTCTTTCTCGTGGCTCAGGACAGGTTCTGTTCTCTTTTCTTGCGAACTTCGGAACAGAAAGGGCAGGGACTGGGAGACAAATGCTTCTATTCCCCAGAAGTCATCACCAACCTCTCCCCCTACCTTTAACGTAGTGCTCTGGCCTCTGGGGAGGAAAAAGAGGGAGGCTAGCACCTGGGGATGGCATGGAGTTTCTGGGGAAGCCTTTCCCTGGACCTTGTCTGGCTCTGATCCTGTAGCCGTGGTTTGAACCCCTGTGAGTTGTTCTTGGGACCCAAATACTACCAGGCATAGCTGGAACCTGCTGCCCTGATAACAAGCGTTCCACCCTACACCACCCTTGCCCCTGCTCCTTCCCCTATCCTCTCTCAGAGGGAGCTCAGGGCTGTCAGGGCCAGGCAGGAGCAGCCCCAGGCAGGTGCAGCCCTCTCAGGGGTGTAGAGATTTCTGATTCCGCCTGCCGTTCCCATGGCTGGGGCTGGCCTGGGCCCACATGGCAGTCAGCGCCTGGGCCTGACTCAGGGGCCAGCCATCCGGCAGGGCCAGTTCTGGGCTCACACACCCACCTCCACCTGCTCATCCACTCTGCTCCCCAAGCCCTCGGGCTCAGCTTCTCTTTCTCTAACCTGAAGACTCCACCCACCCTTTTATCCTATCCCATCTCTCCCACTTTCAGGGAATGGCGATGGGGGACAGGTGTCTGCCTAAGGAGGAAGAGCTTGGGACCTTGGTCAGAATATCCTAAATGGATACTGTACAAGCAGTGTTCGGGGCTACCTGTGACATCAGCGCAAGGACAAGAGTAAACTCCTGTGTAATTAAAAAGTTTGGTTATGTCTTTTTACCTGTGGCTCCTTCTGACCCAAGAAGAGCCACAGACTAATGTCTGCTCACAAGAGTTCCTTCATTCTGCAAGTCCCAGCTGTCCTCCTCATCACGGTCCTGTGGGAGCATAAAGGAAACTGGAGAGGGGAGGCTGCCGGCAGGAAGCGATGCTCAGGTTGGAGGAGAAAAGAGATGACAAAGGTATTGTGAGGAAAAGGACCGGCATGTGCAAAGGCCTGCAGCGCAGAGAGGCCACAGGGCACCTGGAGCCAGCCCTGCGCGGTTTGTATGGCTGGACATGCACAGAAGGCTGATGAAATCTGGAGCCCTGGGAAGGGGGACTAGTTTCCTTTTTTTGCATTGAAAAGTCTCACATATTTATTACTGAACCCAGCCAACCAGCACGTTCATAACAGACTCAGAGAGAAAAAATATATTCCCAATAAAACATGTCAAACTGTCCAGATAGTGGTGACATTTCCAGCTTGATATGGTAACGTCATTGTGACCTTCAGACAGCATGCATACGTGGGCCATTCCATGTGCAATTCCTTGCAGACCCAGCTTGGTTTTTCTCCAATGTCTCGTTTCGGAGTTGTACCTGATTTTATTACCGGTTTTCTCCAAATCCATGGGGAAATAGGATGATTTTGGCCAGGAATCGCTTAATCTCAAAGTCTTGTGAAAAGACGTGGTGACAGGCGGAGTCAAGCACACACCGTGATGGTGGAGAAAGGAAGAGAGAGGGACCTGTTTTTCTTTTTAAGTTATAAAAGGCTATTGTGATTTCCAAGGCAAACCCAGCTGTGGTTTGTGCAGTTTGTGACTCTACGGTTGAGATTTTGGCATTTTTGCCATAATGCAATATGCTGTGAAGATTTCCATAGTACTTTGTGTTGAGCAAGCAAAGGCTTCAGAGGAGAGACTGGGCAGGGCTCCTTTCAAGGCTCCTGGAGCGTGAAAAAAAGGCCAGCTTGATGCAAGAAGAGGCAAACCTGTGCATGGAAATAACCATATTATTGCCCAACATACCTGGAATGTGCCCCAGGTAGGAGCCTTTGGACTTGGACTTGCAAGAGGCATTTATCTTGGGACAGATCATGACACCGGGTTGGCTCAGAATCAAAAGCTGATAGGCCCACAGAGTAGAGTAGAATGTGTCCCTGTTGCAATCAAGTGCAAGTGGCGTGGCTCTCCGGGGCACCCTGAGAGCCAACTGTCAGATGTACCCCACTTCCACTCCCGATGGGGGCTGGAGGTTTGGCTGGTGGGTGAGAGCAGGTTGCAGGTGAGAGTCATTTACAGCTGGTCCTCAGGGAACTGGTCAGCCCTTTCATCCAGGCTCTGAGGTGACACCCCCACTCTGCACCTGGACCCCAGTCTTCCTTTGTGAGTACCTCCACCCTAAAGAGGGGGGTGTTTATAGTGGATATCCAGAATCAGCCCCTTCATCTGCAGGAGAAAAACTGCAGCTGCATTCATCTCCAGATCCAAGCCTCACCTGGGAGAGACAAGCATGAACCGAGGTCCTGGGCACTTCCCAGAGCTCCATTCCTTCACGGAAACACAATGCCCAATGCCCAGACAGACACGGATTTACTGTGACGTTAATGAAGCTTGTGCCCTCGGGTTGCTCACTTGAACAGGCTCCTTCCAAAACTAGATCTAATTTTGTATTCACCACTTTGCATTCTTTTTCTTAAAGAGGGTCTCCCAAATTATATAAGCTTGAGGCCTCACAAAATTAGACCCACCCCTTGCCGGGCGCGGTGGCTCAAGCCTGTAATCCCAGCACTTCGGGAGGCCGAGGCGGGTGGATCACAAGGTCAAGAGATCAAGAGCATCCTGGTCAACATGGTGAAACCCCGTTTCTACTAAAAATCCAAAACACTAGCTGGGCATGGTGGCGCGTGCCTGTAATCCCAGCTACTCAGGAGGCTGAGCCAGGAGAATTGCCTGAACCCAGGAGGCGGAGGTTGTGGTGAGCCGAGATCGCGCCATTGCACTCCAGCCTGGGTAACAAGAGTGAAACTCTGTCTCAAAAAAAAAAAAAAAATTAGACCTACCCCTACCAGTGCTCCTTGACTCCAGAAAACCTTAGCAGACATGGGTGCCTCCGGGCTCAGGGCTCATGAGCCTCCTTTCCAAACCTCAGGACCTCCACCCTGGCAGCCTAGGGAACGAGACGGAGGAGGCTCCTGCTTAGAGCAGATAGTGTCCTGGCTGCAGCCCGGGAGAGGTGCTGGGGCTGCTGGGCCCAAGATGGGTGAAAGGGAACTGCCTGCAATAGAAAGTTCGAAGTGTCAGCCTAGGAAAGAGGAGCCGACAAGTGTGAAGGCACCAGATCCAATAACACTTCTAATTGTGTCCATATAGCCCACTGGTGGGACATTTGGGGATGACCCGTGGTTGACCGCCGGCTTCAAGTAGATACTGTGATACAAAACCACTGAATGGTGCACTTCAAAGGGTGAATTTTACGGTATGTGAATTCTTTCTTGTTTGAAAAATAAAAAAGATGCTGAGGGTTCAATCACTGTGGCACTTCTTCCATGTTTTAGATCCAGGCATGGCACATCCAGGAAGGCACTGCTGGGTGTGGGGGTTTCTGGGCCACCTCCAGAGGGATCAGTCACTCCCAGCAAGGGCTGTTCAGGGAAGACTTCATCCTGGCCAGCCCCTTACTTGTGCCAGGAGACAGGAGAGAGGTACTGCAAACGGATTTCCTGTCTAGCTGGAGTTCTTGGGGGCGGTAATGCGGCTTTGGCTCTCTCTGGGTGACTGGGCCCCAATTTGCTGCCCTTGTCTTGGCATATTTTCACCCAGCTTGCTGAGCCTGGCACATGCCCAGGCCAGGGGAAGAGTTAATAATTAACCAGCAGGTGAGAGAAAGGAGAGAGGCTGGGGCGGCCACTCATAGGCTGCCCTCCCACCCTTGGAGCCACGGGCTGTCCCCTGAGCCACATCCCCAGTTCTGTGGGTGGAGGCACTGGGTGGAGGCAGAGGAAGCAGGTTGGGGCTGCCCCTCAGAGAACTTGGCCTCCAAAGGGCCCCACTGAGCCACCTGGGCTCTGGCCCAGGCTCCACCCCTTCACAGGTGTTAAGACACAGAGGGCAAACACCTCCCGCCATGGGGCCTCACCACCCCTGCCACAGCCTGCAGCTCCACCAGCTCCGGAACTTCAGTAGGCTGCTTCATTTCACGTGGCACTGAGCAGCTCACTCACCCCCTTTCCTGAGAGGAAATGGCACTCAGATGCACCGGTGACCGTGTGACTGGAGAGCACTTGTGCCCTGGAGGGACACTAGCGAGAAGATATTGGTGCTCCTCACACCTTTCTCTGGGACACATAGTCAGGCCCACATGTACACACATGCACACAAATGCACATGCACGTACATGTGCAGGGCACACTGGGATTAATTTCTTATTCCCCCTAGTCTGTGCCAAGGAAACATTAGAGTGATTTTCAACAGAGTGAATCTCACAGAAAGTGCAGTTGCTTTGGAAGCCCCCGGCTAAAGGCACTGGGGTGAGATGGTGCTCTTGTCAGGGCCTTTTGCCCACAGGTCTGAGCTGCCAAGCTGTCCTTCGGAACTCTGTGCCACAGGGACTGACATTTTGTTTTGGACAGCAAGTCTTAGCAAAGGTAGCCACTGGCTGGTGTGCCCCAGGGAGGAGCAGTGGTGGGACAGTGAGAAGGAGCCCTATTGTTCAGGCTGACTCCATGAACCAGGCCTGCATCTCAGGTGAGACACCTATTCACAGAGCTGACTCCAGTTCAGGGATCCATGGGAGGAAGGCGGGCATGGACAGTGCCCCAGTGGCAGGAGGCAGGCTGGAGGGTTGGGTAGAGGTGTGGCCATGGGGTGGGTTTGATGCCTCTGCACGGAGAGCTCCTCATCCGGTGGGGCCCATCACCATCTGCAAAGTTGATACAAAAGTTTTTGGATGTTTCCAATTCTTCCGCTGGCTTGTCTCCATACTTGTGGGCTGGTAGGCTGGCTCAGGAAGACACCTTCTCTAGGATCGCAAGTTAGTTACTCATCAACATGGCTCCCGCGTTCCCACATTGGCTCTGAAGACACGTCACTCATGGTCATGGCAGGGAACCATTCCTGTGGCATGTCAGGTAGCCTGTCTGGTGGCCCACTGCTGCCTCATGGCCAGCTTTCTGACTGCTGGCCACGTGCTGACTGGGAACCTGTGTCCTGATACACTTGTAGAAGCACAAGGCAAGTATTTTGTTCCTGACACAAGAAAAAGCAAGACGGAGAATGGTTTTCTCTTTTTTTGAATTGAAGCAATATGCTTTCCTGAGCATCAGGGAAGAGCAGCAGAGGGAGGCAGTGGCTAAGAACATGCCACATCCTTGAATGTGCTCTGCATGGGTGCCTGGCCTTCTGGATGGTTTTGGACAAGGCTTTATGTGCTAAGTAGGAGAGGGAACAGGAGTTGGGGAAGGGTAAAGCCATCTTTGGACACCTACTCCCACTGTGGGTAACCACAGCACGTGGCCAAACAAAGCTGATTAGAACAGAACTAGCTGGGTAGGCTGCCATCTGCCAGGCGCTCCCTTCCCTCTCTATGAAAAGGGATAAATTCCAACCACATCCTCATTCCAACTTGTCCTCAATGCAGCTTCACAAAATTCCTAGGTTCTATTTGGGCCCTTGAAGAGACTGGACTATGACGTGGGTGGCCTCCCAAAATCCTCACGCCCTTTCCCTTCCCTCAGTGCAAAGTCTCACCTGTGCAAAGACATCACTTTTAATTATTTTTTTTAATTAAAATACTGTTATACCCAGTGGAATGCAGCAGCAATCCTGGTACAGGGTGGCATAACAAAACAGCCATGTTTACATTTTAAATATTTACGATAACTTAAACATACAGACACACATCATGGTCTTTGGCAGAAAATGTTCACAGCACAAAAAATACTTTTAAAAGAAACACCAAATATTAATCCAAAATATATTAAGTTGTTTTTTTCCTTTCATAATACTTTTTGCCTTTTTTTCCCTCTTTTTTCTTTTTGCTTTGTAAACAATGCACATGAACCAAATGTATTTTTCAGCTTTAAACGGGGGTAGGGGAATTTTAAAAAAATATGCAATTGTCCAGCAAATGCAAATGTTTAAAAAGAAACCATGGAAATAAAACAACACATACCAAACCTAAAAACAATAAAGGAAGAAAACAAAGAATCAACTACAAACGGTAAAGACAAAACTGCTACAACCCACCAGTAGCTTCTGGGGCTGAAGTGAGCAACTCTTTAGGACCAGAAGTCAAAGTCACTGCTGCTAGCAGGCTGCCATGTGGGTGCTTCACCCCAATTCCAAAGCATCTGGTCCTGCTTTAGGGCACTGGGCATGGGTAGCTTGAGGAGCCGGCCTCCCGTGCACTTTTTGATGGGCTCCATCCAGAGAACTTTTTGAGTCTTGTTGCTCATTAACTAGCTTTCAACAGCTGTGCTCCTCTCCCAAACCCTCCAGGTGGGAACAAAGACACTTAAGAGAACAAGACAACATCTCCAGTTTCTCAGAGAGAACTGGTGTTGGGTGGGGCCACCGAAGCCCAGCTGGGGGTACGGCAGATGTCTGTTCACGGTGGCTCATTTCATCTGGCTCAGGGTTTAGGACCAAACTGACAGGATGTCCCAGGGACAGGAGCTGTGGAGCCACTTCAAGAAGCTGGTGGTGGGGGCCCTGTGGCCATTTACAGGGCTCAAGATGGAACAAAAGGCAGCTGAGATCCTGGGAATCAAGTAGCTTTAACACCCACAGGCCAGGAACTTGAGGAGGACGAATAGCTGCGAGGCCGGTCAGAAGTTTCAGGAACTGTGGCAGTAGAAGAGGGGAGCGCAGCCCAGGGAGACCCATCAGAACCTGCAGGCCTGTCTTCTGTTCCACAAGAAGGGGAATTATATACAAACTGCACACTGTCTCCCAGTCCACTTAAATGGCCCCTAACCCACGGCAAGAGAGGGTGAGGCTGTGGCTTCCGAAAGACTAATACCCTTATTAGTCCCCAAAAGATTCAAGTCTCAGTATCCCAAGAAGGCAGTGAGGAACTGAAGAGCAGATGAGGTTGGCTGGAACCAAACTTAGCCAGAGAACAATATGGCTGACTCGATTAGCGAGCCAGCCCACCTGGTGTCCATGGGCAGCCATCCTTGGAAATTACGTCCCCCAAACCAATACAGCCCCTCCCTCCCTAGCTGAGTGACAGCTGGCGGGGCAGAGGGAGCTCAACTCCTTTCTGAGCCATCAGTTGCTACTCCAGTAGCAGGCCTTGGGCAACAAGTCAAGGCAGAATCCTCATTCTCCACCAGGTTGGGAGGAATGTGGGCTAAGAAGCAGTCTTCTGGGGGTGCTGGTGCTCTCACAGCTCTCCTCTCCCCTGGGGTCCTCCTCCCAAACTCCTGGGACCAGATGGTCCATGAAAATGAGTGTCTGGCTGGGGAAAGGGACAGAGCAGCAGTTGGAGGGGCTGCTGAAATGGCTGAGAGTGGCACATGGCAGAGGAGGGGAGGGAATGGCTCAGTCCTGAAGCACCGCCTCCTTCAGATCAGTATCTCCACCATGTCTGACAAGTCCTGGACCCTGGATATAGCTATGGAGTCTGGAGAGAGACAAGAACACAGGCACATGCCAATGAGTGTTACTAGATTGCTTTGAAAATCCTGGCACATTTTAAAGATAAAGATCTTTCTTCACTAACTTTTCCCACCTCTGCTGCCCAGGTTCCCAGAACTCGCCCAGCCAAGCACAAAGCTCTGCTCCCTCTCAGCACTCAGCCCGGCCCACCAACCTCCACTGTGTAAGATGCATTTATTTCTAACTTTGAACTGGTTGGAGGGCTTAGAGAGAGCAATGGAGAGCCCTGAGGGAGGGAGGCTGCAGCATTCTTTTCATGCCTGTGGTTTTCTGAGCTCATGAGGCAGAGGCAAATATGCAAAGGCCAATGTGAAAGGGGAGTGGAAAAAGAAATGGCATCTTCTCAGATTTCTCCTTCCCAGACTCTTTTTAAAACAGGCTTCCAGAGTGCCATCAGCATGACTTGCGAGCTCCAATCTTTTCGATAATCAAATTGGAAATTAACTATGTAAGGAAGACCGTGAAAGAGGAGCTAAAATGCCTCCCATCTGGTTGCTTTCTTTCTGAATTCTGGATCTGTCTCTAATCAGGGTTTCCAATTGCCCTATTCATGTGTCCAGCCAGGCCTCATGTTCACATTGAGGCAGGCCAGGCACCTTGCTCACCTCTGGCTATGCAGGGCTCCCCAGGGAGTGTGGGCAACGACCCAGAAAGGAGCTGGGAAGAAAAGGCCTTGGTGTTCCAGTTCACACCCCAGTGCCCCCTCAGCCCTGCCTAGCACAGAAGTGGGGTCAGGAGGACTTACCCAAAGACACGGCTCTCTGGCCACTGCCACACCCCAGAAGGCTGTCGGGCTCCAGTGGCAGGGAGGCAGAGGTGCTTTCTGGTAGGCCGTCAGTCTGGGTGCTACCATCTCTGCTCCCGTGTTTGGCATGGGCAGCAGGGGAAGATGTGACCACTGGCTCCTCTGTGGGTGTCCTGTCTGCTGGAAAGCCAGATGGATGGTTATTGCCCTGCCTATAAGATGTGGTCCTGGAGAAGGACACTCTAAGTTAACTGTCCCTGCTGGGGATTCAAGGTGGAGTGGGCTGCTCTTGATTTGCAAGAACTTTAAGCCGAAATGCTCCTATTTTCAAATGTTAATAACTACCAGATTGGATTGGCTTCCAGGTGTTTTGAGTGGTGGGACCCTTCTTTGTAGATTAAATCTTCTAGAGTTTCTATGGCATCTGCTTAGAAGGAAGAGTGGAGGGGCTTGCAGAGAAGGTGCATCTGCACAGGAAGCTCTACTTTCCTTTGTTTTTTTTTGAGACAGGGTCTCACTCTGTTGCCAGGCTGGAGTGCAGTGGCGCGACCTCGGCTCACTGTAACCTCCGCCTCCCAGGTTCAAACGATTCCCCTGCCTCAGCCTCCTGAGTAGCTGGGATTACAGGCGCCTGACACCACTCCAGGCTAATTTTTTATATTTTAGTAGTGACCAGGTTTCACCACATTAGCCAGGATGTTCTCGATCTCCTGACCTCGTCCCGCCTGCCTCTGCCTTCCAAAGTGCTGAGATTACAGGTGTGAGCCACCACACCGGGCCAGAAGCTCTATTTGTCTTAGATAGTTCAGTGGCTGGGGCTGAAGTGTGATGGAATTTATGGTGATGGGGTCAGTACCCCTCTTCACAACAGCAGGACAGCTGTGAGCTGAAGAGTCACTAGAGGCAGAGAATAAAAGCCAGCTCCCCTGGGAGAGAGTCAGGAAGCCCTGGCTCTTATGAGCCTCAGTTCTGGGAGGAAAGTTCTGGCAATCTGTGTTCAGGCCCAGGAGAAACTACCTCTCGATCTATCCCACCAGCAGCCTCCTCTTACCTGTAGTCAGCCGAGCAGGGGCGTCTGCTGCTTGTCGCTCGTTAGAAGAGAGCCCTTGCCAGCCCTGGGTTCCTGCTGCTGCAGCCGCGAAGACAGATGGCACCGACTTGGCAGGCCGAAGGGAGCCCTGGGTGGCCTTGCCCGGGTCTCTCCTGGAGCGCTGCTGAAGGACCTTGATCACTGCATCCTTCTCCAGGATCTGGGCATGGAGCACTTTTAACCTGACAGGTGAGAGGCCATGCCCACATCGTCAGACCCACAGATTCAACAACTGCCACCCTTCCTGCCTCATAGACATTAAGGAAAATCCCCCCCAGCCCTCCCACCCTGCCAGGCTGGATCCTTTTGCACTCGTAGCAGGGACCTGGAGGGGCCTTAGAAATGCCAGCTCTGGAATTCGATGTTCTTAGATCCCAGGCTCTGAAACCACCAGCGCATAAGGCCCTGGGCCCTTCTCATACCAGCAAAGGCAGCCATCAGGGGTGGGTGCCAGAGTCATGAGACCATAGCAGTGGCACAGCCCTCATTTTGGAGGGTGGCATTCCAGAGAGGGAGGCAGGGCCCAAGCCCTGGATGGCACCCAACACCTCCACAGTCAGAATCTCCTGGGCAGACCAAGGACTCAGTTGGTATTTCTGGGAAAATGCATGTTTACAGTGCTTGGTGTGCCAAGCATGCAGGTTCAGCTCCGAAGCAGGAGGGACTGCTGAGCTGTGTGGGGAAATGGGGCTGTTTATTAGGGATCAAGGACAGGGCAGTGACTGGATGTTGCCACCCGCCTCCCCAACCTCAGGTGCCTGGCCTGCAATGCCGAACCTGCTTTCCATCTCCTGATGCCTGTGGCCACC
Source organism: Saimiri boliviensis (assembly GCF_048565385.1). Classification (NCBI taxonomy): domain Eukaryota; kingdom Metazoa; phylum Chordata; class Mammalia; order Primates; family Cebidae; genus Saimiri; species Saimiri boliviensis. Next base: position 55,187,915 of record NC_133457.1, on the reverse strand, counting down.
AGTGAGCAGACCCTCATTGAAGCTGCTGCTGGGCGAGGGCTGGGGGGAGTGTCGGATGAGAGTGGTGTCACGCTGGGCGGCAGCCGTAGCAGCCGCATCCATGGCAAACTGCCTCATGGCACGTTCCTCCAGGTACTTCTGCTCCCACTTGGTCATGTCGGCCTCCAGTGCCAGGATCTGCTCCTCTTTCTCTCGAAGTTGTTCCGATAGCCGCAGGGCGCTCAGCTCTGCGGACCCACCACTGCCGCTGCCACCACCTGGGGCACCTGCCTGTCTCTGCAGAGCAAGTGGAGACTGTGGTCAAGGGTGGAGACTGGGGTGTGACAGCCACTGGTCTTCGCCTCCACACAAGGACTATCACTTGTACATGTACATGCTCAGCCATACACAGCATACATTTCCCCAACCTTCCTCTACTGAGAGATGGGGGTGCAGCACAGTTCCCCATATCCCTGCCCTTAATCCTATGGCCAAGGGCACAGAGACACAGGTGACCAGACAAATCCTCTAAACTGGCAAAGGGGGTGCTATTAATAATTATACTGGGAAAACTGGTGTAAATTAGAACAGAACTGGGAAAATCAGGGGGTTCAGTCAGGATACCTCGGCGGTAAGGGTAGGGGTGGAGAAAGAACTCTGTGGTTTGTAAACACCAAGAGTTGTTGACACTGAAGTCCAAAGTTAGGCTAAGGATTACGGATCTGGATAAGCATCTTTCCTCCCAATCCTGGGGAGGGATATAAAAGCTAGCTGGCCTTCTCTACCCAGGCTCCTCACTTACTTTCTCTAGAGGTCAAGGACAACAAGCCCTGCTGCTACCGAGGACAGGAGTCCCCTGGGGCTGGACATGGGCCAGGTGGCAGGGCCTCTGCTAAGACTGATGAGTGGAAGGGAGCATGCAGCAAAGGTGGAGCAGAGAGCAATCCCCCTTGCCGCCTTCCACGGGGCCTGCAGCCTAGATCTAAGCAGAGGCTTCCGGGACATCGGCCCTGGCATCCAAACCTACAGTCCGTGAGCAGGAAGGGGGGCCGACATCCTCAGATGCTGCCCTAGCCTCGACACCTGCACAGGTCTTCTCAGCTCACCTGCTGTGCACGCAGGGCCTTGAGTTCCTGCTCCAGGCGAGTCCGCAGACGCAGCTCCAGCTGCTCCCGCTTCTCACAGGCTGCCTGCAGCTGCCCGAGCGCCTGCTGCAGCCGCTCCACTTTCTCCACATAAGCCTGCTTCTTGCGCAGCTCCTCCTCGGCTCGAGCCGCCCGGCCCTGCGCGTTGCCCAGAGCCTGCTCCAGCAGCTCGGCACGCCGCCGCTGGTCCTCGATGGCGCCGCGCAGCAGGGCCATCTCCCGTTCCAGCTTCTCTTGCTCCTGCTGCTGCTCGTAGCCTACCAGGAGAGAGAGGCTTGGTCAGTGACAGTGACCATGTTGGCTGGCGTGGGGCCAGCGTCCTGGGCTCTGTGCTGACCACTGGATGAGCACAGTTGCTTCTCATTCTCTCAACAGTAACAGGAATTAGGTACCACTATTCACCCCATTTTGTGGAACAAGAAACTGAAGCTCAGGTTAAGTCAGGTGTAAATGACAGAGCCCAACTCCAGGACCCCTGTAGTAACAACTGGGCTATCCTGTCTTTCTGCTGGAAATACTGCCACGGGGCACCCCCAAACACCATCCACATGTGGCAGGTGCCACTATGTCTAAAACACATTCACAGTTTCCCTTGAGCCTGTGACAACTAGAGACTGTTGAAGCAGGAGCTGGGATGCCCACATACGGATGGGAAAACAGAGGCTCAGGTGGGCTGTGACATGGTCCTCCTTCAAGTGGGAGAATGAAGGGAGGCAGAACAGAACCACCATCTGCTGTCCCGCACACCAGACACTTACACATCTTATTCCACGAATCTTCCAGTCCCTCCAGGTAGGATTTGGGACCCCCAACATACAGGGGAGAAAACATAAAAGGAGAATGGTGCTGTCAAATGGAAACCCCTTTTGGCCAAGTTCCAAAGGCCCAGGCTGCCTCTGGCTGCCGGGTGAGGCATTTGTACCTACAGGCCGCACGGAGCTCTGGGGCTCCTTCTGCAGACCTGGGCCTCTCCCGTTGAGGGCCACTTTTCCTTCCATGATCTGGAAATACCACTGAGATATGGGCAACCAGGCTCAGAAAGAAATGCAAACTCTGCAGCACAGTGAAAATGACTATGGCGCAAAGATCTGGGAAAGACGGTCCAGCCATCCTGACTTTTAAATCATTCTTTTAATTGCCCAAAGAAACTCTGCTTGGAGACCCTCTCCGCATGGCCAGGAGAGGCCCAAGTCAGACCACAGAGCCCTCCATCTGATGCTCTAGCCTTAAATCTGCCACCCAGGCACCTGCCCCTTGAGAGCACCAGGCTGCCCCCTGAGGAGTGGATCAGCTGCCCACCTTGCTGGAGATCAGGATGGGGGCAGGGCTGTGGGCTCTCCGATAATGAACCTAAAGGCACTGTCTCTAGAACAGCATTCTGATTCAGTGGAATTTTCTGCCAGAATGGAACTATTCTATACCATACCCTTCAGTGCAGTGGCTACTAGGCACATGTGCTACTGAGTACTGAAAATGTGGCTAGTAAGATGGAAGAACCGAATTTTAAATTTTATTTGATTTTCGTTAATTTCTTTTTTTTTTTTTTTTTGAGACTGAGTTTCACTCTTGTTACCCAGGCTGGAGTGCAATGGCGCTATCTCGGCTCACCACAACCTCCGCCTCCTGGGTTCAGGCAATTCTCCTGCCTCAGCCTCCTGAGTAGCTGGGATTACAGGCACACGCCACCATGCCCAGCTGATTTTTTGTATTTTTAGTAGACACGGGGTTTCACCATGTCGACCAGGATGGTCTCGAACTTTCGACCTCATGATCCACCCGCCTCGGCCTCCCAAAGTGCTGGGATTACAGGCTTGAGCCACCACGCCCGGCGATTTTCGTTAATTTCAAGCTTTGAGCCACATGTAGCTAAGTACTTATCACATAGAACAGTGCAAGTTCTCGAACAGACGAGTGAAGGCTTGGGACTCTGGCATGTGGAATGGAAGGCAGGATTCATTTACTCAGGGCCCTGGGACAGGGCAGGAGGACACAGAGGAAACTCAGGTTAGTTCTTGGCTCATATTGGATTTTTGAAGGCTGAGCCCAGGATGGTATCACTCTGTGGCATGGAGGAAAAAATGGGGAAGCCCAATAATATTGAGATGGATGTGTTCACACTTCGCTGGCTTAACATCCATTGAGTGGGGTGGAAGGCAGGCAGGTCTGGACTCAGGCAGGGAGGACACTCCCGTACTCTACGTGTGGGTTCAGTTTGCCCAAGGCCTGCATCTCATTCTAGCCTTAGCATGACTCGCGGGCAAGGGCTCTGTTTCATCTCGCAGCTGGAGAAGCTGAGGCGTAGGGAGAGAAGAAGCATTCCCGAGGGGGTGGAGCCAACGGGCAGGCCTCAGGCCTCATGGGCAGATTCCCCAGGGGCACAGCTGGCCTAAAGGGGCCAGAAGGGCAGTGCTGGGGGGCTGTGTGGCTCACCCCGGAGGAAAAGCAGATAGCAGTGTTGATAATGGCCAGACTTTCCTAGTGTTGACTGACCCCAGATAAAAGGGAGGTCCATCAGACACATCTTTCCCGCCTCTGCAATGGCTACTACCCAGCAAGGAAGAGCTGCTTGGGTTTCCTCAGCCCTGGGGAAGGAGGGGCCGGCGGACCCAGCCTTCTGCTTCCAGAAGCTTCCTGCAGCCTTGTACAATCTCTAAGGCCCTGGTGGGGGCTGGGAGGCTTTGAGCTGCGGCCATCCCCTGCCAAGAGGACCCTGATGAAGCCTTGGGCCTGCAGGATCTCGGGAAGGAGAGCTCCACGGCAAGAAATAAGTGGCTCGAGTGGAGGTGGGAGGGGACACCCGGGGCCAGCGGAGGCGGCAGGAAGCCAGGCGAGGTGCCGGGGAACCGGGACGCGCCTCGGGTAGCTAGCGAGCCCCCACCTCCACGTTCCAGGCTCCCTTTGTGCTCACCCTCCCTCCTCCCTAAGCGAACGGCGCCAGGCGGCGCGCACGGAGGGAGCGGCGGGGGGCGGGCCGGGAGCGGAACAGCTCGCAGCTCTGGAATGCCAGGCATCCAGGTCACCCGCCACTGCGAGATTAATGGCTCCAGCAAGAAGCCAAGAACAGCCCGGCGCTCACTCGCTCCCCGGGGAGCGGAAACGCCTCCCGGCCGGCCCCCCCTCTTCTCACCCCCTAGCAAGCTTCCAGAAACCCGCCCCAAGCCTTCCTTTCTTTGGCAGAGCCAGTCCCCAAAAGTTCGCCTTCCTCCACAGGCACGCTAATCTGCCTTGCGCGCCTGCAGCTTCTCCTCCCCAGACTCCTCAGGGCAACCCCAGGGCTGCCCCCTCCCCTTTCTCCCTCATTCCCTTTGACTCCTTCCCAGAGATCTTCAGGCGCAGCCACCTCACCCCACCGAGCTGGCAGAGCCCAGCCTACCTCCTACCCCATCCCGTCAATTCCTTCAGTGCTGTCTTCCCCCATCCCCTGCCCTAGTCTTTGAACCCTCTTTGAAGTAAGATAGGGGCTCCATTTCTGCACCCCACTACTATTGGTGCCATTCACTGCAGGGTTCCTGTGAAGCCTCAAAGCCACGTTTACCCAGCTACCAACCACTCCCATTCCACTTCTCAGCAAACACTCTGAATAGCACTCAAGCTCCTAGTAGGAGCTCAATAAACAACTGCTCTTAGACCCTTCTGATTGCTAGAGCCTCCTGCTGCTGAGCTCAGGGTTCCCTTTGCCACCCAGTCCATGTACCTCTTGAACCACCCAACAGCTCCTTCCCCTCTGGCTGGCTCTCCACCCCTGCCATCCCCACGGGGCCTCCCTCTTTCAGGCCACCAGGGCTCCTCATCACCAGTTTCTAGGACCACCACCCTTGTTCTTTTGAGTCTGTGGGAACCTGCTCCTTCCTTAAGCTCATCACTTCTCTCTTGACCTCCCTGCCATGGTCCCTTCCTGGGCCTGCTCCCATTCTCTCCTGAACATCTGCCAGGTGCTCAAAACACATCTGCTAATAAACTAATGAATGAATAAATTGACTGTTCAATGAACTTGCCCATTCTTCCAGGATGCTTAGACCACCTCCTTTAGAATGCATCTGCTGGTTACGGCCTAGGAACCCAGTTTTGGCTGTCTCAGGTGCCTCCGCTTGGCTGCTTTGCTATGGCCCAGCTCCACCATGCTCCCCCGCCTCTCACATTCCCACTGCACACTCCCAACCTTTCTGCTACTGGGAGCTCCCTGGGAAACTGTCAGACCCTTCTTTCTCCTTCACCCCACCTGTCTTCAGGGCTAACTTGCCTCGCCCACTGCCCAATGCACTGCACTGATGGCCAGCACCAAAGCTCAGCAAATCACTGCTCCCTGGCCTTCCCTCTCGTATCAACTGATCTTCTCAATACATGTAGAGTTAGATCCTGTTCTTCTCTGGAAGGCACTTCTCCCCACCATCGCCAGATCCAGTCTAGTGCTGGGCACACAGCAGGCAATAAACCTATTCCCAAAATACTGCCTTGCAAGGGGCCAGGCCAATCCTCCTGGTGTCCAGAGGGTGTGCAGTGGTCCCATTGCCTGCACACAGGCCAGGTTTCTTAGTGGGGCCCCTACTCACTCTGAGCAAGCAGCTTGGCCACCATGTCCTGACTGCCAGCCTGGGCCTCCTGTGTCTTGCTTGCCAGGCGGCGGTTTGCAGATTCCAGTCTCTCTGTTTCAAAGGAAGGAAAGATGTTTTAGTGGCAGGTGAAGCTATCAGCTTGGGATTTTTCCTGACGTCCTATCGGGATGGGGCTGCATCCTCCACGCTCGGGATGGGCTGATAAGGAAGCCCCAGCTCAGCTTAGGGCCTGATGGGAGGGAGCCTCCTCTGTCAGAAGCCATGACCCGGGCCACATGATGGGAGCCCCCTGAGTGTATCCTAGGCCTGTTACATAGAGACAAGCATCTCTCTATCAGAGTGGCTCCCAAGGAGTCTCGGTCTGGCTCTCTGAGTTCATTTGCAATTTCTGCAGAGAATAGAGATTCTCAGTTTTTCTCTAGAACAGAGGAAGTCAGCCCTCTGCAGAGGCTCCCCAACCTCCACCTGTGTGACTGGCTCTCACCTCTGAGATCCCGGTTGAAGTCCTGAAGCCTCCTCATTTCACTGTCCATCTTGTTCCGCATGGTCTTCTCCAGGGCCTCACGCTTGGAAGAGGCTCTGGTCAGGCTCTCATGGGCCTCAGAGAGCCGCTGGATTTCACTTTCCAGCTGCAAGAGGCAGACAGCAGAGCTGAAGGGGAGAGCTCCCAGGGAGTGATTTTAGGCTGACTCACTACTCTCCATCAGAAAAGGTGACAGATAAGAGGACACCAAGCAGGAGCAAAAACTCCAGGTGATATGGTGGGATGGTCAGAAGCTTGTAGCCTTAGGAAGTAGACTAGACTGCTAGGACCAGCAAGCAACGGTCCCATTAGCTGCCCCAAGGACCAGACGCTGAGTGAACCTAAGGCCAGGTATTTTGGAAGTAGCTGCCTGCAGGGTGACTAAACACAGCTTCCCTGTGCCCAGTGTCCAGAAGGAAGCACTCTACTTTTGACTGTCTTCTGCCAAGAAACTGAGCACAGTGGGTCAGAAGTGGGCACCAAAAGACTCCAGCCATGCTGGGGTGGTTTGACCTAACTTGGACATCCCAGGACAGTCAAGGGAGGCCTGAGGCCATCTGCTAAAGCTGAGCCTCTGCAGAAAACTGGTAACCCTTCACTAAAGAAGCGGGCACCAGGCCTAAGCCTGAGCCGCCTCTGCCTGTAGTATCTGGTGCCCCAGGCATCACCATCTACCCAGAGGGCCAGCCCGGTCCGGGCCATTCCTCCCACTTGGCTGCTGGCAGGTTCCGCACGTGCTCTAGGCTGGCCTGTGATTCCAACAAGTCGCTCGTTTTTTTCTAAGAGGAGAAGCTTTCTTTTTGGCCAGGGCTGGCCTGGAACAGACTTGCTGTTGTGTGGGGGACACAAAGGGCTCTCTGTGGGAGGTGTCCATGGGAGGGGGTGTGTGCAGGGCAAGGGTGCGAGTGTGCAGGAGCTGGTGAATGAGCTCTTTCTAATCACCACCGGCCAGCAACTGCTCATGCTCCACGCCTGCTCTGCCGGCCTCTCGGCTGTTCCCCAGCTGTCTGGAGTCAGCAGGAGGGTGCATGACGGGTGAGGGAGATGGAAAACAGAGGGACTGGGGGAAAACCAGCCAGACGGTTTACAGGCTCCTCTGCTTCTCCTTGGACTACCCACTCCCCAGAAAGCCCCTCGGGGTCCCTTTCTGGTCTGCCCCTCTGAAGCCCCGGCAGGGCCTACCTTCTCGATGCGACCAGTCTTCTCTGCGGAGCTCTCCAGCTCCCTCTGCAGCCGCTCATTGTCCCTCTGCAGCCTGGCATTCTCCCTCAGCACAGCCTCCATCTGGGCCAGGTGGGCATTGCCCGAGGTGGTTGAGGAGGCCTGGGCACTCACTGGCCCCTCCACAGCAGGTGGACTGAGGGAGCTTAGAGGGCCGTGGCTGAGAGCAGCTGGATGTGGGGGTGGGGGGTGCTCCTGGGGCTGCTGCAGGTACTGGTACTGCTGCTGCTGTTGGAGGAACACAGGCGGCACCTGGGCCTGCAGGATCCTGGGAACAGAAGAGACAGTGCTCAGAGACAGCACAGACCCTCTTGGCTCCCACCCAGAGCAGCCCGGAGTCGCCCCACTTCTAGGCATCCTGGGAAGATGATTCATTATTAATAATCAATATTTTATTAAAATTACTGCGGCTCATTATTCAACCCTTCAGTGTTAGGCAGGGACCAGAGGGAAAGGCCTTTTCCAAATGGTTCTGCCGGAGGCTCTCAAGAGCCAGACAGCAGGGCTGGAGGGGATTAATGTCAGGATGCTTGTTTCACACCTGCCTCACAGTGGCTGGGGCCTTGGGGATCAGCCTGAGGAATCCTGGGCCTCCTAAGTGACTAATGCTTACATACGTCATCTTAAAAAATGCACTCTGACACTTCTAATCAATGGAAGGTTCTTTTTGGGGCTGGAGGCCATGTCAATCATGACTGAGCATATAACCTTCCAGGCCCCAGGGCCACTTGGTGGCTGGGCCCCAGCAGCAACCTTGTGTCTGTTATGAGTCCCCAGTTTCAGGACTGCCAAAGCAGCACTCATTTTCTCCCTCCTATTTCAAGCCCTGGCACCACACACCCACAATCATTTTTAGAAGACTCCAGTTAAGGTTAGAGTGGTAAGACAGATGTCAGGGTGAGTCTGAGTGCTACAGTCTGACAAGTAGAGGTTCAAATCCCTGCTCCAGCTGTTTAACCTTGGGCGCATGCCTCAGGCCGACAGACTGAGCATTGCTCTGTGGCATCATGAGGGTCTCCAGCCTCGCCAGGGTTTGTGAGGATGAAGCTATGTAAGGCCTGGCAGAGTGCTGGGCCAGTGCTGGGCGAGCAGCAGGCTTTCCTGGAGTGGCGGCCCATCCTCCACTTCCTCTAGTAGTAACCTCAGCTTACCCTCAGCTTAAAGAATCAATGTGGCCCAAACTCTGAGTGTCCTTGGGAGTAGGGGCTGCCTCTGGACGACTGCAGTCACTGAGTTCAGGGGACAGTGTTCTTTTGGCCTCTGGCATTGGTGTAACATCACCCCCAGGGCTCTGTGTTGAGGGCAGGAGCAAAGGGCAAGGGGCACAGGGAGTCCAAGGCCCTTCCTAGGACCTTGTGCTTCCCACTGTCACAACTGCCTCAGTTTCACAAAGCAATCTTCCAAGTCCCAGAAGCCCTGCAAAAACCGAATTCCCCTTCTGGGTGCATCACCTCAGCACTCATGCACAGCCAGCCCGCACCCCCTACAGCCTATGGGCCTCTGCTCTTCTTAGGACCCTAGGCTAGGCGTCTAGCCTCTAGTTCCTAATAAATGATCTTCATCAGATCATCTGAAAGGAGACATTGGACAGACGTATTTCTCCTACTACCTAAGGTGGGGCTTCCAGGAAGAGCCGGGCAGAGGGCCCCCACTGGAGTGTTCAGACTCTCCATCCCACTGCTCACGTGGCCACTCTCAAGGTTGCTTCAAGAACTTGCTCCCCCTTGCACTGGGCCAGGCAGACACAACTGGCATTCTCTGGGGATGACTTGGCTCTGAGAAAGAACAGCAACTCCTTTCCCTTCACACTTGCTTTCCTTTCTCCTGGTCCTCTCCCTCCCCTGCTTTTTGTTCTCCTGCAAACAGTCTACTTCCTTGCCACGATTACTATCTTTTCCTGACAGAGTTCAATAAGGCTGGTCCAAAAGAAGAAATGACCACTCAGCTTCCGAAACTCTTCCTGACCGAGCCCTGAGAAGGGAGATAAGGTGTGAGTCTGGAGAGGGTGGAGGCTGGAGAAAAACCATGAGGCTCCATCCTCTGGTTCCTCCATACCAATGCCAGCACGTCACTCATTTCTCCAGAGCAAGTAAAGGCCGAACGGTGGGAAAGTGGGTGACTAAAGGAACACTCAGCAGGCATGAAGAAAACCAGACTTTGACCTTGGGCCACCAGAGAAAGAGTCTGAAATCCTGAGGGCCCTTCGGTGGGGTTTCCTGGACTCCACAGGGGTAGATGCGGCAGTGATGGCTATGTCTGCCTCTCTGGAGAAGGCGAGGGGCCAGATGAGAAGCCTGAGGCAGAGCCTTGTTTCTAGGAACACTCATTTCTCCAAACTCTCTGGACTTCCGGCCTCCCCCGCCGCTGCCCCCCACTTCCTGCTTCCCTTCTAGCCCTTACAGACCATGCTCTGCATGTAGCCAGAGGGAGCGTTTAGAAAAGGTAAACCAAATCACATCGTCTGATGGCTGCCAGGCACACTCAGAACCGAACTCTAACTCTCTACCCTGGCCCAGGAGCCTCTCCGGAGCCTCCCCAGAAAGGGGCCCACCTGGATCCAGAATCCTCTCCCACTGCAGACTGCAGGCACAGGAGCACATGGCAGGAAATGAAGAGAAGAGACAGGGCAGCTCCTGCCCTGGTGTAGGATGCACAGAGGTCTCTAATGAGGCCACTGGGCCTTTACAGCCTCTAGTTAGGAATGTCTCCCAATAATCACAGAAAGCAAGCTACTTAAATTTTCTTTAAAAAATTCCAAAGATGCCGGGTCCAGTGGCTCATGCCTGTAATCCCAGCACTTTGGGAGGCTGAGGCGGGTGGATCACGAGGTCAGGAGATCGAGACTATCCCGGCCAACATGGTAAAACCCTGTCTCTACTAAAATACAAAAAATTAGCCAGGCATGGTGGTGCGCACCTGTAGTCCCAGCTACTCGGGAGGCTCAGGCAGTGGAATCGCTTAAACCAGAGAGTTGGAGGTTGCAGTGAGCCGAGATCACGCCACTGCACTCCAGTCTGGTGACAGAGCAAGACTCTGTCTCAGCCAAAAAAAGAAAAAAAAGAAAAAAAACCTCGAGAGAAGGAGGTCCCACCTTCTCCCTAACTTGGAAACAGTTTGGCAATGATTCCCAACCTTGCTTTTAGTTCTTTCTGAAATCTAACCTTTAACCCCCTGCTGCAATTTGTGTCCTCTGGGGACTCTGGTTACTTGAATGCTACAGCTAAGCAAACAATGGTGCCTATCTCTGAATTAAGGCAAGGGACACCACTAACTTCTTAGGGGACCTTAGCTAAGTCCCTCTTTTCTGCCAGGCATTAGCTCTCCCTTCTCAAGAAGGCTGGAGGTGGGATGGGGATCATGCCAGCTCTGACACAAGCTGTGATCTTGAGGCTCTCCTCCCTGAGACCTGTACCAGAAGAAAGCCAGGAGTTGGAAAGTCCCAAGTGGGGAGAGTTACCTGACTTCGGCATGCTGGAAGTGCGGGCTGCCTCGGGCACGGTACCGTGGGTCAGTGACAGCAGTGGTGGTCTCATGAGCGAGTACAACGTGAGGGTACTGAGGTGGGGGTCCTCGGGACTCTGGACCCTCAGCAGGGGGGGCCCTAGGCGGGGGGCCCTGCTGGCTGCGGGCCAGCTGTGGGAAGCTGTGGGAGGAGCTCATGTGGCTGGGGGTGCGGGCGCCGTTTCTCTCCAGGGACAGCTGCAGGAGCCGTTCACTCAGTGAGCGAACGTGCCCATGTCTCAGCTCCCGCAGGGCCTCATCCTGCCTCCGACTGCCTCCAGGGGCCCCACGGGGATCTTGGTCCCCAGCATGTGGCCGGGGCCCCGCCTGCTGGGCCGCATAATACTGCGAGTGGGCCTTGGCCTCCTCATAGGTGGGCAGCTCCTCTCCCTTGCTGGGCTGTGGGCATAGCCGGTAGAGGGTGTTCTCTGCCAGGTGGTTCTCACCGCCCTGATGCTCCTGGCCCTGGGGCTCCTGCCTGGTGGCCTGCTGCAGCACCTGACTGTCTTCGGGTGCCAGAATCTCCAGGGAGGCCTGGGGGCTCCCTGTGCCCCCAGTTCCAGCCCCACCCCGCAGGGCCTGCTGCTGGATGGCTAGCAGCGTGCGCGTCTCAGTCAGGTTGCCATAGCGCAGCTGCTCCTGGATGAGGCGGTGCAGGACTGTCCCCGAAGAGTCTTCCAGCGTCCTCATGCTTCTTTGGCTTGCACACAGCTGTCTGGACAATGGCCAGTGGCACCTGGCCCCAGAGCACCTGGAGAGGGAGAGAGGGAGGGAGAGAGAGAGAGAGAGAGAGAAAAAGAGAGAGAGAAGCAATTAGTGTGAACCCATGGGAAAGGAGGCAGCTTTCTAGGATTTCAATTATTACGCTGGTGGAAAGCAGAAAGCATACAAGTGAAGAGCAGGGGGTGGGGGCGGTTCACGCAAGTCTGGGTTCAAGTACCAGTGCTGCCATCTATTGATTAAGGCAAGTTACCTAACCCCTGAGCCTCAGTTTCCCCATCAGAAAAATGCAAAGAATTTTGCTTGACTCATGGAGATGAGAATTAAGAGGCAGTAGCCTTTGAGCTCCTGGTACAGTGAAAATCCTGGTAAATGATTACTGTGATAACATTCACAGAGGCTTACTATTCCTGGAGAAAGACATCAGAAAACCAGAAGATAATCCACCAGGAACCACCGCCTCTATAGCCAGCTACCCATCAAACAGCCTGATGAGCAATTCCAAGGCAGGCCTAGTTCAGATCTAACCACTTAGCTATTCAGTCTAGAGTTGGGTGGGGACCCAGTTTTTCGGCAGGACATAATGAATGCATGTAGTCCAGTAGAAGCCCTAGGTGAAAGGCCTCCAGGACCCCCCCAGAATGAAGCATGCCAGAGCCCAGCCTTAGCACAGTCAACCTACTATCCTCTAGCCCACTGAATCCCCTCCCACTTTTCCTACTCTCCCAGAACCAAAGAGCTCCTGGAGGGTGGGCCTGGGCTCTGCTTCATCAACGGCTGCTGACAGAATGAATCCGGGGCTCCCTGTCATGGGATGACCTTGGCAGTCATTCTGCAAGGTGAACAGGAAGGAGGAGGAATTGCACCTGAATTGCTGAATGAGGGATGAATAAAAAGGCTCCAAGAGGACAATGGGTTTGTGAGATGAGGCAGAAAGGTGCCACCCATTAAGGTTAGTGGGTCAGTCTTTGTGCTGACAGTAACTACAAGAGAGCTCCAGGAAGGAGAAAGGATGGCACGATGTCTTTTATGATTATCCTCCCCAACACACACACACACACACACACACACACACACACACACACACAACTTGGAAAAGCCCTCACTGGTCCTCTAGGCAAATAGGGGATGGGCTTTCAGCATCTTTCTTGACATCACTGTCAAGGAAGATCATCTTGACTTGGGCCAACTGGAGAAGTAAGCGGGGAAGTAAGGGTTGGTTGAGAGACCTGGGGCAGGGGAGAGGGGACTGTGAGCCTGGGAGAGAATATCCGAGAAAGGAGTTTCCTTCTAAGTCTGGGCTCCCAATGGCTAATGGACTGGAAAGCTGTCTGCCTCCCTCACTCAGCTTCCTTTCCACAGCCTTCTCCAACACAAATCTCCAAACTGGGATCCAAGGAAAACTAAACGGAATCCATACTGCCACACGTCCTGTGTGTACAGGCAGGGATTGGGGGGTGAGTGGGAGGAATGTGGCCCCTCGTCTGCCACTAAACTAGCCCGTGTCCTGCTTCAGTTTGGGTTATGGTATGTTGGCAGAACAGTCATTCCCAATCCTTTCCCTCTCCCCACCCCAGGGCTCCAACTGCCCAGAGCTGGGGACTGGGGGATGAGTCTGGAGAGCACCTCTGTACCCATCCTTCCTGGCACCCATTCATGTGCCCCCACACACAAGGGGTAGATGTGCAAGACTCCGGCGCTACCCGAGGCAAAGCAAGCAAACGGGATTTAATTCACCCTGGAGTTTTATCTGGGGGCATTTCCTTAAGATAATCACTCTCTGGCCGACTCCCACAGAGGCGGCAGGGGAGCGGCCGGAAAGAATGCGGAGCCTTCCCAACAGATTCCGGGCGCTCCACAGTGTGCCCGGACTGGGAGCAAGGAACATCTCCAAGGCCTCTCATCGCGAATTTGTCCCGGCCAAACCCCTCAGATTCACGACCTTTCAAACACCAAACGCCCGAGCCAAAACCTGCTTCCGCGCCCCCGGCCGCGCCCCTCTGCTTCGCTCGCGCGCTGAGCTCTCTAGGCCGCCTTTCTAAGCCAGCGCGCGTCGGCTGCCTTGGCCTGGGCTCCCGCTCGCCTAAGGAACCAAAGTGACAGTCTCCAAGCCAGGAGACTCTCGCACCCCAGCCAGGGCTCCCGCCCCCCCAACGACCCCTGGCGGACCTGGAGCGCCGGTGGCCGCAGGTACGCCTGGGGCTAGCCGGTGAGGGTAGCCCGCGGTCCGGAGAAGTCTTTAAGCGTCGCGGGTCCGCCTCCCTCCCTCTCGAGCCCTCTTTGTTTTCCAAATACTCTAGCGCTGACGTCACCGGGCTGGACAGCAGGCTGCATTCTTTCTAAGTGAGAGCCAATTCGTGGCTCCAGAGAGGATTTTCTAAGGAAGACAAAGAGGAATTCTTGGACTAGCTGGGGGCAAAGGCACCTGTAACCCCCACCTAACCAAATCAACTCGCGAGACCCTGCAACTTGAACCCCATGCGGCGCCTCCAGGCCTGTCCCCCGGTCCCCCTACCCCGGCCTACCTGCAACCCGAAACACCGTCGCCGTTCTCTCTAGAGTCTGCCGTCTCCCCTGTCCCCCAGCCCCAGGGAACCCGCGCGCTTCTAGAGCCCCGCAAAGCCGAGGGCAGTGGGCTCCCCAGGAGGAGCGGCCCTTGCCTGGCACTGCGGCTGCCTCGAAAGGGCGCACTGCGTCCGGAGGACGCTCGATCCTCCGGGCTCCGACGCCCGGAAAAGGCCGGGCTGCGCAGAGACTCCGGCTTTAGCCGGGGCACGTCTCTGCGGCCTCGCGTGCTCTCCCCAGCGCCAAGCGGCCTTCCTTACCGCTGCGGCCGGCGGGTGCCCAACGCAGTCAGACACCACAACCCCCGGCTCGGCCCCGCTCAGCTAGGCGGCGGAGATGTGTTCTCTGCCGTGGCGCCGACGCTCTGGCTGTTCGCGCCCCAGTGCGCAGCCCCAGGGTCTGCCCGCGCTGGAGGCGGCTGCTATGCCAGGAATGTGAGAGTTTCAGGTTCCCCCTCGGGATCAAAGCGAACCACAAATAACCTCTCAGCGCGCCGCCCTCCTCCGCCCTCCGCCTCCTACTGCTCCCTCCTCCCGTCCCCCGCCTTCCTCCCGGGAGGCGGCGCTGCTGGCTGAGCGCCTGGCCGGCCCCCGAGCTCCGTTCCTCCGCACTCAGCGCCCTCCAGGCCGCTGTGTGTCCGCCCCTGCCCCCCGCTTTGCGATCGGAGCTGCTGGAGACAATTTAATACAACTCGGCCCATTATCGCTTGCACCCCTAGTTGCCGACCCGCTCTCGCCCTTCATCCCGAAACCCATCGACGGAACGACACAGCAAGGGCTGTGCCACGCGTCTCCCGGGATTGCTGCGAGAGGGGGCTCCGGCTGTGTGTGTGTGTGTAAACTGGGGGAGGGGGTAAAGGGAGGAAGGAATGCAGAGACGGCCATATCCTCAGGGCTGGGACCGTGCCCTGGGCGAAATGAATGCTTCCAACCTCCTAGCCTCTTTCCCCTAACCCCCACTGCTTTCACCCCCGCGGCAACCTTTGAATTGCACTTTTGTTTACAAACACCTTCGCCAGCTCTTTCACGAACCGTCTCCACAGGAAGCACGAATGTGTGTTGGAAAATCCTGTCAATTTGATCCATCTACCCAACTGAATCTCCCGCCGCCAGGCGCTCTGTCCAACTCTTCCCCAAGATAATAGGCGCCCCTTTACGCAGAGCGCAGGGTGAAAAAGCCACAGCCGGCTTTTCTCCCAGTCATGCGATCCAGCCTTGCCTAGCACCCTCCAACGGAGTTCTGTTATCATCCCTGTGTTATAAATGAGGACACCAGGGCTCAGAGAGCTTAAGCAGGGTGCCCAGAGTCACACACAGAGAGCCAGGGAACTACCCACAGGGCTGCTTAGCTTCTCATTCTCAAAACCCCTCCGTTGCCATCAGAATCCGGGCTCCCTAGATGGACAGGGCAGACACCAGGAGCCGTCCTCTCTCCACTTGCCCTCTCTTTGTTTTAGTCTCTTCTTTAACCCCCCCCCCCAACACACACACCGCTGCCAGCCAAGGGCTTTCTCTTGTACCCACTTCTGTGGCTCCTGCATGGAATCTTCTCTGCCCCCAGGACACTTCCTCTGCTAGGTGCAAACCCCTTCTTCAGAAAGCCTTCACTGACACACCCTGTCCCAGTTCCCACCACACAGGGCCTCTTTACAAGTCAGTTGGGGTGAAGTGGGAACTGTCAGTCCCCTGTCCACCCAGAGAGTCAGGGCTGATTTCTTCTTCCCCTGGCTGGGTACTCTCCTCAGCATGGAGTTTGCAATTCCCAAATTAACTGGAGGGATCCAGGGACAAGGAAACTCTGGAAGCATTTAATAGCCAGGGACATTGTTAATTTTTAATAAAACTCCCACAAAAAGTGTGTGTGTGTGTGTGTGTGTGTGTGTGTGTGTGTTTTACTTGGAAGCCAAATACTATGTTTCAATTAGTGATTGGATCTGAGATGATTGAGCAAATTGGTCATTTGTGCCAAGCTAAGGATATTTGGCTTTCCAAGAACCACTTTACAAAGAAGCTGTGGCCAGTATGCCACTGTAGGTAGGAATTTTAGAAATAAAAGGGAATAGGTCTCTGGGTGGCCTTACCTTATGGACAGCGTAATTGGTGGAGGAGGGGAATGGTTGTGGAGATTTGTAGCCTGGATTGTAAAATCTCTGGAAAGATCACGTCTTTCAGGCATTCGGGGTGATACCTGACAACATGTTTGACAAATATTCTTGAGACGGTTACAGAAAGGCATCAGTTCAAGGCAGCTAGAGCAAAAGAGATACATCTTGGAGTGGACAGGCCTGCTGCAGAGCCACATAGGTCCCCATGATTGCTCATTTCTGCCTCCCAAGGGAACAGAAGCGGGAGAGGGATCCCAAAACCTAAATGGGAAATGTGCATGTAGTTTTCTTATTTTTCCCTTCCCTTTCTCTCTGCAGGAAGAATGAAGGGCAGGATCTTCCAAGCATGGCCTGCTGATAGGCTCCGTGGAGCCTGCTTAAGCTGGCAGCCACCCCAGCTCTGCAGGGTGGTTGGTCGAGAAGGTGACCACCGTTAAGATGTGCCAGAGTCATACCTCCACAGGGGACACCGGGCTGGCCAGCCTGCTTGCATATGAATTTCTCTTAGTCTACTTTGTTCCTTTCTCCTTTACCTCCTCTCTTCCTCCTGCAGGTTATGATTCTCCCCAGATGACAATGTGCCTGGCTGGGTCAGGAGTCCTACAAGATGCAGAGGTGACCTAGTTCTCAGAGTAAGCCAGGCTGGAGGCCTTTGCTCTGGGAAGTGTAGCTCCTTGGGGTGTGGCTGCAGCATAGGTGTGTACAGGGCTTAGCAAAGGATCCAGGCACCCCACACCCTTGCCTTTTCTTAGCCTGGGTCTGGGTCTGTGCCTGGTTTATGGCCTCAGCTGGCCCTGCAGCTGCATCTCACTGCACCCAACCAGAAGATGAAAACGAGCTCTTCGTGGGACCCTAGCAGCTCCTCCCATGCAGCTGGGAAGGAAATGTTCCCCCTCACTTCCCAAATGGTTGCTCAGTAGAGGAGAGCTCCAGTGTGCAAGTGGCAAGATCAAAGGATGACTGTTAGTTGTGAAATTCACTTTTCCAGCTTCCCCTGGGCACTCCCTCTGACAGGTTATGGGAACAGGAAGGCTACCAGAATCTGGAGCACGAAGCAAATTCATAGGAAGAATCTCAACAATAGGATGGAAGGTCCTGTGCTCCAGTTCCAGGAGCAGAAGAAGACCCAAGTAGGAGGCCTTCTCTCTGTCCCCTCTTCAGCCCCCTCTCCACCCCTCCCTTCGTCACTGCCTCTAGGTTTTCTCCCCCAAGACTTCTCCTTCCACTGCTGCCCCCTCTCCCTTTCACTCTCTTGCTTCAGGTCTGAAATCTCCATTAAGGACAAAGGAACTCACAGGGTCTGTGTCTTTGGGGGTTTAATCCCTCAGAGTTGGAGCATTTATGAAATTAGGCCCCACAATGGTTCAGGTAAGAGGATGTTGTCCTAAATAAATGAAGAAGGCCTGCCTCTCCAAACTGCACATTCCTTGAGCCCCTGGCCTTCCTCTGTGACCCTTTCTTTCTGGTGCCCCTGCTAGCCCAGGATTAAGAGGGTTCCTACCAATGGTGAGGTCACACAATGGGCAGGGAGCTCTGAACACTGCTCCCATTTCCTCCCCTTTCTTTTGGGTCTGTAACTGCCCAGAGCCTTCACAATTCCCGGTCCCACATGGAAGATGTATCTAACGGATATTGGCGAATAAATGAATGAACTGCAGGAGTGCACGTTTGAGTTCATTTTTGTGCGGACAGCCATCAGACTGGGAAGGAATGGGGTGGGGATCCAAAAATGGGCACATTCTGGCCAGTCAATAGACGAAGACCGTGTTGAAATATCAACGTAAACGCAGACACCTGCCCTTTCTGCAAAGCTACCTTATACTGAGTGAATATTGATTTGGTAGATGTGCCATTGCTGCCTGGGAAGATGTTCTGCTCTTGACAAGAGGCAGCAGGGAACTTGGAGAGGCTCCTGAGTTTACAAGAAATGGCCTAGGGCAGGGTTTGTGCCTTCTGGGGCAGGGCCAGTGTGATGGAAGAGTGCCCCCTAGTGAGTCACATCTCCAGTTGCTGGGGTCAGCTCAGCCCAGGGCTTCCTCAGTGTGTCTTGAGTGTGAGGTTGGGGGTGATGGTAGTGGGAGGGGAAGAGATGTTGGGACAGGATTTCCTCCTCGGACATGGGTCTCTCAGACCTCTCCAAGAATGTATTAATGGCTTTGAGGTTGGGAGTGAGGATAGAGGGAGGGAAAGAGATGTTTGGGACAGGATTTCCTCCTCGGACATGGGTCTCTCAGACCTCTCCAAGAATGGACTCACAGCTCCAGTTGTGTTTGAGCTTTCCTCCCATTTCAGCCTCTGCTGGGCTTTCACGAGGTCTTTAAAGAGACACTATCTTTAATATAAACAGCCTTATCTCGTCCACGTAGGAAAACACCTTGCATTCACTCACCCATGTACCCTTCCACATAACCATTCTGTCATGTATTTTGTACCTTCAATCAACAAACCTTCCCTGTGCATCTGCTCTGAGACAGCCCCTATGAGTCAAAGGGGGCTTCCATTCTTGCAGGGCTCTAAGGCCACTGGGTGCAGGGGAAAAAGAAGCAAAAACACTATAAAGTGGAGAGTTACACCTTGAAGGAAGGGAGCATAGGCACAAAGAGGCAGTCATGATGGGCTTCCTGGAGGAGACACTTCTCAAGCTGACTGCTGAAGGCCAGGTTGAACAGTGAGATGTCTTTCACAGGCTGGCATCTGGAGAACCTGGACTAGAAGCGCAGACCTCTTGGTTCACTGAAATAGTGGCAGGAAGTATTGAACCATTCTTCAGTGGCCATTGATCTCCAGCTACCCACATGTCCCTCCCTAGGAGTAATCCTGGAGGGTGGAAGACTACAAAGGCCTATGGAAAGTGGGGTGGAGGGGTGCGGGGTATGTTCACTGTCTTGACTGTGGTGCACATATGACAAAACTCATCAAATTGTTTTTTTTTTTTTGAGACGGAGTTTCGCTCTTGTTACCCAGGCTGGAGTGCAATGGTGCGATCTCGGTTCACCGCAACCTCCGCCTCCTGGGTTCAGGCAGTTCTCCTGTCTCAGCCTCCTGAGTAGCTGGGATTACAGGCACGCGCCACCATGCCCGGCTGATTTTTTTTGTATTTTTAGTAGAGACGGGGTTTCACCATGTTGACCATGATGGTCTCGATCTCTTGACCTCGTGATCCACCCGCCTCGGCCTCTCAAAGTGCTGGGATTACAGGCTTGGGCCACCGCGCCCGGCTAAATTGTGTGTTTTAAATAGGTGTGGTTTATTATTTATTAAATATATCTCAAAAAAAGGGAAAATTAAGTCAAATAGTTCTACAGTGTAAGAAAGCAGTGCCCTGTTTTACTTCCCCCACCACCACACAAAATTCCATTCCAAAGAGACATTACTTTAAACTTTTAAAATTTTTTTGTTTTTATTATTATTATTTTTGAGGCAGAATCTCACTCTTGTTGCCCAGGCTGGAGTGCAATGGCACGATCTTGGCTCACTGCAACCTCCACCTCCAAGCCTCAGCCTCCTGAGTAGCTGGGCTTACAGGCGCCTACCACCACGCCTGGCTAATTTTTGTATTTTTAGTAGAGATGGGGTTTCATATGTTGGCCAGGCTGGTCTCAAACTTCTGACCTCAAGTGATCCACCCACGTTGATCTCCCAAAGAGCTGGGATTACAGGTGTGAGCCACTATGCCTGGCCTAAACTTTTTAAGATGTTCCATGTTTACGCTCGAATTTCTATTGAATATTCTTATTTTTCTTCTCTCATGATGTTTCTGCTTTAGATGAAACAAGAAGGTGCTGTTATAAAAATGATACAATAATTCCTAATTCCTACTATGAAAGATTGGGATTGTATACCACATACACTTCTTTCCTTCAGCTTCTTGACATGGCTACATAGCGTTTTTGGTTAAATTACTATCCAATGTTTATATTATTGTGACTATGTAAATATTGTTAAGAACTGAATCATTTACTGTGCTGTGATTAAATTTTCTTTCTTATATAACTTTTGTTTTGGTTGGAGTTAAACTTTGCCTTGTTTTTCATCTGCTTGTTCTATTTATTTAGCATTAAGTTGTGTCAAAATGAACACACATAACTCTAAATTTCCCTCAGTGAATGTGGACCCACTGGTGGTGTATCAGGTCTATCTCTGGTGGCATCCCACCTGGAGAATTGGGTTGGGTCGCTCTCTGGTCCTACCAAACAGCTTTCATCTTGAAATCGCCCTCCATCTTCATAGTGGTCCTTCCTCTCAATTCTCTTCTGTGTGGTCCCTCATTTCCTGGGTTTCTTTTCTTCCTCCTTCTGGGCTTACTTGTCTAGTCACTTTCTGAGAATGGATCTGTGGGAGGCAAATTTTTAAAAAACCACTTGTGTCTCAAAGTGGCTTTATTCTACCCTCATACACCGTTGATAGTTGGCTGCGTGTAAAATTCTAGGAGAGAAAGAATTTTCCCTCTGATTTTGACAGAGTTGCTTCATTGTCTTCTTGCTTTTGGTGTTGCTGTTGAGAAAAATAATGCACTTCTCACTGGATATAAACTGTTTTCTCTTTCTCTGGAAGCTCTCACGAGTTTCTCTGCATGCCTGATGTTCTGAAGTTTCCAGTAATGTGCCTTGATATGTTTTCGTCCTTCATCCTGAGTCCTGGGTGAGCCCTTCAATCTGGCATCTCATGTCCCTAAGCTCTGGGAAGTTTTCTCAGACGAGTTAGTTGTTCCTTTTCTCCTATTTATCTGTTCTCTCTTTTGGAATTTCAATTATTTGAATGTTAGAATGCCCCAAATGATTCTCTAACTTTTAATTTTTTTTCCTATTATCTTTTCTTTCCTAGGAAATTTCTTGTCTTCTTAATTTCAATCCTTCTATATTTTTGCTGTCATTTTTAATTTTCAAGAGCTGTTTCTTGTCCAGTGTTCCTTTTTACAACATCATCTTCTTGTTTCATGAATTAATTATCTTCTCTTATCCCTCTGAGGGCAGTAATGATAATGAAAGCTGTTTTCCTATTCAGATCTTCACATTATCTCTGTTTCCTTAAAGTTCAGGTTTTCTGTTAGTTTGTTTTGGTTTCTGTTTTTTTGTAGTTAAGGCTTCCCTCAAATGACTTTGATTCTTGGCTGATCCTATTTAAGAGTGAGGCAGTTAGCAGCTGATGGAAGCCCTGTGTGGGAGCAGAACTGGAATTCTTGGAGGGTTTCACAGAAAAAGGGTGGGATAGGATTCCGACCCTGATACTGGGGAGCCCAAAGTAGTAGAATACATAGATCACTTCCCTTGGGCCAGCAAGATTTCCAGGGAAGGATCCTCTGAGCCTCCTGCCTGGAGGCTGGCAGCCAGCATTTGGAGAGCAGAACAAGCAGGGGGCGACAAAGGGGATTGGAAGAGATTAGCACTACCAGGACCCCACCACTGCCACCTCTGCCTTTAGGCTCTCCAGATGATAACTCTCCAATCTGGCAGTGAGGAGGGACACGGGATAAGGGTTTATGTTCCCTTTATGTCGTGAGGGAGAAGGTCTTGAGAGTGCTCCCCTTCTTCAGGTTCTTATCAACAGTCCTGTTTGGGATCTACCCTGGCCCCCTTGTAGAGGTGTCTGGTGCCTCCTAAGCTGTTGGAGCTTCTTTCCCAAACGCTCAGCAGGGAGAAAGGCAAGAATCTCGTTTGTCTGTTTTCCCCCTTCCAGAATTTTGTTGACATCCCTCTCCTGCTTCTTCTCTCCGGCTTTCTTTTGCTGAGGGTTTTTTTTGGCATTTTCTCTTTTATCTCTTGCCATCCAGCAGGCAGGGGTTTGGGGTGGAGCCAGGGTGAAGGCATTCACTCCTTTGTGTAGCTTCCTCTTCCTTTTTCCCACTGAGGTGGCTCATTCCAGGCCTTGTCAGAACTGGTGTGGGCACTTGGGCCAGGAAGCTGGCAGGCTCAGGGTTGTTCATCTGGTTCTACCACTTCAGGGCTTGCTTTCCATGCTGCCAGGCTGGGCTCCCATACATCCGCCAAGGATAAGCCGGGGGTGGGGTTGCTTCTGTGAAGGCAGTACTCCCGGATAGTTCGAGGACTCTGAGCTCCAGTACTCCAGGGCCAAAGCCAAGACCTTCCGAAGAAAAACTTCAGGTCCCGCGTTGCAGAGGCCCAGGGCTAATCCTATGATTCCAGCACCAAACCTGCTTCTCCAGGAAAAGACTGACCCAGAGCTGCCTTTGGGTCTAATCGTGTAAGCTTTACTCTTTGTATTTGTAGGAGAAGGTGGTGGGAGAGAGATTTGCCTCCTCCAAGCCTACCTTTTGCTGCCTCCTGAGGGCACAGCTGCCCTTCAGCCCCTTTGGGAAGTTCTGTTCTTTGACCTGGCAGAGTTGAAGCTGAAGTGTCTCTTGAGAGGTACGATAATGTCTGGCTTATTCTGTGCAGAAGCACTCACGGTGTGTTGTGTGGGCACTGGTCAAAAATGCCTGGGAGATTACGTAATCAGTGCTCTTCCTCAGAGTTTCACAATGGCATCAATCTCTATGAAGAACCTGAAAATTTCTGCAGAAGGCACATATTTTGTTTAAGGCACCCACATAAGTGAGGATAGGATGAAAGAGATTAGACTGATCTTAAAAGATACCAGGCAAGGGACAAACTGGAGCCTAACTTCCTTGTAGAGAATGAGGCGGCTCCAGTGTTGAAGCCCACGAATAGTGCAGTCTTATTTAAGAGAGTCTGGCTAAACTCTGTTGAGGGTTGGGTCTTTCCTGGTTCCCCAGCTTGCTTTCTCCGACCTTTTTGGCAGGACCCATCTTGCTCAGCCCAGCACAATTCCAAAGTGACTGGTGCAGAAGGAGAAATGGAACCCAGCACTTATACAAAGGGGTTAGCCCTGGAGAGGCACCGAGAGTTTTTTCCTAGAAGTCAGAGGGAAGTACCAGAGACATGCAGGCCAGGTAGGGATGAAAGCACAGGAAGATGGGAAAGGCATGGATGGACCATGGAGTCAGAGTAATTATTAGTATTTTCTGTTTTTGAGACCAAGTCTCACTTTGTTGCCCAGGCTGGAGTGCAGTGGCAAGATCTCAGCTCACTGCAAGCTCTGCCTTCCAGGTTCAAATGATTCTCCTGTCTCAGCCTTCTGAGTAGTTGGGACTACAGGCGCGTGCCACCACGCCTTGCTAATTTTTGTATTTTTAGTAGAAATGGGGTTTCATCATGTTGGTCAGGCTGGTCTTGAACTCCTGACCTTGTGATCCACCCACCTTGGCCTCCCAAAGTGTTGGGATTACAGGTGTGAGCCACCACACCCGGCCACAATCATTAGTATTTCTGAATGGTCTTGTACTTGCATTTTTAGTAAGATATAACAAAATAAAAACATATAATAAAATTCAACCATTTTAGTGTATAGTTTGAGAAATTTTGGTAATTATATGCAATTGTATAACCACGCCCATAATAAAGATTTATATCATTTCCATCTATTTATTTGTATTTTTTGAGACAGGGTCTCACTCTGTCACCCAGGCTGGAGTGCAATGGTGCGATCTCGGCTCACTGCAACCTCCACCTCCTGAGTTCAAGTGATTCTTTGGCCTCAGCCTCCCAAGTAGCTAGGATTACAGGTGCACACCACCATGCCCAGCAGATTTTTTTTTTTTTTTGTATTTTTAGTAGAGACAGGGTTTCACCATGTTAGTCAGGCTGGTCTTGAACTCCTGACCTCAAGTGATGTACCTGCCTCCACCTCCCAAGATGCTGGGATTAGAGGAGTGAGCCACTGCGCCTAGCTTCTTCGTCTTCATGGAGAAGTTTCCTTGTTACCCTTGCAGGCAAGTTCCTCCCTCAACTTCCAGCCCCAGGTAACTACTGATTTACTTTCTGTCACTACAGTTTTGCCTTTTCTAAATTTTTTTGTGAATAGAATCATTGGTCATACAACATACAGTCTTCCGCGTGTAGTTTGATTTCTCTCACTTAGCATTATTCTTTGTAGATCCATTCAAGTTATTTGTATTAATATTCTGTTCCTTTTCTATTGCAGAGTAGTATGTCATGGCATAGATATACCACAGTCTATCCTTTCACCAGCTGATAAATATTTGGGTTGTTTCCAGTTTTTTTTTTTTTTTATTTTACTAAAAATAAAGTTGCTGTGGGAAGTGGAAAAGTTCCTTTTTAAAGTTTCCTTTCTTGTTAAAGAATAAATGTGCTAATAACTTTGTTAAACCCTATCCTATGTAGCTGTTAGATATGCCATGCTTACAGGCACGTATTACATTCTATGTCCTTGTACTTTAACCAAGATATCTGTGCTAGATGTGCTCACAGGCATGTCTCAGATCTCCATTGCTTTTACCTGTTTAGAATAGTTTTAAGTTATTAGCCAATTGGGTTTTAGTTTAGATTGTGAGGTCTGGCTCCAGCCAACGGAGATCAGACACAGCAGTAAGGACGACCCTAAATGCGTAAAGGATAAATTTGTCTGCTTTGCTTTATTCTTTGTTCTCTCACGGCAAAATGGCTAGTGAAATTACCTTTCCTGCAGTCTAGGAAGTAAAAAATGCATTGCTGAAAGATCCTCTGTCTCAGTGCTAATTTTTCTTCGTGGCACCGAGTAGCTATTTCCAACGTCTATTCCTAACAGTTGCTATGAAAACTCACTTAGAAGCAAACAATATTTTCTTTTCTTTTTCTTTCTTTATTTTTTTGAGACAGAGTCTTACTCTGTCACCCAGGCTGGAGTGCAGTGGCATGATCTTGAGTCACTGCAATCCCCACCTCCCAGGTTCAAGCGATTCTCCTGCCTCAGCCCCCCGAGTAGCTGGGACTACAGGTGTGTGCCACCATGCCAGGCTAATTTTTTATTTTTAGTAGAGACAGTGTTTCACCATGTTGGCCAGGCTGGTGTCGAACACCTGACCTCAAGTAATCCACCCTCGGCCTCCCAAAGTGTTAGGATTATAGGTGTGAGCCATGGTGCCTGGCCCACACTATATTTTTATTTCTTTTTTGTGAATAGTTCAGAATGGAATAGCTGGGTATGTGGAAAGTGTATGCTTCACTTTGTAAGATACCACACTATTTTCCAAAGTGCTGTGTTGTTATACATTCTTTTTTTTTTTTTTTTTTGAGACGGAGTTTCGCTCTTGTTACCCAGGCTGGAGTGCAATGGCGTGATCTCGGTTCACTGCAACCTCCGCCTCCTGGGTTCAAGCAATTCTCCTGCCTCAGCCTCCTGAGTAGCTGAGACTACAGGCATGTGCCACCATGACCAGCTAATTTTTTGTATTTTTAGTAGAGACAGGGTTTCACCATGTTGACCAGAATGGTCTCGATCTCTCGACCTCATGATCCACCCACCTCAGCCTCCCAAAGTGCTGGGATTACAGGCTTGAGCCACTGAGCCTGGCCTGTTATACATTCTTATCAGTAATGTGTGAGAGTTTCAGTTGCTCCCCATCTGTCAACACTTGGTATCGTCAGCCTTTTACATTTTACCCATTCTAGTGGGTATGTAACGGTGTTTCATTATGGTTTTAGTTTGCAGCTCTCTGATGACTAGTGATATTGAACATCTTTTCATGTGGCTATTGGCCACTCACACATCTTTTATAAAGTATCTGTACAGGCCAGGTGCGGTGGCTCACACCTGTAATTCCAGCACTTTGGGAGACCAAGATGGGCGGATCACATGAGGTCAGGAGTTCAAGACCAGCCTGGCCAACATGGTGAAACCCCATCCCTACTAAAAAATTACAAAAATTAGCAGGGCGTGGTGGTGTGCACCTGTAGTCTCAGCTACTCAGGGGGCTGAGGCAGGAGAATCTCTTGAACCCGGGAAGTGAAAGTTGCAATGAGCCGAGGTTGCTCCACTGCACTCCAGCCTAGACAACAGAGTGTGACTTTGTCTCAAAAAAACCCAAAAAACAAAAAAAGTGTCTGTTCAAATGTTTTATCCATTTTAAAAAATTGAGTTGTTTTGTTTTTAATGATTTGTGAGAGTTCTTTATATATTCTGGATGTAAGCTCTTTATCAGACGTATGTTTTGCAAGTATTTTCTCCCAGTCTGTGGCTTGCCTTTTCCTTTGAGTTGGAGATGGGCCACATACTCTCTGGGCGACCTTGGACAAGTGACAGTGACTTAGCTTCTCTAAGCCATGTTTTCCTCATGTGTAAAATAAGAATTTAAAATGTTGCTTAGGGGTCACAGCAGCTCCAGGAGCCAGAAGAGCCACAGCAGCCAGGCAGCACTGCTTCACCAAGGCTCTCAGCACCGCCCGCTGCAGGCACCTGGCACGCACCCTCTCCGCCACCAAGACGCCCAAGAGGAAGGTCAGCTCAGCTCAGCCAAAGGGTGGTGAAGGAAGAGTCCAAGAGAAGACCTGTGAGGTTGTCAGCAAACCCTAAAGTAGAAAAGAAGCCCAAAAAGGCGGCAGGAAAGGATAAATCTTCAGACAAAAAAAGAGCAAACAAAAGGGAAAACAGGATGAGGTGGCTAACCAAGCCAAAGAAGTTTTACCTGCAGAAAACGAAGAACTGAAAAAATGAGGCGAGTCCAGGCTCTGACGAAGTCCAGAGAAAGCAGCTGACTCTGACTGATGTTATCTACCCTGTCCCAGCAGTGGTCTCTGTCTCTCTTCTTGTACAATCCAGAGGAATATTTTTATCAACTATTTTGTAAATGCAAGCTTTTTAGCAGCTCCAGAAACATTTTTTAAGAAGGAAGGAAACCCTCCTCTTTCAACTTATAAGTGTAAACGCTTTTTATTTTTATTTTTTAAAAACGCGAAGCAATTTGCGGATTGTTTGTCTTTTGGTATGGTCAGATAAAAGTGGCATATTGGATAATAAAGGGCTTTGACTGTCTTGGTGGTCAGCTTAATGTTCCCTAGTTGGGGATGGGTTGTTTACATCCCATAATACAAAGCCCATTAAATAGCAATTTGCAGTCACATTTGTGCATTTAATACTTTTTAAACATTTTAAATTACTTCTATTTCTGTGTAGTTTATAAGTAGAATTGTTAAAGGAAAGCACTCCTTGATGGTGGCGCTCCCTGCATAGAAACAAGTCATTTGATCACTATCTAGTTATTTATGTGTAGGATTGTTTCTTTATGGTCAATCTACCCTCAACTGAATGTCAGCTTGATCAGGAGGGACGTTGCCTTTTCTTCACTGCTTTATTCCCAGTGCCAGGCACGGTGCCACGCATGTAACATCGACATAAATATTTATGGATCAATGAACACAAAGAAAAAAGGGAGGCGGGAGGAGAAGAAAAGGAAGAAAGGAAGAAGATGGAGGGAAGACTAACAGATCAGGAAGGGGTAAACGGAGGGAGAGGTGAGAAGGACTCTGCCACAGTGGTTAAGAGCCGGGGTCACTGCCTCAGTCAACCCTGGTGGTGTGTCATCTTGAGCGTGTGATCACTCACTTCTCTGTGCCCCAGCCCCTCCTTTATGAGATGGATTTTCCCTCACAGGGCTGTTATGAAGATGAAACAACATAACATATATAAATACTATCCTGGTGCCTGGCACTAAAAAAGCTCATGATTCATGGGGAAAGAGAAAGAGAGAGAACACAGTCTCTTCCCTGGACACTTACTGGGGAATTCCCTCTCTCCCTCCCCGCCATTCATGAAACTGGAGCCCTGGGGAGCATCTGAAACCCAGGGTCGGCCCTAGCCATATGTCTTTGTGTCCCGACACAGGCTGGAGTCCAGTCTCCACCCTGTCTTCATGGCTGTCCTGTTTATAGCCAGTAGACTGGAGTGGCTGAGCAGTCAGACTCTAGCTGGGGTTCCCTGGGAGATCTAATGTCCCCAGCACATTCCAGGTCTGCTCTCTTGGGAGGCGGTGCCAAGAAAGCATCTTCCCTGCTGTGTCATTTCCATGAGGAACAATAGCTAAGGGAGGAAGGTCCAGGGATGGAGAGTGGGTTGGTGGGGTAGAATGGGATGGGGAAGGGGACAGAGCCCTTGGTGTCTGCAACTGCAAAGCCTTTAATGCTGGAGACCTGGCCAGAGCATTTCCCCCCACTTGCAGCTGCAACTCACCCCCCGACCCACAAAGCACCTCTCAATGCCTTAGTCAGAGGAGGAGAAATGCTCAGCTCAAGGCTCCTAAGAGCTGACTCTTCTTAGGGGTCCTTTGTTTTTACTTCTGAGCTGAAGGTACTCTCTTCTACTCTTTCTATTTCCTGCACGTTATCCTGATAAGCAGTCACTGGAGATGGTGAGGTGGGTCTAGGGTGGAGGGTTGTAAGGTGCTGAGAACATCAACTCAGGAAAGCTTCTCTCCTCTCTCGCTGGCTTTACCACCTTGAACAAAAAAGTTAGCCTCACTCTCATCTTGTGCAAAATTAAGCATCATAATAGAACTTAGCTCATAGATAAGGTTGTTGTATTAACGGAACAACCTATTTAATGGTGTCCAGTGCATGGTCAATAATTACCTTCTCATGGAGCAGTTCTTTAAATTCTTACCTGTCTCCACTGCAGTGGGACCTCCCATGTGCCAGGTTTCCCTCACTAAGACTCAAGGGCAGTTCTGAGGCTGCAGCACGCTCTGCCAAAGCCGTTCATGAGGATGAGTTATGTTCTCTGGGAATCTCTCCTCTTGCTTTGAGATGAGAAGACTGAAGCTTTCTGTCCCTGTCTTTGTCTATCATTCACTCCCTTGGGTCTTTCATCAACATCATCCTTTAGCACGACCTGCCCTGATCACCTTATTTAAATTATAACGTACTCTAGTTCCTCTTTTTCCCATTTTTTTTTCCCTCCACTGACTTACTACCACTCTACATATTCTTTATCTCACTTATTTGTCGGTTTATTGTTTGTCTTCCCCACTGTAACATAAACAGCACAAAGCCAGGGAGTTTTGTCCATTTTGTTTGTGTCTGTGTCCCCAGTGCCTAGAACAGTGTTTGGCACATAGTAGGTGCTCTATAAAAATTTGCTGAAGGAGTGAAATGAACTCTTGGACATTTGTTTTTGCCATGGGCAGGTCCACATAACTTTGTGATTGGTGGCTGCCTACAGGAAGCCACTTTCCCTCCAACTCGTTTAAGGTGCTTATAAAGTACCCTAGCAATATCCCTCTGAGTCTGAGAAGTGGGCATTCACAGGATATGTGTGTGGCTGGTCCCTGCCTGCTAAACGCTTCGGTGGTCTGATTGGTCCAGTGGTCTCATCTCTTGCAGTGTGGTTACACTGTGATTATTATCAGTTGTATGTGGAATGCAACCCGTTGGATTTAATTGGGGTAAGGTTAGTATCAATCAGTCAGTGGATTTTGCAGATGTAATGTCCTAAGCCTTGTGTATCAGGAATCATGTTTGCCCATGAGTATTGGAAACCACACTAAGAGTGGCTTAAACTTAAGTTAGGGATTCAGTTTTCTTTCATAATGCATGAAGTCTGTGGATGGGTAATCTGGGACTGGTGTGGCAGCTCTACAGCATCTTCAGTGTCCCAGGCTCTTTTTATCTTTCTGTTCCTCCTGTCTTTGCTCACAGCTTCTAGACTTAGCCTCATGATTGTAAGATAACCACTGCACTTCCAGCTATCAAGTCAGCCTTCAAGCAGTAAGAGGTCTAAGGTTAAGCAGAGCAGGCAAAAGGGTGCCCTAAGTTAGTCTCCTTTAAAAAAGATCTAGTCTGGCAATCTTTGATTTTAATTGGGACATTTACCCCATTTATATTTAGTGAAATTATGACTATATAGGGTTCAAATCCACTATCTTATCATTTGTCTTATTGATTTTACATATTTTGTTTCTTGTTTTCCTTCTTGCTTGCTTTCTTGTGGATTAAGTAGTTTTATTATTCCAACCCATTTAGATTATTAGTTATAGTTTTCCTATTTTTTTTTCATGGTCTCTCTAGAGATTACAATATGTAGCCTTGACTTATTAAAGTCTTAACCTATAATCCCAGCACTTTGAGCCGCCACAGAGGGAGGATTGCCTGAGACCAGTTTGGGCAATACAGGGAGACCTCGTCTCCTCAAAAAATAAAAAAAATTTAGCTGGGTGTGGTGGTTCATGCCTGTAGTCCCAGTTACTCAGGAGGCTAATGCGAGAGGACTGCTTGAGCCTTGGATGTGGAGGCTGCAGTGGGCCATAATTGCTTGTCTTCAATCAGTGAGCTGTGATTGCTTGTCTTCAACTGATTGCTTCACTTCAGCCAGGGCAATAGAGAGAGACCCTGTCTCAACAACAACAAAAAGTCTAATGTAAATTAATGCTTTTGCCACTTCCGGGGTAATGTAAAGACTTGAGAACAGTTTAACTCACTCTCCTCCCATCTTTTCTGTTCTTGTCATGTATTTTAATTCCATTTTTATTTCATTTTATTCTAAGACTGAGTTTTGCTCTCTGTCACCCAGGCTGGAGTGCCATGGCGTGATCCTGGCTCACTGCAATCTCTGCCTCCCAGGTTCGAGTGATTCTTCTGCCTCAGCCTCCTGAGTAGCTGAGATTACAAGTGCACCACCATGCTTGTCTAATTTTTGTATTTTTAGTAGAGACGTGGTTTTGCCATGTTGACCAGGCTGGCTTGAACCCTTGACCTCAAGTGATCTGCCAGCCTTGGCCTCCCAGTGTGCTGGGGTAACAGGTGTGAGACACAGCACCTGGCCTAGTTCTATGTATATTTAAAATCTCACAAAATATTCTTACTGTTCTTTTACATATTTTACTGAGTAAATCATTTGGATTCACTCGTCTATTGACCTTTTGTATTGCTTTCTATTCCTTCCTACAAATGTGCTTGCATTTGGGGTCATTTCCCTTTTGCTCTGTGAGTGTTTCCTATATCTAAATGGTAACAAAAGCTCCCCATTTTTGTTGGCTGGAAAAGCTCTTTATTGCAAACTTCTCTGCTGTTTGCAAAGAAGCAGAGTACCATGGGTTCAAAGGTAAGACACTGTGAAGAGCTGGAGGACGTGAGCTGGATGGAAAGTTCACATCCCTTTTTTCCTTGGCATGAGAGGCATCAAGTCAAGCCAGCGTTTGGCAGAAGTCACAGGCAGCTATTTGATTCTGACTTGGCCCAAAGAGTCAGATCTGGCTCTGGTCCAGTTTCCGAGGGGGAGCTGCTCTTGGCTGTTCCTCTCACAAATCAGATTTTCCCCTTGGCAGTTGTGTCAGAATCTCAATGTCCAGCCTCACTCTGAGCACGGTGGTGTGGAGAAGGGGGATCAGTGGGCCAACCCAAACACTCTCTTCTCACTCACACAATAGAATAACTTTCTTAGGCTTACATTTTGCAAAGGGCAACTTATCTGGAAACTGTTCTCCCCTTGAATTCCTCAGATAAGCCTCAGGCCTGTGTGGACAGAAGTGAGTGGACATCAGTGCCCCTGGCTCTGAATACCTCTGGGCAGCCAGAGTGGCCTTGGCTGAATTTCTTAGACCCCAACAAATGGAGTCTGGCCCAATGTGAATGGGTGGACCCAAGAATCCCAGGGTAAGCTGGGCCATTCAGGGCTTCTCCAGCTGGTACTCCTCTAGCTTGTGGCCCCAGCTGCCCAATCCCTGCGTTCTCTACTCCAGCTCGAGCAGGAAAACCACACCACGGTAAATGGTAGGGCAAGAAGCATTAGACTGCTTCTTTTCCCACCTCAAAAGCACAGAGGTCCCGCCTGCCAAGGTGTGTAACTGCCTATACTGAGAGTGCAGAAAAGAAAGAAAACAGAAGCACAGTTTATCTCTGTCTGGCCTCTGACTCTCTCTGTGGGCAGAAGGGAAGATGGAATGCAGTTTTGGTGAGCTGCTAGAGTTCAGCTATTTTTTCTACAGGCTAAGCAGAGAAGCCAAGAGCCTTTCCTTCTCTAAATTTTGTTTTGCTAAGTAAAACAAAAACTCATTCTGGACAAAAACTGGTTCCTTCAGTCTAACACTCTTTCCCTAGGTAGCTCATGGCTCACTCCTTCACTTGCAGGTCTCCGCTCAATGCTACCTTCTCAGAGAGGTCTTTCCTCTTCGTCCTATTTAAAGCTACAACCACTATCACCCCACCTCACCACTTACCCTTAAACCCTGGCAATTCCCCAGGTCTCTCCACTGCTTTATTTTTCAATGTCACTATCTTACTTCTTTTATGCTGCTATAACAGAATACCTGAGACTAGGTAATTTATAAAGAATAGAAATTGACTATCTCACAGTTCTGGTGTCTGGGATGTCAAAGATCAAGGCTCTGGCTTCTGGTGTGGGCCTTCTTACTGGGTCTGCATATGGTGGAAGGCGGATGGGCAAGACAGTGAATCCACATCTGCTTTTTTTTTTTTTTTTTTTTTTTTGAGACAGAGTCTCACTCTGTCGCCCAGGCTGGAGCATAGTGGCCCGATCTCGGCTCACTGCAACCTATACCTCCTGGGTTCAAGCGATTCTCCTGCCTCAGCCTCTCAAGTAGCTGGGACTACAGGCATGTGCCACCACGCCTGGCTAATTTTTTGTATTTTTAGTAGAGATGGGGTTTCACCATGTCAGCCAGGATGGTCTCGATCTCCTGACTTCATGATCCGCTCACCTCAGCCTCCCAAAGTGCTGGGATTACAGGCGTGAACTACTGCTCCTGGCCTGCAAACCTTTAAAAAAACAAAACAAAACCCAGTAACATGAATTCATTCATGAGGGTGGAGCTCTTGTGACCGACACACCATTAGACCCCAGCTCCCTATACTGTTGTATTGGAGACTAAGTTTCTAATACATGAATTCTGGGGGACACTAAAGGGGTCAATATGCTTTATTTATCATCTGCCATCCCTCATTAGACATCAGCTACATGAGCACAAGGATCCTGTGTATTTTGTCCTCTGCTCTGTCCCCAGAGCCAAGAACAGTGCCTGGCATATAGTCGGCATATGAGTTATTTATCGCTTCATAACAAATTCGCCCAAACCTGAGTGGCTTAAAACAACGATGTTTACTATCTTTCAGTTACTATGGATCTGAAATCTGGATGCCGCTTAGCTAGGTCCTGTGGCTGAGCATCCCTCACAAGGTTACCAGCAAAGCACTGGCTGCAGTCACAGTCCTTATCTGGAGACTCAGATGGGGGAGTATCTGCTTCCAAGCTCACATGGTTGTTGACAGGGTTCCGTTTGTTGTAGGCTGTTGGAGGACCTCAAGTCCTCACTGAATGGCCAGAGGCCACCCTCCTTTTCTTTTCTTTCTTATTTTTTGAGATGGATTTTCACTCTGTCACACAGCCTGGAGTGCAGTGGTGTGATCTTGGCTCACTGTAACCTCTGTGTCCCAGGTTCAATCGAGTCTCATGCCTCAGCCTCCTGAGTAGCTGGGATTATAGGCGTGCGCCACCACACCCAGCTGATTTTTGTATTTTTTCATAGAGACAAGGTTTCATCATGTTGGCCAGGCTGCTCTTGAACTCCTGGCTTCAAGTGATCCACCTGCCACAGCCTCCCAAAGTGCCAGGATTACAGGTGTGAGCCATCATGCCCAGCCCACCCTTCGTTTCTTGACACATAAGCTTCGGGCAACTCACAGCATGGCAGCTGCCTTCATCAGAAAGAGGAAACATTTGGATAGATGGAGAGGAAGAATAGAGACAGGCAGGGCTTACTGCTGTTGAGCAATGAGTTCTTCTGCACACTTGGGCATCAGAGAGTCTGCCTTTTCTACTTGTCACATGCTTCGTTTTCTAGACTGGGTAACTTCCACTCTGACTCCATCCTCCTCTTTTGCCCACAAATGCATGTGTGCCCATGACATACAAATGGGAGGACAATTCATTCCTCAGAGAGGTGAAGAAACTGGCAAGCTTGCATACTGGGCTCAGAGGTTTGTGAATTGCTTTCAGAGGAAAGGCTGGGGAAATTTTTTTAATTTTGGGAAAAGCACATTTTTTCCCACTTGCACAACTCAAATAAGGCTGAACACTCCCATGCTGGAATTTTCCAAACCTTTTCCATTTCTCAGATGGAGAGGAGAACATTTAGACAAAGGAAAGCCTTGTTTTTAAGGGAGAAATGAGCTGTATCTGGGGTGCACCTTTTGTATGCTCATATGAATTTGCATTTCAGGGACACAGAAGAGATAAAAACACAGGAGGCACAACCAGGACTGCTGGAGGGACCAATCAACCATCAGGAGACCACTGCCTCGATGAGGGGGCTCTGATATTCTGTGCTATCGGAGATCAGGGAGAGAGGTCCACAGGGCTGATGTGGGCAGGGAGGGATTCTGGAAATGGATCGATTAGAGTTTCACCTTTGAGTATGAAGTGTCTGAGTAGGAGGAGGGCATGGTAGGTGAGGAGCACAGAGAAGAGGCAGGGGCCTGGGAATTTTTGAAGCATGATCATGCGTGGAGAAACAGACCTGAATACACAGAAGGTAGAATAATGACAGACTTCGGGTAGGACCTTTCTAGGGTTAGGAGGTAGAATTAGCAGGACTGGCTTTTGGAAGGAAGAAGAGGAAAGTACTCAATTCTGGGGTGTTAGCTCATCCCTGGGCTCTTGGATACAGCTGCCAGGGGAACAACGAAGTGCGCCCCGATTCTTTACTGTTGGCTACACGATGGGGGGAAAACCAGCACAGGAGACAAAAGAAGAGCAGGGTCACACCAGAACTTCTGTGCGCCTTCCTTCCCTGTCCCTCCCAGCTCTGTCCACGCCTCGTCCTGTCTCTTTGTCTCCTGTCCCAACTCTGTTTTTCTCCACCACACTTCACGACACCTGAGACACTATATGTTCACTTATTTGTCTTGCATATGGTCTGTTCTCCCCACTGGAATGTAAGCTCCTGGGGGGCCAGGATTTCCAGAGACTACAAGAGTGCCTGGCACAATAAATAGCCGTTGTATGGAACAAGGAGTAGATAATATGATCCAGGCCTGGTTACAAAGTGACAAGCTCTACTGACAGAGTCTAAACTGGTTAGGAGAACCAGCAGTTGATTTGCTGCCTTGCTCACAGCCAGGGTGGCTTTGTGGGGTATGAGTGTGTCCTTACCTGCCAAAAAGAGCTTGCTCTTGTGGGGAACACCCTACCTCAGCCTGGGCACCAGGGAAAGCTGTAGGTGACACCGGCCTCCCTCAGGGGTACATCTGTGCTCCTGCTCTGACCCCGCCCTACAGTGTAACTTCCCACATCTCTGATTTTGGGGCTCCTGCTGCCCTGCACCCCTGTGCAGCCTCAGCCTCACCTCCCTGGATCCTATGGGTGCCCCCCTCTTCCCTGTTGCCCTCCTGCTAGCCTCAACAGGCATGATGGACTGCTTCCGTGTAAGACCGTGGCTGGAAAGGGTGGGCAGAACTGGGGTTTGCTCTTCCCAACACCCACTCAGTCCCAACAAGCACCAAGAAAAAGAGCTGGCAGGGATGTTTGCACGGCTCCATGACTCCATAAAGTATCCTTCATTTTTCTCACAAATGAGCCTTTTATTTTCCTCTTATATTTTCATATGGTACCCAGAAGCCCCTGGATTTCCTGGAATTTATGTAAAGAATTTCAGCCATTCCACCCATGATTTTCACACACAGCTCCTGCCAATAGACTTTGGCCATCTGGGGGGCAGCCCATGGCCATGGTCTGAGCTTGTGCTCTTGAGCTCTGGAGATGATTAGGACTCTGGCTTCCCTGCTGACCTCTTATGTGCTCTCTCGTATTTTTTTAAAAAACAATCTTGGCCAGGCGCGATGGCTCACACCTGTAAATCACAGCATTTTGGGAGGCCCAGGCGGGTGGATCAGTTGAAGTCAGGAGTTTGAGACCAGCCTGGTCAACATGGCGAAACCCCATCTGTAGAGATTAGCCCGACATGGTGGTGCACACCCGTATTCCCAGCTACTCTAGAGGTCAAGGCAGGAGAATCACTTGAACCTGGGAGGCGGAGGTTGCAGTGAGTCGAGATCGTGCCACTGCACTCCCTCCTGGGCGACAAAGCAAGACTCCATCTCAGGAAAAAAGAAAAGTCTTATTTACTGTTATTGACATATTATAAACTACATACAACAATTTGTTAAGTTTTGACCTAATGTGTACACCTATGAGACCATCATCATCAAGACAGTGAGCACACCCATTACCCAGTTTTCTTGTGCTCCATTTGAGTCTTTCCCTTCCACGCCTCTCCCAACCCCATCTCAGGTAACCTCTGATCTGCTTTCTGTTCTTTTTTTTTTTGAGACAGAGTCTCACTCTGTCGCCAGGCGCTAGGCTGGACTGCAGTGGCACAATCTCGGCTCACTGCAACCTCCGCCTCCTGGGTTCAAGCAATTCTCCTGCCTCAGCCTCCTGAGTAGCTGGGGCTACAGGTGCATGCCACCATGCCCAGCTAATTTTTTGTATTTTTAGTAGAGACGGGGTTTCACCATGTTGGCCAGGATGGTCTTCATCTCTTGACCTTGTGATCCGCCTGCCTCAGCCTCCCAAAGTGCTGGGATTACAGGCTTGAGCCACCGCGCTCGGCCCTGCTTTCTGTTCTTATAGATTAGTTTACCTTGTTTAAAAGTTTATAGAAGTGGAATCATTCAGAAGGCTCTCTTTTTTGTCTTTTTTTTTTTTCACTTAGCATAATTTCCTTGATGAGTCATCCATGTCATGTGTATCAATAGTTCATTTCTTTCTATTGCTAGGTAGTTTGACATTGTATGGATGAAGCACAATTTGTTTACCCATTTGTCTTTTAATGGACATTTGACTTTTTTTCCAGAATGATTACTATTGCAAAGGAAGCTCCTTGGAACATTCATGTTCAATTCTTTGTACGGATATATAGTTCCTTTTTTCTTGAATAGTCACCCAGGAAAGAAATAGCTGGTTAATATGGTAGGCATATGGCAACGTTTAAAGAAACTGCCAAATTGCTTTCCAAACTGGTATTACTATTTTACATTCACATCCACAACATATGAGACTATCACTGCCTCTGCCTCCTCACTAACTTGGTGCAGTAAGTCTTATTTTCATCCATTCTAAATGCTGTGTAGTAGTGTCTCATTATGGTTTCAGTTTGAATTTCCTTAGTGGCTCATGCTGTTGGGCATCTTTTCAGGTGCCTCTTTGCCAAACTTACACCTTCTTGGCAAAGTATCTGTTCAAATATTTTGCCCCTGACCCCATTTAAAATTGGGTTCTTTGTTTTCTTATTGTTGAGTTTAAGAATTCTTTCTGTATTCTGGACACAAGTCCTTTATCAGACATATACTGTGCAAATGTATTCTTTCAGTCTGCAGCTTGTCTTTTTTATACTCTTAATGGTATATTTTCAAGAGCAAAAGTTTTAAATTTTGATGAAGTCCAATTTATCCACTTATTCTTTTATGTACTATGCTTTTCGTGTTGTATATAGTAACCACATCAGTATGGTACTGGAATAAAAGCAGACACATACAGAAATGGAACAGAGTAGAGAATCCAGATACAAATCCATGCATTTACAGTCAACTCATTTTTGACAAAGGCATCAAGAACATACAATGGACAAAGGACCATCTTTTCAATAAATGGTGCTGGGTAAACTGGATAACTATATGCAGAAGAATGAAAGTAGACCCCTAACTCTCACAATATTGCAAAAATCAAATCAAAATAGATTAAAGACTTAAATCTAAGACCTGAAAGTATGAAAATACTAGAAGAAAACACTGGGGGACAAGCTCCATGACATTGGTCTGGGCAGATATTTTTTGTGTAAGACCTCAAAAGCACAAGCAACGAAAGCAAAAATGGGCAAATTAAGATGACATCAAGCTAAAAAACTCTTACATGGAAAAGGAAACAATCAATAAAGTGAAGAGATAACCCAAAGAATGGTAGAAGGTATTTGCAAACTATCCACCTGACAAGGGATTACTAACCAGAATATATAAGGCACCCAAACATCTCAATAGTAAAATAACCACAAATGATCTGAATAAAAAATTGGTGACATCTGAATAGCTAATTCCCAAAAGAAGACATACGATGGCCTACAAGTATATTAAAAAATGCACAACATCACTAATCATCAGAGAAATGCAAATCAAAAACCATACTAAGATTTTATCTCACCCAAGTTAGAATGGCTTTTATCAAAAAGACAGGAAATAACAGATGCTGGCCAGGATGTGGAGAAAGGGTGAACCCTCGTACACTATTGGTGGGAATGGAAATTAGTACAGCCACTATGAAGTAC
This sequence comes from Saimiri boliviensis, assembly GCF_048565385.1. Lineage (NCBI taxonomy): Eukaryota > Metazoa > Chordata > Mammalia > Primates > Cebidae > Saimiri > Saimiri boliviensis. Next base: position 55,149,487 of record NC_133457.1, on the reverse strand, counting down.
AGTATGGAGGTTTCTCAAATAAATAAAAATAGACTACAATGTGACCCAGCAATTCCACTACTGGGTATATATCCAAAAGAAAGAAAATCACTATATATTGAATATATATATTCCATTGATACATTTGTTTATCTTTGTACCAATGCCATGCTGTTTTGATTATGATAGCCTTATAATAATTTTTGAAATCAGATGTTAGTCCTCTAACTTTAACCTCTTCTTCAGGGTTGTTTTGGGTATTCTACATCTTTCTTATTTCCATATGAATTTTAGGATCAACTTGTCAATTTATTTTAAAAAAAGTCCTGCTGGGCTTTGAGGTAGAATTGCTTTGATTCCATAGCTCATAGTTATTTTACTTTACTGCTTTCCCAGGCCTCAGTTACCTCCTCTGTAATGTGGAGATGTTAGTTTCTGCACCAAAAGGCAATTGGGAAGTTCAAATGGGCTGATACTATAAAACTTCTGACATAGTGCTGGAGCACAGTAAAAGTTGAAAATGTTGCTTCTTTTATACCTTGTCAAAATGCAAAACCTTCATTTTAAACACAATCTTTCCTATAAATTTCCCTCTGACACTTTTGGAAACCTACCATAACATCCTGGTCAGCAGTGAACGTGACCTTTATCCTCTTCTCTCTTTTAAGTGGTCTCAAAAGTAATGGCTTCAGCATCTGTTTTCAGTATCAATCACCACAATAAAATGTGGGCATACATTCCAGTCATTATACTACTGGGCTTCACAGTAGTATACTCCAGATGGAATTCTTCCTCTCTAGGTTTGATTCTTTCCAAAGTTATCTGAAATCCAATCTATTGGTTAGGAATGTTTTCACTTGCAAGTGACAGAAAATTTGGCTAATGGTAGCTTAGACAAATAGGGACTTATGTCATTCATGCAACAAAAAGATTGGAGGTGGTTTCTGGTGTTGGCTCAGCTGGTTAGCAATGTGACCAGAATAGCAAAGAGTGCTTTTTCTGATTTGCAATATTTAGTCTGATGACTTTCACCATGGAGCTTGTTTTCTCATAGTTAGAAGATGGCTGCCAGGGCTCTAGACAACACAACACTTTAAGTTAGGAAGAAAGATGTGGGAGAAACAGAAGCCTTCTTGGAACACCTTGTTCCTCAACAGACTCCACTTCTTTCACACTGTCCAGAACAGGCTCACATGGTCACTCCTAGCTGCAAGGGAGTCTGGGAATGCAGGAAACAAGATTATTGTGATCCATCACTCAGGGATAGACACATTCCCACCCTACAGAAAGCCAGGACTCTATTAACAAAGAAGATGTGGATTAGGTAGTTAATAAACAGTATATTTTACATTTAGTATTTATAGCCAAAATTGGAGATAACAATGAGATTATTGTGGGGATCAAATGAGGTGATGCATAGAAGGTGCTTAACACTATGCCTGGCCCATGTTAAGTAATGAATAAATGGAAAATATAATTTTTATTAAAAATACATTCCTTGACAATGCACAAGGAATTTCTTCACTGTCCAAAGAGCCTATCTGGTCCTCAGTAAAATTAGCACCTTGCTCTGTGTGTGAAATCTTTCCAATGCCCTCCTCCATCCATGACCATAAGGCATTGCTCCAGCAGATGTAAGAGAAAATTCATTGTGCTCTAGAGGGTGGTGCTCTGGTAGACTTCAGGGCCGACAAGGCCCTGTTGGGCAGCAGGACACAAACACACAGATAAACAGGGTGAATATAGTTATTGATGAGGCTATGCAGGAAGTACATTGGGTAAGCAGCTGTAGCCCCTGGAAGAAGCCTCTCTGACCAGAAAGCCTAGGAAGGCCTCTCTGTGGACACACTGAACTGAACCTTGAAGGATAAGCAAGTGTCTCTAAGGGTAGCAGAGAAAACAGCAACAGCAAAGACCTAGAGCTGTCATGAGGGTGAATGTTCAGGAAGAGGCTGGAAGGGGTCAGACTGCCCTGCCCAGAGACTAACCAGACTGGAGGAAGAGGAAGTATGAAATATAGCAGGAAAGGACTAGGAGATGCAGTTTTGGAGGCCATGTGATATGGTTTGGCTGTGTCCCCACCCAAATCTCATCTTGAACTGAGGCTCCCATAATTTCCATGTGTTGTGGAAGGGTCCCAGTGGGAGATAATTGAATCATGGGGCAGGTCTTTCCTGTGCTAGTCTCATGATAGTGAATAAATCTTATGAGATCTGATGGTTTAATAAAGGGGAGTTTCCCTACACAAGCTCTCTTCTTTTGTCTGCCACCATGTGAGATGTGTCTTTTACCATGGTTGTGAGGCCTCCCCAGTCATGTGGAACTGTGCGTCTGTTAAACCTTTTTATTTTGTAAATTGGTCAGTCTTGGGTATGTCTTTATCAGCAGTGTGAAAATGAAATAATATAGCATGGTAAGGAGTTTAGATTGTGTTTCAAGTGTAACGTGGAGCCATCAGTTAATTTTTAGCATGGGACAGATATGAGCTGATTTAAATTTTCAGATGGTCATTTTGATGGCTAATTCACCCATTCAACCATGGTTTAATGAGTTCCAGGCAATGTGCACCAGGAAGAGAAATAAGATAGTGAACAAAACAGAAAAACCCCTGCCCTTGTGGGTGATCAATCATCCCAGTTTTCCAGGGATTTCCTGGGAAATTTCAGTGCCAAAATAGGGACAGGCCTGGGCAAAGTGGGATGGTCACCCAACACGAAGCATACATTATTTATACTAGACACAGAAAATAAAATAAACAAGTAAATTGTATCATATATTTGACAGTGATAAGTATGGGTTGGGGGTGATGTTTTAGATAAGGTGACTAGGGAAGTTTTCCTCAGAAAGAGCACTAGCAGCACAGATATTTGGGAGGAAAGCATTTCAGGGAGAGGGAACAGTCAACACAAAGGCTCTGGGGCCAGTGTGTGCCTGCTGGTGTTTGCAGAGCCATAAGGAGGGCAGTTTGGCTGGAGCAGACCATGTGAGGGCCAGAGTATCACAGAGGTAAGTCAGAGAGGTAGGGGACTACAGGCAGGTTATATAAGGCCTTTCAGAGCATCATAAGGACTTCAGCTTTTCTCTGAGATGGCAGCCATCAGAGGTTTGGAGCAGAAGAGTGACATGGCTTGACCTTTTACTCTTTTTTTTTTTTGAGACGGAGTTTCGCTCTTGTTACCCAGGCTGGAGTGCAATGGCTCGACCTCGGCTCACCGCAACCTCCGCCTCCTGGGTTCAGGCAATTCTCCTGCCTCAGCCTCCTGAGTAGCTGGGATTACAGGCACGTACCACCATGCCCAGCTAATTTTTTTGTATTTTTAGTAGAGACGGGGTTTCACCATGTTGACCAGGATGGTCTCGATCTCTCGACCTCGTGATCCACCTGCCTCGGCCTCCCAAAGTGCTGGGATTACAGGCTTGAGCCACCGCGCCCGGCCGACCTTTTACTCTTGAGTATTGCTCTGGCTATGTCGAGAAAAGCCTGAAGGAAGCAAGTCCAGAAGAAGTGGGAGCAGTCACAAAGCTATAGCAACCACCCGTAGGTGGGAGAGGTGCTGGGGACTTTACCGGGGAGAGGCACATTCTGGAGGCAGCATTGTCTGGGTAGGTTGAACGTGGTGTGGGTGGTGAGGTAGACGGTGGGTAAAAGGTGATCTTTTGCCTCTGGTTTGAGCCAGCAGGTAGAAGGAGGGGCCGCTGATGAGATCAGGTTTGGAGTAGGGGCAAGGAATGAAGACTTCTATTTGAAGAAGTGTGTGTGATGTGCAGATGGAGATATTGGAGGAAGAGAGGGCTATGGGAACTCAGGGCTGCTTGGAACTTAGGGGACAGCTGTGGACTGGAATGTAAGTTAGGGAATCCTTAGCAAATGCATGGTATTTAAAGCTGTGGGGATGGGGAATGTAGAGAAGAGAGACTGAAATACTGCTCCCAATTATTTGCATCGTGGTAATACATACCTTTGCCACTATTTCATGGTGGGTGGAGTGAACATTACCCTCTTTGACTTTGGATTGGGCCACGTGACTTATTTGGCCAATAGGATGTTAGCAGATATGATGCTTGTGTAGTTTGGTTTGGTAGTTCATGCCTCTGGTGTTGTCAGAACACACCCTAGGGAGCTCAGCACAGCCCCTGAATAAGACACATCAACAGAATTGTCCCAGCCACCCCACAAATCTACAGTCTCAGGCAGAGCTGCAGCTGGCCTGCACATGCCGAGTGAGAAAGAAATGCTTATAGTTGCATGTACTTTGTGATTGTTTGCTGTGCAGCACAACCTGACCGACATACCTCCCTTTGCCATTTTTTCCCCTTAACTCCAGCTCTCCTCCGCATCGCATCGTAACAGCCTATGACCTGCCACCTGACAAACTTTCCTTTTCTTATTCAAGCTCTTCAAATTCTATCCCTCAGCCCTGGCTAGACAAGGTGAGGGGATGAGAATAGTGCTTTGTGTCAAATAGCGACATCAGGGGTGCCCAGCACTTCAGTGGGCCTGGAGCACTTTTCTCATTTGGTCCTAATAAGCTAATGCTGTAGGTAGTCTTATACTGGTTTTACTGAGAAGGCAGCTAAGGTTCAAAGAGAGAGTCTTGCACCAGGTCCCACAGCTAGCAGGAGATGGAAGCCTAGGCCTTCTTGGGGCCAAGCAGGAAGAGAAAAGCAAAAACTGCTATCTGGGAACAGGGTGGAAGGAAGACTTGTTTTTCACTGAATACCCATTTGTTCCTTTTGAATTCTGTACCAGGTGTATGTGTTACACACACACACACACACACACACACACAGAGAGAGAGAGAGAGCGAGAGCGGGAGAAGGCATAATATGTGATATTTACAAATACAGAGAAAGAATCCATCTGTGAACTTGAAAGGGATGGGGAAGGGGAAGCAGAGACGCTCATTCCCCCCCTCCCCCATTTTTCTAGTTCTGTCCAAGATCGGAGAGCTGAGGTACAATATACCACCCACATTTCCAGTTCTGATTTGCAGTTGTGATTTCATCCTCACCAGGCCTCCCTTTGGATAGAGAATTATGGGCTGAGGCACCAAAAGTTCTAAGAAGAGCCCAGTCTGCATGGAACTCTGCCCGGCCTTATGGGAGTGCGTTTCTCGGGATCTGGAGCCTCTGTGGTGCAGGCGCTCCCGTTTCTTGGTGGCAGGGTCAAGAGACTGAGCAGGAGTGGGGGGTTACTGCCCCAGGTAACCCCACTGACGTGTCCATCTAGAGAAGCTTTACCTGAGAAACCAGCCCCAAATCTCCCGCCTTGAGCCCTGACACTTCCCTTTGCATGGAAATGGTTGTTAGTAATAGCTCAAATTGAGTGCGGGTCCCTTTTGTTTTAAATCCACAGAAAGATAAAAGTTCACAGCTGTCCATAGCTCCTCCCATCTTTTGGTCTTGGCTTTCCCTTCTATGAAAAGATGTGGTGTGCTTGTTGTGTGTGTGTTTTGGGGGGTGGTGCACGGTGAGAGGAGGGAAAGATTCTCAATCTGGGGCTGGAGAGATACCTAGGAAAGAGGGTGGATTCGAGCCACTGCGAGACAAGTTGTAGTTTGAAAGGCAAGCTCCACGATGATCATGGCTTTGTTTTATTTTCTTTTTGGTCGGGATATGTTAAAACATTTCAAACTTTCCACCGACTTGAAAGGAGGGTGTGTGATATTCAACAACTATCGGTACAGACTTCTGGGGGCAGCAGGTTGGCTGGTGGGACTTGAAAGGGCTGCATTTGGCATTGCAGAAAAGAGAAACTCTTCTTTCAACCCATTATTCCAAGAGGCCCGGACAATTGGTATACATTCGGAGAATCAGAAGTGCAGGCAGACAAAACCAACATCTGCATTTGAAACGGGCTCCCGCGCTCTTCAGGGAGCCTAGCGGTCGCTGCTGGGCTCCCCTAGGCCAGATTACAACCCAGAAGGCCCAGGCAGGACGCTCCCACTCACACTGTGAACCCTGGGACTCTGCATTCAGAAGGGGCCCCCAAACCCTGCGATAAAAGCTAGAGGGCGGGGGAGCAGGCGGATGCCCCCAGACTTGGCCATTTTGTTTAAGGTCATCTCCAAACGGGACTGGAATAAACCCTCCTTGTTTGCCTCTCGCCCGGCCTAAACCCCGGGTCCCCTTGGGTGTCGTCCAGGACGCCAGGCGCGGCTGCTTACAATGGCTCTCAGACGACAGATGGTGGGCGGGAAGGGAGGGGCGGGGGGCAGGTGCGCGGGGGAGACGCGCGGCTGCAGCGCCCGACGCCAGGCTGCAGCGTGAATAGATTTGCAGCCCGCCGGCTGCAGGCGGCGGCCACCGAGCCCCATGAACAATAAGTGAATTCTCCGAAGCGACTGAAACCCCCCGGGCTGGGCCACGCGCCAGCCGGGGAGAGCGGACCTTTGTGCTGCGCGGGCTGGAGCTGGCCCATTGCCGTGCGCACGGAGTCCCCAAGGGCCCTGGGCCCGTGTGCGGGGCCAAAGCCGCGTGTGCGCTCGGGCACACAGCAGACTTTAGAAAGAAGTGGCGTCTGGTGTTGAGTGATGAGCTCAATATCATGAGCCACGCGGGTTTGGGAGACCCAAGCGGGTCCGGTACTTAGAGTCCTGACCGGAATTTGGGAGCAAGAGCTGCAGCCCGGCCATGCCCTGCCACTCAGCAGGAGGGTGCGGTAGGGGGGCTCTCTGAGCCGCTGTGGAGAGGGCTCACCTTCACTGCCTCCCCCTGGCTGTCAGGCTTTTGCAGCTACTGCGATGGGCTCTATCCCCTCCCTGTGCTTTATGTTTCATTTTAAACGAAATGAACCAGAACTGGTAAAGCAGGTGGCCTGAAAGCAAGCCCTTTCTGACCATCCCTTGGTCCTGAAGTTTTCCTGAGGACAGGGAGGCATTCTTGTGAGTCCTCAGGTAAGTGTAGTGTTGGGCCCTGAGGAAAATCATCTGCATCCTCCGGAAACATTGAGCAATTGGGCGAGTCCACTGCAGATGGACTTAAGATCTCCCGGCACGAAGTGCCAGACTGCGTGTTGCTCAAGAGCCAATGGCAGCCCGAGAGACCAAGGTTGTGAATGTTTAAGGTCTGTGTGTGTCTGTGGCTTTAAGAAGAATAGGTGTGGTAGCCGGGCCTTTAAGAAGTGCCACAGTGGCCTTCCTCCCCTCACCCACACGTTGTGTTGACAAGTAATAAATACTACACAACAAAAGAAACAAACATTCGGGGCCTTTATCTGGGGAGAAATTCCCTCTGTAGTAAAGGCAGGTTGGGGTCCAGGTCCTGACTCACACAGATGCCTCTGTGGAGGGGTTTCCCCATGAGAGGAATCCCCATAGTGGTGGCAATTCCTGTCCTGTCTTTCTCTAATAGCCCCATCGCTGTGTGACCTTGCTGCAATTGCCGGACTGTTTCCAAAACATTACACAGTAATTCCTGCCTCCTTGCTTTCTTTAATTATCTGTCTCTATTTGGAGGTCTCTTCATGCCTATGCTATACATTTGATATATATGTATGGCTTGACCGAAAACCAGTCATTTAACTAGTTTAACCATGATTATCATCCCTCCTTTTTTTCTTTAAAGTGATGCGTCACACTCTGAAAGGAGAAGATTCTGGTAACTCTACTGTGAAGAGTAATAGAGCACCAGAGTTGGAAGGGAAATCTGACATTTTTCTGATGCAGCGCTCTCAGGCTTTGTCATTCAAACGTCGCCTTTGTGATTTCTGTAATATCAGGTACCACCCGTAATATTATTAATATTTTTCCGTAAATCCAATTTTATCCTTAAATTTCATTTTTAAAGAGTCACTTTAGAGGTGATTCTGGGGACATGATAACTGGAATATGGCTTCTTTCTCTCCACTTCCAAATGGCCCCAAGTGCAGTGCCGAGTGCTGTCTAGTGCTCTCGTGTGCAAGAGGCTGTGATGTGCCGCATGGAGAAAATACACAAGCTTGATTCAGGCATGTGTTATAGTACTGTTGGCTGTGAGTTCAATGTTAATAAGTTTAATGATAAGTATTCAATAAGGTGTCTTTAGGCAGAAACACACCCACAACAAAGTTATGCATTAATTGGTTGATGAAATGTAACCCAGAGAGTCACAGAAACCTAACCCTGTATTTCTCCTAGGAACAATGGTTCAGCATTCACCAATTTAGCCTTTTCGGTGACTCTGTAGAACAAAACTACTGTGAATAATGACAATAGGCTGTCTTAATAAACATAAAATAGGATGGAAGAAAGATTACTAATCAACAACTTCCTTAAATGTGGCTGAACTAAACACTCCAGTTTTTTAAGGCCGTATAATGTTTACAAGAAATACCTAACACAATGTGATGATAAAATGGTTAAAAATAAGGGTGGCCATAAAGAGGTATCAAAAAAGACAAAAGAATGTAATAGACAATTAATTGGCAATATTAATCAGACAAGTTGGAATTTAAGGCTAAAAGCATAAAAAGATTAAGGAGAGAAATCATGACATAAATAAGGCATAATAAACTTGTGTGCAACAAACAGCATAGCAAGCAGATAAACAGATAAAAATGATAAGACTACTAAATGTGATAAAAACAGAGATATATATAGAGAGAAGTTTAATACAATTCACAGAACTAAACAGATCAGTTGCAAAAATTGACAAGGCATTGTTAAAAAAAATTATCCAAAACTTGAAAATAAGGCAAACATTTGGGTATCATGTCTTCTCAAAGTCATATGGGGCACTGAGCCATCCAAAGGGTATGTGATTTAGTCAACCCATTCATTATTATTGATTAAAGGTCTTACACATAGAATGCTTACCTTTTAACTTGTATATTTTTGTCTAGTAAATATGCAAATAATCTCTGACTTGTAGAAAGGATAACATTAAAGGTAAAGATTTATTGCATTATAGAACATTAACCAGTTTAGTATCTAATCTGACAATCTTACTCTAACATTCCTTCATCAAATTTCCTATAAATATCCAGTCCTCCAATTTCCTTTGAATCTTTTTTTTTCTTTCTTCCTTCCTTCCTCCTCCTTTCTTCTCCTTCTCCTCCTCCTCCTTTCCTTCTTTCCTTCCTTCTCTTCTCCCTTCCTTTCCCTTCCCTTCTCTTCCCCTCTCCTCTCCTCCCCTTTTCTCTCTTTCTTTCTTTCTCTTTCTTTCTTTCTTTCCTTTCTTTCTCTTTCTCTCTTCCTCGCTCTCTTTCTTCCTTTCATCGGGTCTTGCTCTGTCACCCAGGCTGGAGTTCACTGGTGCAATCACAGCTCATGCAGCCTAAAATTCCTAGGCTTACGTGATCCTCCTGCTCTGGCCTCCAGATAGTTTGGACTATAGGTATGTACCACTACACCTGATTGTCATACTTTTAATTTTTTGAAAATTATACTTATTCATAAAGAGGAATCAACTAATATATTCAATTATCTCACTTCAATAGCCAAATTGAACAATACCTATTCTATCATATCAAAAATAAATTTAAGTTGATCATACAGGACAAATTCCTGCAAGAAAACCTAGAACACTCTTCATACAATCTAGGATAGTCCTTCTTAACCAGCACTAGCTAGAAAAGAAAAGATAGATATACTTGACTATACATAGAATGTAAAGCTTTTGCATGGCTAAAATACTTTGAATAACAGATTATTCCAAAATATTCACTAAAAAATTAACATAATTGCCAAATTGTAATATCTACAATATACTAAGAGCTTCTACAAGTTGATAAGTAAAAGACGACTCAACAGAAAAAGAAAATGAGCAAAGGATACAAAGAGGAAGTTTAGAAGGACCAAGAAACAAAAGAGAAGATGCTCAAAATCGCCAACCATCAAGGAAATACACAGTAAACTAAAAAATGAAATATCCCTTTTTGCTCATTTGACCAGGAAAAATTAAGAAGGTATAGCATGGATTGCAGGAGGAGGTTGAGGAAAGAGGTACTACCCTATGGACCTGGCTGAAACGTACCTTGCTATAGGTGTTTTGGAATATAATCTATGAACATCTACTAAAATAAAAATTCAGTCCCCCTTTGACCAAAAATCCAATTCCTGAGGATCTATCATTTAGAAATTAAATAATGAGTGTGTCAAGGTGTACATGTGAGAATGTTTCTAGCAGCGTTGTTTATGAAGGGCAAGAATCAGAATCAGTGTGAATGCATGATACGTGGAAGGATGGTTGAAGTAATTACAATAAATATACACCATAGTATAGATGCAGTACATATGGCTTCTAAAAATGAATAAGAGCCATAGCAGTGGACTTGGAGAGATTTCTGAGAGGTAATTTTCAATGAATAAAGCAAAATGCAGGACAGTATATACAACACGATTTCACTTTTGTGAGAGCAAACAGTGCCAAAGTATATATGTACAAATTATTTTAAAGGAAAGAAAACCATCGTGATTTTATTTTATTTTATTTTATTTATTTATTTATTTTTAAGACGGGGTTTCACCATGTTGGTCAAGCTGGTCTTGAACTCCCGACCTCAGGTGATCTGCCCACCTTGGCCTCCAAAGTGCTTGGATTACAGGCATGAGCCACCACACCTGGCCAAAGTTGAGAGTGATTTTTTACATGAAGAAAAGAAATCCATCTAATTTTCTAATAGTCAGAGGTGTTTATCTGTACTCGGTTTATTTCTGCTATTTAAGTCACAGTTCGTTTGCAGAGTGCATGCCCAAATTGATCACCTATCATACAACATTTGCAGGTGCCATAGCTTTCCTTCATTTGACTCTTCCAATATCTGGGAAGGTTAATCCAGACAGGTTTACTTAAAGCATACTTTCTACCCCAATTCTTGCTTTTCTCTCCCAATGAAAAAATGAACACGCTTTTTAATGAAAAAATAAAAACTAAAAAGGAAGCCATATTTTCACTGTAAGTAGAAAACCAGTTGTACCTAAAATAAACAGAAGGCAGAAGAAAAAATTAAAATAATAAAATCAAAACGATGTTATTCAATCCCAACTTCTACTGCCAGCAGAGGCTAAGACCTAAGACCTGTTCTCTTATCTATCATAAAAGGAGATTAGAAAGCATTAGAAAGCTATGAGAGGCCCACCAGCACCAAATTGAGACTTTCTGCCTTATAGTATCAAAAGACTGAAAGAGAGTCGCAAAGGAAATAATTCTTTTAGTGTCTACTTCACCATCATTTGATGCCTTGCTTAAATGCCACCCAAAATCCCTGGTAGCATAGCTTTAGCACTCAGGCAAATCCTGAGAAACCAAATGCTGATTTTTGTCGAATCCCTATTTCTTCAATTAATAAACCAACCCCAAAGGGGTGTGGTTCTTCCTGCAAGGGCAAACATCTAGATCTTGGTGTGTTCTTTCTGCCACATCAGGCTGGCTCTTCCCGAAACGGCTGAATTCTTTGTAGATATTTTAAAGCAGCAGCAAAATCAGGAGATGACATAGATGAGAATGGAAAATTTGGTTCTATTCTTGGCTGGTCATGAAAAATGGCTCCTTATTCCTCTCCTTGTACTCACTTAGAAAAATGCTCTCATAAATATGAAAGTTAAAATAGATGTTCAACTGGTAATATGGAATATATAAAGGTCCTTCCAGGAGAAAAATGTCCATCAAGAAACTATTTAAAGTGCTTTGTCTTGGGTCTCAGGGCAGGGAAGGAATGTAAGAATAGAACTCACGGAAGCCAGGGTTCCAAATAGGGGAGTGATGGCAGGGTAATTATAATGGGATGGGTAATTATGGTTTTCCAGGAAGTGCCAAAATTACAGGGCAAAGTGTCATTTCCACGTTAGATACTCCTGAGAAAAATAATACAGGCATTTGGCACCTGGGGCAACTTGGGTGTCTTGTCCAGGGTGAAGACAGCTTTGTTTTGGGGCATCCTGGCTGCCCCTTCTCCCTGCTTCAGCACCTGTTACCTGACCTGAGCAGTGGTCATCTGTGACTTGCCCTGACTCTATAGTGAGGTGACACTGTTCACCAGTCTCTTCTCCACCTTCTCTCTGGCTCCAGGATGAAATGGTGGGAAAGTCAACCCTGATGAGGTCATGAAGAGCAGGCAGCCTGAAAGAGCAGATTCTCCTTCCCTTCTCCTCTGCACAAAGGCAACCTTTCATTCCCTTGGAAAAACCCACCTCGGCCCTCTCGTGAAGAAACTGCCGTACCCAGGACTCCTGTTTACTTAGCTCTCGCCTGGGAGGCCAGGCTGGCTGACACAAATGCCACCCTTTTCAGGCCATATTGACCTCAAGTTGGCAGAGTGGAAAAGTAAGAGTTTGTGTGAGGGGCCTCCACAGGGAAGGCCCATGGAATTTTCCTGCATCCATTTTGACTGCAACTGTAGCAGCTGCTTCGCACACAGTTGTTTTGATGTGAGGACCTTTCGACTCAGTCTAAAACCCAACCATTAAACTTTAGGCTTAAAAAAAAGAGAACAAGTACATAGACATTCTTTCCTGAGCCTCACCCCCAGGTAGGGTGAGAGTCAGGACTGGAGTAAGGGTTATTAGAGTCTGTTTTGTATGTTGACTGATGATTTTAAGAAACACAGTTTTACGCTTTGACATAACCTGTCAAAATGTCAAGAAGGTAGCATCTGAGTGAGCACATTCAAACATCCAGCTTCTCATGCAGCCTATACCTGCCCTCTCACATGCTGCCGCCTCTCTCATATTGCCTGCTATGTTGGTATGGTGTAAACTCCTTAGGGTATGCAATGCTCCCTCTGAATCTCCAGCAGGTATACAGCTGCTCAGTGAGTACTCATTTGACTGATAAAATAAAATATACTGATGCTCTTAGGTCTTTCCCCATATCTGAAAAGCAAAGCAAAGAAACAAAGAAATATCCCTAGACCAGTGGTTTCTCCAAACTCTTTGACCACAATTTATAATTTAAAAAAATGAAACAACCATTTAATATTGCAACCCAGGATGTATAATCTCTCTCTCTCTCTCTCTCTCTCTCACACACACACACACACACACATACACACCATTGATAAAAGTTTAAAGGAGAACAAAGAGAAGGTGTGGTTATCACAACCTAGATGAAGTTGGTTCCAGGAATTTATAAAGAAACTGGGGGCTGGAACTCAATGCTGCTGCATGGGGGAAGGCCCATTTCTAAGACAGAAATCGACGAGGAAGGAACAAGTTCTGCCTCTATCCAGCACCTCCTGTTAGTGGAGCCCAACAGGGACCAAGTTAGCTAAAAGAAGATATGGTGTGTGGAGTCCTACTCCCAGCATCAACAGAAGCATAAGGAGATGGAGATGGGGCAGAGAGATAATGACACAATGACCAACACAGTCTACCTCTAGCTACTGAACACTGATACACACGCCCTTTCGTAAACACTTTAACTTCCACATAACAATTACAACCGTATGCTTCCATATAACAAGATGCAACTCTCTAACCTTTATAAAAACAAAGATGCTCTCAACCTCCAACAAAATCAGATACAAAACATTCCACCATTCTTGTATCCATCTCTGGGCAGTAGCCATAGGACTTGGACATAGATATGCCAAGATGTACCCTAGGACATCCTCTGGGTTCTAGGCATAGTGCTCCTCACCACTGTGTAGCAATAACCCAGTTTCCCCTAACAGGATCAGTCATCTCAGCCTGTAAAGTAGCCCGTTTTTCTGCCGGCTGGCTCAGTGGCACAAAGATCCCCAAATGGCCACATGGCAGTCCCATCTTCCATTGCAATGGAATCAGTATTTGTGTCCCCTGGTAGAGTGCCCTCCCTTAGGGGACTAAGACCTCCAAACCAGCAGGGTTCTAAGTTGGGATGGGAAGCAGTATCGCTGCATGGATTATTGGCTATCATAGTGAGAGGAGTCACTCCTACTTCTGCCCCTGATTCCCAGATTTCAGTATCTTGGCGATGGGGAAGGCAGCATCATATACTGGTTGTTGAGTCAAAGCCTATGCTGGGAGTTTTCTCCCAACTGGAGCTGTAACTAGGTTTTCAGCAGGCCCTTCCACTATTCTATCAGGCCTGCTGCTTCGTTCTGATGGGTAAGAAGCCATTGCTGTGCTTCTTTTGCTGTCAAGTAAGTTCTTACTATACTTAGTGATATAGTTTGGGTATTTGTCCTCACCAAATCTCATGTTGTAATGTAATATCCAATGTTGGGGGAGGGACCTAGTGGGAGGTGACTGGCTCATGCAGGTGGATTTCTCATGAATGGTTTAGCACCACCTCCCTGGTGTTGTTCTCACAACAGTGAATGATTTCTATCAAGATCAGGTTGTTTAAAAGTGTGTGGCACTCTTCCCCTTGCCATGTGAGACATCTGCTCCCCCTTCCCCTTCCACCATTATTGGAAGCTTCCTGAGATCCCCCAAGAAGCTGAGCAGATGCCTGCACCGTGCTTCCTGTGAAGGCTGCAGAACTGTGAGCCAATTAAACCTCTTTCTCTATAAATTACCCAGGCTGAGATGTTTCTTTATAGCAATGTAAGAATGGTCTGAGACACCTGGGTTCTTTTTTTTTTTTTTGAGATGGAGTCTTGCTCTGTCACCCAGGCTGGAGTGCAGTGGCACAATCTTGGCTTACTGCAATCTCCACCTCGCACCTTAAGAAGATGAATAGAGGCTGGGCATGATGGCTCATGCCTGTAATCCCAGCACTTTGAGAGTCCGAGGTGGGCAGATCAAGAGGTTAGGAGTTCGAGACCAGTCTGGCCAACATAGTAAAAACCCATCTCTTCTAAAAATACAAGAAGTTAGCTGGGTGTGGTGGTACATGCCTGTAATCCCAGCTACTCGGGAGGCTTAGACAGGAGAACTGTGTGAACCTGGGAGGTGGAAGTTGCAGTGAGCTGATATTGTGTCATTGCACTCCAGCCCTGGTGACAGTGCAAGATTCCGTCTCAGAAAAAATAAAAAAAGAAGATAAACAGAAAGGCTGAAGGGTGGGGTGGAAATCATGAGGTTGTGCCCCACTTCCTACAAGAAAAAGCCTACGCCCCTTCATCCTACATTCAAGGCCCTTTTCTCTCCCAGAAAAGCCATCCTTTCCAGCCCTGGCCACTTTCCCTGCCCTGGCTAACCTCGCTTCCGCCTGTGGACACCTCTGCTCTCAGGACTATTGTCTTCTGGGCCTCACTGCCTCTGCCTCTGCCTCTGTGGAAAGCCTCTTCCCCGGCGTGACTGGGCTTTCTCCTCTCAGCCTGCATCCAGTAAGCTGTTTCCTCTTTCCTGACAGTGGACGTCTCCCTAGCAAGCCTCTGCAGCCCTGAACAGTCCTGTCCTTCAGGGTCCAGTTCTTGGAAGGCTCAGGACTTCCATTTAAATTGGGGTTACCCCTGAGAGCCCAAACATCTGGTCATCTCCAGAAGGCCACTCACTCTGGGGCAAGGATGGAGCTGGCAGTGTGTCAACTGTGATGTGGGGTGTGACATCTGGCTCTGTCCCAGCTGCCTGGCTGGGGTTTGCCCCCTTGGAGGGTACTTTGTGTTGCCTGATGGAAGAGGGATGTCCACAAGCCAGGCTCAGAGCAGCATCAGCGCCCCCTCCCCCACTCCTCTGCCTAGCAAGCATGTTGGTTGTCAGGTTACAGCCACAACAGATGGCACTGGCTCAGCTCCCAGGGACCCCCAGTCCACAATACATGTCACCTAATCCCTAGTCTGCCATGCCAAGCAAAGGTGGAGCAGAGGACACAGGTGGGCAGTGCAGGGCACTTATTCAAGGGTGCACCCATCAGGTGGGGGTGAGAGATGTGTTCCCCGAGGAAGCTGCCTTACGCTAAGCACTCTCATGGGGACAGCCTCTTCACACTACGCAGGGAGCTGCTGACAGCGCCCTAGACACCAGAGACCCCGCTAAGGATACTGATCCAAAGGAAAACGCGTCAGTCATGTTCATTGGCAGAAACATAAGCCATATGGAAGAAAAATGGGCTTGAAAGAAAAATGTACAGCCAACTCACTTCTGAAATAGAGAGCAAGGACTATCCAGCCATGGGGAAAATAGCAAGGGAATACACTCAGTTCTGTCTTCTGTTCAGTGACATAGAGTGATAGAGAATGACAGGAAAGAGAAGGGGAGGAGAGAGCTACCTGCAGGGACATGGGACGACTTGAGGGAGGCCACCCAGAGTATCTCTGGCCTGGCCCCCGCTCCCCTCTCTGTTCCCTCTTCCTTTCCAGAATGATCCCCATCTGCCCTTGCCTCAATGTTCATCTTTGCCCCCAGTTTAGCCCACCCCAGTTCCACTACGCCCCTGTGTGACAAAGGTCCTGATTAACTAGCTGGACTTTGGACATATATACAGACAAAGGGGAAAGATGGAATTCACTGCACAAGTCCTCTGGCTCAGGTCCATGATCACAAAGGAGATCATGTTTTAGCATCTCAGAGTTACAAGGGATTTCAGCCATCACCTAGTTGAAGCCTTCATTTTGCAGATGAGAAGGCTAGAGCTCAAGGGCTCAGGGACTGCCCCAGATCCTCAGGTCCTGCTGGCACACTCTTCCTCACCACTGCAGAGCATTGGGACCTGTCTGGGGGCAGTTGTGCCAGTGGGCATTGTCTGCCTTTGCCTCTCAGCATGTCCTTGAACTGCTCTCTCTCTTTGTGGGGAAAGATGGCAGAGTCCTGGGTTCAAATCTGGTCTCTGACAGTTGCTTGCTGAGTGACCTTGAGCAAGTCACTTGCCTTCTCAGAGCCCAAACCTCCTCGCTCTAAAAAAGTGAATTTACCTTTACAACTGTGTGGTAAGGACCAGATCATGTTCATGGATAAGGCAGATGACATGGTGGGAAGAAGTGGAAGAAGATCCCTCTCAAAAAAGTTATCATGATGATTTTATTTATCTATTCACTGAATGAATGTTGACTAAACTCTACACTGCTGTGTGCCAAGCTCCATACTGGATGCTAGGGAGGCAGCAGTACATTTAATCTACAAAAGTATCATTGTGAATTTACATTCCATTAGGCCAGACAGTTAACAAGTAAATGAGTAGATGCATATATAATCTGAAGCTCAGAGGTGAAAAGCATTACGGAAAATGGAAGAGAGAGGGAGAGAGAGAGAGAGGGAGAGAGATTGTAGGAAATTACCAGGCACCATGTAATTGATTCCTCTTGCTGTATGTTGCCTGGAACTTAGGAGGTGCTGAACAAATGCTAATTTCTTTCTCTTCTTGCCTATATTTATTATTTCCATCTTTCCTAGGTAACTCAATGCCCACTGCTACTCCAGGCTTCCACATCCCCTCTGAGGGCCTCATGGTTCTCCCTGGCGATCCATCCTGCCTGCTGCATGCCTTCTCACACTGTCTCTTGCAGACCCTGGGCCCAGCACTGAGCATGCAGGGATGGTAGGACCTCCTCCATAGTAAGAAGTTTAGTAATGGCAGGAGGGATGGCAAGGAAGCCATTGCAC
This sequence comes from Saimiri boliviensis, assembly GCF_048565385.1. NCBI lineage: Eukaryota > Metazoa > Chordata > Mammalia > Primates > Cebidae > Saimiri > Saimiri boliviensis. The sequence continues at coordinate 55,132,124 of NC_133457.1, read as the reverse complement.
ACCACGCAGCCCTGAGACACTCCTTTTGGTGCGAGGCAGGTGTTTACTTCCTGGGGCCTTGCCCATTCCCTGCCTCTGGGGAGAGAGGCAGCTTTCAGTTCAGAAAATGGAAGGTTTTTCTGAAAACAAGAAACTAATCCTGATCTCATGATCAGGGATCAAGCCTCTCTCCCAAATTATTTGCAATAATGAAATATAACGTCATTAATTTGTTGTATCCCCCAGAGAGTATTAAAAAATGTCCAAAATACAAAGACAAAAACCTGTGTGTGTGTGTGTGTGTGTGTGTGTGTGTATTTTAAAGACAAGGAAAGAAAATTTAAGCTGATATCTTTGTTTTTGTTTTTGTTTTATTTTGAAATGGAGTTTCACTCTTGTTGCTCAGTCTGGAGTGCAATGGCGTGATGTAGGCTCACTACAACCACTACCTCCTGGGTTCAAGCAATTCTCTGCCTCAGCCTCCCAAGTAGCTGGGATTACAGGCATGCACCACCACGCCTGGCTAATTTTTGTACTTTTAGTACAGATGGGGTTTCACTGTGTTGGTCAGGCTGGTCTGGAATTCCTGACCTCAGGCAATTGCCCACCTTGGCCTCCCAAAGTGCCTGGGTCATCATATTTTTATAAATATGTGCCCTGTCCCATTTTACTCTCTTGCTTAAGTATGGATAGCTTCCGGTGTGAGTTGCTTGTCTAGTCTGTCAAGAGTTCAAGTTAAAGCCAGGTGCAGTGGTTCACACCTATAATTCCAGCACTTTGGGAGGATTAGGTGGATGGATCACTTGAGTCCAGGAGTTCGAGACCAGCCTGGGCAACACAGTGAGACTCCATCTCTACAAAAACACATGCCTGTAGTCCCTGTTACTCAGGAGGCTGAGGTGGGAGGATGGCTTGGGCCCGGGAGGTCAAGGCTGCAGAGAGCCGTGATAGTGCCACAGCACTCCGGTCTGGGTGGCAGAGTAAAACTCTGTCCCTAAAACAAACAATAGTTCAAATTAAGGAATGTCCTTCATTAAACTCCTGCTTGGGGTTTCAGAGGAATAGCCTACTTTGTCTGAGAAGAGCCTAAAGCAGCCTTCCGTCTATGGCAAAGCTTCCTTCTTATCCTCTTCTTCCTTCTGGGGCCCCCATCTAAGCTTTTTCTGGGGCATGCACTTACAATTGATCTCTGAGCAAGGCTGGGTGCTGGCACTGGAGACTACGTAGAGGTGATGAGACGGAGACTCTGCCCTCAGGAAGCTCCCAGGTAGACTTCCTACCTTGGAATCAGAAAGCCTTCTTTCAGGTCCAGCCAGTGTGACTTAGGTCTCAGTTTCCCCATCTGTGAAATGAGGGGTCTGGACTACATCAGCCTCCCCCTGGGTGTCAGTCACGTACAGCAGTCCCATATGATGCTCCAGTGACCATACTTTGGCCAGCAGGTTTGCAAGTCCCTGACACCTGTGGGAGTATCCTGGGAAGCTCACAGGCTGCACTGCACCCATCCCAAAGCTGGGGCTCCCACTCTGGCTAGAACACAGAGCCCTTTATTGCCGAGTGCCTGCAGACAGCCTTCTGGGAAAATCCAGCTGTGGATTTCTAAAGGACTTTCCCAGGCAAAGATGCCTGGGGTAAGAGAAAAACAGGATGGGGAAAATATCATCCTGGGGATGTGAGAGACGGAGCACCCTCTCTGACCCAAGACCTGTGGTCACGGCCCTGCCTCTGCTGAGCTGCTCCAGCTTCATCAGGCCTGACTTTGCAGGCTGGTGGTTAAGTGGGTAGACAGGTCTGGATGCACAGCCATCACTGGTCATCCACAGTGATGAGCAAGCGGGTGTTTCACTGTGGCCGCCTCTGACACTGTGCTTCATCCAGCCTTTCTCACAGCCTCCCTCAGTGTTTCCAAGATTCCCCGGGGTGAGTGAGACTCACGGTGAAGCTCGGACTCTACCTGCCCATGGAGGGCAGGGCTACCTCACCTGGGGGCCTCCCTGAAGGGGTCATGAGCAGGTCTGAGGGCAAGCACATCTCCTTGGCTGGCTCCTAGAAATGAAAGAGGGGCAGGATGATCAGAGTAGAGTTAGCTTCCCTGGCCCCTTCCTGTCCTCCCTCAAGAAAGAGGTGACAAATGAAGCATTCTTGGGGAAGGAGAGAAAGTCCGCAGTTGACTGAGGTCCCAGGACAGGGCTGAGGCAGTGGTGGTGGAGACAGCGACCCCAGCCCTCCACACGTGCAGTGTCAGGGCCTCGGAGCCCAGCTGGCAGGCCGCAGGAGACGGCTGGAGGTCTGGCTCAGTGGAGACTGAGTCATCTGCGACCTCGGGGTCCAAAGGAGTCACGCCCGTGAGTGATGGGCACCTTGACTGAGGCCAACGTCACCGACGTGTCTGGGAGATGAGTCAGGGACCCGCAAAGTAGGAGTCTCAACGTTCCTGGGAACAGCTTCCTCTGACTGCCCTGTTGTGATATGTTTTCTCCCCTAAGTGACCTCTAAGGGATGCCAGCTTTGCCATTGACATATACAGCAAAATGAACTAGTGTGTGCCGGAGTGCAAAGGACATGGCTGCAACTTTCAAATCAACTTCTCGTGGGATTTCAGAGGCCGATTACCCTCCTCTCCCTCTTCCCTCCCTCCTTCTTTCCAGCATGTCGATATTCATCTTTCAAATATTTATTGAGCAGCCACTCTGTGCCAGGTGCTGTGGACTGGAGTGACTGTGATGAACAAGACACATGCAGTCCCTGCCTTCACACACCCCGTAGTCTAGGGCAGGGGGACACTAAACAATTACACAATTAAGTGTCTGCAATTTGCTGTGAACTATGAATGAATAGTTCAGGGGGCTCTGGATGTATCTAATGGGGGTCCTGGCAGGACCTGCAGGGCCAGGGAGGACTTCCCTGAGGAAAGTACCTATAAGAGGGGCTGAGTCCGGTAGCTCATGCCTGTAATCTCAGCACTTTGGGGCAGCTGAAGCGGGTAGATCACCTGAGGTCAGGAGTTCAAGACCAGCCTGGTCAACATGGTGAAACCCTGTCTCTACTAGAAATACAAAAAATTAACCGGGCATGGTAGCATACGCTTGTAATCCCAGCTATTTGGGAGGCTGAGGCAGGAGAATCGCTTGACCCTAGGAGGGGGAGGTTGCAGTGAGCTGAGAATGGCCTATTGCACTCTGGCCTGGGCAATAAGAGTGAAAATCCATCTCTAAATAAATAAATGAAGTCCATGTAAGAGGAGACTGGGAAGGTAGACAGTTCTCCTGGGAGGAGTATTTTAAACAGAAGAAGCTGGGACACTGAGAGACAGTGTGGTTGGTGTGGTCCAGGAGAGGTAAGCAAGGGGCAGGACTCAGGTCAGGAAGCCTCCGTGAGGATTCAGAGCTTTCCCCTGAGAACAATTCTTGGGAAAGGAAGGGTGGAGAATTGGGTTTCCTGAGCCCCAGCAGGGAAGTTATGAGGTTTTGCTTGTGGAGCACTTGGGCTCTGATCCCCCAACTATCAGCAACAGCTCAAGAGGTGAAAGCTGGTGAGGCCGGGGAGGCTCAGGACCAGGAAGTCCCTTGGTGGTCCTGGGTGGGAGGACACCAGAAGCCAGCTGTGGGCGACAGCGGGCAGATGCTTCCGTTTCCCTTACTGTAAAGAGTGTAGAATCAGCCTAGGATCGGCGTGTTGAGAGATCATAAGGATGAACAAGAGTGGTAGCCGGAGGAAAGCCTTGTGCTCTTTTAATGCCTAGCATGGCCCAGAAGGAGACTGCTGACTGCCTCCCTCCAAGCCAGCAAACCCTGAGATTACAGAAACACAAGGTTTTTGTAATCTTACCCAAGGAAACAGAAATATCCCAAGGAAATCAGCAAATAGTCGACAGATAATTTTATATAGTAGAAGGAGCCTGGGTTTTGGAGCCAGAAAGACTTGAATTTGTACCCTGGATCTGTCACTAGCTGTGTGGCCTTGGACAATCAATCACTCTCTGAGCCTCATTTCCTCACCAATAACAAGAAGACAATTGCAACAAGCTGTGCTTATTCAGTTGTTTCAAGCATTAGAGATGGCGTTTATAAAATGTTCAGCGCAGTGCAAAGCAATAATAGCTCCTCAATATTTGGTAGAAGTAGAAAACATTAAAACCATCGGAGAGGTGGGTTTTCACCTGTGCAGGCCCAGACGTCACCTTCTCTCATCAATGTCCATCGTCTATACACCAAGACCTGTCACTTCAGACACAAATCTTCCCAGGACCAGGACAGGAGAGAGTAAGCAAGGGACCAGGATGAGAATATGGGGTTTTCGGGTCCATGAACACACACACGCATGCACGCACACACACACACACACGTGCACACACACACAAACGTGGACACACATAAGAGCACATAATTATGTAAAACATGTATATAAAGATGTTTAAGGGGACCCCACACCTGGAGATTCCCAGCCACTTGAAAAGGTGCTGAGGTTGTTTAACTTTTTTTTTTTTTTTTTTTTTTGAGACAGAGTTTCGCTCGTCACCCAGGCTGTGCAACGGCGCGATCTCGGCTCACCGCAACCTCCGCCTCCTGGGTTCAAGCAATTCTCCTGCCTCAGCCTCCCGAGGTGGGATTACAGGCAGGCGCCACCACGCCCAGCTAATTTTTCTATTTTTAGTAGAGATGGGGTTTCACCATGTTGATCAGGATGGTCTCAATCTCTTGACCTCGTGATCTGCCCGCCTCGGCCTCCCAAAGTGTTGGGATTACAGGTGTGAGCCACCGTGCCCGCCTGTTTAACTTTTTTATACCTCAGGTCTCTTGTCGGTAAAACAGGAATGATAATAACACAGGAACGTTGTAACAATTACATGTTAGGTACCTAGACAGTACCTAGCTCAGTGTGGGCTCTCCGTTTTTGCTACTAGGATTATTATTACAGCTGGACACCCTATCAGGACACAGAAATCTAGAGATACAGATGCAAACACAAATACACCCAGACCCAGCACAATCAGATTCACAGGCACACACATACCCTGAATCTGACCACAGATGTAGGTGCTCATCAAAGAGAAGCTGCGTCAAACACTCCGCTGGTGGACAGTGTGGAAGAGCTCACATAGTTCGGCCTTGGTCCAATTAGGTCTGGTTCATTTCAGCCAGACTGCAGCAAAGAAAGTAAAACTGCTCTGCACATTCAGATGAGCAGAATTTTGAGATGCCATGTGGAGAGATGCCATGGAGAGAGGGAGGGGACTGAGCCTAAGTTCGAAGCCTATTTTTTAGGAGGTCAGATAGTCACTTTTAAGCCTATATTTAAAGAGGTCAGATAGTCACTTTTAAGCTGCCTAATGGCCAGACCTATGGTATAGCCAGGGCCCACTCCACCCAATACACCTTCAGTGAAAAGCGTACTGTCCTGAGTTGAGGGATGGTCAAAGATGGCACATTTGCTCATTTCCACATATGAGCAAATGTGCCATCAGTCATGCTCAGAGGCGAGAGGCAAGAGATGAGGAATTCAGTGGGATCAGGAAAGTGGAGCAAGCACCAGAAAGCAAAGGGCCATGAAGCACTCCAGGATTGTCATGAGACAGGGATCGGAGCTATACAAATGTTTGGAGGACGCAGGGCTATCCTCTGACATCCAAATTTATAATCCAACTTCTGGGTTATAAAAAGAGCAGAAACATGAGCACGTACATCCAGCCCTCTCGGAAGCATTATGCCCACCTGCCAAGGGAGGCTGGAGAAAGGGTTGGGGGATGCTGCGGATTTTGCTACAGAGGGCTTTGTGGAAGGTGGATGTGGGGTAGAAAAAAATGCAGTGTTTGCATCTGGTCAACCTGAAAGTGATGAGGGTTATACCTTGGGAGTGGCCCTCTAGGAGCTTTCTCTGTAATTCATCAAGAGATTTTCTGTGATTCTGTGTAAGAGGAGGCTGTGAGTGACCCTCGAACAATGAGGAGCTATCATCTTTCCTTCCAGGATGAAGCTGCCACATAACTCTGTGATTAACACACACTGACTCTGGATGTTAGGCGAGATTAAAGGAGGGAGGGATCAGACGCTTTTGAAGAGAAGGTGGCCATCTGGATGGTGCAGGTGCAAAGTGGTGGAGGCTGAAAGGTGGCAGATGGTTTGGTTCTGTGAAGGCAAATTAGGGAATACAGAAGATGACAGATGGGCAGGTGTTGGGTCTTTGTGAAAAGGATTTGCCCAGGTGAAACAAAATTTTTTTTTTTCTATTTAAATTTAGGTCAAACAGAAGGATTTCATCACTATTTATTAACCGGCTTTCAAACTTTGCCTACAAAGTGGAAATCTCTTTACAGCAGATTCATTTGGGAAACAACTCGAACAATTAAAAAAGAGAGGCAAGGTTGACCTACCATCTCTTATTTGCAATTCCAAAAGGTAAAACAGCTCTGAAAATTAAGTTTTTAAGAAACGGATTTGACAGCATAACCTGACTTCAATTGACCTCTTTGTCATCTTTATTCCATGCAGTGTGAACATTTGATGCAGAAATGCTGGTGTGTTTGACTACTGAGTGCTGCCCAGACCCCACTGGGGTTTTACATAATATGGGTAATATGCTATATATTACCTTTCTAAAGTCCAAAAATTTCTAGATTTCAAAACACACCTGGTCTCCAGGGTTTGTGCACAGATTCCACCTACCTCTGAGGACAGCTGAGACTGTATGCTCAGCAGGCTGCCTGGTGCTGGCCTCAGCATGGATGCTCAGGTGTGAGCAAGTGGAAGCGGCTCCAAGGGAAGGCTACAGCTCTTTGCATGGGTACATTTGTGGGCGAAGGGAGCGGTGTGTAAATGCTCCACTAGACTTGGGGATGTGAAATTAACAATGTGGGAGCGAAGCTCTTAGGAAAGGCACCCTCTTGAGTGAAATGATAACTCACTTGGAGATGGTGCCAATAATTAAAACATTTTTATGGCATTTTACGAAACATCAATTAGGTTCACATGCAAAGCTACTGACACTACTTGTAACACACATTTCAGAAATGTTGCTGTCCCATGATCTGCCTTTCTTATCTCCATTCAGGTGGGTCCCCCATCCCTAGCCCTGCTTATGGCCTCCTCAAGAGGGCCAGCAAGGAGGACGGCTGAGGTGAAAGGGCAGGGAGCCAGGAGGATCACTATAAATAGAGTCCACCTTCTCCATTCTTCTCACTGAGCCACTTCTGAGCTTTCCAAAACAACTGCAGCAGCAGTAGCTGCTGCTGCTTCAACAGCCACAGAAGTGTTGGTGTCACCAGGACACAACCTCAGGTAAGAGAAGGGGCCTTGCTGCAAAGGGGCAGAGTCAGAGGGGCTGTGTTGGTGCTGAGTGAGCTTCAGGGCAGCCTTATGAGAAAGTAAATAAATAAATACCCACAGAGGACTCATAATAAAAGAGAAAATGTAACAATTCCTTGGAAATTTTTTAAAAAACAGCTTTATTCTAAAAGGAAATGTCTCACATGGACCTTATGCAGAGAAGCCTGAGAGACTTGCAATTTTAATAATGGTTTTGTCATAGATGCAAAGGTAATGTTTTGATGATTTTTTGTTAATAAAAGAGCATTAAGCTCTTTTAGACCTAAGAAGCTCTAAGAAGACCTTAAATGAGGCTCTGGACCAGTGATGCTGACAGGGCCACCATTTCTATATACTCTCTATGAAAGAGGATGCAGGAGCAGAATGTGCTAGGGTCTCCTACACAGGGCTCATGAAGAGATGCTGATGAGGAGATACTTGTAGGTAGGAGAAGATAAGGTTCTGGGTGGGGAACCTGGAGCCCTCAGGGAACCAGGAGCAATGGAAGGAATCTCCATAGCCACCCTCTGTCTGTACTGCATCAGAGGAAGATTGCTACCCATGATGGATGAGCTGGGGTGGGAAGTAGAGCTCTTCCTCACTGGAAGTGTTTAAGCAGAGGCTGGCAACTCCTTGACAGATACACTGCAGAAAGAATTCATGAATCAGATGGGGGATTAAAATATTATGTTGCTTGTGTTCCTTCCCCTGCATCACTGTCTGGAAAAGTGACTCTTGGCAGAAAGCCAGGGAAATTGTAGGGCTTGTTTGTTTCATGACTCTCATTGACCATAGTTTTGCACTTCTTGTTGTCTAGGATTTGGAAATAGCTGTTTCATAAATGTGTCCAACTTCCTTATTGTTTTCAGTGGGAGGAAAGTCTGGTACCAGCTACTCTGACCTAACTGTAAGATACAGATGAGCTTTTAACAAGACCACATTCACAGCAGTGGTGACTATAAGCTTTTTTTTTCCACAAAGCCTCACATGAAGGAACTTTGGAAACTGAAAAGGACTGTGGAGAATCTAAGATCTGGAGATTTGACAGTGGTAGCAGAAGCCAGGGAAGAGAGTTTAACAGAAAATCTGACAGCTAGGCTATAACAATAGGGATTTCTGATGTGTAGACTGGGAATAGAATAGATTTCAGTACTTTCTATTTAAAAATTATTTGATTCTTATTGAAGCAGGGGACCCAATATGAAATAGACAAAGGACTCTTCTTCTGATAATTGGATCTCAACCTTGGACACATACTCAAATCATCAAGGGAGCTTTTAGAAAACCTGGTTCTCAAGTTGTGCTGAAAAAATAAATCAGTGGGATAAGTCTAGGCATTTGTATCTTTTAAAGCTCCTTGAGTAATTTCAGTGTGCTGCCAAAGCTGAACACCACTGCTCTAAGGTACTCCTCTGCCAGCATGGAGGGTTAGGGTTAGGGTTAGGATTAGTATTAGGGTTTCTCTCTGGGAAGCTTTCTGTTTGGGGAGCTCTATTAGCTGTTCTGCATGTTATCTCTTTACTATCTTCTTCCTTTCCATTCCTTTCTTGAACATTTTCTCAGCTGCTCTTGTTCTATTCAGAAGAAGGCCCAGATGATGAGACAGTGGGGAAGGCCAGGCAGGAGGTGTTGCAGTGGGGAGAAGGGAAGTGTAGACCCAGGAAGGGGTACAAAGGAGGAGGCAGAAAGCAGATGCTGCAGAAGCCAGGGTGTGTGGGGTCCCCATTTCCCCTTCTCCTCCTTCTGCTGTCACACTTCCTTCCCATGCTCCAGGCCCAAACAAGTCTGGAGCTAGCCAGCTCACTTGGTGACTGTCCAAGATCTTCTGCCCACACTTCCTGGCCACAATCCTCCTTCAGGGTGATGAAAAGGCCCTGGAAGTCCCTTGCTATTTACTGAAGAAGTGTGGGCTTGTCTCCTGGGAACAGAGGCCACAGACTTTCTGTGATGGAAAGCGCCATGGGTCAGAGCTCATGCCCTGCCACTGACTTACAGAATGACCCTGTCAGTTGTTTCTCCTCTCTACCTCAGTTTCCCCACTTCTACAGTTAGAAGATCCAACTGCATAGTTTCCTTGATCCTCCATCTCTGACTGTTTGAATGTGTCCAGGCAGCCTCTGTTCCTTTGGGAAGACTCCAGAAGTTGACTTTGGGGACCCTTTTCTCCCCAGAGGTGTGTGAGGCATGGTGAGTGTTGGTCTGGCCTCCCCTCCTGGAGTGTGCCCAACTCTGAGGGACAGGCTGGAAATGAAGATGGTTTTAGTAGCTGAGAAAACAGCAGGTGGATTGTTGGATGTGTAATAGAGCATTAAAGATGTGTAATAGAGTGGCCTTTTCTTTTCCTTTAAAGCTGAGAAAAATGACATTTTAAAAGGGTCATGTTGTGGGCAAACAACATGTTTGTTTTGAAAAGGACCACTCAGCACTTCCACTGATGATGTGGGAAGGGAAATAACCGGCTCTCTGGGCTAAGGGTGTGACATGGAGATTTCTGGAGATTGGGTGGGGTGAGGGTAGACAGCCAGATGGAGGGTGTGGGGAGAGGGCCCTGTCCTTGGAGGATGGGTGGAAGCTAGTGCCACAGGGACTCTGAAGACAAGGTTGGGGCAGTCTCGGGATGTGCTTGGAGCAGCAGTGTGAGAGGGATTTCTGAGCATGGAAGAAGGGCCTAAAGCGGGAGCCAGGTCCCCAACCTGGGCCATGCAGCAGTGCTCTGGTGCGGCTCAGTCACAGCCAGCAGCAGAGATGCCCTCACAAGGACATAGGGCAGAAGGGGCAGCAGTGCTGAGGCTAACAGTGAGCAGGGAGACTGGAAGTATGTCTGCGGCCTTGCTTCAGAGCCCATGTGGAACGGCACCTGGGAACCCCCAGAAATTATCTGGGGAGCAGACCATCAGAGAGCCCAGAGTCTCTGCATTGGAAGGGCGGGGACTCACAGTGCTTGCCCCACAGCTCACTGAGAACCATACAGAACAAGGCTGATTATGAGAGCGAAATGTGTAGTGCCTGGTGCCCGCAGGTGTGTTTACAGAACTGCTGCTGTAATTATCATCGTTAACGAGCTATCATGGGAATGTTTTCATGAGCTGTGGCTGAATTTCCATCAAACTTTTTGTTGACCTCTGCTTGGCTACCAGAGTGCCACTGTCCAGGCCTATCCCTAACATTTGTGGGGCCCACATAAAGAATGCAAATAGAGGCCCACATACTTTAACACCATAAATTCAGCCTACAACAAACTTTAGGAGCAATGTGACTTATTTCATATTGAAAATGTTCCTCACGCCACGTACAACTGCTATCAACACAGCACTATAAAATGAGAGCCCCTGGGGGTACACACTGGAACATGAAGAGAAGTTAGGAAGCCAGTGCTCAGCAGGACTGGGAAAGTACATTCTGTTACATCATGCCAGGCCACCTGTTGCATTCATGCTGAGAGGAAGGACTGGGCAAATGAATTTGTCTTTTCTTGATCCAAGCTCTTCCAAGTCCAACTAAGCACACTGTCCCTCTCCAATGCTACCTCTTCACAGCATTCAGACAGTTGCCTTTGTTTTGAGGACACAGAGCAAAAGCTCCAGAGATGAATTTTTCTGGGCCCTAACTGGTACTAATTGAGAAAATGAATGTAAGGTTTTGTGTTTTTAATATGCAGGGTGCTTGAAAGCACGGGGCCCTTCTTGCTGGGTCAGCATTGTTTTATTTAATCTAATTTTAGCTTTGAGCCTTACAGATATTTGAGCTGAGTGTGCTCCTCAGTGCATGACATAATCTTCGTTGTGTTCAAGGGCCTCTTAACATCAGATATAAACTTCAGGTTGAGTTTTTCAAGAGATGGAGGGAACTATCACATTAGACTAAATGAACTGCTAAGACAATGATTCTTCTCTATTTTGAGAAATACAACTTAAAATAAATTTAAAATAGTTCAGCTTAATTCTCGAATTTTTGATCAAAAACAACTTTCAGGTTTCTCTTCAGTATCAGGTAATAACCTATCAAGGATCAGAAGGACCGACTCACTGGACATAGATAAACATTTATAAAGGTGGGTGTTTGGATTTCATGAGAGGAGAACACAGGGAAGCAAAGAAGAGGTGCCAAGCTTGCAGGCTGGCTGCCTATAGGTGAGAAAGAGGCGGTACAGCTTGTCTTATGTCCTCATCACCGGCTTGTCCACTGTGGCCTTCCACAGCAGTCAGCCACTCCTCTTCTTCCTGGCTAGGATTCTGAGTTAGGCTTGCTGGCCTTCCAATCTGTTTCCTGCCCCCTGCTGTCCATTCAGCTGGCACTGCTGGAGCCTCGGCAATGTTTCTGCTGCCTCTTCCAACCCCAGGGGCCTGTCTATGCTCTGTTGTCCCTATTCCTTTATCTCACCCCTACTGTACCCCCTGGAGCCAAAGGCTGTGCTTATAGAGACCCTCACCTTGGTTTTCAGTCACGGAATGGAGAACTGGGAGTGAGCACACCCACACAAGGTTGCCACGTTGGCAGCCAGTGGAGGGTGTCACTCAGTTCTCCTTTTGAGGGAATCTTTTGATGAGAGGGTAGTGAGCTGATGGCCACCAGCTGTGGCACCTTCAGGGTCTGTTGCTGTGTTTGAGTGGAGGCCACATTCTCCTGGGCAGCAATGACCAATGACTGTGCAGAGCAGGGGCACCAAGATTTCTGTGATTGGTGATCTTGGTTCTAGAGGTCCCTCTTGGGCTAGCTGAGATTTTCTGGGGGCTGTACTGCTCTGAGGCTCTCCGTACCCACACACACCTCCTTCCTTCCCCCTCTCCTTTTGCAAGGATCAGGGCTGCACTGCAGTTTGAAGGCTCTCCCTGCTTCCTCCTGCTCCTTCTTCCCCTTCTCACTTCACAATCATTTCCCTTAATAAATCTCTTTGCATTTCTTACTCCGTCCTGCCATCTGCTTCCCGGAGGGCCTGACGTGACCCGACTTGTGAGAAAGTCTGTGTTAGAAGAGCCATGTGTGGCTTTTCAGTTGCTGGCAGAGAGGGAAAGAGTGGTTTGAGGGTAGGGTGGACCAGCAGTGGCCTGTCCAGAGCCACTTTCCTGTAAGAGCACGGCTTGAGCAGGAAGTGAAATGGGGCAAAGTGTAATGGGGCCCCTTGCTTGCTATATTTCCCAAGGTCTATGCCCTTTTCTGTAAAGAAGATAGGGAGCCTGGGATCAAGGTCTGGTGCTCATCTCCTCCTTTGGCCATTATTCACCCCCAAGCTCAAATGCTTTTGCAGGATCTTGCAACAGGTGGAGTGCAACAGGGAGGACACTGGCAGTGAGGTCCTCCTCTTTTCATTTGGCTGATCTTCCTACACTAAATTCCTATCTGTTGCTATTACTTGTGCAAATATCTTGTCAGTGTCCATCTTCACCTTCAGAATATAAGCCCGGTAAGTAAGGAAACCCTGACTGTCCTACTCAGAGTTGATTCCTTAGAACCAAAAGGATGTCTATAACATAACAGGCACTCTAAAATACTGTCTGATGAATAAATGAGTGAGTGCAAGGCAGACCATGTTCTTATTCTTCCAGCAACTACAAAAACAAAACAAGAAATAAAGGTTATCCCAACAGTTGAGTATTCTAGCCAAAAATATATATGTCTCACATATTTTTTTGTGTGTATGTAATGCGCACAATCCCTGTGGTCCCTGTTTTAGAGCTGTCATCTTGTCTTCACGATGGTTTTCTGTTTTCCCCATGTGAAGCCTGTTTCCACCTCCCCTGCATCCAGACTTCCCCAAGAGACTAAAGCCAGCTCCATCTGTGTTGAGTAACTTATTTAGGGTATCTGAGATTACTCCTAACTCCAGAAAAGCCTGTGAGATGACATTCCAAAGAGCACTCCTCCCCTGTCTTCTTTCATATAAATAATTACAGGTCTCTTCTTCCCAAGATTTTGAAAGAACTTCCTCATGGACCAAAGTCCCTTGGAAAGTGGTCCAAGCACAGCATCAGTGAGGTGCAGTTACACATTAAAAACCGTCTTCTATCACTTTACACAGGCTCCGGGCAAGCCCACAAGTAACCACTTGTCAATACCAGGAAGAAAAACAATGGTCAAACTCAAGAGTTAAGTCCCTTCAAGACTTGCTGGGTGATATGGTTTTGGTTTATGTTTCCACCCAAATCTCATGTTGAATTGTAATCCTCAGTGTTGGAGGAGGGACCTGGTGGAAGGTGTTTGGATTATGGGGGTGGATTTCCCCCTTGCTGTTCTCATGATAGCGAGTTCTCATGAGATCTGGTTGTTTGAAAGTGCGTAGCACTTCCCACTTCACGCCCTCTCTTTTGCCAGCCATGTGAAGATGTGCTTGCTTCCCCTTTGCCTTCTGCCATGATTGTAAATTTCCTTCCTGCCATGATTGTAAATTTCCTGAGAAAATTATACTTATTTTCTTTATAAATTACCTGGTCTCAGGTCTGTCTTTATAGTCGTGCAAGAATGAACTAACACACTGGGCTTTTGCAGAGTGGAGGAGGGAGGACTTTTCAACTCTTATATCTTCACCTTGTCTGTGGGCTGAAAAGGCAGCAAGCTGGGGTGGTTGTTGCTAAGCCATGGCTCCTCTGAAAAACAGGGTTAGCTGGCTCATGTGGAGTGTACTAGCTGTGCTCACAGAGGGAGTTGGGTTCTGGAAAAAGTCCTGTGTTTCCTTTCCACTTGGTTCCCTCAGGACACAGAGACAACTAAAAGGCAAGTTACCATACCAGGGATGAGTCCTTTCAACAAGAGTCTCTCTATCTGAGTGTCGCTCATTTGTGTACTTTCTCTGTCTTCCAGAAAACATTATATAGTAGGAAAGTTCTCCAAGATCAAGGTAGGAAATCATATATTCATTTATTTATTCATTCAACAAACATTCATGACGTGTTTCATGTGCCGGGAATTGCTCTAAGAGCTGAGGATGCAGCAGCAAAAAACACATGACCCTTGTTCTCGTGGAGCTTGTGCTTTAATGTAGAGGAAAGACAACGAAATAAATAAGCAGCAAATAAAAAAAAAGCAAGTTCTGATAGTAATGAGTTCTGGGAAGACAATAAAACGGGATAATGTAATGGAGAGGATGGGTTCTCTGGCTAGAGACGCGTTAGTGAGGGGTTTGCTAATTTGGATTGGTAGTCAGGGAGGAACTCACCAAGCAGGTGCCATTTGAGCTAATACCTGTACAACCCCAAGAAACTAGCCACACAAAGACATGGGGGTAATGCTTTCCTGATAGAGAGAAGAGCAAGAACTGAGGTAGCAATGAGCTACATGTGTTTGAGGAATCAAAGGAAGGTCCAAGTGATTGAAGTGCAATGGATTGAGGGGGAGGACAGAGCAGAGAAGTAGAAGGGGCCAGATTACATGATGATAACCAAACTTACACACTAATGAAAACATCATCAACTCCATGCCTCTCTCAATTTCTAGGCACTTAACACCAGGGGATTGTTTGTGTAAAAACTGCTGATTGGCAATACGCTGTGGGATCTAAGACAGTGTTGGTCACTTCCATGGTCACACATACATGCAGGTGTACCTAGAATCCTTCATTCCTGCCTAACTTCTGGCTGGCCTCTTCCATAATATTTCATTATCACGGTGGTTGAGTGGTTTTGCAAATGGCATTCCACCACAGCTACAGAACCCCCATCTAAACAGTTCATGTTATGTGACAGGAAAGTGTTTAGCCTTTTACTCTTCCAAGTGATGCATCTGACTTCCATGTTAACTCTCTTGCTAAACAGCAGGGTGCTATAGATCAAGTCAGATTCAAAAAACTACACCAAAGCTTCTCATTGATTAAGCCAGGGTTTTGCAGAGTTTTGTAGCACCTCCACTTATTTTTCCTAGTGATTTCTTCTTTTACTTTCTTTTAACTGTTCATGTCAAAAGAGTCATTTGAAATTCACGCTTCTCACCCAGTGAATGAATCTCAGTGCCAACGTCCTTGTCAGGCGGTCGTCTACCCTTGGCTGGGCAGTTCATCTCCTTCTGAAGAAGGTGTTTCCTTCGTTGGACAACTTTAGTTATGAGAAAAATCATCCATCTATTGAGTTTATCTTCCAGAACTAGAAGATCTTCCAAACCCTCCCCAATTTTTCCTTATTATTAAGTAACAAATTCATCAGCATGATATTTGAGGAGAGTTAGCTTGTAGTCTTAAGAGTCTTCTCTCCCCAGGATAACATCACCTCAGCTGTTCTCTCTGGTGAAGTTTCCAGATCCTTAGAAGCCCCCAGATACACCTTACATCCATTTGGATTTTTTCATTAAGAAATCACTGAAAATCTAACTCAAATTGGTTTAAGCCAACAAGGGAAGTTAAAGGCTCATCTAACTGAAAAGCCCATGCTCCAAGACAGTTGAAGTTCAGGGGCTGGTTCTCCCAGTCTTTGGCTCAGCCTTCCTCTGTGTTGGGTTCATTCTAGCCTCTCACTTGGTTGTTCCTGGAGCACCAGGCTTGCATCAGAGTTTAAACATGATACTCTGATTGGCCAGTCTGGTCTACATTCCCCTGGTAGAGCAGGGGGAAGGGAACAACAGCTTCAGGAACAGAGTGGTACTAAGCATGAAGGAAAGGGGGTCCCCTGGAGGAGAAATGGGGTATAGCTAGCTAGAGATAAAATGAATAGACACCTTAGGGATAAAATAACAGCACTTCAACTAGCCACAGATTTAAAAGTAACCAATATTTGCCACTTCAGCAGCTTGGGTACCCTTAAGATCATATCTCTTCATGCAGTATTCCAATGAAAGACTTCAAGTCTCTAATCCCAACCCATCTT
Organism: Saimiri boliviensis; assembly: GCF_048565385.1. NCBI lineage: Eukaryota > Metazoa > Chordata > Mammalia > Primates > Cebidae > Saimiri > Saimiri boliviensis. The sequence goes on along the minus strand of NC_133457.1, from coordinate 55,116,058 downwards.
TTCCTCCTCCTTTCTGGGGTCTGCCCTGCTGGGATAAACCAAGAAGTGTCCAAGCTGTTAACTTACGTTTATTTGTGTTTTGTCTTTGGTAGAAACACTGTGCGGTGTTTGGTGCGAAAGTAGAACTCAGACCTATTCCAGAAGCCAGAGATTGAGCATTACATCCAACACTTCTGAGATGCATGCAGTTTCCATGCTGTTGCTGTTTCTGCTGCCACCCTCTCACCACAGGGGGTGTCATACCACTGTTCACATTTAAAAACTTGATCAGCTGGGACTGAGCCTTCTGTTCAGGGGGCTGCCTATGGCAGTGACAGGGGTTCCTCTGGTTAGGATGGACGTGGATTTTCTATTCTTCTCCTTCCCCATGTCCTGGTGCAATTCAGCCAATGGTGTGTCCTTAACAAAGTGTGGCCATTTTTTGGCCTCCAAGCATGTGCATAAGCAAGTCTTTAATGTTTGAAGGCTTTTGAGGATGATGAAGAATTACTACTCTTGTAGTCTGTTTAGTAATTCATTAATGTTCCCAATTTATCAAATAATTGATATTCTATTTACTTTAAATGCTGCATATTTCTCAACATATTTATATATTTATACAATTATACATCAAAACTTATTTAATTAAAAGTTTCCAATTGATTGCAAATTAATCTCCTAGATAGTTAACGTATTCTAATATTATAAATCCATTATATCAGATTTTCTTAAGGCTTCAGATACTTTAAAAAACAACCCAAATATCACAGTGATTATTAAACTAATTATTAAACATGTTAAAAACCATTTATGAAAGTGCTAGTACGCAGATTTATTTCTTATATGTTTGTATCCTTATTATTTCTTTTATCCTAATTTCTCATTTAAGTTCTTTTCCTAAGATTTCCACCCCCAAAGGAAACAAACAAACAAACAAACAATCAGTCATTTAGAGCAGCCAAGACTGTGGGATGCGAGCGGTAAAGTCTTGAGCAGGACCAGGAACTGGTACCTTAAATCCTAGCCTCGGGGGGTCATGCTGAAGCTGAAGCCCTTTATAATTCAGCTTAATTTTTAGTTGCCTTGAATTAGTGTAGATTTTAATTTTCGGAAGGAAGGTGTCTTTTGCCAGAAATGATGGACCTGTAAGGTTTGTACTCTCTCCCTGACCCTTTGCCCTGAGACTGTGGTTCTTGGGCATGGTTAGGATCCCTGAAGGTGTATCTTTACAATTAGCTTGAGGTCAAGTTGAGCCAGTCATCGTCATTTTCGGAACATCTGATTCCTTTGTAATCCTGGAACCCACACTTGACTTCTTTGTAACTGGTTACTGTGAGTGACCATGCCAGCGGGTCAATTTTGGGTTTCTTCCCACAGGGCTCTGTCTGTGGCCTCTGGTCCTGGTCAGTGGGTCTTGTTCTTGGAACAGCAACTTACTTTTCCAGCTTTACTTGGCTTAGTCACAATTTCTGTTTTTTTGTTTTTTAAATTTACACTTGAAGAACTTATCTTTACTTTATAAACATCTGTTTAACAGAAGAAATAAAATAACCCTATGTGTGTGTATACAGGTGTGTGGATATGTGTATGTGTGTACATAGGTATATATAAAAAATCTATTTCATATCTATTAAAATTATTTTAAAAAGAATCTATTATATCATATTCATTTTTTAAAATTTCAACCATGTTATTTGTAGTCTCAATATTAACTTTTTCTCGAGTATTATTGCCCTCTGGCTTTTCATAAGCCTGAACTGTTTGAACTTGTCACACTTATGATTCCCCATTTGATGCTCAGAGCCCCAGCTCAGCCTGTGGGAGGCCCTACAAGCCAGCTCCTTGTTCTATCAGCACTGCCTCAAACATCCCACAAAACATCCTTGCCTTCTGGCAGCAACTAGAAGATGTTCCAAACCCTCCCCAATTTTTCCTGATTAGTAAGGACCAAAATCTAAGCACTAAGAATGCGTAGGGACAAGGTCATGAGTTCGAGACCAGCCTGGCCAACATAGTGAAACTCTATCTCTACTAAAAACACAAAAAATTAGCTGGGTGTGGTGGTGAGTGCTTGTAATCCCAGCTACTTGAGAGGCTGAGGCAGGAGAATCACTTGAACCTGGGAGGCAGAGGTTGCAGTGAGCCGAGATCACGCCTGTGTACTCCAGCCTGAGTGACGTGTGTGAGACTCTGTCTCAAAAAAAAAAAAAAAAAAGAATGCACATTGGAGTTGGGGGAGAACAAAATTATGTCTGTTGTTTGATTTTTGGAAGAAGAAATTAATTTTTTTTAAAGGAATGTGTTTGTCCTGGCCTTCCCAGTGTAACATGTCACGGTACCTGCATTTCACAGTTGGTGTTCTCTTTCATAGTTGGTCTCAACACAGTCCCTCCAGCTTCTCCTACCTTCAATTCACCCCGGCAGCCTCTTCACTACCTAGAAAGGCTGGGGCAGGATGTGCTCCAGCACCCCTTATACCACACACCTCCAACCCATTTCCTCTTTGGTCATTTAACTCAGCTCAGCATCCCGGCCATGGGTCCCATCCCTACCTACCTACACCTGTGGCAATTTCTTTTGGGAGGTTCACTATCTCTCTCAATTCTGCTTCGCTAGAAACCTGACTCATAGAAATGTCATCTTTTATTTATTGTTAGAAAAACAATGTATTTATTAAATGTAGTATAGGAAAGTCATTAATTTACAATGAAAAAATAAGAATCAGACTGGGTGTGGTGGCTCACGTCTGTAATCCCAACACTTTGGGAGTCTGAGGCAGGCAGATCGCTTTGGGCTCAGGAGTTCGAGACAAGCATGGGCAACATGGCGAAATCCCATCTCTACTAAAAATACAAAAAATTAGCCGGATGTGGTGGTGCACCCCTGTGGTGCCGGCTAATTGGGAGGCTGAGGTGGGAAGACGGTTCCAGCTCAGGAGGTGGAGGTTGCAGTGAGCTGTGATAGTGCCACTGCACTCTAGCCTGGGCAATGGAGCCAGACTCTGTTTCAAAAAACAAAAACAAAAACAAAACAAAACAAAACAAACAAAAAAAAAACTACTACTACTAACAAGAAGAATTAACTATGTCTCTAGCTTCTCTTTGCAGACTGCCTGAAATGAAGGAGGTTTTTAAGAAATTTAGCTTCAAACCTGGTAAAATGTTCTTTCATAATGTTAACAGAGATTACAGCTAGGGAGTGGCCATGGAAGTGAGCAGAGAAACTTTATTTTTTACTTTTCATACTCGTGCATTATTGGACTTTCTAATGCAACACTTACCACCTTTGTAATAGTAAATAAAATTTTAAGTGCTTTGAATAATAAAAAATAAATCACCCATGGTAAACATTGCTAATACTTTCTGTGCCTCCTTCTAGTCTTTTTTCTGTCTCAGGCATATATAATCCATATTTATTTCCCACCTACCCCCCCAACCCAACTATTTATCTTAAATTAACATGATGTAGCAAGCACTTTCTCAGGTTATCAATTATTCTTGGGAAACACAGCACTTGTAATAGCTGCCTGACTTCCTTCCTTCCTTCCTCCTTTCTATCCTTCCTTCCCTCCTTCCCTCCTCCTCTCTCTCCTTCCTTCCCTCCTCTCTCTTTCTGATGGAGTCTTGCTCTGTCTCTCAGGCTATAGTGCAATGACATGATCTTGGCTCACTGCAACCTCCACCTCCTGGGTTCAAGGGATTCGCCTGCCTCAGCCTCTAAGTAGCTGGGATTACAGACACCCACCACTATGCCCAGCTAAATTTTGTATTTTTAGTAGAGATGGGGTTTTGCCATGTTGACCAGGCTGGTCTTGAACTCTTGACCTGATGATCCTCCTGCCTCAGCCTCCCAAAGTGCTGGAATTACAGGTGTAAGCCACAGTGCTGCCTGATATTCTACCATGAGTATGCACCATGGCTTATTAGGTTATCCTCCTAACTGTTGGCAAAGAATTGTTTTTAATTTGGGAAGTACATAAAAAAAATCACCCATTTGAGTTTCTCACTTTCCAGATGAGAAAACTGCAGTCCAGTGAAGTTAGTTATTTGTCCAAGCAGGGCCAGTTGATCAGAGGCTTGCTGGGATGGGATCTGCCACTCCTGAGGCCTGGGCCCTGGCTCTTGCTGCTGTCACAGGCTGCCTCCTGAACCTCCGCAGGGTACTTCTGGAACCTAACTGTAGGGCACTGCCTACATTCTTTCTAAATTACATTTTGCAATTTGGGACACATTATTCCTGCCTGTCAAGATCATTTTTTATCTTCTGTCCATTAGTTAATGAGGGACAGTATAGCCAACATCAAAAATTGTGGCTTTTCCCACTATCAAGATGTGCTTCCTAAATCATCTTATGCCAAGGAAGGGGAAATACTGTCATAGTTCTGATCAGATAATTCCAATAGTCACCAGCAATTACAGGGAAGGGTGCTAATTAGCAGATCTCAGGCTGTTTCTCAGGGATCCCCAGGGTTCTGACATTCTGTAATCAGCATTCCGGCACGATGCCTGGGCTCTGCCTGAGGGCTAGTGCTCACAGGATGGAAGAGGAATAATTATTGGGTGGGGAAAAGGAGAGGAGGGAACGAACATGTGTGGCTGACACTGTGCCCAGGGCAGGGTGCCCTGGCAAAGATGACAGAAGCATTACAGGGAGGGGATCCTGCAGGATAGGACTGGTATGGTTTTGAAGGAAAGCAAGTAGATCAGAAGAATCTCCCATTTCCTCAGATTAAGGAATACTGTCCCACCCCAAAGCTGTATTATTAAACTCTAATCAGACATGAAGGAATTGATGGTGAAAGGGAAGATTATTCTTAGAGGGCCGAAACTTATTCTGATTTTTTTCCTTCAAATTTCATGAAACGTATTTTATCCAAACTTTGCAAATGAGTCTTTGACATCAGTGTCTGTCATTACTAGAACCAATTTTTAAGTCATCTAATAAAGTTTTTTTCAGACTCTATAATGTTTGCTCCCACCTAAATTATTTGACGTATAACCTCTTCAAAATCTCCCTTTAAAAATAAGGGGCTTGAGTTTACTCTACACGGACAGTTTTTATGTTTTGCCTTTCAGAAAATGCTTAATTCATATGAAGCAGGCACCAGGGAATGTGAGGTTTCTGTTTATGGTTAATGTGAATCCACTGACCATATGGTAGTGTAAATTTCTCATACAAATTCCTTTTGCATGATGTTATAGTACATTCCCGAACTGCCATACTTACATAATTTATCAATGTGAAAAATGGACTTTGAGATGTGGTAGTCCAGAGCTAACATGGTGAGCAGTAGGGAATGCGGTGTGTTTAGTGAGCAGCTGTTTCCATGGGACTAAATCTTTTGAGAAAGATTCCTGGATCCCTGGGCTTTCTCATGAGCTGTGCATCCAGGTGATAAGACCTGGGTCCCAAGTTCATCTCTGACATGGATTGCCAGGTGCCACAGACAAGTCCCTTAACCTTGAGACTTAGCATTCTTATCTGTGAGACTAGTTGCATGGTTACTAGACTTTGGAGTACCAGTTACCAGTAAGATATTTACAACTTTGGAATAATTTTAGGTTCACAGGAAACTTACAAAGATAGGTAACTCCCCTAATGTTATCCTTCACCCATATTTCCTCTATGTTAACGTCTTAAGTGAGGACAGTGCATTTGCTAAAACAAAAAGGAAAACAAAACAAAATAAAAAACACAGGTACAGTACTATTAACTAAATTATAGACTTTGTTTGAATTTTCCAAGTTTTTTCATTGAGATCCTTTTTCTGTTCCAGATCTAATCCAGGATTGCATTTAGTTATCATGGCTCCTGAGTCTCCTTCATTCTGTGACCATTTCTCAGTGTTTCTTTACTATGACCTCAATAGTTTTAAAGAGTACTGATGAGATATATTATAGGGTGTCCCATACAGTAATTTAAAAAAAATGGAGTCTAGGATTGACAAGTTTTAATTTTGACATGTAAGGCAAAGTCTGGTCAAAGAGAGAATTTATTGGCCCATGTAACTAAAAAGTCGGGAGGCAGATGTAGGTTCAATAGGACATTCATATCCAGTTCCAGCTTGTCCCTTGGCTTGGTTCTTCTCTCCTATGAACAGTTGGGTCATTCTCAGATATGCACTCATCACAGTTGCAAGATGGCTGCTGGCAGCCCTTATGGCTACATCCATCCAGGGATGTGGATGTGTGTGTGTGTGTGTGTGCGCGCGCACAAACGAGTGGGTGAGCATGCGTGTGCATGTGGTGGGGATGGGATGCTTGCCTCTGTTTCACTTTCCCCACTAAGCTATCTTTGGCTGTGATTTGGCCATCTGCTGATTCCTGAACCAGAGGAAAAAGATAATCCCATTTCTGCTCTGATATGAGAGTATATTGCCCAAAGATGTGGTCACCATCTTGTAACCACGAAGGGAGTAAGCTGAGAGCTGCGGAGTACACAACAATCTTAAACAGGGACAAGAACCTAGGTTCTCGGTGATGTCATTTAGATGCTGAATTAACCAATCCTAGAGCTGGGTTGCTCATATGAAATAAGAAATCTCCCTACTGTTTCAGCTCCTTTTAGTTGGGTTTCAGATCACTTGCAACCAAAAGCATCTTAATGATATAATGATATTACATCATACCTATTTCCTTGATCAGGTTTCTTTGTCGGGCATCTGTAGTTGATGGCACAGTAAAAAGTGGAGCATAATGTATTCTGGTTCACAGTATTCATCAGAATTATTGTTGAAAACTCCAGCTCTACATAGGCATTTTGACAAAAACAGAAGTGATACTTTTTTTTTTTTTTGCAATGGTGTTTCACTCCTGTTGCCCAGGCTGGAGTGCAATGGCACAATCTCAATTCACTGCAGCCTCTGCCTCCCAGGTTCAAGCGATTCTGCTGCCTCAGCCTCCCAAGTAGCTAGAATTTCAGGCACCTGCCGTCATGCCGGCTAATTTTTGTGTTTTTAGTAGAGACGGGGTTTCACCATGTTTGCCAGGCTGGTCTCGAACTCCTGATCTCAGGTGATCTGCTCACCTTAGCCTCCCAAAGTGCTGGGATTACAGGCATGAGCCACCATGCCTGGCCAGAAGAGATACTCTTTAATTTCACACAATATTGAATGTTAGAGCAACAACTCTAACGTTGCTTCTCATGAAAGCTGGAAGAAAACCGTGAGGACAGGCCAGTGAGGGGACAGGAGAGGTCTGCAGGGTGCTCCTCAGAACACGTCTGGACTCAGGCTTCTGTTCACCCAATGGGTATAATCTGGAACTGGTCAGAAAGAAATACTTCGGTCTGGAGGGCACTTCTAATGATAAACTTCTGGGCACCCTGGACTGAGATGCTCCCTTCCAAGGCCCTTTTCAGCTTAGGCTAGTACTGCTGGATGCACAGATGTGAAGACCAATAACAATGGTAACTTTTTCTCAGCATAATGATCAGCCCATGGCTTCTCCTCAAGGAGCAACTTTTCAAGAACTAAAGCGGTGACGATTTGGAAATGCACTGGCTCCCTTCCTCTTTCTACCCCATAAACTCACTCCTTCAGTGAGGTCTATGAATACCTTTCCATTTGGCCCTCTGGCTTTTTTAAATGAAAACAGTTTCTACTCCTTCCTTCCCTCCCACACACACTTTCTCACGAGCAGATACATACTTACACGAAACTCTCAGACCTCTTGTGGATCCACATATTTTGGGCATGTATATGAAGCCATTTATAGGAATTAATCCATGAATCATAGACAGAAGATTCTCATTAGAAATGGGCAGTGGCGTCTTTAGGCTTGCATATTACTTAACAGTATTAGAAGGTAGAAAACTCAACATTTTATGGGAGGCTTATAGGGTCACGGCAGACTTTGCATTTTAATATTAAAAACTCAGATATTGTATCAAGCCCAAGGGGCAATAATCTGAAATGAGAGCAGCACTTTGTTCCAGGCCTGGCATCTAGTAACTCGTCAAAAACACTTACTGACAAAGTGAATAGCACTCTCCTCCTTCCCTCACCTCTTAAGGTTTTCAAGATGGAAAGTTACAAAACAGAGATTTAGGGAAAATCAATTATTTCAGGATAAATAGCAAATATTCCTGGATTGCTAAAGGCTGAAACAAATTTTATTTGTATTTTCTTCCTTTCTTTCTTTCTTTCTTGAAGTCTCGCTCTTTCACCAGGCAGGAGTGCAGTGGCGTGATCTTGGCTCACTGCAACCTCTGCCTCCTGGGTTCAGGAGATTCTCCTGCCGTAGCCTCCCGAGTAGCTGTGACTACAGGTGTGTGCCACCATGTCCAGCTAATTTTTGTATTTTTAGTAAAGACGGGGTTTCACCATGTTGGCCAGGATGGTCTCTATCTCTTGACCTTGTGATCTGCCTGCTTTGGCTTCCCAAAGTGCTACAATTACAGGTGCGAGCCACTGCTCCTGGCCTCTTTGTTTAAAAAGTCCATTTTTATTTCACATTTGGGAGATGCATGTGCAGGTTTGTTACAAGGGCATACTGCGTGATGCCGAGGTTTCAGCTTCTATTGATCCCGTCACCCAGACAGTGAACATGGTATCCAATAGGAAGTTTTTCAGCCCTTGCTGCCCCCCTAGCCTTTTACAGTCCTCGGTGTCTTGTTCCCATTTTTATGAACATGGGTACCCAATATTTAGCTTCTGCTTATAAGTGAACACAAGCGATATTTGGCTTTCTGTGAAACAATTTTTAAATTTCTCTATAGTTAAACTCCAATAGGGCTGTGGAAAAATCTCATGCAGATTTGCTGTGTTCCAGTGAATGAGGTTTTGTCTTTGGTGTAAAATTGGCTCCCTTGCTTGAGCCCATGTTAGGGGGCTGCTGTTTGTTTTCAGCAGGGTACACAAAGCCCTTAGGGCCTGAGCACCCACTTCGTTGCTGAGAGTCTTACACTTTCCCTCTTGGTCTCAAATTAGTTTTACTGAAACCCTATCTTTATGTGGGTCAGGGCTTCCTTCTTCCTCAAAAACATTTTTTTTTTTTCGCCTTTAAAAACATAAAAAACACACCACCCTCCCATTTCCAGAAATTCCTGCACTACTTATTTCCTGTTGGCTTATTTAGGGGTATTTTTTGCTAATGAAGTTTTGAGAGGATTTCTTGAAACAAAGTTATGTAACTTTGCTGATTTTAAACTATCTTTTTGCTAAATTCTTAACTGTTGAGTCTCTCTGTTTAGAACAGAGGCTCCTTCTTAACTACTGATGGTCATAACAGTGAAACTAGACCTCAGTTTTGAAGAATGTCAGTGCACAATGCATTTTTTTCCTTTTTAGATCCCAGACAAAACGACCCTCTTCTCTAAAATCGTTGTTCCTGCCTCCTATTTTAGCCCTGCCAATCAGACTCCAAGACACAGACCCATGGGCTTCTCGGCTTCCTCCTGGGATATCCTGTCAAGAAAACTACTTCGTGCCTGTATCCAGGACTGCAGGCTCTGGTCCCAAGATTTCTCTTCTTTCCTCCCTCTCTTTCTTTTCTTTTCCTTTCCTTCCTTCCTTTCTCTCTCTCTTCTTCCTTTCTCTCTTTCCTTCCTTCCTTTCTTTCTCCAAGATTTCTTTTCTTCCTACATGTTTCTGCTGTCTCACCCAGGCTGCAGTGCAGTGGCATGAACCTTGAATTCCTGGGCTCAAACAATCTTTCTTCCTCAGCTTCTGGGTAGCTGGGACTACAGGCACATGCCACGACACCCCACTAATTTATTTTATTTTCTTCATTTCTTTTTTTTTTTTTTGAGACAAGAGTTTCACTCTTGTTACCCAGGCTGGAGTGCAATGGCGCGATCTCGGCTCACCGCAACCTCCGCCTCCTGGGTTTGGGCGATTCTCCTGCCTCAGCCTCCTGAGTAGCTGGGATTACAGGCACGTGCCACCATGCCCAGCTAATTTGTTGTATTTTTAGTAGAGACGGAGTTTCACCATGTTGACCAGGATGGTCTCGATGTCTTGACCTCGTGATCCACCCGCCTCAGCCTCCCAGAGTGCTGGGATTACAGGCTTGAGCCACCGTGCCCGGCCTACTTTCTTCATTTTTAAAAGTAGAGGCAGGGTTTTGCTGTGTTACTCAGGCTAGCCCCGAACATCTGGCCTTCCGACTTTGGCCTCCCAAAGTGCTGGGCTTGCAGGCATGAGCAACCATGCCCATCCTCCAGTCCCAATTCTGCCTTGGTTTCCCCATCTGCAAAAGAAGTATTCTGTAGTGAATGTTTTTATGCTTCTTTCAATCCCAGGCTCTGATCTGTTCTGGCATCTAAACAGGTATCAGCTATTCCATGTCCAAAAACCCCAGAGAAGAAAATTCTGGAGTCCATGATTTCTTTTCTTTAATTTTTTATGCCTCGTAACTCTGTAAAAATTTCTTCCTCTCATCACATAAATCCTTTTCCATTCAATCAAATGTCCCTGAAGCAGAAACACATGCCTACCTGTGTAGCCACACAGATACTTGGCCTTTGCACGCTGGCTGATATAGAGTTTTAGTCCTCTTCTTCATGAATGTTGGCTATCATAATATTTGGATTTTCCTAGAATAAAGATTATAGGTATAATGGTATGAAGCAAAGGGGCTAGGCTTCAGCCTGGGCAGCTGGCCCTTCATTTTCAGGGTGATCTTGGCTCTTTGAGTTTCTCTTTCCCCAGGGCTAAGGTGGGGACCTGCCCTCCTGGGCCGCAGGGCTATTGTGAGGATGAGCGGAGATGCACCAGAAAAGTGGCTGTCTTCATGGTATGTGATGATGGTGCAGCCTGTCACCTGCTGGTCCAAAGACAGGGATCTAACTGTGTACTGAGACCCCTTGGGAAGTGCTTTTAGATCCTTATGGAATCCTTGGTGGAATGCAATGGGAATTCCTTGGTGGAATACATGAAGAAAATAGGTAGAATGAAAACAGAGACTTCTAGAGAATCTGGCTTTGTGACTCGTTTGGGGTGCTTGGCGGGAGCACTTATTCAGAGCATGGAGACCTTCCTTGTGCCTCCCCTCACTCCCTCATTCCCCTATTCCCCAGGGTAAAAATAAAAAAAAAGAAAGAAAGAAAAAAAAAGAACTTTCCCCAAACTTTCCCATTCCTCTGCCCTGGCTGCAAATGCTGAAATTCCATCTTGTGTTTGTTGTCACCCGCAGGTCTGTTTCCACGGTTACCCAAATTCCAGGCACTGGCCCCAGGCCCACCACAACGCATCCCTCAAAGTCTCTTTGGCAGAGGAAAAACATTTCTCCTTGCGGCGGCAAGTCAGAGCCAGAAACTCCGGCTCTCCTGCTTCCAAAGCCCCCACTACACCCTCATTCGTGTGTGATTTGCATGTTTAGGTGGTTCTGCTCAGTGCTGTTTTGGGGGGCAGTGAGTAAGCACAATATAACAGTTTTCTTCATTTATCTTCTCATTTGAGCTAAGGAATTACTTTTTTGTACCAAACATTACACCCTTGGAAAACACTCCAGATGGTTCTTATTAAAATTCCAATTCCTTTTTTTGCAATTCATTTTTCCCCATTCTCCTCAAACTACTATCTCAAAAATGAACACGGGCTGAGGGGCAAGTGAGGGGTCTGTGAACAGCAGCTCCAGTGAATGGGATCTTTCAGAGGCCCCCGGTGTGGCCCTGAAGGGGCCTGCAGCTCCTCTTTTTGCCAAGGGTCACCTGGCCCTTCATATGGATGCCAGAGGTAGCAACCTCATGCGCTGTCACCAGGGAGAGTACAAACACACATGGGGGTGTGTTCATAGGGATGAGCATGAACACAGGGATGCCAAGTGCAGGAGCCCCATGCACTGTCACCAGGGAGTGTCCAAACACACATGGGGAACATGTTCAATGGCAAAGGTGCCCTAAAGGGGCCATGGGCTCTGCTGCCTCTGCAGGAAGAGGGGCAGAGGACCAGCCAGGACTCTGTTCTCCAATAGTCTGGGGCCTGACTGTGCCTTGCAGAAGGGCTGTCCACCTTCTTTAGTGTACAGTGAGGCCTCTATGGATTTCTAAAGATATTGGCCATAGGAGAGAGGCAATACTTAGTCTAAGAAGCAGACAAGGAGAGACTGCCAATGGCTTTTGGCCATAATTGCAGCTGAGTAAGCCACAGGCGTTGCTCCCACATCTGGAAAAATCTGCTTGCACAGGAAAAGTATATGTGTATCCAAGGATTTGTATTTGATGTGTTTTTACTTCCAACTTTATGTTATAAAAAATTTTAAAAATACAGAAAAGATGTAAGAACCGTACAACGAACAGCCATATCACCTAGATCCAACAAATGTTACGTTTTGTCATATTTCCTTTCCCTCTCTCTCTTTCCAGATACAGAGAGATAAATACATATCCTTCGCTTAGACATTTGAAAGTTGGGAATCTTGTCCCTGTAGCATTTTATAACCTGGTAATTTATTCATTAAAGCAGTCATATAATGTAGTCATGCACTGCATAACAATGTTTTAGTAAACGATAGACTACATGTACAAGGGTGGTCCCATAAGACGATGATACCAGGCCAGGCGCAGTAGTTCACACTTGTCATCCCAACACTTTGGGAAGCCAAGGCGGGATCACCTGAGGTCAGGAGTTTGAGACCAGCCTGGCCAACATGGTGAAACCCTGTCTCAACTAAAAAAGAAAAATTAGCTGGACATGGTGGTGTGCATCTGTAATCCCAGGCAGGAGAACTGCTTGAATCCGGGAGGTGAAAGTTGTGGTGAGCGAAGATCACCTCACCGCACTCCAGCCAGGGTGACAGAACAAGACTAAGTCTCAGGCCGGGCGCGGTGGCTCACGCCTGTAATCCCAGCACTTTGGGAGGCCGAGGCGGGTGTATCACGAGGTCAAGAGATCGAGACCACCCTGGTTAACATGGTGAAACCCCGTCTCTACTAAAAATACAAAACATTAGCTGGGCATGGTGGCGCATACCTGTAATCCCAGCTACTCAGGAGGCTGAGGCAGGAGAATTGCCTGAACCCAGGATGCGGAGGTTGCGGTGAGCCGAGATTGCGCCATTGCACTCCAGCCTGGGTAACAAGAGCGAAACTCCGTCTCAAAAAAAAAAAAAAAAAAAAAAAAAGACTAAGTCTCAAAAAAAAAATTATATATATATATATATACCTTTTTATGTATATAGATATATTTAGATACACAAGTAATTACCATTGTGCTACAACTGCCTACAGTATTCAGTACAGTAACATGATGTGCAGGTTTGTAGCCAGGAGCAAGAGGCTTTACATAGAGGCCAGGCTGTGTAGCGGGTTCTAGCACCTACATGTGTGTAAGTGCACTGTGTGATATTTGCACAACAAAATCACCTAATAATGCAAATGCATTTCTCAGAACATATCCCTGTCATTAAGTGACACGTGGCTGTATACGAATATATTCTTATGGTAAAATATTCTAACATCTGAATAGTACAGACACGTAGAGTATAAGCAAAAGCCAGGTGTGAGCCCTTCCTCATCTCACCTTCCCACACCCCAGGGTTGCTTGGCTTGTGTCTCTCTTGAACTGTGTGTTTATTCAGACATGTGCGTGTTTAGACAGAAATATGTATTTTTGTTACATGTGTTTTTAAACATAAATGAGATAATATCATGTGTGCTGTTTTGCAGCTTACTTTTCACTGGGAAATATGTCTGGGATCTTTCCATATTAGTACTTGGAGATCTGCCTCATTCTTTGACTACTGTAGAACGTGCCAAAGCATGGTTGTATAATAATTTTCTTAAATATTCCCTCTTGATAGGCATTTCAGCTACTTAGTATTATTTTTCCATTACTCACAATGATGCATTTAATATCCTTGAGAAATGCTGTCTTAAGGACATGTACCAATACATCTCTTTGACAGATACCTAGAAGTGGGATTGCTGAGTTAGATGAGATGCACATTTCACACTTGGATAGATACTGTCAAAGTACCTTCAAAATGTTCTCCAGGCTGAGTCTGGTGGCACTTGTCTGTAATACCAGCACTTTGGGAGGTCGAGGCAGGTGGGTTGCTTGAGCCCGGGAGTTTGAGACCAGCTTGGGAAACATAGTAAAACTCTGCCTTTACTAAAAATATAAAATAGAAGTTAGCCTAGCATGGTGGCTTCTGCCTGTAGTCCCAGCTACTTGGAAGGCTGAGGTGGGAGGATTGCTTGAACCCAGGTAGACAAAGGTGCAGTGACCTGTGATTGCACCACTGCACTCCAGCCTGGGTGACAGAGCAGGACCCTGTCTCAAAAAAAAGGCGTTCTGAGACAGCCCATTTCCATTTCCTCACAGCCTCACCAATGTTGAATTTTATCAGTCTTTTGAAGTGTTGACTTTGTAATGAATGAGAAATAATATAGCATTGCTGGTTTAGTTTGAATTTCTTTGATTATTACTAAGGTGTCAGAGTTCAGCTAGAGATGACAGAAGCCACTCCCTTAGTTTACGCAGAAAGTGACTTAATATAGGGAATTGAGTGTTAAACATTTTGTCAGGTAAGGTGGAATAGCAGGTTCAGGATAAGCTTTGAGGACTGATTCCCAGAACTCGAGCTCAGAGCAGACCCACCAAGGGAGGTTTCCCTTCTCTCATGACCTGAAAGCTGGGGATTCGGGAAGCTGGGCCCCAACTGCTGGCTCGGCAATCCGGAAACCAGGAAGCCTCAGCCATACCTGGTCTCCAGAACGATACTGCCTCAGCTGTGTGACAGATGCCCCATGTCCTGGCCACGATGCCCATGAAGCTGGAGACTGGATATAGACGCTGAAGTCTCTGCTATTGTTAATGCAGGAAAAAAATAAAAACAAAAACAAAAAACAAAAAAACCCTAACCAAAACACAAAAAACAAAGACCTTCTCAACTCTGCCAGTGGATTTAGTAGGTCTCTTCAGGGTACATCCAGTCAGAAGCCAAGTCACAGGCAGAAGCTCAGCTCTAAGCGAGCCAGGAAGCTATAGGCTGACACTTTCCAGGCTCCAGCATGCAGTGAGGCAAGCTGCAAGGCGGCAGCATGGAAAGTGGGGAAGTTAGCCCGAAATATCTGCCACCATCGTGTTTTCAGGTCTTTTTTCTATGAATTGCCTGATGGTACTCACTGCCTATTTTTCTATTGGGGTTATATCTTCCTTGTTAATTTATAGTTTTATGGGTTATCTGGAACTTTTTGTGTCCTTATATATGTTATGAATACCTTCTATTCTTTTAAATTTATATTTTTTGTCATGCAGAAATTTTGTCGATCTATTTTTATGCTTTCTGCTTCCTGGGTTTTGCAACTTACTTAAGAAGGCTTCTCCTACCTCAAGGGTCCTAAAGTATTCAACTACATTTCCTTCTAACACCTTTAACAATTTTTTCATGTTTAATTCGTGAAACCCTAACTTGGGTTTTTGATTTTTCCTAAGTAGAAAGCCAATTGTCTCAGCATAATTTGTTGAATAATTTGTCTTTCAAATTATTAAATATTTTATAAATTAAATTTTAAAAAAATTTAAAGGAGAGTTTTAAAAAATATGGGATGAATTCTTTCTGCTTTCTGAAACAAAGCCACAGTGAAGCTTTAAAAAATAAACTTGTTATCATTTCACATTTTAGCTCTCTAATAGGCTCAAAAGCTAGGGGTTTGATATTCCCTCAAGTACAGATATGACAAGACTATTCCCTTAATTACAATCCTTGACTGGGCCCCTTTTCCTGAAGACCAAAGTTCAGTTTCTACAGACTGCTCCCCTCTCTGCTCAGCACTGCTCTTGCCCCCATTATGGGCCTTTGCAATCTTATTTCCTTGCTCTTTTGCCTAGAAGAGAGATCACATCATCTGAACTGGCCAACAAAAGCAGAAAACTTGTAAAGATATACGTCAGCAATTTTTAAAAATGACATTGCAATAATCTATTTATGATGCTTCTCTCACTTACTGGTGTTTCTGAATGTGGTCACAATCAGTGTTTTGGATAGAACAATTATTCTTTGCAGTATATTTTATAACCCTGGCCAACATCTCATTAAATGTAGTAGTATTCTCTGATATATCCCTCCAACCAAAAATGTGTGACAACCAAAAAAATGCTCCCATATATTTCCAAATACACCAGCCCTACCCCTTAGTTAAAAAGAAGGGAGAGAGGAGAAAGAAAATCAGAAATGACAGAATGTCACTCCCATAAGGTAGTGTCCTAACTCATCTTCTAATCTCCAGATGTTCAAATCTGGCCTTTGTTTCAAAAGGCTACCTTTTCCACAAAGCTTTCCTAAATTCCTTCAACTGCAAGAGATCTATTTCTCTTCTGACTCCCCTCTTCCATGTTATTACCATCCATCCATCCATTAATTCATCCATCTCTTTGCCTATCTATTCCATAAGTATTCCTTTAGCATTTATTGTGCACTGGGCACACACCACTTTCTTCTTATGTTTTGGCTTTTTATATGAGTGTCTTACCTGATCTAACATAGTGTAATCTCAGGCAGAATTCATGTCTGACTTAGTTTGAGACCAACCTGGCCAACAAGGCAAAACCCCATCTCTACTAAAAATACAAAAATTAGCCAGGTGTGGTGGCACATGCCTGTAATATCAGCTACTCAGGAGGCTGAGAGAGGAAAATTGCTTAAACTCGGGAGGCAGAGGTTGTAGTGAGCTGAGATCGTGGCACTGCACTCCAGCCTGGGAGACGGAGCAAGACTCCGCCGCAAAACAAACAAACAAACAAAAAGTTTTTCTGACTTTCAGAATATCAACATTATTATTTGAAAAAATTATCCACAACCTCATCACTTTTTCAGAAGGATATAAAGATGGGACAATTTCCCTCCTCACCAGTTTAATCTCGTCCCTAGAAGTAACTACTGCCAATAGTTTCTTTTCTTTTCTCCCAGACTTTATAAAACATGTTTATGCAGATTCACAGATACGCCCATGTGTACATTTATTAGGTTTAAATTAGCACATATATTAAACACTACATGAAAAATGAATTGAAGAATAAAATTACACACTTATCTAAGTAAATAAATCATGTTTAACTTAAACATGTATAGTTCTTTATAACTACAAGACAGTTTTAAATGTTTTTCCTCTCTAACCCTAGGAAGTAGGCTTAGTGAAGTTAATAATCAGGCTCCTGATCACACAGTCAGTAAAGGGGGGAGCCAGTACCAGAACCTAGGTCTTCTGTTTCCCAATTCACTGTTGTTTCTGCTGTGTAAAATAATCCCTAAAGATTATCTGGAAGTTACTATTTGTGTAATAAAATTATTCTTTCCTTGACTTCAGGGTGTCAATGTAAGCTTCTTTGAAATACTTACTGTATTACATTGAAAACAAAGGCTAATATTTACCAAGTGCTACCATGTGCCAGAAACTGTTGTAAGCACTGTACTTGCATTGTCTCATTTACTCCTTCAAGAAGCCTTTCATGTAAGCAGTATTACCAACCCTGTTTTCAATGAGGAAATTGGGGTTCAGAAAGGCAAATAACCTGCTTGGGAATGGACTGGTGTGTTGCCTGGCTGGGTTTTCAACCTAGGTCTTTCTTGTCTCAAAGGCATGTACTCTTAATTTTTTTTTGAGACTGTACTTTGAATCAGCCTGTATACGTTTTACTTATACATAATTTTAAGTAAATAACTATTAGGTAAAACAAAATGAGATGTGAATTTGATGTAAGTTCTACTTTAGAGACAACTGCAATTTGAATGACATAAGAAAGAGAAGTCAAATGTGTAGAGTAAGAGTTTAGATAAATGCTTCAATAAGAGCAAGGGAGAAAACACACTAAACAAGAGGGAAACAGAAACATACATGGAGACTGATTGACTGAAAGAGAGTACCTGGGTGAAAGAGGCAGGCAGCAGAGTCAACGCGAGGGAGAGGGACTAGAGCTCCAGCCCTCTCCAAGCCAGCCTGGGACTCATTTTTCTTGCACTCCTGGAGTCCTTGCTGCCTGCATGCCTGGACTAAGATATCAGACTAATAGGCACCTAATCTCCTAGCCCAGAGGAGAGCAGTAGGGTAAGTGGGGAGAATATCCTTAACATCTACCCATCCTTGACAGTAGGGGCTGGGAGGCAAGAGCGGTCACAACGAGGCCAGGAAGAACCTCATCAGGAAGACCCACGCCTCCTGTCTGTCTGGCTGAGTAAAGGGAGGCTGCATGCTGAGTAATGGGGTCTTAATCAATGACAGGTGTCAGGCATCCTCGCTGGCCAAGAGGCAGGGATGCAGCCACCTCACTCTCGCTCTAGAAGCCCTGCCCCATTAGACTGTGTACCACTTAGAGTGAGTACCACTCTGTCGGCATGGTGGAGGGGAATAGGGGAACTGCTGGAGACTAAGATGACAGGTGGGGAGGAGGCACAGGCAGAGATGCCAAGAAGGTAGAGGAGAGAGCATGGATGGGCAGAGGAAAACCCCTTTCACCCTTGGGTGGAAGCAGCATGATAAAGGGGATCTGAGTCACCAGGGAAGGCGTGGAATAACTGGGATGGGTCTGTACGTCAACCTCTCCGCCACTTCCTTTGGAGTCATTTGGTTGTTTTTAAATTCTCCACCCTTTGCCTGTCCCCCTCCCACCACCGTCAAATCCAGTTTGTATGTGTTTTGTATACAGTACATGCACAATTGGCTCTCGGCAAGAATATTAGCTGAAAACACAGGAAATAGCATTTATCTGTTTTTGATATATAGAAACAGCTTTTTCATATGGTTCAACCCAGTTGGTAAACTAAACTAAAAATCCAGGTGGAAATCCTTCTGGTAATGAGCAGAACGAATGAACGAATGGGGTTCATCGGTCCCAGCTCTGTAGTTGTGCTTCTTACACCTCGCAGCACTATGAGGCCTGATTCTGAGAAAACTGCACTGTTGCGACCAGGGTTATCCCTGGTTGGCTGAGAGCCAGAGGAAATTTAGGCAGGAACTTGCCCTGGGATTGGGTGATAACCTCACTTCAAGTTCTGTACCTCCCCTGCATCCCATGGTCAGTGAGGCTAGTTTTCGGGAGGCAAGAAAGACAGGGTTCAGCTGAGCTGAGGCACTGATTTCAGCAACTGCCTAGGAGACCACTCAAGGACCCGAAACCCTGTCAGCACTCTGGCAAGCCTAGGGGTCTGCTCCAGCATTTTTCCTGCTGCTCCTCCTGGCCCCGGCTGCTTTTCTGTCACCCCAAAGACTGATGCCCACAGTCCCTTGAATTCTCACTTCTATGGTGAGGGCATTTGCTAGGTTGAGTTAGTCACTGTCCAGCATGGAACCCTGACGGATTCCAGATTCAAGGACTGGCTAACTAAGTTATGGGGCCCAGTGCAAAAAGAAAATGTGAGGCTCTTTTAAAAAAATTATTGAGACTTTCAAGACAGCAAAAGCAGAGCATTATGCCAAATGCAGGCCTTCTGAGTGCAGGCCCAGGGCAGCTGCCTTGCTTGCATGCCTGAGCAGCTGGACATGTAACTTCACATCTAACTACTGGTTTGGGGCAGTGGACTCCAACTTTTTGGCATCAGGGACCTGTCTGATAGAAGACAACATTTCCACCAACAGGGTGGAAATAACACATTTTGTAAATATCTTTTTGTTAAAATTCATATGAAATGCTGTTTTTTTGGGGAATGGCTAAACCATCTGTCGCCTGGGCCAGGAAGGCCACAAGATATAAAGTCCCTTTAGGAGACCACCCAGCTGTCTTTCCAGGCCTGCCATTACCCACTCTTCCCTCAAGAGCTCACTGATGGGGTATGGCACAGTGAGGAACTGGGGAACAAATTTAACCGTGGGTAAAGCAGGGCCAAATCAAGAAAGGAAGCTGCAAAAAACAGTCTTTTCATGGAATCAACCTAAATGCCCACCAATGGCAGACTGAATAAAGATAATGTGGTACATATACACCATGGAATGCTACGCAGCTATTTAAAAGGAGATTAGGTCCTCTGCAGGAATGTGGATGGAGCTGAAGGCCACTATCTTTAGCAAACTAATGCAGGAACAGAAATCCAAACACCGCATGTTTTCGTAAGTGGGAGCTAAATAATGAGAACCAATAGGCACAAGAAGGAGAAAAACAGACACTGGGACCTACTTGAAGGCAGAGGGTGGAGGGAGGGAGGGGATCAGAAGAAATAACTACTGGGTACTAGGGTTAGTGCCTGAGTGTTGAAATGATCTGTGCACCAAACTCCTGTGACCACAGCGTGCCTGTATTAATAAACCTGCATGTGAACTCCTGATCCTGGGGGTCTTTTTTTTTTTTTTAAGAAAAATAGTCATTTTAGAGTCTAATGGATTCTTCCTGGATGATGTCTAGATTATCCAAATGATTTAATGCAAAGATCTGGGAAATAGCTTAATGAAAGAGCCCCAGGTCTGACTATAAGTTGGGGGCACAGGTGGGCAAAATTCCTCGTTCTAGACCTTTTTAACCAAAGTGCTAAACTGCTCCCCCCACCTTTTGGGTACCCTCACTTTGTCCCCCAACAAAGCATGAGTGAGAAGCCTATTAGGTGAGCTGCCCAGTCCAAGCCTGGCTGGCCAGAATCCCAGGGAGACTGTGCTTTCCTCACATAAATCCCTGCCCAGCATATTTGGGCAGCCCAACTATGCAGAATCACTTTCAAGCAAAAGATCACATGTATTCAGAATTTTCAGTGTTCAGAGCAGAGAATGAGTCAGTGATTTAAACTTTCTAAAAGGAATTGAGCGCCCCCTGCTGGGTATTGTAGCATTGACATTAAACTATCCTCTCCAATGCACCAAAAATCTGGAACTACAGATTTAATCTGGTATAAAACCCAGTGACAACAGGACTTAATGGTGACAATATTATATATGAGTTTGATAAAAGGCTGAATCTTTAACTGTTTCGTGACTCCCATACTCCTATTAAAAATGTTTCTAGTTCTTTGTCTCAATTTTAGAAACAAGGTATATATTTTAAAGTTCTAAGTATTCTGATAGGATTTTCTTCCCATGTCACAGAAAGTTTTATAGGAAAGGTAACATGGTCCAGGGAGAGGACATGGGTTTTGGGATCAGACAACCTAGGTTGGAATTCATGTACTATTTGAATGACTTGGAATACGTCTTTTGTTTTGAGACGGAGTCTCACTCTGTCACCCAGGATGGAGTGCAGTAGCACCATGTTGGCTCACGGAAACCTCCATCTCCTGGGTTCAAGCAGTTCTCCTGCATCAGCCTCCCGAGTAGCTGGGATTACAGGCACCCACCACCATGCCCAGCTGATTTTGTTTTTAATATATTTTTAGTAGAGATGGGGGTTTCGCCATGTTGGCCAGGCTGGTCTTGAACTTCTGACCTCAGGTGATCTGCCCACCTTGGCTTCCCAAAGCACTGGGATTACAGCACCCGGCCTAGAATAAGTCTTTTAATGTTAACTTGGAATAAGTAATTTAAGTCACCATCTCCTGATCAATGAGGACAATGCTATCGGCCTAAAAGGTGAATGTCAGGGCTGGAACTCATGTGTGTAAAGTGCATAAAAGTGCTTGATTAACCATGGTGTCATTGTTGCAATACTATTACAATGTGAGTCCGAGTTGGGCTTCAAAGGATGGGCATACCCTGCACTCAGACCCTGTTTCTAGAGAATAGGGCCTATATCTTCAGTCCTATGTCTTGCTCAGAGATCTAACCCCTGGGTCATGAGGGCAGTGCTCAAACCGGACAAGTCTGGACAATTCCACCTGTTGTCATATCGAACAGATATTCCAAGTCCTTCTACTTCTAGCTCTATCTTGCCAATCCAAGTCACCACCATCTCTCATCTGAGCCAATGCAAAGCTCTTCTCATTTGTCTTTCCACTTCTGTTCTTACCTCCAAAGTGACATAAATATATCTAAAAAAATCCAATCTGATCAGGCCACTCTCTCTAGTTAGAACCTTTCAATGACTTGGAAAAACTTTTTTTACCAGACACCTGCCTACCCACCTTGCTTATAATGCCAGTCTTACCTCCTAGCTTTATGCAGTTTGCTCTCTCTGTAAGCAATCCTCATCTCCCAATTCTTTTTCTTGCTACTACTGCCCATCCTTCAGGTGTGGGTTCACACGCTCAAGGAAGGTATAAGAGATAGCACATTTTCTTTTCTTCAAAGCAAATTAAGTCCATCTGGCCTCATACTGCTGCACTGCAAGCAAACATTAATTCTGTGGTCACTGGGATGTACTTTCTCCTTCTTAGGGTCTTGCAAGTATTTAGGATACTCATAAATGACCTGGAAAAATGGGTAAAGACCTCCACTCTTCAGTCTATCTGGGTCGTTGCTATTATCTTCACTGGCAAGTCTGTGGGGGCCCTTGAAAGAGGTGGCTCCAAGCTTGGAGGTCTTTGCCTTGTCTGGAAGACCAAGTGTTGAGGTGCAGGTTTCTTCTGCAGCACACAACAAACCATGAAACTGAAGTTCACCATCTCACTGTGGTACCAACAAGTGGCACACGGCTTTCCACTACTCCTGAGGCTCCTGCCTGCAGACCCTCTTCTCTCCCACTCTCCTCTGCTTCCCGAACAAAGACTAGGGTTATTATTAAGCATGTCCGCTTCCTGCCATGCATGAGAAGCACACAGGAGCTGGTTACTTCCTTGGAGAGTGAAAAAAATTCAGAGACAAAATTAATATTTCAAATTGCTATAAAAGCTGCTAATCGCAGCCGGGCGCGGTGGCTCAAGCCTGTAATCCCAGCACTTTGGGAGGCCGAGGCGGGTGGATCATGAGGTCGAGAGATCGAGACCATCCTGGTCAACATAGTGAAACCCCGTCTCTACTAAAAATACAAAAAACTAGCTGGGCGTGGTGGTGCGTGCCTGTAATCCCAGCTACTTAGGAGGCTGAGGCAGGAGAATTGCCTGAGCCCAGGAGGCGGAGGTTGCGGTGAGCCAAGATCGCGCCATTGCACTCCAGCCTGGGTAACAAGAGCGAAACTCCGTCTCAAAAAAAAAAAAAAAAAAAAAAAAAAAGCTGCTAATCGCAAGGTCTCCCCTGGATTATTCAGCATAAATCAGGTCCCCTCTAGTCACATTCTCCTATACTGCAGTAGCACTGTTGGTACCCATTCCCAGCTACTGGGTACTGGTTGCCAAAGGTTCACAGCTGTACTGTCCTCTGGAGAGGCGTAACACCTGGCAATACCTGGGAGGTTTCGCTCTCACTGGGAAATTGTGGGAGGGGCCAAGCTAATGACTGACCAATTCATACTCAGTACAAAGGACTAATCCCTTGCCTCAAGGTGGGAAAACTCTCATGTCTTCATGGTCCAGCGCTCGCATGGGATCAGATGGAAGCTAGACTTCAGCTCAAACCATATCTTGGTTCGGCTTCTTTCCCTGCCCTATCCTGTTTCCCTCACAGGTTTCTTGTGAAAGCACCTCAAGAAATCACTTGCACAAATCCCTGCCTCAGGCTTGGCTTCTGGGAACCCAATCTAAGTCACATCTTTATTTTTCCTTCCTAGCATATGCCCCACATTGAAATCATGTGCTTGTATGGCTATTGGTTTAATGCCTGTCTCCCCAGCTAAAGGCTCCATGGAGGCAGAGGCCATGCTTACTTTGTTCACTGCTGTATTCCCAGTGCCAGGCATGGTGCCTCCCACAAAGAAAAGCGATATGCAGGCTCTGACCTGGAAAGCTGGCAGGACCAGTGGGTCACACAGCCTCTTGGCCTCCCTCTGCAGAGACTTTCCTTTCTGGGTATTTTGGTACAGACGGTTGAAGAAAGTTACCCTGTAACAACAACTTAGCATTTCTTGTGCCCATCATCCTCAAGCCAGTCCTAGATAGATTTCAAAGCCCTGGTTGACAAAATCTAACTAGCCCAGATTAGGTCACCTAATTCCTGATACAATGAGCTACAGTTCTGCTACCATAATGCAAGTTACAAACTTGCCCAAAGAGGCTATTCCTGGGCGTGGAGCAGTTCTCAGATGAGTGTCATAGACACAAACCAGCCGCTGTCTTACAGGCATCACATTCTGATTCAGCAGAAATCAAGAATAGCTTTCATATTTTACTGGCCTACTAATATTCCAGGGAAAGGCTGGGCAGGATTCACACGAACATTTGTCAAGTTCCTAGATGTTAGTGTCTGAGAGATTACATATCACAGGTAAGCTATAAAACCTCCATTTCACAAGAATGTGAAAGAATGGAAACATTCTAGGTGCTTTAATTGTTTGAAAAGCTTTTCCTGTGGGTATAATTTTATTTTTTAAACATCATAATTCTCTTTTCTATTAGGTTGTCTTTCTTTGCTTATTGAAGGGGCTGGTGCCTTGGGGCCTTGATTCTGAAGATGTACGCCTTCCAGGCAGAACTACTGATGCAGAGAGAAGAAATCAGCCTGGATGTGTTTGTACTATAGGATAGCTGCGAAAATCATGTTTCTGACTGAAAACATGAAATAAGCTCATTTGTTTTTCATGTACCTCTTCCTCCTAAAGGCTAGGTAAACAAAAAGAGCCAGCATAAAAAGGATGAGAAGAGATTTTAGTTATTTAGTATTTTCAGCGTTTCAACAAGGGCTATAGATACAAGCAGCCAGGGCTGCTTCTCACAGAGTTTAAATCTAGGGAGAGAACATGAAAAACACTGTTTACCAGGTAAATAATTCCAGGAAATAAATATACATGAATGTGTTTTTCAAAATACAGGTTCTTATACAAATGCATAACTAAATGCTGATTCCACAGTGGTGTGGTTATATCTGAATGGGCTTTGAGAAAACAAGAAATGCCATTACTGAATAAAACTAGTGGTCCACCTAGCCAAAGATCCTTTCCAGCAGCATAAAAGGAAGTTGTAGGGAGAACAGAGGTAACTGTCAGATATCTATCTAATCTGTAAATTCATCCAAAGTTTGAAAATACCACGTAGAATCTTAGGAATGCCAGTAACCAAAGAATGTAATATCTGCATATCACAACATCTACAGCCTAAATCCACTCCGAATGCTTCTCAGTGTGGGGGAAGTATGAGAAGTTAGTAATTCTCCTAGTGTCTGCTTCCTTTTTCTTTGCCTTTCCCTCTCATACCTCCAATCACCTGTGTTACAGGACACGCGTAAGTAGCTGGAAGGTGTTAAACTTTGACGGCAAAGCAAAATCAGAGGTAAAAGCAAATGTTTAACCAATCATGTTCAAATACAAGCTACTCAACGAAGAGCTTTTAAAGAGCCAAATATTCAGCATTACTGAGAAATCTATTTCTCATTCTGGTGAATATTTTCACATTGCACTCTGCTACCGCAAACTAAAAGGGTGTACGTTTTTGAGTGCTGATTTATTACTCAGAGATTTGAAGTAGGAGACTGAAACAAAACATTTTTTATCTGTGTACTTTTAGAAAATTCGCCAGCAAGAAAGGAGCCAAGGGTCAGTTTCCAATGGGGGGCACGTTCTCATGGAGGTACTGTAAAGCTAAGTCTGTCCACTTCATTTCTTGTTCTTTGACAGATTCTGTGGTGCCACCATTGTCTTGTTCAGGTTCAGGAAGCTCATTCTGAAAAGGTACAATGGAAATTCGGAACAGAAACATATTCTGCATCTTCTTGGAACTCAAGAACACTTAGAATTAAAGCTTGTGAGTTCCTAGAACAGGCAATATAATTGATACGTGTATTCTAAAGAAAGAGCTGAAATCATACATGTGAGAAAAATATCAGAAGTATAATTCAAACATGGCCTGGGCCTTCTTCAGTAGGGAATGATGGCCATTTTGACTCTGACGTTTGTGAAGGAGGCAGTGTGGGAGAAGGGTTAAGGGCAGAGGCTTTTGGAAGCCAACTTAGTATATAAGACCACAACTTTCCCATTTGCTGGGTTACTTGGGCAAGATATACAAACCCTTGGGGACTTTGTTTCCTCCTTGGCAAACGGGAGAACAAAAGAGCCATCACTTCATAAGACTGCTGCAAGGATTAACCAAGGTAATCTAGGTGAGTGCTGAGCACTGTGTAGGGTATCCAGTGCTCAGGGAATATTTGCTATTTTTAGTAGTGGCTAGGAACACTGAGAAGAGCCAATACTAATCTTCTTTTGGGGGAATGTGCTTTAAAAGAATACTAGTTTGCTGGCATATACCTTAGACACAAGAAATGTATAAAAAAAAAAAAATTACCCTGGACCTCACACGTCTGTATTATAATTAAAATGGAGGTGGCGCAGGAAATACTGAAAATACAACTAATAGATGAGACCTCCCCCTAGTGGTGGAGCACGGCAACAAAAAAACACAAGTGACCAATTCACACCGTACCAGTAATTTTCTTAAAATGGTTAAGTCATGGGGTACACTTACTGTAGAATCTGGGATCAATTACTTATATTTTAAATTCAAGTGTATTACTACCGAAGCTCTACTTTGTAAAAGAGTTCACCGATACCAATATATTTCAATTATCTTAATTTATGTTTTGTTTAATGGTTAGCAAACTGTTATGTAATATCCAGACTTAAAATCTTCCACTAGATTCTAATTTTCAGTATGTGAATGTTTTCCCCTTTAAAATTATGCTCAATATATATTAAATATTTACTTATCTATGTTTGAATCACATACATCTTGTTCTATAAGACAGATTCAGACATACTTGAACAGATTGAAAACAGCTATCATTTATTGCAAAGCAGTAATCTATTATCTTAAACTTAACAAGAAAGTTCGGTCCTAACAATTACTTATAGATGACAAAAATTAAATAGGTCCTTGGTTAATGAATTATTTAATTCAGAAGCATGCAACTTGGCTTAATTTCTTCCTATCTGTGGTATGCTTTCGAAAATAATATGTCTTTCATTTGGTGTCTACTGTTCCCTGAAATAAATGCCAACATATAAAATTGCATATATGACCGGGAAACAAAAATAAATATATCATAAACACAACCATCTGTTACGGTGTACTGTAAAAATGCCCTTAGTTCTTTCAGCTACTCTTATCAAAAGGTGAAATCTATTTCCCCAATTTTGGATTTGGACTGGCCCTGTGAGTTGTTTTGGCCAAAAGAACGAAGCTGTAATGCCAGTGGACCAGTTCTTGGCCTAAGCTCCATGAAGCTCTGTGGTTTCCTCTCAGGCTGCTCTTGGAACCCTGAGACTGAGAAGTCTGGGCCAGCCTGCTGGATATCAGAGACCGTGGCCTAGTCACCCCATCACCCAGCGGACAGCTTGCTAACTGCCAGACATGTGAGACAGGCCTAGATTACCCAGCCTCCAGACAGTCTGCTGGCTGCCTGCACAACACAAGCAGGCCCAACAGGGATCCACCAAGCTGGCGCAGACTAGAGGTCCCTCCCAGCTGAGCTATACTATAATGAAATAAACAGTTATTCTTTTAAGCCACAAGTTATGGGGTGATTTGTTATGCAGCAAACCTTACTGGCACACGCACTGCCTTAGAATCACAAGACAAGCTAAAGGTATGAATTAGCATCAGGGCCAAGCCAAGTTCACCTGGAAGTCATCAGGGAAACTTCCCTCTCCTTCATCCCCTGCCACACAAATGTTCTCCAGTCTGTGCGGTAAACATCTCCAGAACTGGATGTCTCCTTTATTTTCTTGACTTTCTTCAGGCCCTTCTCCCTTGCCTAGACCACTATAATAGCTTGCCAGTTGGTCTCACTTGCTCCCTTCTCCATGTCACACTATCTCTAACAATGCTACTAAACTGATTTTCCAAAAGCCAAATCTGAGCATAACACTTGTTTTTTTTTTTTTTTTTTTTTGAGATGGAGTCTCATTATCACCCAGGCTGGAGTGAAGCGGCATGATCTTGGCTCACTGCAACCTCTGCCACCTGGGTTCAAGCGATTCTCCTACCTCAGGCTCCTGAGGATTACACTGTGCCTGTCTAAGTTCTGTATTTTTAGTATACAAGGTTTCCTCATCTCACACCCAGCGCTTTGGGTGGCCTCATGATCCACCTGCCTCAGCCTCCCAAAGCACTGGGATTACAGGTGTGAGACACTGTGCCCGGCCCAGTCTTGCTTTTAAGACCATTCATCCTGAGGATAAGGTCTAAGTGTGGTATCAAATACCACTCTCAATCTGATCCAAGCCAAACTTTTCAGCCTACTTATCTGATAAATGTATTCTACATCTACACTGAATGACTCACCATCTCTCAAAGCCTTTCAAACATCTGGGCCTTTACTTACATGTCCCCTCTGCTGCAGTACCCTTGTCTACCTCCACGAAACTTCTGGTCCTTCCTTATGACCCAGCTTAAACTTGATATTCTCTCAGAAGCCTTTCTGATGCCCACCAGGCAATCAGCCACTTCCTATATGATGTGGCTGTTCATGGCCCACTTAGAATATTTATTATTATAATTACTTATCTATGAATGTTGCCTTTCTAGACTCCTCAGGAGCAGGAACTGTACCTTATGTTCATAAAGTCTCATGGCACATAGTAGGCTTCAAAAAAAAATGCTTGTCAAATGAATGAATGAACAGAAGTTCACAAGACAGGATTTGGAACTTCCCAGACCTAGGCATATGATATAGGAGGTCCTACTTATCTGCTATCAGACTTTGGGCAATTTCTCCTTTCTGATCCTATTCTTTTCCTATAAAATGGGAATAATAGCATCTTCGTCAAGGGTTGTTTTAAGAATTAGAGATAATGTATACTTTCAACCTCAGTCCATGGCATAAAACTGGTATTCAATAAATGACACCCATAATTCTTATTATGCTCTCTCTTTTGGCTATTTTCCTAGGCTTGAACTAAGCTATGACTTATTTGCTATGTATATTATTCATTGAACACATTACTATTCTTATTCTTAAATGAAAATATGAGTGAACTCTCATTTCTTTGGAAACAGCAGCAGCAGATATTCTAACTATAAATTACATTTTATTTAATACTAACTATTCTTCTCAGGGCAGCTGGCATGCTTTAAAGAAGAAGTCCCTTGTTTTCCTTTTTTTAGGTCTCTATGACATAAATGGGATTTTTAATAAACATTTGTATAAACAACTTTTGAATCACTTATTACATGAGGTTTAACAAACTCCTTGCAGAGGGTTTTCCAAAGATAAAGAAGAGTATTCCAGAAGGCTGCTGGCCTAAATGCAAAAGAGTACCCAGGTATCTTCTGAATATTTTCCAGGGATCCTAAGATAGGTACATGCTCCAAGAATGTGAGTTTCTAAAAATGCCAAGGGACTGATGAGCCACAGGCAGCAAAGTAAGAAACAGAGCTCAGATGCTGCTGCTTCTTGCTCCTCCCATCTTGCGCATTAAACTCTCATTATTTGGTTTCTCTGGTTTTCGAGTGGTGGACAGAACATGGCTCAGAAAATCTGGGCTCTATCCTGGCATGACTCTTAATTGACCTGGCCATGTTAGCTCCCTGAACCACAATTTTTCTTGAATTAAAACATATCACTAGATGCTCTCCAGAGGCTTCTAGAGTTAGAGAACTCCACAGCTTTGCCACACTAGTTTATCTTCCATTGATATCCCTCCTCCACCAGTTACTGCCAGATCAATACCTTTAACCCATCCTCAGCTCAAATTATAACCTACCAGTGGTATTGCGACATCCTCATAAGGCAGCTTGTCTTCTCGCCAAGCATCATCGATCAAATCCAAGATCCTTCCATCTCTCTGAACCTCACTGTCCATTTTCCTGCAGCTTTGATCTTGTCAAATCTGAAAGCCAAAGAGGTTATTTCTTAAAGATGAAGACTGAGGAGATGGTATAACCCACTATTAGGATTCTCCAGGCTTCTTAGCCTGAGGCCATCTTTGGAAAGAGGTTCATTTTCTCATATGGGCTGGGTGACTACTTTGATCACAGTTCCTCTCTCCAAGCCCAGCTGATATGTACTTTATAGTGTATACTGGACATACATGGCCCAGTTGACAGACCAGTGTCATAGGGTGTGACAGGAGAACAACACATTCTTAACTGAGGCCCTCAAATATGAATATGTTGCATCTAAATGTAGCTCTTCACTAACTTGAACGTTCATTCACCTTTTCCTGTTTGTGATGCCTTTGATGAGTCCCTGATTGATAACGGGCTGCTAAGTTTCCTTTCTAGCCCCTGGCTCAAACTTCAGCATTCTTAGGCACAGGAGCCACATGAACACACTGGAAAGGAAACTGCTTCCTTCCCTAAAACAGCACCCTGGCTGAGATCTGAACAAATCACTTCTAGGTGAACAACAGTGGTAGAACCTGACACTGCTCAAGTTTCTCGTTTCTGCTTCCCTATGGGGTAGCTCCTTCCTCTAATTCTTAATGCTACACTCCCTTCAATTTCTGGCCCAAATGGTCAGGCTGCTTATTTAGCTCCTTGGCCATGGCTGATACCCCGTTTTTCTCCAAAACGGTTATAATCTAATCCAAAAAGCTGGCTAGCATGGAGGATACTTTTGGATTTCCTGTTTCCAAGGTTGGGCCCTGACTCATCATAGGCGTCATCCTATGGGTGCTCCCTGGTACTAAGTGACAATCCCAAAAGCCTGGAAGCCACTGGCACCAAAGGCATTCTCAGTTTCTGAGACTATGGAGACTCACAGAAGAAGCAATTTTGGGGAAGCGGGGTGGAACCCACCACCTGGAAGTACTTTTTTCAGAGCTCAGCCTGGAAGCTCTTTTAATGAATAGAGCCGTTTCCTTTACAAGCTCAATTTCAGACATTGTCTTGCCTTGAGGATTTGTGTCAGGTCTGTAGTTGGTCCCTTCGTATACTCCACTTCAGTGTTATCTGACTATGTTCATGAGCTCCTGCGCTTAAGAATGCTGAGGTTTGGGTCAAAACAGGTGGTAGCTTTTGTAAAAATGGCTCACAGACATCCCCCATAGGATAACTCCAAGATATTCCTACTCCCTGGCAAAAATTACACACAGATTGGTGTCGGAAAGGGTTCTTACCCCCATGATAAGGATCTGGGCAAAAGTTAAGCAAAATGTGTCCTGCTACTTCTATCACTGGTGAGCCAGGTGAGGTCTTAATTAATCCAGTACTCAATAATTAACCCAGTACTACCCAGTGGATAACTCAAAGCAAGACGAAGTGTTGGTTATACTTTTTAAGTCCCTGTCTTACAAAAGCTCCCCACTTTCCCGCTGCTACTCCTTCGTCCTTCTTCCTGCTCTGTCCCCTGGGATACCCTTCTCAGTTTCCTCAGCTGATCCAAACCTGATTTTCCCAGGCCCACACAGATTTTCCACCTTTTAATAAAATTTTCTCAAATCACTTGAGCTTCATAGGCCTTTTATCCTTGAACTCTTGTTTCTTGTCCTAACTTAATCTACTAAACAAACTAGGTCACCTTTGTTGTCAACTGTTCAGGTACTACTGTCTCCAACTGTTACGGGTACCATTTTTTACCCATGATTTCTTAGATCTTTCCACAGTTTGGCCTCAATCGTTTTCACCTGTCCCTTCTCCAAACACCTCCAAACCGTGTCACATTTTCCAGCCTTGGCAATTAAAACCCCCTTTTCCACGTCACTAATGCCACTCTTCCTTTCAAGATCACCGCAGGCGTCAGCTCTTGGAGGTCAACATCCCGTTTCCAGGGTTAAATGCAACGGTGTCTTCACTCGTAAGGGACCGGAAGGATCGGAAGCATCGAGAAAATCAAAGCCCAGGACACAGCCACCGTCCCAAGTACTCGTCACACAGTACGACCACTGTTTCCTGAACAAACTTTTCTTACGTTACAGTCCCAATGCCTGCAATGCTCTTTTCTCTCTTCCTTTTTATTCCAGTGAACCCAGTCTAAAACTCTTAAGTCCCAGGGAGCTTCCTGCAGGAGGCCGCCTCCAAACCCCAGGTTGAGCGCGGTCCCAGTACCTACCCCTCCAAGGGTCGCACAGTTCCCTGAGCACAAAGCAGGGCACCAACTGGGGAGCTTGTCACACAGCCCAGATGTATTTCTTTCCAGACACGCGGTGCCTGCGTTTCCCGGGACAGGAGTATGTCTTATCAATCTCTATGTATTATCTATACAGCTTTGTAAACACGCATTTACAAGGTCAAGGCGGGAAAGCCTTGTTCCTCGCTAGAAATGAGCCTCGCAGGCCACCACCGTCAGACCCGTACGTTAGGCCGCCCGTCAGCCGCGGCTTCCGGCCTAAGGCAGGAGGTGCCAAACGTGGAAGCGCGAATGGGAAGGTCTGGAGGCGCCACCCAATTCCCGTTCTTCCCGATGCAACGTGCAGTAAGGGAAATGGTTCTGAGTTTAAAGTGACGACCTCCAGCCGATGGGAATACGGGAAAGTCCGACACTGAGGAACGAACGCACTTCTGCACCCCCAAGACCTAGACCGGGGTCGCTGGAGACCCTTACCGGTATCCAGCACACAGCGGCTGACGCTTCCTCCGGCCACTCCCTCAGCGTCACTAGTCCCCACGCTCTTCCCTCGGATTCCCGGATGTGGGTGAGTCCATTTTCCTGCGGGCAGGGGAAGTCTGAAGAAGCGTTTCAATTACAAGTGTGGGGGCAGTGGGCGGGACGAACCGCCCGGGGCAGAACGCGCGGACGGCAGAGGCTGGCGTATGCTTGGCGGTGGCGCGCGTGCGCTGCGCCGGCCCGAGGTAACGGCGGGAAAAGTTCGGGGGCGCGCCTGTGGCAGCCTTGTAACCGCCTGTGCGCGCGTCGGACGGGCACGGGGCGGGTGTGACCTGGTCTGGAGGCGGCCCATGCTGCCGTGGTGACCCTGGCTGCGTGGCCTCATGGCTTGCGGCCGGCTCCCGCCAGAGCTTGCGAGTCACCAGGCGCGTCCCCGCCGGCTCGGGCCCGCCTCCGAGCCCCGCCCCTCAACCTCGCCTGTTGTCCCCCGCAGACCAGCGGAGTCGGGCTTGGCGGCGTCAGGCATGGCGCCATCCGGCGCGCGGGTTCGGCTCCGCCAGGTGGTCAGCCCTTCCGCGGAGGCCGGGTGGCGGGGGGCACCTCAGAGGGTGGCCGGGTGGGCCGGCGTGCTGCGGGCAGGACTCACTTCCCCCGGCAGACGCACCATCCCTCTCAGCGCGGGGACCCCAGCGCCGCCTCCCTGCCCGGGCTGCTGTCTAGCTAGCGCTGTTGGGACTACTTCATTCACCTCACAGGGGACCCGCTCATTTAGGGTGGCATGTTAAGATTGGCAGCTTTTAAAATAGTGAGTTGGTTCAAACGATTATGTTAGTACACGAGGACGCGATGTGGCAGATAACCGTGGACTGAAATTGGAAAACCCTCAGCTAACGGCTCCATGCACACAAATCAGGGATGGAAGGAAATGAGGACGGTTTCTTAGGAACACTTCAATCATGGAGATACTTGCAGAAAGTTCTGTTGAACAGCACTGATCTAGAAGCCTGATCCAATTTCACCCTTGTTTTGTTTTGGTTTTGGGGTAGTTGGGGGAGTGGGCAGAAAATTTCACAGGTAATGCAATATACTTCCTATTTCATTAATTATCGGGGAAGCAGTGTCTGAGTTGTTTCTCCTTTTATGGTGTTAACATTAAACATTATGTTGGGTTTAGGTGTTGTTAGCTCCATCCACCCACAGTGAAATTCCCCAAAACTCTCTCACTTAATGGTGAAATCCTTTTGTGGGGTTATATTGCCTGTATCAGTTATTGCATTAGGGGTTGCAAAGTAGTGATTATCTAATTCTATCATTTCTTCAGTATTTATCAGCTGAGAATCTTTTATGACGAACTTTATCTTATCAGCTGTTTGACTACACTGAAATACAATTTGTACAGGAAAAGCAAGAAAAATGCTTAATTCTTTCCCTCTATTTTCAGACTACAGTAATGAGTTGGTGGCCTAGCAACCTCCAAAGGTAACCATGAGGGTTTTTACCTTTTTGTAAACCTATCATCATGAACGTACAGACTTTATAATATAGTTTAACTGTTTCAACATATGGCAGTTGTGTTGTTAATACTTAAATTGTTTCATCTTTGGCCAGTGGGAGTGCCTTAAAGTTGGCTCCTATTCTATTTGATATGACCAATAGCTTTGGTAATTTTCTTGCTTTCTGGTAAATAATTTTCCTGGCTCATTTACAGATTTCTGGTCTCCGGAGAGTCCTGGTTCTTTTGAGTCTGAGATAGTATTTGGAGACCACAGTCTAGATGGAAGAGGTGTTCTTGCTATTAGGTTAGTCATTGGTTCTAGGATTTATAGTGGCCAGAGTTAGAAAATATTATACATTAAAAAGCAAATATGCAGAGTTCGCATTGTTTCCAACATTTAACGTTTAATTTTCCAAAATTTAAACTTAATTTTACAGTTTTTTACCCACACATTTGATTTATGTTTGTATCTTTTCTGCTGAAAATCTTGGTACCTAGTGCCATTAATAGAAATAGTTTTTTTGTCATCCCATGTCATATATAACAGTCTTGAGTTAGCAGCCCATTTTATTATTATCAATATGATTCCTGAATAGTGCTTAGGATTTCTTTGCAATTCTCTTTTACCCTTATTTTCTATGTCTCTGGGGAAATGTATAGTAAAATTATTGTATTTTGAAGGCATATGAAGTAATTTCTTGTATAGTTAGCCTGTCAGATTGATAGCTAGTTGGTAGTTGATTTATTTTGCTTCTGATTTTTCAGTACTGGTTTTTGTCCCATTTTGATTTGTTTTATTATATGCAAAACCTTAGCATAATTCCCATAAAACAAGTACCCATAAAACAATTTAGCTTTCATCTCTGTTTCTTCCACTCTGCTTATTTTCCTTCCTTACAGATAATTGTTTTTTACTAGTTTTGGGTCTGTTCTTCCTTTAAAAAAACTTGTACCTAAAAGCAAATATTCATGGACAAACACGCTTTTGTTTCTTAGATAAAATGTGGTGTTATGTATACTGTTTTCCATCTTATGTTTTTCACCTAGTGATTCCCTTAGATCCCCTCCGTAGGAAAATGTAGAGATTGTTATTCCTTCTTACAGTTTCATAATACTCCATTGGTGAATGAATATTTAACTCATCCCCTTGGATAGATACCTGTGTTATTTTCTGCTATTACAAATAGTCCTGCAGTGAATATCCCTGTGTATATGTTGTTTTGCCAATGAACTTGTGGGATAAAGTCTTGAAAGTTGCAGCTGGACACATGGCTCACGCCTGTAATCCCAGCACTTTGGAAGGCTGAGTTGGGCAGATCACAAGGTTGAGAGATCGAGACTGTCCTGGCCAAAATAGTGAAACCTCGTCTTTACTAAAAATACAAAAATTAGCTGGGTGTAGTGGTGCACTCCTGTAGTCCCAGCTGCTCAGGAGGCTGAGGCAGGAGAATTGCTTGAACCCAGGAGGCGGAGGTTGCCATGATCCAGGATTGCGCCATTTCACTCCAGCATGGTGACAGAGCAAGACTCCGTCTCAAAAAAAAAAAGGTCACGTTGGATAAAAGGGTAAATGCATATATCAGTTGTTAGATATTACCAAAGTCTCTTCTATAGTAGTTGTATCATTTTGCATTCCTACCCATAATGTATATGAGTGCCTGTTGTCCCACAGCCTTGTCATCAGAGTATATTATCAAACATTTAATTTTTGGTATATCTGATACAGAAGAAAGGGTAACTTATTGTAGTTTTAATTTCCATTTCTCTTATGCACAAGGTTGAGCATCTTTTCATATATTTAAGGTCATTTGTATTCTCCTGTGCATTGCTTGTTTATATCTCTTGTCCATGTTTCTATAGATTTTTTTCCCTAATCTTTTATAAGCTCCTTATATATTTGGTAATTGTTTGTGGTAAAACTTTCAAGTACTGTTGTCATTTGTCCTTTAACTTTGCTTATAGCATTTTTCATATAAAAGTTTGTTTTTATATACTCCTATTTTTCAGACTTTCTCATTATTCTTCCCTGGATTTTGAATTATAGTTTCGACAATTTTTTAAAAACTTTAATATTTTGAGAAAGTTTCTCTAATACCTTATTTACTGGTATCGGTTCAATTAGGAGCCTTTCTGGAAAATGCTAAGTAATATTGATTGTTCATCAGAACAGCCGTAGTTTACTGGCCATGGTATGTCTGACACAACCACAGAGCTTTGTAATTACGGTAACACCAAGACAGGTAAAAGGACAGAGAGTATTGTTATCCTCCTTTAGACTTGAAGGTTAGGCATATCCGTTCTCTTAGTATGTACACATTTCTTCATAATTATGTCTGGAGTTTTTATTTTCTTCCTGTGTCCTGTTTGTGAATAATTTGGTCTTGGACATATACTCTAATATTTTTTCTGATCGGTAAAGTGATAAGGTTAAATTAGAGGTCTGAAGTGCCTTCTAGCTCATAAAGTCTATATTAATGAATTTAAAAGATTTGCCTATTATAAGAGATTCTTTTGTATTCTTTTTTCCCTTAAATTTAAAGTGTGCTTTCCTTGCTCCCCACATTTGATGAAAAAGCTTATATTTCTTTTCACAATTCTAGGTTTCATTGATTTAAAACAACCTTCATTCCAAAGGAGAGTTACAGTTAATAAGTTCTGTTTGTTGATGTTTTGTTCTAACTGCAGAAATGAATAAGATAGTACCAATGGTAGAGGTATACATTTTCCATTTAATCACAGTATTGCATGGTAGTGGCAAAGAGTAGCAGATTATCAAACAGTATTTTAATTTGTATTTAAAATACTACAAAGAATATCTAATTTTACATTATTGTATGGCACATGCAAAGAAGAGATCAAAATGCCATAGTGTATAGAGTTGAATGAGGGTCAGGTTGGTTAGGAAAAGAATCAGTGATAATAGTTATGAGCAACTCAGATGACAAACATCCACAGAAAGTCAGCCCTTACTATTTGCCTGATTCTGAGAACTGATGGTGTTTGGCACTACTCAGGCAGGCGGTGAAGGTATTATTAAAGAAACACATTGTACATTAGTAATTTTCTCATAGAGGATGTTGCTGGTCTACTTCCTTCCAGGAATCTCTGTCTTAGGCCATTTTGATTTCTTAACTGGCAGTATTTCTTACGTGACTATTTCATTATTGTGCCGCTGCCACCTGGTGGCCATGGTAGTGATGTCGTACTTCAGTTTAATTTTTTTTTTATTGCCAAGACACAATCAAAAAGATATGCTGATATATTTTAAGATATGGAATACCGTAAAATATATAACGATTGCATATTGGTTGTGACTCAGTAGCCACACTGTGCAGGTTGAATCCAGGACTGCAATTTGTAGTTTATCACAGTCGAGTTTAAGCCTCAGTTTTCTCAAAGTAATAGTATGTCTTTTATGAGTGTTGTGAAGATTGATTTAGACAATGTGTAGAAGGCAGCCGTTGAACATTCAATAACTTTTAACTTCTATTATAAATATATTAACTATTAGTCATATAGAAAATATATTTATATTACTAAGTATATTAATATTTAAGAATAACATGACCTAGATAAGTATAATTTTACTAATGATAATTTTCAACAACTGTGATAGCATTGTCAATAAGAATAGCACTTTCCTACATGTTAATAAGTATCCATTTATGGTTGTCAGGAGTGTGTGACTAACATTGGACGTTTAATTGTTTGTTAGAATCGTGAAAAAACTGGAGGAAATTTTAGAGAATATTTTCATGCCCTTCATTTTACAGATGTTAAAACAAGTCCAAGAATATAAAGCTAGTTAGCTGCAGAGTAGGACTGTATCCTGGGTCTCTATCTAGATAGTGTGTAGACTGTGTATTGCCTCCCAGTTCTTCTAGAGTGGACTGAAACATGGAATCTTGGTTGCATTGTAATTTGAAAGTGGAATAGAACATAGGAACCTTTTTCTTTAGGTTTTTAATTTTTGCAATTTTGGTGTAATATGTAGGATAAACCAACTAGAAAAAAATCCTCCCTGTCACATTTGTGCATGAGTAATATAATACTCAGTTTGTTAGTATCTTTAGAAATAGATGCAAATAAGGTGCAGTGGTTGTATTTTCCAGGTTCCTCGTTCTCCTCTGTATCTATGGAACACCCTAGGCATGCCTCTCACTATATTTGTCATACTGGGAAAGCCTTTTTGGCTCATTTTTTCTGTCCCATACTAGACTATTAATACCTTCAAAAGGGCCGTATGTTTCATCACTTTATATCTGGTTGTTAGTAAACACTGAGTTATGTGTTCAGTAAAATAAATCTACTTCTTAGAACAATATAATTTTTAGATGAGGTTTAGCCCAGGGGCAGAAGCTCTACACCACAGTCTTGTATTATTGTCTGAAGGTTTAAGGAAAAAGCAGTTTCTTAGGAGTCAAAAGTGGGTTGACATTTAACACTTTGAAGATTTATGATAAAAGATGAGAAGTGTACAGGACCTACTAATCAGCACCTCTGAGTTTAAGGGTCTTCCTTCCTTTCTCACTCCCACCTTTCTTTGTGGTATATCTTACCCTTTTTAAATTTTATGTATTTTTTTGAGATGCAGTCTTTCTCTGTAGCCCAGGCTGGAGTTCAATTGCATGATCTCGGATCGCTGCAGCCTCCACCTCCCAGGTTCAAGCAATTCTCCTGCCTCAGCCTCTCGAGTAGCTGAGACTACAGGTGCATGCTACCATACCCGGCTAATTTTTTTTTTGTTTTATTTTTAATAGAGATGGGTTTCACCATGTTGGCCAGGCTGGTCTCGAACCTCTGACCTCAAGTGGTCTCCACACCCGACCATATCTTGCCTTTATATGGCAGTCTTCTGTCTCCCTTCTCCTTTTTCTCTAGTCCCCCAGAGAAAAGACCCTTCGTGTAGTCCTCCAGCTATGACCAGTTTGCATGGGGGAGAGGATAGGTAAAAGAAGAAGAGGACTTAAGTTCAGCCAAAAGAATCTGCCACGTGCCATTTTGAAATGCTACATCGAGCTCTGGGGCTGCAGAGATGAATAAAATTGGTTTTCTGCCCTGGAGGGATGAGTAGTCTAGTAAAGAAAAATAGTTTATAAAAAACTCACTTCCAGTGTAGTGTAACTCCTGTGAAAGAACCTGTTAAGCACTAGGAGCAAATGAAGGGCAGAGGTGGGAGGGCCCTGTGGCTGCCTTTCAGTGGAGAGAGGAGAGAGGATGTTGCAGGAAGCTCTGTGAGCCTATCTTCTGGGTCAAGCAGGCTTTCCCATGATGGACCAAAGAGTTTAATCTCAGTGTACTTCACACTTTTTATACTATTTCTTTTTTAAAAAAATGCTGTACTTTCCCTGTGACATGTGTGAACTCAATTTCTCATTTTGTAAGGGGGTTCATGTAGTATTCCTCTACTTAGAGAGATCCCATCTCTATCCCCACCCAGCCATATATTAGGAACTAGGCAGAGAACAGTGGGGTATTTGATAGCAGTTACATGGAGAAGGTGTCAACAGTAATTCAGATAATTTTAAATTACTCTGTTATAGTCTGAAGTATATTTGTTCCTAATATTCCTGAAGTGATATTCTTTGACTGCTTTTACAGTCACCTTGAAGAAGTGCTGCATTTTCTCATTGTGATTTGTATGCTTTCATTCACATTCTTAAGATGTGAGTTAGAATGTTAGAACTGAAGAAATGAATTTTCTCATGACTGAAATTTTTTTCTTTGTCAGTTGCCAAAACAAAGGGGATTTGGTGATGGAGGCTTTGTTAGAAGGAATGAAAAATCGAGGGCATGGTGGGTAAGTTTGCTTGTTTTTAATTTATTTTTTTGGTTGATATATAATTGTACGTATTTATAGGGTCCATGTAATACATTGATACATACATATAATGTGTAATGAACAAATAAGGGTATTTGGTATACCCATCAGCTCAGGCATTTATCTTTTTTTGTGTTGGTAATAGTTCAATTCTTCTAGCTACTTAGAAATATATAGTAAATTGATAAAATTTAAGGAACCTTACTGTACTAGTCACTCTACTGTGCTAGTTATTTACTAGTCACCTTACTGTGCTATTGAACACTAGAACTTATTCTTCTACCTAACTGTATGTTTGTAACCATTAACCAAACATTCTTCACCTCCAACCCCTTCCCAGCCTTTGGTAACCATCGTTCGACTTCCTACCTCCATGAGGTCAACTTTCTTAGACCCCACATATGAATGAGAACATGAGGTATTTATCTTTCTGTGCCTATTGTTTCACTTAACATCATGACCTACAGTTTTATCCATGTTGCTGCAAATGACAGGGTTTCTTTCTTTTTTATGGCTGAATAGTATTCCATTATGAGTATCCATTTATCTGCCATTGGACCCTTAAGTCAATTCCATATCTTGGTTTTTGTGAAAGTGCCACAACAAATATGGTGGTATAAGTATCCCTTTCACATATTGATTTCCTTTCCTTTGGATAGATACCCAGTAGTGTGCTTTCTGGATCACATGTGTTACGGGTGGTGCAAGGTCAGACATACCCAGGTCTGTACATGTTTGTGTCTTTCTACAAGATCAGACTTTTATTCATGCTATTTCAGTCATAAAAGGCACAAGCTACATGGAGCTCCCAAGGAGGCAGTTCCCCCTAGTACCACCAGTTCATCTGATAGATAGTCAGAGCCATAGACATACAGGCTCAAGCCTCTCCACAACTCAGTCAATATTGCAAACCATACATAATAGGATATTTAATTAACATATGCAAATGTTACAGATTAAACATTCCAGATCAAACAAAGTAACATTTAACAGGAGAAAAGGGATAGAGAAAAAAGAGGGGCACTAAAAACTAGTCCGAAGAGAGGAAGTGGACAAAGAGAGTATTCTGGCCTGATCTGGACGGTTGTCAACATCTTGCAAGAAAGAGCCTTTGGCTACAGATGCCAGATGCTGATCAAGTGACAGCAAGACAGGGTCTTATCAAGACAGCTGTTTTGAGCTGGTAAAGTCCTGCTCTTTTTGTGGCCGCAGAGTCTTCTGGTGAGAACTGATAGTGAAATATTGTGCTTGCTTATGTCGTTATCTTATTGGGTGCAGTCTTTATTGATTAGGTGAACATCTGGTCTCTGAGGGCATGATGCCTTTTGAAATGTAAGATGCAGTCTTTTTCTAAGATGGAGTTACTTATGTTAAGGGTGCTATATATATACAATATGGTAGTTCTATTTTTAGTTTTTTGAGAAAACTCCATTTAGTTTTTCTTAATGGCTGTACTAATTTTACATTTTCACCAACAGCATATAAGAGTTCCATTTTGTCCATATCCTTCCCAGCATTTTGATTTTTTCTTTAGTCTTTTTTTTTTTTTTTTTTTTTTTTTTTTTTTTGAGATGGAGTTTCGCTCTTGTTACCCAGGCTGGAGTGCAATGGCGCGATCTCGGCTCACCGCAACCTCCGCCTCCTGGGTTCAGGCAATTCTCCTGTCTCAGCTTCCTGAGTAGCTGGGATTACAGGCGCTCGCCACCATGCCCAGCTAATTTTTTGTATTTTTAGTAGAGACGGGGTTTCACCATGTTGACCGGGATGGTCTCTATCTCTCGACCTCGTGATCCACCCGCCTCGGCCTCCCAAAGTGCTGGGATTACAGGCTTGAGCCACCGCGCCCGGCTCTTTGGTCTTTTTAATAATCATCTTAACTGGGGTGAGATGATATCATTGTGGTTTTCACTTGCATTTAACTGGTGATTAGTGATGTTGAGCAT
The DNA here is from genome assembly GCF_048565385.1 of Saimiri boliviensis. NCBI lineage: Eukaryota > Metazoa > Chordata > Mammalia > Primates > Cebidae > Saimiri > Saimiri boliviensis. The sequence goes on along the minus strand of NC_133457.1, from coordinate 55,074,519 downwards.
TTTTTCATATACATTATGTCTTCTTTTGAGAAATGTCTGTTCAAATCTAGCAGGCACAGTATTTTAATAGGGTTTTTTTTTTTTTTTTCTTTTTACTGTTGAGTTGTTTTTCTTGTATATTCTGGATGTTCAGTTCCTTGTTGGATGAATATTTTGCAGATATTTTCTCCCATTCTGCAGGTTGTCTTTTGACTCTGTTGATTGTTTCCTTTGCTGGGCAAAAACTTTTTAGTTTAGTTTGAGTCCCAATTGTCAATTTTTGTTTTTGTTGCCTGTGCTTTTGAAGCCATAGAATCTTTGCCGAGTCCAATGTCCTGAAGCATTTCCTCTATATTTCCATTTTTTTAAGAGACAGGGGTCTCATTCTGTTGCCTAGGCTAGAGTACAGCAGCACTGTAGCCTCAAACTCCTGGTTCAAGTGATTCTCCTGCTTTAGTGTCCCAGGTATCTGGGACCGTAGGCGTGTCATCTGGCTAATTTAAAAACAGTTTTTTTTTAAGAGATGAGATCTTACTGTGTTGCTCAAGCTGGTCTTGAACTCCTGGCCTCAAGCAATCCTGCCTCAGCCTCCTGAGTAGTTGGGATCACAGGCTGATATCAGCCACTGTACCCAATCTCTATGTTTTCTTCTAGTAGTTTTATACTTTGGGTCTTACATTAAGGCCTTTAGTCCATTTTGAGTTGATTTTTTTTTTTTTAAATATATGGTGAGAGATAGGGAGCTAATTTCATTTTTCTGCATGTGAATGTGTATTTTTTTCCACCACCCTTTATTGAATAGGGCATCCTTTTCCTTTTGTATGTTATTGGCAACTTTGTTGAAAATCAGTTGGCTATAAATACGTGGATTTATTTCTGGGTTGTCTATTCTGTTCCATTGGTTTATGTGCCTGTTTTTATACCAGTACCATGCTGTTTTGGTTATTATAGCTTGGTAGTATATTTTGAAGTCAGGTAGTGTGATACCTCTAGTTTGTTCCTTTTGATTAGGATTCCTTTGGCTATTCAGGGCCTTTTATGGTTTAGTGTGAATTTAGGATTTTTTATATTTCTGTGAAGAATGTCATAGATATTTTGATAGAGATTGCATTGAATCTGTACATAGCTTTGGATATAATCATTTGAATATATTAATTCTTCCGATCCAGGGGCATAGATGTCTTTTCATTAGTTTGTATCCTCTTCAATTTCTTTCATCAGTGTTTTATAGTTTTCTCTGTAGAGGTATTTTGTGTCCTTGGTTAAATTTAATCCTAGGTTTTTTTTTTGGTGGGGGATGGGTAGCTGTTCTAAGTGGGATTGCGTTTTTGATTTTTCTTTCAGCTAGTTCATTATTGGTGTATAGAAACATTACTGATTTTTGTATGTTGATTTTGTATTCTGCATCTTTACTTAATTTCTTTATCAGTTCTAAGACTTTTTTGGTGGAGTCTTTAGGTTTTTCTATAGGTAAGATCATGTTGTACACAAAGAATGACAATTTGACTTCCTCCTTTCCAATTTGGATGCCTTGTATTTCTTTCTCTTGCCTGATTGCTCTGGCTAGGACTTTTAGTACTGTGTAGAATTGGAGTGGTGGAAGTAGGCATCCTTGTCATGTTCAAGTTCTTAGGGCTTTTTTCCCCATTCAGTATAATGATAGCTGGGGATTTGTCATATACGGAGTTTATCATGTTGAAGTATGTTCCTTCTATGCTTAATTAAGAGTTTTTATCATGGAGAGATGCTGAATTTTATCAAGTATTTTTCCTGTATCTGTTGAGATGATCATAGGGTTTTTGTCCTTCTTTCTGTTGATGTGATGTATCACTTTTATTGATTTGTGTATATTGAACCATTCTTGCATACCTGTGATAAATCCCACTTGATCATGCTATATTATTGTTTTGTTCTGTTGTTGGATTTGGTTGGCTAGTATTTTGTTGAGGATTTTTGCATCTGTGTTCATCAGAGATATTGGCATGTAGTTTTTTTCTTTTGTTGTATCCTTGTCTGCTTTTGGCATCAGAGTAAAGGTGGCCTTGTAGAATGAGTTAGGAAAATTTTTCTCTTCTGTTTTTTTGGGAATACTTTGAGAAGAATTGATATTAGTTATTCTTTATGAAGTTGATGTAATTCAGCAGTAATGCCCTCAGGTCCTGGGATTTTCTCTCTTGGAAGACTTTTTATTCCTGGTTCAGTCATGTTACTCATTACTGGTTTTTTCAGGTTTTCTGATTCTTTCTGGTTCAATCTTGGTAGGTTATGTGTGTCCAGGAATTTATTTCCTCTATGTTTTCCAGTTTGTTAGCATATAGTTGTTTATAATAATCTCTAATGACCCTTTATATTTCTGTGGTATCAGCTGTAATGTTGCCTTTTCTGTTTCTGATTTTATTTATTTGGGTCTTCTCTTTTTCTTGGTTAGTCTAGCTAATGGTTTATTGATTTTGTCTTCTTAAAAAACCAACTTCTTGTTTCATTGATTTTTTTTGGTATTTTTATTGGTCTCTTTTGTTTATTTCTGATCTGATCTTTGTTATTTTTTTTTCCTTCTGTTAATTGGGTTTTGTTTGTTCTTTCTTTGCTGCTCAAAGTGCATTGTTAGGTTGTTTATTTGAAGTCTTTGTACTTCTTTATTTTTTAAATTCAGGGGTACATGTGCTGGTTTGCTACAAGGATGTATTTTGTGATGCTGAAGTTTGGGCTTCTATTTATCCAATCACCCAAATAGTGAACATAGTACACAATAGATAGTTTTTCAGGCTTTGTTTGACTTCTACCCTTACCCTCTTTTGGAGTCTCCAGGTTCCTACCTTTTTTTTTTTTTTTTTTTTGTGACAGTCTTGCTCTGTTGTTCCTACCTTTTTTATTTTATTTTTTCATTTTTTGAGATGGAGTGTTGCTCTATTGCCCAGGCTGGAGTGCAGTGGTGTGATCTTGGCTCACTGCAACCTCTGTCTCTTGGGTTCAAGTGATTCTCCTGCCTCAGTCTCCCAAGTAGCTGGGAATGCAGGTATGTGCCATCATGCCCAAATTTTTTTTGTATTTTTGGCAGAGATGGGATTTTGCCATGTTAGCCAGGCTGGTCTCAAACTCCTGCCCTCAAGTGATCCACCCACCTCAGTCTCCCAAAGTGCTGGAATTAACAGGTTTGAGCCACCATGTCTGGCTTATTATCCCCATCTTTATGTCCATGTGTACTCAATGTTTAGCTTCCACTTGTAAATGAGAACATGCAGTATTTGGTTTTCTGCTTCTGTGTTAATTTGCTTAGGATAGTAGCCTGCAGCTACATCTACATTGCTGCAAAGAACATTTTGTTTTCTTTTATGGCTGCATAGTATACCATCGTGTATATGTAACACATTTTCTTTATCCAGTCCACCATCAATGGGCACATAGGTTGGTTCCATGTCTGCTGTTGTGATTGGTGTTGCAGTGAACATGTGAGTACATGTGTCTTTTTGGTAGAATTATTTTCCTTTGAGTATATACCTAATAATGGGATAGCTGAATTGATTGGTAGTTCTAATTCTATTTTTAGTTCTTTGAGTAATCTCCAAACTGGTTTCCACAGGCGTTGAACTTACATTTCCACCAACAGTGTTCCCTTTTCTCCACTGCCTAACCAACATGTGTCGTTTTTTGACTTTTTATTAATAGCCATTCTGACTGATGTGAGATAGTATCTCATTGTGGTTTTGATTTGCATTTCTCTGATGTTAGTCATGTTGAGCATTTTTTCATATGTTTGTTGGCTGCTTGTATGTGTTCTTTTGAGAAGTGTCTGTTCACATGTTTTGGATACTAACCCTTTGTTGGATGCATAGTTTGCAAATATGTTCTTTCATTCTGTAGGTTGTCTGTTCATGCTGTTGATTTGTGTGTGTGTGTGTGTTTGTGTGTGTGTGTGCGTGTGTGCTGCGCAGAAACTCTTTAGTTTAATTAGGTCTCAATTGTCAATTTTTGTTTTCATTGCATTTGCTTTTGAGGACATAACTTTTTGAGTCATAAATTCTCTGCCTAGGCCAATGTCCTGAAGAGTATTTCCTAGATTTTCTTCTAGGATTCTGTTAGTTTGAGGTCTTACATTTAAATTTTTAATCCTTCTTGAGTTAATTTTTGCATATGGTGAAGAGGTATAGGGGTTGAGTTTCATTCTTCATACAGTTAGCCAGTTTTCCCAGCACCATTTATTGCATAGGGTATCCTTTCTCCATTGTTTATTTTTGTCAGCTTTGTTGAAGATCAGTTCTTTGTAGATAGGTACCTTTATTTCTGGTTCTCTGTTTTGTTCCATTGGTCTGTGTGTCCATTTTTGTATCAGTATCATGCTATTTTGGTTACTATAGCATTGTAGCATAGTTTAATGTAAGGTAATATGATGCCTCTAGCTTTGCTCTTTTTGCATAGGATTGCTTTCGCTATTTGGGCTCTTTTTTGGTTCCAAATAAATTTTAAAATAGTTTTTTCTAATTCTGTAAAGAAAGACAATAATTTGATAGGAATTGCATTGAATCGATAGATTGCTTTGGGCAGTGTGGCCATTTTAACTGTATTGATTTTTCCAATCCATGAGCATGGAATATTTTTCCATTTGTTTATGTCATCTGTGATTTCTTTCAGCAGTGTTTTGTAATTCTTTTTGTAGAGATCTTTTACCTCTGTGGTTAGATGTATTAGATTTTTTTTTTTAAATGTGTGGCTATTGTAAATGGAATTGTGTTTTTGATTTAGTACTCAGCTTGAACGTTATTGGTGTATGGAAATGCTACTGATTTTTGTACATTGATTTTGCATTCTGAAACTTTACTGAAGCTTGTTTATCAGGTCTAGGAACATTTTGGTATCATCTTTAGGGTTTTCTAGGTAAACAATCATATCATCAGCAAAGATAGATAATTTGGCTTCTTTTTTTATTTGAATGCCTTTTATTTTTTTCTCTTGCCTGGTTGCTCTGGCTAGGACATCAAGTACTAGGTTGTGTAGGAATGACAAGAGAGGACATCTTGTCTTGTTCCAGGTCTCAGGGTGAATGCTTTCAACTTTTGCCTGTTCAGTATGATATTAACTGTGGGTTTGTCATAGATGGCACTTATTATTTTGAAGTCAGTTCCTTCGATGCCGTTTGTTGAGGCTTTTAACATAAAGTGATATTAGATTTTATTGAATGCTTTTTCTGTATCTACTGAGATGATCATATGGTTTTTGTTTTTAATTCTATTTATGTGACTTATCATATTTATTGATTTTGCCTTTGTTGAACCATCCTTGCATCCCAGAAATAAAGCCTACTTGATTGTGATAGATTATCTTTTTGATGTGCTGCTGGATTCAGTTTGTATTCTTTTGAGGATTTTTGCATCTGAGTTCATTAGGGATATTGGTCTGTAGTATCTTTGCCAGATTTTGGTATCAGGATGATGTTGGTTTCATAAAATGAGTTAGAGAGGGATCCTTCCTCCTCAGTGTTTTGGAATAGTTTCAGTGGAATTGGTAATACCTCTTCTTTATATGTCTGGTAGAATTTGGCTGTGAATCCATCTGGTCTGGGGCTTTTTTTGGTTGGTAGGCTTTTTATTACTGATTCAATTTTGAAACTCATTAATCTTTTCAGCGTTTCTCTTTATTACTGGTTCAATTCTGGGAAGTTGTGTGTTTCCAGGAATTTTTCCATTTCCTCTAGATTTTCTAGCCTGTGTACATAGACATGTTAATAGTAGTCTCTGAGGAGCTTTTGTATTTCTGTGGAATTGGTGGTTGTAATGTCACCTTTGTCATTTCTGATTGTACTTATTTGGATCCTTTTTTCTGTTAATTTAGCTAGCAGTCTATCAATCTTGTTACCAACTGTTTACTTAATTTGTTTTGTCTCAGTTTTGTTTATTTCTGCCTGGATTTTAGTTACTTCTTTTCTTCTGCTAACTTTGGGTTTAATTCTTATTTTTCTAGTTCCTTTAGGTGTGACATTACAGTGTTTTAGGTTGTTAACTTGAGATCTTGATGTAGGTGTTTGGAGCTGTAAACTTTCTTCTTAACACTGCAAATAATTTTTTGATATCTGCCTTTTGTTTATCCAAAGTCATTCAGGAGCAAGTTGTTCAGTTTCCATGTATTTTTGTGGTTATGAGAATTCCTCTTGGTATTTTTATTTTTTTACACTGTGGTCTACGAAGATGCTTGGTGTGATTTCAGTCTTTTTTTTGTCTTTGTAGTGTTTTGATGTAGGCATCTGTCGCTATAAACATCCCTCTTAGCACTGCCTTTGCTGTAACCCATAGGTTTTGGTATATTGTATTTTCATTTGTATCAAGAAATTTTTGCATTTCCTTTTTAATTTCTCCACTGACTTTTTAATTTTTTCCTTTTAATTTCGCCACTGAATGTCCCAGTGGTCATTCAGGAGCATGTTGTTTAATTTTGATGTATTTGTACAGTTTCCAAAGTTTCTCTTAATCTTGATAGAGTTTGTTTCTGTCTCTTTAGCTCTAATATTTGTTTTATATGTCTGTGTGCTGTGGTGTTATATACAGCTGTAATATCTTGTTGCTGAATTGATCCCTTTTCATTGTAAAATGACTTTGTCATTTTTTATGTTTATTTGACTTACACTCTATTTTGTCTGATATAGGAATAGCTACTTCTGCATGCTTTTGGTTTCCATTTGTGTGGGATATTTTTCCCATCTCTTCATTTCCAGTTTATGTGTATCTTTATGGATGAGGTGAGTTTCTTTTAGGTAGCTCATAGTTGGGTCTTGCATTTTATCTATTCATCCATTCTTTATCTTGTAATTGGGGAATTTAAACCATTTACATTCAGGGTTGTTATAGATAGGTGAGGACTTATTCCTGTCATTTTGTTAATTGCTTTCTGTATTTGCTTTCTTCCTTTATTTTTTACCTTTGTAATTTGGTCTTTTTTTTTTTTTTTTTTAAAGATGGGGTTTCACCATGTTGGTCAGGCTGGTCTTGAACTTGAACTCCCGACCTCAGGTGATCCGCCTGCCTTGGCCTCCAAAGTGCTTGGATTACAGGCATGAGCCACCACGCCCGGCCTTTTTTTTTTTTTTTTTTAAGTGATAATATGTGATGCTTTTCTCTTTCTCATGTGTTTCACCCCCACCAGCGAGTCTTAGGCTTTTTGTGTGTTTTCATAATAGTAGATCATCCTTTTGCCTCATGATATAGGACTCCCATATGCATTTTTTGTATGGCTGGTCTAGTGGTGATGAGTTATCTTAGTTGCTTGTCTGGGAAATACTTTATTTCTCCTTCATTTTTGAAGGATGGCTCTGCTGGGTATAGTATTTTTAGATGACAGTTTTGTTTTGTTGTGATGTTGTTGTTATTGTTTTCCTTTTAACACTTTGAATGTATCACCCCATTCTCTCCTGGTCTGTAAGATTTCTGCTGAGAAATACGATGTTAGTTTGATGGCAATATCCTTATATGTGACTTGACATTTTTCTCTTGCTGTTTTTAGAATTCTTTGTCTTTGACTTTTGACAACTTGACTATAATGTGCCTTAGAGAAGACCTATTCAGGTTGAATCTATTTGGGGATATTTGAGCTTCCTTTATTTGGATATCTATATCTCTTGCAAGAATTGGGAAGTTTTCAGCTATTATTTTGTTAAGTCGGTTTTCTATACCTATGCCCATCTTTTCTCCTTCTGAAATTGCAAGAGTTTGAATATTTGGGCACTTTATGGTCTCCCATATGCCGTGTAGGCTTTCTTTATTCTTTTTTATTCTTTTTGTTGTTGTTGTTGTTGTTGTCTGATAGGGTTATTTCAAAAGGTCCATCTACAGATTCAGAGATTCTTTTACTTGATCTACTCTGTTGTTGAAACTCACTTGCATTTTTAATTTCATTTATTGAATTCTTTAGTTTCAGGATTTCTGTTTGGCTCTTTTTAATGATATCTATCTCTTTGTTGAATTTCTCTTTCAGAACATAAATTGTTTTCCTGATTTGTTTTATCTGTGTTTTTTTGCATCTCACTGCATTTATTTAATAGCATTATTTTGAATTCTTTTTAAGGCATTTTATAAATTTCCTTTTCTTAGGATCTGTTATCGAAGAATTATTGTGTTCCTTTGGAGGTGTAATTTTTCTTACCTTTTTCATTTTTCTGGTGTCCTTATGTTGATTTCTGTGCATCTGGTTTAACAGTCACTTCTTCTAATTATATGGTTTGGCTTTCATAGGGAAATGGAAAATATTTTTCTGTGGATGTCTTTAAAGTGTTGGTTGGGTAGGGTGCTTTGGCTTTGATTCTCAGTGAGTGTAGGAGTGTAGTTTCTATGATTTTTCCAGCCATAATCAGTATCAGTGGTTTCTGTGAGTTCCTCAGTGACTTATACTGTGGTTGTTAGTGGAGGATATGGCAAGCCTCAGCTGGGGATAGGGGAACCAGGCAGACTGGTCATCATGTACCAGTCAGTGATGGCAGGATGGGCCTGCCCTCAGGCTCCCAGATGGCATGTACAGGCACTGGTGGTAGTGGGCAGGGCAGATCAATCTTCAGGCCCCTGGATGACATGCACAGGCACCAGTGGTGGCAGCAGTAGGTGAGGCAGGCCTGTCCAAGGTCCCTGGATGGCAGTGTGCATAGGTGCTGGCAGTAGGCAAGATGAGTTGATTCCAAGGCACCTTGGTGGTGGCAGGAGGAGCTAGGCTGATCACCAGTACCTGGGACAGTGTGTGTGGTAGTAGTGGTGGGCACAGCAGGCCTATCTTCAGGCCCCTATGTGGTGTGTGTGGACTCCCAGTGTAAGTTTTCTTTTGACCTTAAGCTTCTCACTGCAGTCTAAAAAGCCTATCTGAGTTATGCCTCTGACCATATTGTGCTTTGGGTACAGAAGCAAAAGTGTTCAGCAAAAGCTAAGTTGATCCATGTCATGGTTGTGGACAGTATTTTGGGGAGATATTTTTGGGTTGTTTGCTTCATCACAGCAGTGTGAAGCTAGATGTTTGCCTTCATTCTAGCTTGAGTTTTCTACTCTTAAGAAGCAAAAGTAAAAATACAGAGGTTCTTTCACATTAAGAACAGGTGCTTTTTAAAAGTATTTAAGCTTTAGTGATAGCGGTCTGTGGCTATTTCTGGAAACCTCTTTGAATTTAATATATCTGTGTCCAATTCCGATTCTCAGCAATATCTGGCATCTCCTGAAATGCCAGGACATCAGTAAGTTTACAATAGTAAGGTAGACTACAGTAAGTTTCTAACAAAAAGGTGGGCAGAAATTGTTGAAATAAATCTGGCTGAAGGATGAATTTCTTGAAACAGCTCTTAAAATTGTATTATCACTTTTCTGCATGAGAGCCTGCTTTTTTCCAGGGTTTTTTTTTCTTTGATTAGATGAACTATGACATATCGGCTTGTCTGGATCCTTCCTGAAAGCTTCCCTAATACATTACAGAGGTACTTGTTAGCTGTGGCAGCCTGGCTCCACAAACCGTCAATCTTGTGCTTAACGAAACAACTTGGGCTTTAGGTTGGCTATGTGAGGAAGATAAGATATTCTGTGGAATAGGTATTCCTCTTGATTTGAGCATTAAAAGCAAAAGGCTGGGCATGGTGGCTCATACCATAATCCCAGCACTTTGGGAGGCTGAGGCGGGTGGATCATCGGAAGCTGGGAGTTCAAGATCAGTCTGGCCAATATGGTGAAACCCCGTCTCTGCTAAAAACAAAAATTAGCCGAGCGTGGTGGTGCATGCCTGCAATCCCAGCTACTTGGGAGGCTGAAGTGGGAGAATTGCTTGGACCTGGGAGGTGGAGGTTGCAGTGAGCCGTGATTGCACCACTGCACTCCAGCCTGGGCAACAAGAATGAAACTCCATCTCAAAAAAAAAAAAAAGCAAAAGAGCTCAGAAATCATACTCTTTGCTTCTGGTAATTTATTAATTGGCGTTATTATTGTCATTTATTTAATTCAGGTAGAATTACATCTGCTATATTTTTATATGAAAAAGATGAAAAGCCACTTGAACTGTTTTCTTAATGATCTGTTCTTCTTTATAGGGGATTTTTGACATCTTGTGAAGCAGAACTACAGGAGCTCATGAAACAGATCGACATAATGGTGGCTCATAAAAAGTCTGAATGGGAAGGACGGACACATGCTCTAGAAACTTGCTTGAAAATCCGTGAACAGGAACTTAAAACTCTTAGGAGTCAGTTGGATGTGAAACATAAAGAGGTAAAGCAATTTATTTGTTTGTGTGTTTTGGGGAGGGAGACAATTAACAGCCTTCCTCTGCCTTAAAATACTTCACATTTTATGAAATTCACAACTGGAATGGAGCAGCTCCTAAAGTCGTTAGTATGCTGGGGAGGGAAATTGAGCATAGGAGCAAACTGCTATTTCTTAACTACTTCACAATGCTCAGCTGAAGAAGTTTTCACTTAAAAGAGCTGTTGAAGTCATTTCTATTTTAGAAGAGTAGTATAAATGACTTTTTCTATGTATTAACTAGAATTAATGGTAATTTGTGAAATGTTTTTCCATTTTTAGACATTAGAGTCTATATCTCAGCCAGTGAAGCAGCAGGCACTGCTGGGTGTCATAGTCTAACACCTGCAGCCCGCCAGTCTGCATGAACTGTAAGCAGGTGTGGAGAGAACCAGAGTTCACCTGTCAGCAACACCATCACGGAATTGAGCCTTTCTCCTGTTAATTATCGTATAGGTGCCTTTTTCCTGGTGTCTTGTTCCAAGTGGAGGCTTTTTTATTAAGACTTGGTACCTGTGAACAAACTTAGGACACAACTTACTGTCTTCAAGGTGCAGGGTGGAAAATTGGAAGGCAGGAATCAAGAAGAGTGCACTCAATCTCCCTTCTTACTTTTCTGGAGCCCAGGCTTGTCCACTATGAAACTGGCGGTAAACCCAACCTTCTCTATCTACAGGGAGACTTCTCCCATGGTCTTCTCTTGTGGAGATTCCTTTGCCTCTGATGTCCTGCACTGGCTGCAGTTCTGGCCCTGGAGGCCAGCAAAGCCCCTGGGCCTTAAGTTGTCTCACAGCTGTATTAACTTCTTCAAGGAGAGCAGCAGCTTCTTCCAGGGCAGGCAGCCCCTCCTCACGGGGAAGAGCCACTTCAGGAGGATGCATCTGCTCAGAACTTTTCAGGAACATTTACTCCTTGCCCACCTTTGATTTTTTTTTTTTTTTTTTGGAATGCTTTCCAGATTTACCAGGATGTAAATCAGTGTATATCCATCTTTTGCTGAGAAAATTTGGCTTATAAGAATGTCAGTTGCACAATGTGTTTCATGACATATTTGATTTACACTCTGCCTCAAGCTTCTTGTGCTGGATTGGTGTTTGCAAACAACTTTGGCAAATCATGTTTGGTGGATCACTTATAAAAGCAACTCATTTTTTAAGTTAAGGCTTTATGTGTTTCTGATTACAGTGTTGGCACTGGGTTGGTTTAATGGACATTCCTGCTGTTACTATCTTTCAGCTCCCTACAGGGCAGGTTGACTTTATAAAATGAGTAAGGAATTTGGAGTTCTGACCCCTGCCTCTTTTCAGCTGAATGGCCTTGGTCAAGTAACTTCCCTCATTCTTAGCATTTAATGGTCCTAAGCTTTTCTTCACTTTGAATATTTATGCTTTTCACAGTAAATAAAAAGAAAAATGTTTCTACAAGGCTCATAAGAAAAAAATAGTAATCTTCCCCACCCCTCTGAACCTAGGATTCTTACTTTTCTGAGGAGTGATTTCAAGCCTTTAACTCTTGCTTTTGGCATTTTCCTTATGTTTCCAAGGAACCTTTTTTATTGCTCTATTTTAATTTTTAGTTTTAGCTATTTAATTACTTGCTACTATGAAAGATGAGGGGTTTTGCTCTCTTACATACAATTATTGTCCCCTCATCTTACCAGGAGTGTATATCTTAATTTTTTGTTAGATTAGTATTCAGTATCTACATCACTGAAATGGTAAATATTATTTACAGTTGAGCCAGGTAGTGTGATTATAAGCGTGCTTGTTTTTTGTACTGCTTTTTTGTTTTCCTGGAAATTACTAATGTCTCATTTTCATTTGGTTTTTTAAACATACCTACCATTGATTCTTCCCAAACTCTCTGACACAGATGTAAATCTTCTGTCATTGTGTTTAGACATGGCAAGTAATCTGCCCATTTTATTTTATTTATTTTCACTGTGAAGACATCTCTTCTGGAGCTTGCCATTCTCCATTGTGGATAGGTTGCTTTCAAGGATAGCTGTATAGCTGTTGTCGTGAGAACTTCCTTCACCTTTATTCTGTAGCTTTTCTGTGCTTCTCTATTTGTGCTTCTTGTATTCTCTGTTATCATCTGTATATGTTTACTTTTCCATTTTGATAGAGCATATTTTTGAGAGCTTATCTATTCAAAAATATCTTTATTCTATTTTTAGACCTGATTGAAAGTTTGAGTGGCTATAGAAATCAGTTTTAGAAGTAAATTTCCCTCAGCATGTTTACAGTTAAATGTGAATTCTTTCAGACTTTAATATTTGGTAATGGCAGATTAGGTAATTTGGGGCAGTCCACTCACTGAGGACAAATGGGTAAGTTAGATTTAAAAAAAAAATTACTTGGAGTAAAATGCTATCAGGATGGTGAACGATTACCAGGCCAAGATCTGGGCTGGGCAAGAGGTTCAGGGAGGTGTGTCCAGGGTTTGGGGCCATTATTAACTGAAAATAAAGAAGGCAGCTGAGAGGATAAAAGGTTGAGTGGTGGTTTTGATAACTTTAAGGGACCAAGGGTCCAAGAGGCTCTGAACTCCTCCTCACTTTGGCTAGAGACCCTGAAAGGCTTGCACCCTAGGAGTAAGGATGGACTAGAAGAAAAAACCACTCAGCTTCAAACATCTAAATCCCTGAAATCAGTTAAAGGTAAACTTAAGAGTGCTGCTGTCCCCAGGCATCTCCAGAGTGCTAGGGTTTCCAGGAACCTAGAAGAAGCAAATATAAATTTTCTCCAAAGGAAAAATTATTTCTTCAAATAATTTTGCAAATGCAATGCTTGGTACTTGCTCAGAAAATAACCTCAGACAAAAAGGACCAGGAGACAAGATGACACAAATGAAAAATAGAAAAACAGAAGATAGAAGTAGACCCATGATAAATCTGGGTATTTGGCATTATCATTCTCACAATGTTTATTGTGTTCAAGGAGCTAAAAGATACAATTGAGCAGCTCAAAAAAGGATTAAAAACTGTAAAAAATGTGAGTGGAAACTTTAGAATTGAGAAATAGAATGACTGACATTAAGGTCTTAAAGATTAAGGGATAGTTAGTGAACTAGATGATGTGACAGAAGAAAATGTCTGGAATAAAGCATAGGCAAAAATGATAGAAAATATGGATGAAAGGGTATGAGAAAGAGGACACAATAGGAAAGTCTAATATAAGTGTTTTTGGAATCCCTGAAGGAGAAAAAAGAATGAGAATGGTCACAAGCAGTATTTGAATAGATACTGGCCGAGATTTTTCCAAAAGTGAGGAAGGCCATGTATTTAAGAAGTCCAAGAATCTCAAGCAAGATAAATAAAAAGAATCACTTACCATGGTTGAAAACTAAAGACAAAGGGAAAAATCTGAAAGGCAATCAAAGAAAAAAAGATTATCTATAAATAGCTCTTAACAGTTGACTTGTCAGCCAAAAAGGTGAAAGCCAGAAAATAATAAAACATCTGCAAAGAAAGCACATGACTTTTTCCTCTACCAAACGAGAATTTTATATCCAGAATAAAGGTAAAATAAAGACATTTTCAGATAAACAAAAATCACGAATTTATGTTGGGCTGCATTCAAAGCTGTACTGGGTCACATATAGCCTGTGGGCTGTGGGTTGGTCAAGCTTGTAATATACTATGTTTCTCTCTCTGGGGCCTTGGAAAGCTGCTCAGATCAAATCTGGAATTGTCAGGGAGTTAACACTCGTAGGTCAAGGCTCAAGTAATAGAGGGACTGGGTGAATTCTCCAAGTTCCCATCCCTCAGAGGGATGGTTCTGAAACATTCTGTCTGGTTCCTTAGTGGGTTCCCAGTGGAATTCAGCACCAGCTGCTTACTTCAGTAATACGCTTAATATGCTCAGTATTACACCCTTTACTAGCTTTTCTTCCTTCTCTGCCTTGCTCTCCCTGTGTCCTCACTGTGTATCCTGGGGTCACCTCCAATTGCTTGCCCTGAAGTCCATGTCTCAGGCTATACTTTGTTGGGGGACTCAAACCAAGACAAAAGTCTGTGTATCTAATGTAAGTATCTAATTAAACAATTTTAAAAGAAAATTTTCTTTCTCTCTTATCTATATGTGAAAAATGACAGAACTAGGAGAAACAGATGAAACCACAATCATAGGGGAGAATTTTAACACATTTTTCTTAGTAACTGATGGAATAGCAGACAAACATAAGAAAGAATATAGATTTGAACAGCATGATCAGCAAACTTGACTTAATTAATATATACAGAATATTATACAACAATTTCAGAGTACTCTTTCTTACCCAGCACAAACAAAACCGTTACCAAAATTGACTGTATGCTGAGCCATAAAATAAATCTTGATACAGTTCAAAAGCTTGAAATCATAGGTATGTTCTCTGAATATATAGTGGAAATAAGTTAGAAAAAGATAACTTGAAAATCTGCATGTATTTGGAAATTAGGACATGAAGTTCTGAATAATTCATGGATCAGAGAGAAAATCACAATGGAAATTAGAAAATACTTTGAATTCAAAATGAAAATACTACAACATTAAACTTAGAGAATGTAGATAAAATATCTCATTTATAGCCATAAGAGCATGTATTAGAAAAAAGGAAAGGCTGAAAGTCTTGAGGTAATGATTCATCTCAAGAGGTTAGGAAAAGAACTTGCCAAATTTGAAGAATATAAAGAGAAAGACGTTTAAAAAATGAAAATAGGGGCGGGTGCGGTGGCTCAAGCCTGTAATCCCAGCACTTTGGGAGGCCGAGGCGGGTGGATCACAAGGTCAAGAGATCGAGACCATCCTGGTCAACATGGTGAAATCCCGTCTCTACTAAAAATACAAAAAATTAGCTGGGCATGGTGGCGCGCGCCTGTACTCCCAGCTACTCAGGAGGCTGAAGCAGGAGAATTGCCTGAACCCAGGAGGCGAGGTTGCGGTGAGCTGAGATCGCCCGAGATCGCACCATTGCACTCCAGCCTGGGTAACAAGAGCGAAACTCCATCTCAAAAAAAAAAGGAAAAAAAAAAAAGAAAATAAAAGCTTGGAAGTGATATGACAAGAGAAAACTTCCAAAAGAAAACTGATGTAACTATATTAGCATGAGACAAACATTAAAGCCACAAGCAATACTAGAGATCTAGGGACACTTACAAATTATGAAAGGGTCAATTAACCTGGTCGATTTAATAATTCAATTCTGTAAATACCTAATCAAAATATAAAAAGCAAAAACACGCAGAATTAAGGGAAAAATTAAGTGGATGGTAATCGTGAAAGATTTAACACATAGCTCTCAATTAATAGAACAAGCAGATAAAAACTCAGTTAAGGTGAAGATTTGATCAAGATTAACAAACTTAACCTAGTTAACAAACTTGACCTAATTAACCTAAATAGAGCATTGTGCCTAATAACTGCTGAATACACATTCAAGTGAATATGGACCATTTACCACTACTGCCATAAAGCATATCTCAACATATTTCAGAGGATTGGAATCATGTTTTTTGACCAAAGTGGATTTAATCCTAGAACAAAAGACAACCAGAAAATCCTCAAAAGCTGGGAAATTAAGCAATAACATTTCTAAATAATCCATGAATCATAAGAAATCACAATGAAAATTAGAAAATATTTTGGACGGAATGATAATATAGTATGTATCAAAACTTGTGGAATGCGGCTAATGTGGTACCTAGAGAGAATGTTAGCTCTGTGATTATACATTTATTTATTTATTTTATTTATAGAGATGGGGTTTCACCATGTTGGTCAGACTGGTCTCAAACTGCTGACCTCAGGTAATCTGCCTGCCTCAGCTACCCAAAGTGCTGGGATTATAGGTGTGAGCCACATGCCTGGCTATATTCAATTTGTTATTGAAAAACCCGCTCACACAGAAATCTCTTGGGCCCAGTAAACTTTATTAGTGAATTCTACCAGACATTTTAAGAAATAAGTAACACCAATTTTATGTAAAATATTCCAAAGAACAGAAGAAAAGATTTTCCTAACTCCTTTTATGAAGCGTCATAATCTTCATTTCAAAGTTTAAGGGCATAGCAGTTAAGGAAAATTACAAATCAGTCTTGTATGGATGTGAATATAAAACTGTTAGACAAAATATTAACAAACTAAATCCAGCAATATTTAGAAACAATATTACATACTAAGGTTTATTCTGGGCATTCTAGGTTGTTTTAACATTGTAAATCAATATAATTCATCACATTATCAGAGGAAAAAACAACATAGTTACCCCAATCCAGGAAAAGAATTTAATAAACTTCTTTTGTGATAAAAATATTAAAATCCCTTACAAAATTAGAAGTGTAAGGGAATTTCCTTAATCTAGTAAAATGGTATACAAGAAACATAAGAAGTGTCAATTAATGTAAACCACTAGAAGCTTTTTTTCAGAAATTATGAATGACGCAAGGATGCCCAGTATCACCAATTTTTTTTTTGTTATTGTAGTAGAGGTGTAGCCAGTGCAATAAAGCAAGAATAATAAAAAATACAAGGATTCGAGAGGAAGAAATACCACTGCAGTAATTAATTAGCACATGCTTTGTGTACACAGAAAAGCCAAGGAATCTATGTAGACACACTGTTACAATTAACAAATGAAATAGTAGGATTGCTGAATTAAAGGTTAATATACTAAAATTTATTGCATTCTTTATACCAGCAAAAAAGCAATTTCAAATGAAGTTAAAAAAGATACCCTTAACAGGAGTATCAAAAAAGCACCAAATACAGTAAATCAAATGAAAGAGGTACAAGACCTCTACACATAAAGCTCTAAGTTATGGAGAGAAATAAAAACTGATATAAATGGAAGAATAAATTATGTTCATGGATAGAAAGACTCAATATTTTAAAGGCATTGGTTTCTCCAGTATTGATCTGTTAATTCAGTATTACTCTAGTTAAAATTCCAGCATATTTTAAAGTGAAAATCGACGAGATTGATTCTCAAATTTGTATGGTATTAACCAAGACAATCTCGATGAAGAGAAATTAAGGTGGAGCACTTACGGTACTAGAAAACAAGATTTATTAAAAACTGTGTTAAGACAGTCTGGTATTGCAAGGATAGAAAAACCAGTGGATCAGAATAAAGAGTCCCATAACAGATCCCACATATGTGAACATTTGATTCATGACAAGATGGTACTGCAAGGTAGTGGGGAGTCTTTTCAATACGTGGCACTGGATCAACTGAGTAGCAATATGAGGGAAGAAAGATTTTGACTTCTAGTTTCATACCATATACTAAATTCAATTCTAGATGAATTACAAATTTAAATGTGAAATACTGAAAATTTTCTAGAAGATGATATAAGAGAAAATCTTAGAGACCTTGGAGTAGGGAAAGATTTCTTAAAAAATAATGATAAAAGATTACTAATTTAGACTATATTAAAATAATGAACTTTTCATATAATTATAACATAAAACTAACAAAAGCTAGATAAAGAACATCTATAATAAGTTAACTGAGTAGAAAAATTGGCAAAAGATAAATACACATTTCACAAAAGAAGATATCAAAATGACCAGTGAGCATGTGAACAGGTGCTTAGTTTCACTGGTTACTAGAAAAATGAAATTATAGGCTGGGCGCGGTGGCTCGCGCCTGTAATCCCAGCACTTTGGGAGGCCGAGGCGGGTGGATCACGAGGTCAAGAGATCGAGACCATCCTGGTCAACATGGTGAAACCCCGTCTCTACTGAAAATACAAAACATTAGCTGGGCATGGTGGCACGTGCCTGTAATCCCAGCTACTCAGGAGGCTGAGGCAGGAGAATTGCCTGAACCCAGGAGGCGGAGGTTGCGGTGAGCCGAGATCGTGCCATTGCACTCCAGCCTGGGTAACAAGAGCGAAACTCCATCTCAAAAAGAAAAATGAAATTATAATCACAAGAGAACCCTAAATATACACGAGAATGGCTGAAAGTTAAAAGATTAATAATACTAAGTTACTATAGGTGTATGAAACAGCTCAATATTTTGTCAAAGAGAGCTGTACTTTTCTGTGCAAATATTTACTTTCAATTTAAGTGTATTTTAAGTAACAGACAATTCTCACTTTGAATAGTTGAAAATATGTATTTTGTGTATTGTTTCCCATGGGTATTCTGGATTGTTCTGTTTTGGGCATGGAAGTTTAGAAATTATTGAACGTGACTTAGCATGTTTACTTTCTGTTTTAAATACTTAAAGTCCTTATCTTTTCACTTTTATCGTTTTACATTTACACAAAGTACATTTGTATTTTTATACTTGTTTATTTGATGTTAGTATATTCTGTTTGCATGCATAATTTTTTCTACTTTCTTTTGTTTTATCTAGAACTCTTATAGGAAGTACTAGAAGATCTGTGAATTTCTTGGTCTTGTTACCTTCATTAACAGCTAATATTCTCACTTCTGTTTACTGATCAGTGATTTAGTATTGCATAAGAATCAATAGTATAATTAACTGTAAATTGAAGCTCTAATTTCTCCCATTCAGTGTTACTGAACTTTTATTTTCTGGGAGGAGGATGTTGAATTCCACATAATTGTTTTTAGTGTTTTTTTCAGAGTTATTTTTCCAGAATATTTTTTACCTTTTGAGGATGGACTTTTTGCAGTTCACTTTAACTATACAATGTGTGCAAATGACATTTTATCTGGACTTGGAGGAGCTGTTCTGGCATTTTAGTTTGCAAATCAAACATGCACTCTATCTTGTAGTCTCTTTTCATTATATTTCTTCTCCTTGTTTCTTTTGGCTCTGGTACTGTCGTCTGCATTTATTTATTAACAAATTTGCCCGGAGATAATCTTTACTGCTTGTTGTCTTAAAAACATTTTACTTCCTACCTTTCTCCTTGTCGGTAATATGATATATGTAATTTGGGATTTATCTCATCTGTTAGTGATGGATGAAAACACTCAAACTGCCAAGAGATGAGGGAAATATATTCAGATTAGTCCAGGAAGGCAGAATCATTAGGTATGACTCTCAGGGACAGAGATCTTCAAGTGTGTCACAGGATCATATTGGCAAAGTGTTTTCTTCTAAATATAGGTTCTCATGCGATGTAGATGATTCTAGTGAAAGAAGAGAGCCAAATGAGAGGGGTTGTGAAGTGTTACAGTGTGAAAGCTGATGGTTTTCTTTTTTTTTAAATTTAAGTTTTATTTTAAATTCCGGGGTACCTGTGTAGGTTTGTTATTTAGGTAAACTTGTGTCATGGGGGGGTTGTTGTACAGATTATTTCATCACCCAGATATTAAGCCTGGTACCCCTTATTTTTTCCTGATTCTCTCCCTCCACCCTCTAATAAGTCTCAGTGTGTGTTGTCCCCCTCTATGTGTCTTATGTGTTCTCATAACTCACCTCCCATTTATAAGTGAGAATATGCTGTATTTGGTTTTCTGTTCCTGCAAAGGACATGATATCATTTTTTTTTGTGACTTGATAATATTCCTTGGTATATATGTGCCCCATTTTCTTTAGTTTACCATTGATGGGTTTATAGGTTTTTTCTGTGTCTTTGCACTTATGAATAGTGCTGCAGTGAACATACATGTGTATGTGTCTTTATGATGGAATGATTTATACTTTTTTGGATATATACTTAGCAGGGAGATTGTTGGGTCAAATGATAATTCTGTTTTTATGTCTTTGAGGGATTGCCATCATCTTCCATAATGGTTAAACTAATTTACACTCCTACCAACAGTGTATAAGCATTCTCTTTTCTCTGCAGCCTTGGCAGTGTCTGTTATTTTTTGACTTTTAAATTATAGACATTCTGACTAGCGTGAGATGGTATCTCTTTTTGGTTTTGATTTGCATTTCTCTAATGATCGGTGATGTTGAGCATTTTTTCTTATGATTGTTGGCCACATGTATGCCTTCCTGTGAAAAGTGTCTGTTCATATCCTTTGCCCGTGTTTTAGTGGGGTGGGTTTTTTTTCTTGTAACTAAGTTTCTTATAGATGCTGGATACTAATCTTTTGTCAGATTCATAGTTTGCAAAAGTTTTCTCTCATTCTATATATCGTTCATTTTGTTGATAGTTTATTTTGCTGTGAAGAAGCTCTTTAATCAGATCCCATTTGTCAGTTTTTGCTTTTGTTGCATTTGGTTTTGGTGTCTTTGTCATGAAATTTTTGCCTGTTTCTGTGTCCAGAAAGGCATTACTGAGGTTGTCTTCCATGGTTTTTACAGTTTTGGGCTTTACATTTAAGCCTTTAATCCATCTTGAGTTAATTTTTGTATATAGTATAAGGAAGGGGTCCAGTTGCAATCTTTTGTATATGGCTAGCCAGTTATCCCAGCACCATTTATTGAATAGGGAGTCCTTTCCTTATTGCATGTTTTTGTCAGTTTTGTTGAAGATCAGATAGTTACAGGTGTGCAGCCTTATTCTGGGTTCTCTGTTCTTTTCCATTGATCTATGTGTCTGTTTTTGTACCAGTGCCATGCTATTTTGGTTACTGTCGCTCTATAGTATAGTTTGAAGTTGAGTAGTGTGATACCTCTAGCTATGTTCTTTTTGCTTAGGATTGTCTTAGCTATTCAGGCTCTTTTTTGGTTCCATATGAATTTTAAAATAATTTTTCCTAGTTCTGTGAAGAATGTTATTTGGTAGTTTAATAAGAATAGTATTGAATCTATAAATTGCTTTGGGCAGTATAGCCATTTTAATGATATTGATTCTTCTTTCTGTGAGCATGTCATCTCTAATTTCTTTGAGCAGTGTTGTATATTTTTCTTTTAGCTCTTTCACCTCCCTGGGTAGTTGTATTCCTAGGTATTTTACTCTTTTTGTGACAGTTGTGAATGGGATTGTGTTCCTGATTTGACTCTCAGCTTGACTATTGTTTGTGTATAGGAGTGCTAGTGATTTTTGTATGTTGATTTTATAGTCTGAGACTTTGCTGAAGTTGTCTATCTTAAGGAGCTTTGGGGCTGAAACTATGGGGTTTTCTAGATAGAGGATCATGTCATCTGCAAACAGGAATAGTTTGACTTCCTCTCTTCCTATTTGGATGCCCTTTATTTCTTTCCTTTGCCTGATTGCTCTTGCCAGGACTTCTAATATTGTGTTGAATAGGAGTGGTGAGAGAGGGCATCCTTCTCTTGTGCTGGTTTTCAGGGATTTCCAGCATTTGCCCATTCAATATGATGTTGGCTGTGGGCTTGTCGTAGATGGCTCTTACTGTTTTGAGGTACATTTCTTCAGTACCTAGTTTATTGAGAGTTTGTAACATGGAAGGGTGTTGAATTTTATCAAAAGTCTCTTCTGCAGCTATTGAGATAATCATGTGGTTTTGGCTTTAGTTCTGTTTATGTGATGAATCAAATTTATTGATTTGCATATGTTGAGCCAACCTTGCATCCTAGGGATGACATCTACTTAATTGTGGTGGATAAGCTCTTTGATGTGCTTTTGGATTTGGTTTGTCATTATTTTGTTGAGGATTTCTGCATCAGTGATCATCAAGGATATTGGCCTGAAGTTTTCTTTTGTTGTTGTGTCTCTGTCAGGTTTTGGTATCAGGTTGATGTCTGACTCATAGAATGAGTTAGAGAGGAGTCCCTCCTTCTCAGTTTTTTGGAATAGTTTTAGCAGTAATAGTACCAGCTCTTCTTTGTATATCGGATAGAATTTAGCTGTGAACCCATCTGATTCTGGGCCTTTTTTGGTTGGTAGGCTATTAATTTCTGATGTAATTTCAGAACTTGTTATTGGTCTGTTCAGGGGTTCAGTTTATTCCTGTTTCAGTCTTAGGATGGTGTATGTGTCTAGGAATTTATCCATTTCTTCTAAATTTTCTAATTCATGTGCATAGAGGTGTTTATAGTATTCTCTGATGGTTATTTGTATTTCTGTGTGGTCAGTGGTATCCTCCTTATCATTTCTGATTGTGCCTCTTTGATTCTTCTCTCTTTTCTTCTTTATTAGTCTAGCTGGTGGTCTGTTTTAATTTTTTCAAAAACCCAGCTCTGGATTTGTTGATCTTCTGAATGTTTTTTTTGTGTCTGTCTCCTTCAGCTTAGCTCTGATTTTGGTTATTTCTTACCTTCTGCTATGTGTGTCACTGCATGTGAGAAGGGTCTTTTGAAGACAGCATACCAATGGGTCTTGGTTCTTTATCCAGCTTGCTCTTAGATTCTTTCCTCTGCTTGGTCTATTTCACTATTAATACTTGTGATTGCATTATAAAATTCTTACAGTGTTTTTCAGCACTATCAGGTTGGTTATATTCCTTTTAATTGGAACATTTAGCTCATTTACATTTAAGGTTAGTATTGATATGTATGGATTTGATTCTCTCATCATGATGTTACCTGGCTGTTTTGCAGTTTTTTGTGTAGTTGCTTTGTAGTGTCACTGGTCTGTGTACTTTAGTATGTTTTTGTAGTGTCTGGTAACTGTCATTCCTTTCCATGCGCAGTGATTCCTTCAGGAGCTTAGTTTGGCCAGATACAAAATTCTGGGTTGGAATTTCTTTAAGAATGTTGAATATGCCTCCAATTTGTTCTGGCTTGTAGAGTTTCTGCCAAGAGTCTGCTGTTAGTCTGATAAGCTTCCCTTTGTAGGTGACCTGTCTTTCTCTCTGGCTACCCTTAACACTTTTTTCTTTCGGTTTGACTTTAGAGAATTTGATGATTATGTGTCCTGGGAATGATCTTGTTAAGTATCTTACTGGAGTTCTCTGCATTTCCTGAATTTGAATATTGGTCTCTCTAGTGAGGCTGGGGAAGTTCTCATGGATGATATCCTGAAATATGTTTTCCAGGTTGGTTCCATTCTCTTCATCTCTTTCAGGGACACCAATGAATTGTAGATTTGGCATCTTTACATAATCCCATATATCTTGGGGGTTTGTTCATTCCTTTGCATTCTTTTTTCTCTCTTCTTGCCTGTCTTATTTCAGAAAGTCAGTCTTTAGTCTCTGATATTCTTTCCTCTGCTTGGTGTGTTTTGCTATTAATATTTGTTATTGCGTTATGAAATTCTTGTAGTGTGTTTTTCAGCTCTGTCAGCTTGGTTGCATTCCTTTGATACTGCATATTTTGTCTGTCAGTTCCTGCACTGTTTTATCATGATTCTTAGCTTCCATGGACTGGATTTCAGTATACTCCTGTAGCTCAATGATCTTTGTTCCTTTCCATACTCTGGATTATATTTCTGTCATTTCATTTCAGCCATCTTAGCTCAGTTGGGAATCTTTACCAGAGAAGTGATGTGGTTGTTGGGAGGAAGGAAGCTACTCTGGCTTTTTGAGTTGTTGGAGTTGTTGCACTGTTTCTCATCTTTGTGGGCCTATGGTCTTTCAGTCTTTGAAGTTGCCGACCTTTGGATGAGTTTTTTTTCCTTCTATCAAATTTGATGACCTTGAGAGTTTGATTGTAGTGTACGGTGGATAGAGCCAACTGGCTTTGTTTCAGGAAGATTTTAGGGGGCCAGTGCTCAGCTCCCAATTCCTAGACTCTGTGCTCTAACTCTAGGGGGGCTTGTATTGTACCCCTGCTTTTTTCTTTGGCTCCTTGAAGTTAGGAATCTACTGCTTTGAGGGGGTCAAGGTGCTCCCAGACTGCTGGTCACTACACCCCAAGGGGTGGTGTCAGCTAAAGCCTTTCATAGTGTGGTGACAGTGGGATTCATCCTTGTTCACATGTGCCAGCAGCAGTGGTAGCAGCCGTGCAGTGGGGGACATGCTTGTCAGCTATGGCTGGGTTTTAGCAGGTGCCCTGCCTCCCTGAGGGTGTTCACCACAGTGGAGGCAAAACAGCTGGGGCGGTGAGCAGGGGCGCCTGCTGGCGACTGTGTGCTGTGGCACTGGTGGTGTTGGCTTGGGGCAGGGTGCTGGCAGTTGCTGATCTATGTGTGTTCTCTGTGCACTGCAAACAGGAGTGGTCACTCAGTGTAGAGGAGGATCTGCTTTTTCTGTGCCTAGTTTCACTCCTGTGGCAGTGTTGGTGCAAGGGAGGGGCACTGTCGGAGGCGGGGCTGGCTGGCTTGTGGCCACTGAGGTTCTGTCCACAATGATGGTCAGCGGGGTCATGGTTGACAAACTGCACTCCTGCCTCAGCAGTGGCAACATAGATACATACACACTTGCCTGTTGATGGGGCAAAAAAAGCAGAACCCATGGGCACAGACATGTGCCAGCAAAGCCATGTAGTGAGTTGCTGTGGGCCCAGGGAAGCTACAGTATGGGGACAGAATGTATAGGCTGGGGGCCACTCCACTGGAGCTCTTTGCTGGACAGGCATGGTCTACCAGCACAGAAACTGATGCAGGCCCCTAAGCCACCCAAGGCTGCCCTTTAAGCATGCATGGACAGGCTGGGGTCTTAGGAGAGGCCAACAGGCCAAGGGGTGATGAAGTGAGACCAGCCCCATCTGATGCGGAAGACCAGCTTGCAGAATTTTGGTCCAACAGTTCCCTTAGAGCTAAAGTGCCTGGGAGTCAGGTATTTTACCGGGAGCCAGGTAAGCCTAGGGGGATGGCCGTCCCTTGCCATGCCCCACCCTAGATGTTCCCGCACCAAACCCTCTGGGCCCCATATCAGCTGACTGGCTGCCCTTGTCACTTCTCTAAGTGGCTTACCCTGTCAACTTGAGTGTTTATGTAGTTGACGAGTCTCCTGCTAGGGTTCCAGAGGCTGTGGCAAGAGTGGTTCCTCCTTGCCAGTTCAACTCACCTGTTTTTCCAGAGCTGTTTGGGCCAGGAATGGGTCCAGGTATGTAGTCGCCCCATGTACAGTTCCCAGTTTCCTCTCCCTTCAGTCCAGCTTGTGTCTTCCCTCCATCTACTCTCAGTGACCCCCTCTGAAGATCTGTTAGGAGCACGCCAATTGTCTCAGTCCTTCAGGGGCAGCTGTTCCTCCAGGCTGTGTCAGTCAGCTATCTTGACCTCCCCGTGTTTTTATTTTCCCTCCTTCTTTGTCTTTGAGTCTTAAAAACCTTGGCCAAAGAACTCTTTAGGCTAAATTTGAGAACTTCCTAGTCAGCTCCCATGCTGTCAGCTGATCTTATGAAATCATTTAAAGCTTTTGTGATTCTGCAAGTCTGTCTTGTCTAACATGTGATAGAGGGCCAAAGGGCCACACTACTGAAAGTTTAAGGAGGGGGTGTGTGTGTGTGTGTGTGTGTGTGTGTGTGTGTGTGTGTGTGGTGTTTTGAGGGGTGCCTTTTCTCTTGGTTGTGGTATGTTTGTTAGGAGTAATGGCTATTATGTACTGATGTGCTTTGTCTTTATGGGTTGTAACAGTGTAGATACAAGTCTGCTTTTGGGATAGTCTGTTTCCCTTTTTTTCTTCTGTCTTTGCTAAAAGCTGTTGCTCATTTCTGCCGATCATTGTACCCATTCTACCTATCATGCTTTCTAATTTTGTATCTTCTGGTGGATTATGGTCTACGAAATATGAATAATTAAGACTCTTCAATTTGTGTTAATCAAACAGATGAATCCTCATGATCTTTATCAAAACAAAGTAGATGGGCTTAGGGTCAGCCTGTTTTCTTTTCTTTTTTAAAATGTTCTTTTCTTGCTAATAAAAGCAATAGCTGTTGGAGAAAATTTAGAAAAGACAAACTATTAAGCAAAAAATAATGACCCATAATACTTTGATCAGAGTTAACCTGTATTAACATTTGGTATATATCCTTTAAGCTATGTTATAGACTTTAGTAAAAACCCTTCACAAAATTGGGATTTTAGTATAGTGTACTTTTTATATCCATATTTTTAAAAATGGTAAGCATTTTGCATGTTAACTATTTTAATACAACTTAATGTTTGCATATTTTATCATGTAAATTCATTCATTATATTCATTCACAGTTTACTTTTAAACATTCACATTTCTTCCAATTTGTCCAGTTTTTATAAAAGAACAACATTCCTACTGACAAATTCTTTTTTTGAGACTGAGTCTCACTCTGTTGCCCAGGCTGGAGTGCAGTGGGTGCCATCTTGAATCACTGCAACCGCCGCATACCAGGTTCAGATGATTCTTGTGCCACATCCTCTTGAGTAGCTGGGATTACAGGTGCCTGCCACCAGGTCTAGCTAATTTATGTATTTTTAGTAGAGGTGGTGTTTCACCATGTTGGCCAGGCTGGTCTCAAACTCCTGACCTCAAGTGATAATGCCTGCCTTGACCTCCCAAAGTGCTGGGACTACAGGCATGAGCTACCGTGCCCAGCCCCAGAAAATTCTTAACATGTACATTTGTTTCCTTCTCTTCTTTCTTTCTTTTTTTTTTTTTTTCTCGCAGAGACAGGATCTTGCCATGTTGCCTAGCCTGGTCTTGAACTCGTGGGCTCAAGCCATCCTCCTGCCTGTCTCCCAAAGTGCTGATTACAGGTGTGAACCACTCCACCTGGCTCTGCATTTACTTTTTTTACATGGATTTCTAAAAGCAGTGTTCACTAAGTCAAGATTAAGAATATTTATGAGTATTTTGCCGGGCGCGGTGGCTCAAGCCTGTAATCCCAGCACTTTGGGAGGCCGAGGCGGGTGGATCACGAGGTCGAGAGATCGAGACCATCCTGGTCAACATGGTGAAACCCCGTCTCTACTAAAAATACAAAAAATTAGCTGGGCATGGTGGCATGTGCTTGTAATCCCAGCTACTTAGGAGGCTGAGGCAGGAGAATTGCCTGAACCCAGGAGGCGGAGGTTGCAGTGAGCTAAGATCGTGCCATTGCACTCCAACCTGGATAACAAGAGCGAAACTCTGTCTCAAAAAAAAAAAAAAAAAAAAAAAAAAAAGAATATTTATGAGTATTTTAATAAAGACCCCCACATCGCTTTCTGGAAAAGTTATGTGCTTTGTATTTCTCTAAACACTTTATGGGTCTCTGATTCCAAGTAATGTACCCACACAAGTCTTATTTTTTAAGATGTTTGCTAATTTGATAGATATAAAATGCCATTGGATGTTTACCTCTGATTACTGGTGAAGTTAAGCCTTTTTTCATGATTATTGGACATTTATATTTTTGTGGGAATCATTCTTGTTCTTGAGTTATTTTTCTGTTGAGAACTTAATACTTTTTACAAATCCATAAGAGTTTTTTTTGTATGCTAAAAGTGAAAAGCCCTTTGATTTTTTTTGTAAATACTTTTCTGTTTATCTTTTAATTTTGTTAATTGGATATTTTTAAAAATAGAAGTTTTACATAGTTAAATTTATCATTTTAAAACTAATTTTTCATTAGTTTTAAGCTCAGAAAGTTTCCTTTCATCTAGAAATTCAGTAAACACTCACATCTTTTTTTAAAAGTAGACTTTTCTCTTCCGTTTTATTGACTATATTTACCCATTCTTCAAGTTTGAACTTTAGAATGACTTTTTCAAGTTCTCTTACAAATAAATTTCACTATAATTTTTTATTGGAATTACAGTAATTCCTCATTCTTACAAGTAGTTTATTTCTAGTACTTAAAAAAAATTTACTGTTCTAGATTGTGATTGTTTACTCCCTCCTGCTCCCTATTTTTCTTCTCCCTCTCTATTTATCAGTAGATGAAATTCTTGCTGGTTATCAAAAGAAATACTGCTGGATACTTGTGGAGGTGAAGGCTTGGCAGAAAATAGTTGTGGCTGGTATCAAATCATTGAAAAATGGGTTAGGACACCTTCCTTACTCTGGTTGGTGGAACTAGTTTCTCTGGAGTTGGGTAAATGGTAAAGCAGGCACAAGCCTTGTTTTTCTGTCTGACATTACTATTCTGTACTTTGTTGTAGAGAAAATATTCTTTTTTTTTTTTTTTGAGACGGAGTTTCACTCTTGTTACCCAGGCTGGAGTGCAGTGGCGCGATCTCAGCTCACCGCAAGCTCCGCCTCCTGGGTTCAGGCAATTCTCCTGCCTCAGCCTCCTGAGTAGCTGGGAGCTACCATGCCCAGCTAATTTTTTGTATGTTTAGTAGAGATGGGGTTTCACCATGTTGACCAGGATGGTCTCGATCTCTCGACCTCGTGATCCACCCGCCTCGGCCTCCCAAAGTGCTGGGATTACAGGCTTGAGCCACCGTGCCTGGCCGAGAAAATATTCTTAAAGTTTTCTAGATTTTTTATAAAGTATTCTTGGTTTCTAGAGCTCTCAAAACTTTGTTTTTCTTATTGTCATGAGTTTTTTTGATGAAAAGGGTTGAGTAGAATAAATCAGATGGAGAATTTCCATCCAGACCTAGAAATTATAAAAACTAGTTGTTTGTTCACTATTTTTTGGCAGTGTTAAGAATTATTAAATAACTGTGTGTTTGACTTCCTAAGAAGTGAGGTATCACTATATATATGCATTTGAGAACTTGAATTTGCAAATAAATACAGGGATTATTTTATATTTTTATGTCTCAGGGATGTTGTTTCAATGCTAATAATGAAAAATGCTACCACTTTTCTGCTTTTAGGTTGGAACATTGCATCAGCAGGTAGAACAACATGAAAAAATCAAGCAAGAGATGACCACAGAGTATAAGCAGGAGTTGAAGAAACTGCATGAAGAAGTGAGATTTTAGTTCTGTTAAATGTTGTATGTGTAGTTCTCTCTCTCTCACCCTTGAGAACTTTGTTAATGAAAGCCAGATTCTACTTTGTAAAGTGGTAACTACATATTCCATGGAAGATACAGGAGTGGGAATTCATTTCTTTCTTTTTTAATCCAGGTAAAGAGTCTTGCCTAATTGTAAGGTTTGATACTGCCTAGAAGAGATTCTGAAATATGTTTCTTGGTTGAATACCTGAAAGAAATAAAGCTTTTTGTGTAATATTGTAAAATATTGATACCAAAAAAATATTTAATATTTTAATTTTTTATCAGTTACTAGATTTTAAATAATGGAGGACCCAAAGATTTAAGAAGTGTTTTGGGATAAATAAAGTAAGGAAGTTCTATCCATTAACTCAATTTTATTCTTCAGATTTGGAAAAAAATGCTTTTATTCTGATTTAATTCAAAAATAGTCTTCTCCTGCTTCCTGAATATCAGTGACCTGCAGGAGCATGGCTTGAGAATCACAGACCTAGAGGAAAGAAAAAGAGTTTTTATTTGGTGCTTTTACTCAAGGGGTGGGTAGTCGGGTCTTTAAGTGCAAGGCTATTGTAATAAAAAACTTTTGTTTAAAAAAATTTTTTTTTAAAGTTTTTCTTTGAATACATTTCTTTACTAGTGTTTGTTTTATGTATTTAATTTTTAGTTTCCTTTGTGTTTTGGTTTGGACTAACATGTTCATAGTAGTACTGGTTAGCACTACTTTTGTTTTCATAATGCCAATTTGTCTCACCACTACTTTTTACAAATTCTTAAACTTTAATTATAGAAATACTGTAATTGTTTCTGCAGTTAGGCAGACTGAAGAGAAGCTACGAAAAGCTTCAGAAAAAGCAAATGAGGGAATTCAGAGGAAATACCAAAAATCACCGGGAAGATCGGTCTGAAATTGAGAGGTTAACTGCAAAAATAGAGGTATGTTCATAGTAATAATTTGTTCATACTGATTGTCAGCCTTCTTGTAGGAAAATGCTGTTTCTAATGGCACTATTTTCTGAAAGTAGTTTTCTACCATCTTTAGGACTGCCACCAAGTTATTTCGAAAGCGAGTGGGTGATACACCATATATTCTATCATCATCTGGTTCTCCATAGTTAACGGGGTTATTGGCCATCAATAATTCTCAAGAGGGCAGTACCACCCTTAGGGAGTATTTGCACATGTATGGAGGCATTTTTTTTTGGTTGTCAAAATGACTGAGCGTAATAAAACTGACACTTAGGGGACAATGACCAGGGAAATTAAACATGCCTAGGAGTGTTCCACACAGGAAGGATTATTGTACCCCAAATGCCATTATCTCTCCCATTGGGAAACATTGACCACTAGTTACAGGCGGTCCTCTATGGACATTGTTCTTGTCTTATATAGCATTGTATCTCAAGCATTTAATAAAGCGGAGCTTAGTAAATGTGGAAAGTATATGGCACTTTTTGTACGGAGCAATCTTCATATCAGATTATTCTCAGTTCCCATTTAGATATAGTAAGCCATTCATTTCCTTCTTTGCTGACTTTATTAAGACTGATTAGCTCCATGATTATTGTATATATTGAGGATATAAGGGGAGGTGGTGAGCTAATAGTTCTAAGAATAGATGAAGGAGCAACACAAGGCTGTCACTCCCTTCTTCTGTCCTTGCCATTAATTCTTCAGT
Source organism: Saimiri boliviensis (assembly GCF_048565385.1). Lineage (NCBI taxonomy): Eukaryota > Metazoa > Chordata > Mammalia > Primates > Cebidae > Saimiri > Saimiri boliviensis. Next base: position 55,044,066 of record NC_133457.1, on the reverse strand, counting down.
GGACATAAGAATTACCAGGGTGCTTTTAGGCTCTCAGCAATGCTGATCCAGTAGTATGGCCTAGGACCTGGGGATCTGCATTGTATCCAGGTTCCCTAGCTGATTCTAATTTGAGAAACATTGTGCAACATCTTTGTGTGATCACTTACAAGTTTTTACTCTGGGTTACATGTCACCCACAAATGCCAGTATGTTGTTATTACTTAAAAGTATAATTTCTGTGTTTAATACTCTTTTATATCAATCTTTTTATACATTCGAAGAGCTTAGAATCAGAAGGCCACAGATACTGCTTCCCCTCCACCCTTTTTGACAATACCTTTTCCCCCAAACCCTATATCCTTCTTGCTCCTCATTGCCACTTCCTGACCATTCTCTTTTCTTTCTACCTCAAAAACCTCGTCTTTGATTTTCATGTTACCAGCCTATACTGCCAACCAGTGTACGTACAACCAAAGTAGTCATCTTCTGATCTCTGGGTTATTTCCCTGGCTCATAGATTTCAGCACCCAGCTCACTGTCAGTTAGGGATGATGCTTATAATACTCTGACCTTATAGTTTCCTGGCTTTCTTTCCTCCATAGAAGTTTTGATTGTCTCCCTTGTCTTATCTACTTATTCCCATTGTGATTCCTTAGCTCTCGTCATTATCAATATATGCCACCCTCTAGAATCTGTTTTTTATGCATTTAATTATCAGACTACCAATCCCTGTCTACTCAGCTAACTCTCTCTGTTCCTTTGACTCTCAGTAATCATTAACCATCCCTTAAAATGATTGACTTCTGCCACCTTTTTACTACTCCATTAGTGTTCTCACTTATCGGTCCTTACCCAGCTTAAATTCTATGATTACATTTCTTTCCCCTTCATCTCCTGTGCTCCTCTCTTGGTTCCTCATATTTGCTTGGCAGAATCACAGCTCTGCTTAAGTCCACCTTTCTGCCCACTTTACCTGTTGTGTGTAGCTGAACATGACTGGAGAAAAACCTAACCATGCTGTCTGACCACACTTTAAATTCATGCACTAACCTCAGATGGGTCCTAATGCTACCTGGAATCATACCGTATTTCCTCTCATCTCCTACTTTCCACAGTGAGTATTTCATACTTCTGCTTTTCTCCTCAAACTTTCAACACCCTTCTCCACATTCTCAACTTTGGGTTATATCTTTCTTTCTGTTTATAGACTTCCAACTCTGTGTCTACTGACCTATCTGCATCTGTGCCCATGAACCCTGCCTTCTTTCCTGGAGGAACTACCCATGCCCTCTCTTTTCTACCCAAGACATTACTCAAGCAGTTCACCTTCTCTATTCTGCAGCCTTAATTTTTTTCTCTTTACTAGATACTTTTTGCCAGCATCCAAATTTCTATTCTCTTAAATATCCTCTCTTGACCGCTCTCTTCTCTTCTGCCCCATTTTATTTCTTTCATTTTATAACTAAAAAAATTACTTCAGTCATCTATACTTGTCTCCAGTTCCTCTTGTCTCGTTTTTCTTGTACCCACTCAATAAGGCTTTTGTCCCCTCACACTGCAGAAGCTATTCACATAGAGATCACCAGTGACCTCCACCGTCCCAAAGCCTGTGGGCTGGTCCTCATCTTCCTCATCCTACCTGCAGCTTTGTAGGAGAGCTGCTCTCTCCCATCTCCTTAACCACTTTCTTGACTTGGCTTGAGAAAAACCACATTTCTCTCATTTTTCTCCTTGTTCATCATTCCTCAGTCTCCGTTACTCCTTAACCTAGGGTCATGTCATTGAACCTTTCTTTTTTTTTTTTTTTTTAATTCCTATCTATGCTTACTCCCCTATTGATCCCATTGAATTTCGTTGCTTTAACACTGTGTATATGTTAACATTTCCCAAATTTGTATATCTAGCCAAGACCTCGCCTCTTCATAACAGAATAACTTTCAACTCGTTCTTTCCTGTCTCCACTATAATGTCTAAAACTGGGTCAGACTTAACATGTCCAAGCTGAAGTCCTGTCTTTCTCTTCTCTGTCTCTTCAACACTGATTGCTGTTTTAGTTGATGGCAACTCAGTTTGCTCAAGCTAAAACCTTAGAGTCATCCTAGACTTCTCTTTTCTCAGCACAATAGCCAGAATGATTCTGTTGTAATGTAAGTCAAATTATATCACTTCCTATACAAAAACCTTGCAGCAGCTTCTCTTAAAATCCTAAGTTATCCTAATGACCTATGTGGTCTTATTCCCAGTTATCTCTCTTACCTTTGTCTTCTCCTACATTCTCTTTCATTCATTTTATTCCAGCGACACCAGCCTCCTTTCTCACCCTCAAACACACCAGGATGCTCTTACTTCAAGGCTGTTCTTTCCACCCAGAATATTGTAACTTTACCCCCATCTGCCTAGGTGTTTACTTAAATGTTTTTCAGTCAATCTGGCCATCTCTTTTAAAAATTACAACCCCAACTCTGAACACTTCATGCTCTGTTTTCTCCAAAACCTGTATTACCATCTGCTGTACCATACAAGAAATGTGTTGTCTCTTGCCCCCATTTGAGTGGGACTGGGGTTTTTGTTTGTTAAGTATTGTATCCCTGACACCTAAAGCAGTACCTAGCATATGTAGTAGAATGATTGAATGAGTGAATAAGTGAATATCAGAAATTTGGTTAACAATACTTATCTTAAGGAGCCTGAGACTTCAGGAGTTGAGGGTCCTGGAAGACAGTGATAGAAAGATTTGAGTTTCCTTTCCCTTTGATTTGCCACATTTTCATAAATATTGATTTGAAGTTACTATTGATTCATCATTAATTTTGAACTCTTTGGCTTTGGGTTTAAATATCTGTTAAAATTTAGTACAGATTTTCTTTGTTATTCAAGCCTTTGCAGTTCCTCTGTTAAGATAATAAATATTTGGATATCAAAGGATATTGTGTTATCTGAATCTACTTGCTTCTTGAGTTTTAGATACTGAGAACTAAAATTTGGACCACCAGGGGACTTACTTGAAAATTTAATCTGTTCAATTTCTGGGTCTAGATATCAAGAATTTGGATAGTGAGGGATATCTGTAATCATACTTTGAAATTTTAGTTATCTTAGCATCAGTTTTCTGAAAATTCACTAGAAAATTATAACAACCCTTAGGTGGCAGCAAATCAATGGAAATAATCTGAATCCAGTGCTTAGCATCTGTGTTTCATACTCCTCACCATTAGGGTGTTAAATTTAGAAAGACAGATATCCAGAGGCACAGAATGTGAGGAATTTAGTATTACTCTCCAGCTCTGTCAGCTAAGTGAGTAATGGGGCTCCTGCTGTGGAGAAAGGTACAAGTGTATCCAGGGACATGGGGAGAAATCAAAGTAAAAGGGAGTCTGGGAAGTAGAGACAGTGAGGAGGAGCACTCAGAAATTAAGTACCCTAATTGCTTCCTTAGGAATTCCGTCAGAAATCACTGGACTGGGAGAAGCAACGCTTGATTTATCAGCAACAGGTATCTTCACTGGAGGCACAAAGGAAGGCTCTGGCTGAACAATCAGAGATAATTCAGGTAAGCTTACGACATTTTGAAATAATGTGAAGCAGACAGGTTTTGATCAAGTTTGAACTACCTTAATGCAGCCTCCTGGTACCATTCAGCCTCTTTCAACTTCTCTCCATGAACCCTTCTCTCTTTCTTGCTTAGGAACCCTCTCCTCCTCAGTGTCTAGACTGAACTCCTCCTTCCTGCCCACCCTCACACATGCACGTACCCACTCTCCTGTCCAGGCTCATGTCCTTGTGCTGCTTTGCTGCTTTGCCTTCTTGCTTGTTTCTCACTTGCTCACCTACTCTCTGTCTTTGTCTTACATACTCAGGCTCACTCTATGCTTGTATCCATGTTCACTCTCCTCATCTTGGTCCCTAGCTTTGTCACCCTGTCTTCCTCTCCTCTCTTTCTTCCCTACCCCAATCCCATCCCTCCCTCTGTCTCCTTTCCCAGGTCTTTCTGTCTCTGTTGTTGCGTCTCTTGGCTCTGCTGTAGTTCGCGCCTTGCTCCATCGGGTCACTGGGATGCCTCGGCCAAGGTGCGTCAGCCAGGGAGCTTCAGTTCGTCTGCCTGTGCAGACAGATGTGGAGAGAGTCACATTGCAATGGTGTACACACTAACTAAAAGTGGTGTCTTTGTGGTAACAAAAGCAATTTTTTTTGGAACACTGGTAGAAACTTTTCTTTTAATGACTTAAGCAAAACCAAAAAATAAGACACCTAATTTAGAAATAGGTCTTCTAAGAACATATTCAGCTCATTCCTTTTTCAATTAGAATCAAGAACATAAAGGAAAATAATTTGTGATCATCTGTTACGTGCTAGATACTGTCCCAGTGCTTCTTCTAGATGCTTTTTGAATGTGTTCTTTGTTTAATATTATGATAATCTGTCAAGGTTGATAGTTATCTTAGTTTTATAGAATGAGGGAACAGATTGGGTAAGTTGAAGTTGAAACAGAGGGAAGGTGATTATTTATTTATTTTTACTTTTTTTTTTTTTTTTTGCTTTTTGGGTTTTAAAAAATAATCTGCATTTGTTTGCTGTTTTAAGTCTCAATAATGCATTAACTTTTTGTTCGTCTCCTGAAATAAAAGCTGTCTGATAAACTACTGACAGTGGCTTTGCTGTGAGTGACTTCATTCAAAATGATAGGAAAAGTCCACAACAACTGCAAGGCAGCAGTTTATTTTCTAGACTGCAGCAAGCTATGCAGCTAGACACAGCAGTGAAATTCTGAGATGTGTAGACTAGTTTTTTGACTTGAATGTCAAAGCACTATGTAGACCTAATAATACTGTTTTATATGTATATTTTTTAACAAAAAAAAAATTTTTTTTTTCTTGAGATAGGATCTTGATACATGGCTCAGCTGGTCTTGGACTCCTGGGCTCCAGCAGTCCTCCCACCTTGGCCTCCTAAAGTGCTAGGATTACAGGTGTGAGCCACTGCAATCAACCAAAATGTTGTTATATTCTAGTTGTAGCCTTCCGATTGACAAAAAAACAAACTGAGTCTCAGTTTTTACAGTTTTCAATTCGTTGTCATGGAGTATTACTGATTATAGCTTCTCTTCAAATTACTGTTATCCTATTTCAAATTACTATTGTGATTATTGACTCTACATAATTAAAACTTCATTGTTAGTAAAAATGGGATTTTTAGTTACTGTAAATTAGCTAGGGCTAGAGTAAGAAGCCTTTCAACAGCCAACATTGGTTTTTCCTACTAAGGATGTTTGAATTATTCTTCTGATAGTTTTGTTGAACCTAAAACTATCTGATGGTTTAATAAAAATATTACATACATATGTAGTTCTCTTTCTCCCTCAGCAAACTAAATAAAATTAAATCTTTCTGTGATTCAGTATATACCAGTGCTGCATGATCATTATTTTTTTAAACATTGAAATAAACTAATCTATATCCATTAACTAGCATTAATAATTGTCATCTTGTCAATCTTTTTTTTTGAGACAGAGTCTCACTCTGTTACCAGGTGCCAGACTGGAATGCAGTGGCGCAATCTCGGCTCACTGCAATCTCTGCCTCCTGAGTTCAAGCAATTCTCCTGCTTCAGCCTCCCTAGTAGCTGGGACTACAGGCACACACCACCACGCCCAGCTAATTTTTGTATTTTTTAGTAGCGATGGGGTTTCATTATGTTGGTGAGGATGGTCTTAATCTCTTGACCTTGTGATCCTCCTGCCTGGGCCTCCCAGAGTGCTGGGATTAAAGGCATGAGCCACTGCACCTGGCGTCAATCTTTAATTGTGGTAAAATACACATAACAAAATGTTCCACCTTAACCATTTTTAAATATGTAGTATAGTAATGTTAACTATATGTACATTGTTGTGCAACAGATCTCTGGAACTTTTTTATCTTGTCAAACTGAAACTTTATACCCTTCCCTACTTCTTGTTTTTGGCGGGAATATTACAGAGCAAATCACAGATACCATCTTATTTCCTAACAGGTAAGGACTTAAAAAATAACTACAATATATCAGTATCACATTAATAGAATAATAACTTCTTAATATAATTTAATATCTAGTCTGTTCACATTTCTCCAGTTGTCCAAAAAACTATGTTTTTACAATTGGATGTTTGAGTCAGAATTCAGTGAAGGTTGATATATTGCATTTGGTTGAAATGTGGGTCACCATTGAACAATAACAGTAGAAAACCTGGGAGGCTGAGTAAGTGGCTATTAACCCACCCTCCATTAAAAAATAATTCTATCGTTTTTTTCTTATATGTTTTTAATATCTAAAAATGTAATTCAGAAACTTCTCATTCTTTGACTTAGATATTGGAATTCTTTTATTTTAGTCAGCTATTAAAATTACATAATCCATGCTTATTTTAGAAAAATGAGAAATTGTAGATAAAATGAGAAATAAAATCACCCATAATTCTACCATTTAGAGATTTACCGTGAATAACATTTTGGTGTAAATTTCTTCTGACTTTGTGTATGCTTACATACAGTATGCAATACATTGATGTACTTTTGTTAGGGGAAAAAAAGTATATGCACTGTGTATGGGAGGGGTTTTAAAAAATAGCAAAGTGAGAGTAGCAAAGTGTTGATAATTTTTGAAGCTATGATATATATATATATATATAGGGATTCATCATCTTATTCTCTCTATATTTTTGTATGCTTGAAATTTTCCACGAAACATAATTTTAAAATATGTAGAGTGCTTACTGTGTGACAGGTACTGCTGCTAAGCACATCACAGCTTTAAAATTTTTCCTTTTCAAATATGACATGTCCACAAATTTGTAGTCATAATGATAGTGTAGAAGTCCACCCTATTGTTAAATGTATAATGACATTTGTAACCAGTCCCTTATTGTAGAACATTTAGTTTCTCATTTTTCATTTCTGTAAATAGTGTTTAGATGAACATCTTTGAATAAACATTTAGGAGTATTTACCCATTTATTTTCTTAGGAAATGGTCCTAGAATTGGATTTACTGTATCAGCGTACATTCAGATATTTTAATATATATTGCCACAGTTTTCTTTGATGATGAATTGATAGACTTTCTCTAGCAGTATGTGACAGTGTCTCTTTCCTCATACTTTCCCCACATTGAGCACTATTATTTCTTTTGACTTTCCCCACTTTTAGGCTTGTCTTTGCCAGTCTTATAAGTGAGAAAAATGATACCATTGTTTTAACATGCATTCTTCAATACGAGTGAAGTTGAGTACTTTTTTCATCTGTCTATGGCCATCTTCATTTTTCATAAATTATTTGTGTCCTTTGCTCATTTTTCTTTTGGAATGTTTATATTTTATTTTTATCTTATTTTATTTTTTGAGATGGAGTCTCTGTTGCTCAGGCTGGAGTGTGGTGGTCTGATCTTGGCTGACTGCAACCTCTGCCTCCCATGTTCAAGCAATTTTCCTTCCTCAGCCTTCCAAGTAGCTAGGATTACAGCTAATTTTTGTATTTTTAGTAGAGACGAAGTTTCTTCATGTTGGTCATGCTGGTCTCAAACTCTCAACCTCAAGTAATCCACCCTCCTTGGCCTCCCAGTGTGCTGGGATTACAGGCATGAGCCACCGCACCTGGCTGGATGATTATATTTTACTATTCTGAAAGAGCTCTTCATACACTTAAGTGTGAAGTATAAGCCCTTTGCTATTACGTTGCAGTTGTGTGTGTTTACTCAATTTACCTTAATTTTTGCCTAGTATTTTTTATGGAAATACAATTGTTTTATAGTTATTTAGAATTGCTTAATTCTATCAAGTTTTTCTTCAGCATTTCTCTTTGTTATCATACTATAAAATCTTACCTAAGCCAGTATTTCTTCTAATGCTTTATCATTTCTTTTTAATATATTTTATCTAAAAATTAATTTAGTGTAAGGTATTTGGTAGGGATCTAAATTTGTTTTAAAAATGATTATGTAATTTATTGACTATTACATTTTGAGAATTTGACAGAATGATTCTAAAATTCACGTGGAATGATAAATGAATGATACTAGCCAACATTTTTTTTTTTTTTTTGAGACAGAGTTTCACTCTTCTTGCCCAGGCTGGAGTGCAGTGGCACAATCTAGGCTCACTGCAGCCTCCGCGTCTCGGATTCAAATGATTCTTCTGCCTAAGCCTCCCAAGTAGCTAGGGGATTACCGGCATGCACCACCGCACCCAGCTGATTTTGTATTTTTAGTAGAGATGGGGTTTCACCAAATTGGTCAGGCTGGTCTCGAACTCCTGACCTCAAGTAATCCACCTGCCTTGGCCTCCCAAAGTGCTAGGATTACAGGCATGAGCCACTTCGCCCGACCACCAGCATTTTTTAAAAGAAGAGTAATGGGGGATGTTTGTTCTATCAAATAATAAAATATATTTTATTAAAAAGTACAGTTAAGCTGTGATGCTAGATGCAAGAACAGAATGGTGGTTATATAATATAGGAAAAGGATCAATACAGTCTAAAACACAAGGTCATTTCTGTTTAGAAGACAAGGAATCTCCTGCTACTTTTTCTCTTGCCTACATAATGCAAAGGAAATGTTAGAGAACATTAAGAACATTTGAAAACAGGGAAATCTTAGAGAACATTAAGAACATTTGAAAAAGCTGATAAAACAGTATGTAAAAAAAGTAGAGGTTGCTTTATATGTTTGCCTTTTAAAATATTTAGATGAGCTGTAAGATATTCTTGAAGTTAATTTTAAATCTGTTTAATTATAGGTATATAAATATATTTGTATGTATATATATATATATTTAAAAGCCTCCTTTTCCTGTTTTGAAGAGAAAAATGATCCTAACTCAAATGTTAATCTGTTGTCTTGGTACAATTATCAGAGTTAATTGAATTGGCTTAGACCTACTGTTTAAAATTTGTAGTTGCGTAGATACAACAGTGATAAGAGGATCTTACTGGGAGATGTGTTGTTAATACGCTCTTCAAACTGCTCTCTAGTGGAAATGCTGCAAGGCTGTGGCCTGCACTGGCACATTTGGAGTTGACAGTGATGGGGAGCTTGGTAAGGGATTGATGCTTATAATAGCCATACCTTTATACTGGGATTCCTTGGAAAGTGAAAAGCCCTGTTGCTTCATATCACATCGTTCATAGTAATCTCACTATCTGAGAGAGTAATTTTCTTGAAGCACCAGAAAGTACATTATCACAAATGCAGAAGAGGATTTGAATTCAACCCCCAGACCCCACTGTCTTCTCCATTCTCCTTCACTCTTTAGCTGCTTTAGTTGGTCTCCCTGATGTAAATTGCCTTCTTGATTGCTTCTTTTAACTACCTCTGCTGTGATTTGTGCTGTTGAAATAACTCTACCCACTCCAGTAGAATGCTAAATGTTAGATTAATAAGAGGAATGCCTGTTTCTGGCTCAAATAATTAGTGGTTAGTATAAAAAAAAAAGTTTAAATAATATGCCAGCCTTAAAATACCTTTAAAGCCAGATAATTATCAGAAATAATCATTATTTTAGAAGCGTTTTTTTTACATTTATTTCTGACTTTCTTAGTATTGATGAAATATTCTTGAGATTAGTATAGTGCTAATAGATATTTGTAAGTCACATGTAATGTAAAATTTTCTACTAGTCACATTAAAAAGTAAAAATAGGTGTAATTAATTTTAATAATATATTCAACTCAGTAGGTCAGAAATATCATATTTACCTATTTTGAACTGAGTCTTTAAAATCTTTAACTGAATTTTTTTTCTTTTTTTTTTAAATTTATTTATTTTACTTTAGGTGCATGCTATATCTGGCATTTCTCCCCATGTTATCCCTCTCCATGCTTGCCTCCCTCCCCACCCGCCATTGTCTCTCCCCTAAGCGCCCCCAACTGTCCCCTGTGTGTGATGCTCCTCTCCCTGAGTCCACGTGTTCTTGTCATTCAACACCCACCTATGAGTGAGAACATATGGTGCTTGACTTTCTGTTCTTGGGTCACTGAATTTTTATTTTACAGTGAAGAGCACATCTCAATTCAGACTGGCCACAGTTCAGTTGTGCAGTAGCTACATGTAGTAGTGCAGCCCAAGTATATTCTAGGCAATGAAAATTTAGCATTTGTACTTGAGTTGATTATGTACTTTTCACTATGCTTAAAAAACACTATTTTTGTGTGACCAAAATAGTAAATTAGTGAAAGAAGGTTATGTTCTTCATTCTTCAAAACTGAGAAGTTTATTGTATTTAGCAAATCTAGACTTAGTGATTAAAATATACCTTAGTTTAACTATTAGTTTATTATATCAGTGTTGAGTTTAAGATCACAGATTTGAGTTGATAGTATTAAGTAGCTATTGCAGTACTAAGAAGATAGTGTTTTGTAATTATGTGTTATCTGAGCGCCCATTGGGTAGTGGGTTTCTAGCTGTGTTCTGCTAGGGCTGCTGTACAGGTTAAGGGTTGGACTAAGGGACATTTCAGCAAGCTGGGCTCTAACCCTTTTCTTCTTCTCACCCTCACCCAATCTGCACATTTATTCTGCACAAGATTCTATATAAGATTTCCTCTTGGAAAAAAGGTTTGTATTGTATTCAAAAGTTTGGAGACAGTTCCATGCTTAGCACTTGTTCTAGTGAATCTAAACCTAAATGTTGATGTTTTTTCTTCATACCATTGTGAGAATCTGGTAAAAAGAAAAATGGCTCTTGGCACTGAAATCTTGATTTGTAATTTATGTAAACAGCATTTGTCAGTCTCGTCACCTTCTGCACTCTCTCTGGCTCATGGGAACTTTTTAGCATCTACTTTACTTGACTGCAGTATACAGTACAGTATTTGGACCTGTACTGTAAATAATAAAATCTTTAAATCTGCAAGTTTCCCAGAGATATCTCTACTTGTATTTTAAAAATAAAATTGTGTGTTTTTCCCTTTAGAAATATTTAAAATAAGGGAAGTTTACCTCCACAGATGATTTATATTCATCTTAAGTTTGTAGATGAAGTATAAGGATGCTGGATTAAAACTTGTAAAAACTAGAAAGTTGGGAGTTGAAAACCAATATTGCTGAGATGCATAGCCTAAAACATAGTAGTCAGTAGATACGTCATTGAGAGAAACCAGTTTGAGATGCACTGTATTTACCTCTTTTAACTCAGTAAGTGTCCAAAAACTGATGACAGAACCAGTCTCGTCTCCTTTATAAACGCCTTTTTCTCCAATAAACAAAAGTCCACAATTTCACCGTTTCTCTGAATTTAAAGAGCATTTTATGGTCACTTTGATTAATCTAAATATGAATGTTTATAATGTTAAAACAGAATAATTACAACATGCTCTAAGTGGAGGGGGGTGGAATTTAAACTACATATTTAGTGATTTTAAAATTCTGATTTCTGAACTTCCATCAGAAATAGAATAATGCATTATAGCTCCTATTTCCTATGTTTTAAATAGGAAATAACTCCAGACAGGTTGTGGTTGAATTTCTGTGTAAGTAGGTAGAATACTATAGCATCTCTTCTCCTGAGGAATTCCTTTACTTTATCCATTCTTTTGTTTTATTTTATTTATTTTTTTGAGACGGGGTCTCACTTTGTCACACAGGCTGGAGTGCAGTGGTGCGATCTTGGCTCACTGCAACTTCTGCTTCCCGGGTTCGAGTGATCCTCCCGTGCTGCCATGCTCGGGTAATTTTTGTATTTTTTTTTTTTATAAAGATGGGGTTTCGCCATGTTTACAGGCTGGTCTCCAACTCCTGAGCTCAAGTGATCTGCCCGTCTCAGCCTCCCATAGTGTTAGGATTACAGCCACCATGCCCAGCCTCTCAATTCTTTCTTACCCCTTCTCAACATACGTATTTTATTGAGCCAGTGCTTTATGCTTTCATGGAAGTAGTAGTTTCATTTTAGTCTTGCCTATTCATTCATTATCATTTCCCTTTTACCTATTGATTGATAGTTTTTGTTTCTAGGCTCAGCTTGCCAATCGGAAACAGAAATTAGAGTCTGTGGAACTTTCCAGCCAATCAGAAATTCAGCATTTAAGCAGTAAACTGGAGCGGGCCAATGACACTATCTGTGCCAATGAGTTGGAAATAGAGCGCCTCACCATGAGGGTCAATGACTTGGTTGGAACCAATATGACTGTTCTGCAGGAGCAGCAGCAAAAAGAAGAAAAGTTGAGGGAATCTGAAAAACTATTAGAGGTGTGTTTTAAAATCACTGTAATTGGGGGAAGTGTGTGTATGAGTGTTTTAAGAGAGTGTTGTTAAGCTAGAACTAGGTTCTACAATCTGTACTTTCTTTCTTGCTTTATAAGAGTTAATATTGTAACTGTTACATAATTTTAAATAGTCTGACTTTCTTGCTTCCTTATGAAATAGAAAAATTGTAATAATATCTGGCTTAGAAATTTCTGAGTATTTTGCAGGTTCTGCAGGAAGAAAATGGAATTGAAAGAAAATTGTAATCATATCTGACTTTTTTGCAGGCTCTGCAGGAAGAAAAGAGAGAATTGAGGGCAGCTCTTCAGTCTCAAGAAAATCTCATCCATGAGGAAAGAATGCTAAAGGAGAAGTTAAAAGAAAAAGTAAAGGCAGCTGACGCTCAACATGCTGTAGAAGCTTTAAGGTAAATTTAATCTTAAATATCATTCATCTTAGCCACTTAATGGCTAGGCATTAAGCACTAGGTTTATTTAATTTTATTTGTATTTGTGTTTTATTTTATTTTGAGATAGAGTCTCCTTCTGTCACCCAGGCTGGAGTGCAGTGGTGCAATCCTGGCTCTCTGCAACCTTCACCTCCCAGGTTCAAGTGATTCTCCTGCCTCAGCCTCCTGTGTAGCTGGGACTACAGGTGTACACCACCATGCCTGGCTACTTTTTGTATTTTTAGAGATGGGGATTCACCATGTTGTCTAGGTTGGTCTTGAACTCCTGACCTCAGGTGATCCCCCCAGCTCAGTCTCCCAAGTGCTGGGATTACAGGTGTGAGCTGCTGTGCCTGTCCAAGCACTAGTTTTAATATTGCATATTCATAATTTTATGTTTGATCATATCTGAGTTAGGTTTTTAAAGTGTTATAAAATTTTGTTTGGTTAGTTTTCTTCTGCCGCCAGTTTGGGTTCCTAACAGAGACTCAGACTCTCATGTTTAAAAAGTTGGAAACGTCTTGGTCAGTTTGCATGCTTGGTGAAACTCCAAATGTGAAGGGAATTGTCATTCATGTCTGTGTCATTCCTGTCTCCTGGAGGCCTCACTTTCTTGGTGGAATAGGGCGTGATTAGTAGCTGCTTATCATTAGTAGCAGCCAGCCATTGGGCTAGCCTTCTTGCTTGATTAAAGTCTGTTGCACTCTTTTATTTTTGCCAGAATTCTTCTGTAACTTTTCAGGTTTCTTTGGTGCAAGGTTTCAAGTGTCAATGAAGTGATTTTGCCATTTTGTCTTTTTCCCTTGAAAAATAGGCCAAATCTCAGTTAAGAAGGGAGTAAATTGCTGCTGACTTTTTAAAGAAGCAGCATCTCTTGGCTCTTTCTTTCCTTTCCCAATAATGTTTTTATAAAGCAGGAGGCAAACGAGTTCCAAAGAGTTTACAAAAAATGATTGGAAAATACAAACTAGACTTGCATTGTTTTTGTTGGCAAAGATAAAGGCCTTAACAGTCATCCTGTGTCTTTCCATAGGCCAGGGGAAGACTCTCTGGGAGAAAAGAAGTACGCTTCTCAAGGGCAGGGGGACTTAGACAGTGTGCTGTCCCAGTTGAATTTTACCCATACTAGTGAGGAACTTCTGCAGGCAGAGGTGACTCGTCTTGAAAGCAGGTACGTAATTATACACACATTTCAAAAATTTTAAGTTATTAAAATGAATTTTTGATATTTATAAAGTAAATGAATATAATAGTTCTAGTGAAAAAAATAAGATTTTTTTCCTAACATCCACAAATGGCCTGTGTTCTTATTTATTTTTTTGAGATGCAGTCTTGCTCTGTTGCCCAAGCTGGAGTGCAATGGCATGATCTCTGCTCACTGCAACCTCCGCTTCCCAGGTTCAAGCAACTCTTCCACCCCAGCCTCCTGAGTAGCTGGGATTACAGGCACCTGCCATCATGCCTGACTAATTTTTGTGTTTTTGTAGAGATGGCGTTTTACCATGTTGGCCAAGCTGGTCTTGAACTCCTGACCTCAGGTGATCCACCAGCCTTGGCCTCCCAAAGTGTTGGGGTTATGTGTGTGAGCCACCACACCCAGCCCTAAGTTCTTATTAGAAGACAGAAGCAATTAAAGGAGAACATCTTAATCTTTCTGTCATCAAATCTACTAGTCTGCCCATACCTGTACCTATAATTTTTACCTTGGATCTGTACTTTTAAGACCAACCACTTCACTTGTGTCCTGTTTCTGTAGTTACATCCTTTCTTTTCTACATCATCAAGTACTTTCTCTCTGCTGAATCGTATTCACTGGTATAAAATGTGCTATAACATCACCCATCTGGGGGAGAAAAACCCTCCCTTAATCCTATGTCTCTGTCAAGTAACTTCCACATTTCTGTATTTTTCTTTAAAACAAAATTCTTTAAAAGAGTTGTCTGTACTGACTTTCCTTCTTTACCTTTCACCTGCTTAGCAGCCCCTCACTTAGGTTTTTCCCCCTACCACCTCAGAAGCAGGGTCGGGATGGGATGGGTCACAGTTGACACATGGTGATCCTCCTTTTTTGTTCTGCTGTGATGTTGATATTTCCTTGGCTGTTAATTGGATCCTGACTAATGCTGTACCATACCCATCTAAACTCATACTGTTGTCATACTTTTTTTTTTTAAATATACCTCTGAACTTTTTGATTGAGAAGAGTGTGATATTTTGTTTTAAACACATTAATCATGATTATTTGTACACTGACATTTTCTGTATGTGAAAGATAAAAGTACTTTTAATATGAACTGTTAACCTTAAGTCAAACAACAAGAGAAATGTCATTTTACACTTTTAGGTTATCTTTAAGTAATTTTTTTTGTTTTTACATTTATTTCTGGTTTTGGAAACCACTAAGTATTTTCTTAATTTTATCTACATGTTAAATACACAAACATACATATACACACACATATTTTTTGCTTTATTCCTTTTGGAATACTTGGGGAACTTGAGATAGTCTTTGTTATCATTGAGGTATATGTGTACTCTTCCATTTGACTAAAATGAAGTTTATTATTTTGACCTTAGGACAACAGTTTACATTTTTATCACAGATTTTTTTTATTGATTGGCTTTTTAGTAATATTTTAAATATAATACTATAAATGAGTGAGGTGATGTTTAAGATATTGGCTGGATATTTTTGAATATCAAGAATTAAATTAGATAGTCCAGTTTATAGGTTTCAGGATTTTGTTTTTGTCTTAAATATGGGATCTTATTTTTGTCATTCAGTTTGGAATCTGTGAGTGCAACATGTAAACAGCTGAGCCAGGAACTAATGGAAAAATATGAAGAATTGAAGAGGATGGAAGCACATAACAATGAATACAGGGCAGAGATTAAGAAGGTAAAAACCTGCATACCTAGGATTGTAAAATTGTATGTGTTTATGGACTGAGCTGTGGGTTGGGAGATTATAGTGGTTATTTTTAATGAGAATTATGTAGTTCAAGGGACCACTTGATATTTAGGAGTGGAAGAGTACCTGGAATGTGCATAGGGAAAGTGCCTTCTTTCTCTGGCATCCCCCAGATGCCCAGTACATATTTTTAGGATAACTGAAGGTTGCCCTTTTTGAACTCAAAATCTTTATTTTAAACATGTTTTGATGAAAAGTTTTCTAAAAGACATACACTTGGTTGCTTGCCAAAAAATGTGAACTGTTGTTTAATATTTTCTTATTTTAAAGATGAGTATTTATATATTGTCTCCTGTGTTGTGATGTAGTTAATACCCTTGTCGGCTATTGAGGTATGCGGAGCTGTTTGTGTCTATATGAAAGGGCCCTAACTGTCCTGTTTGTTGATTTGTATTTTTTATTACTTCTTTAAGATTACTTCTAGCTGATTTCTTCTCTTGTCCTTTATATTTGTTATCCTGTGAACCAAGATACCACATAAGCAAAACTTCTAGATTCGCAACTAAAAAAAGAATGAAGGTCACACGTGCTGTCCTTTGTGTCTATGGATTTTGATTCTGGTCCTCAGCACTTGAATAACCCATCTCTCCCTGTTTTGAAGTATAAGAAATGATTGTAGGTGTAACCATCTGATGTTCAGTATGGATATGCAACTTGGTAAATTGCTAATTTTTCTGTAGATTTAATTTATGAGAAATTTAATGTCTTGAGATAAGGTAAACTTTTATTAGCTATTAACATATTATTCTGTCTAAATGCTTTCTTTTAACTTTTGGTGCTTTCTTTTCTATTTTATAGTTGAAAGAACAGATTTTACAGGCGGAACAAAGTTATAGTTCTGCACTAGAAGGAATGAAGTTGGAAATCTCTCATCTAACTCAAGAGTTACATCAGCGAGATATCACTATTGCTTCCACCAAAGGTTCTTCCTCAGACATGGAAAAGAGACTCAAAGCAGAGATGCAAAGGGCAGAAGAAAAAGCAGTAGAGCATAAGGTGAAGCCTGAACAAAACCTTTCTTAAATTTGAAATTTTTAAAAAGATGGAGTTGATTAAAGTCATAATTTTCATAATATTTAATTCAGTAAATTTTTATTAGATACCTGCTTTGAGCTGAGGGTATGCTTGTTAACAAAGAGTTTATTGAAGATGGTGGGAAGGTGAGAGTAGACACAGAAAAGTAAAGTGACTATATCATTGGTGTATGGTGAGAATCACTAGCGACCACAGGCAGCCTGAATCTAGACCACTCACTGCAGAGGACTTCCAGAAGGTGTGATAGTGAAACAGAGTTAGGAGTGAGCTGGGTCAAGGGGGAGGAAAAATGTTTCAGGCACGGGAAAATGCAGAGGTCTCTAAGAGAGAGTAGAACGTGTTCACTGTGGTTGAAACTAGAGTAGAAGATGGAAGAGTAGAAGGCAGGAAACTGGAAAGCAGGGACTGGCTCCTGAAGGGCTCCGTTAGCCACATAAAGGTGTTATACTGTGACCCTGAGGTTAGTAGGGAATGACTGCAATCAGGAGTAAAATTGAATGGTCCTTAAATGGAGAATAAGCAAGGAGACAAAGGGAGCACCCAGATGCTGTTACAGGTGTAAGATGGTGGCCTGAGAAGTGGCTAGAGAGGGAGAGGGAAACGAATGAATTCTGGAGATACTGGGCTGGTAAAAATGACTGGGCTTTGTGTTTGATTGGCAGGGAGGGTGAGGTAGGTAAAGTTAAGGAACGATGTTCCTCAGGATTTAAGCTTAGGCAGCTGATGGAAAGTGATGCTCTTTAATTAAATAGAGAAAAGACAGGAAGCAAGTTTAGTGAAAGATGATTAATTTGTGAAAAGTATACAGACTGGGGAAGCTGGTGGAGAGGACATTCTTTTGACACATTTGTTTGGAATAAAGGCTGGGATTTTGTATGGATAATAGTCAGTTCCACTGAAGGCCTGGAGTTTAAGATTAAAATCAGGATTAAGCATTTAGCTGTGGGTATCCTGTCTTCATGGTGACATTGGAAACTCCCTGAGAGACCCCTTAACGATTATAGTGAGAAAGCATAGCATAAGAAGGGAAGTGAATCAAACCAAACTTAAGATACTTCTCATTTAGGGTGAAAAAGATGTTGGAATGAAGCTTAAAAAAGGGAGCAATGGAGAAATTGGACAGTTTTTGCCAAGCCAAGGAAGGAATCTTTTCAAGTGGAAATGGTCAAGCATAAAAGCTAAGGGGAATGAGAACTGAAAATAAATTATTATTTTGTGAATGAAGTACATACAGTTCTAAATGATGTTGCAGGTAGAAGCCAAATTGGAGGAGGCTAGCACAGGAGAATGGGTAGGGATTTAAGGGATTTACCAGTGAATTGAAACTTTGCTGCTTCATCATCTGATATATCCTATTAGAATGATATCTTCATCACATTCATCTTCATTCACCTTAATAGCACATAAAAAATCTTTTCAGAAAGTCTCTCTCTCTCTTTATTTATTTATAAATGAAGAATGTGACTTAGCCTAATGAAAATTCCATGTAGAAAAATTTTGTAAGGTGCATTTGAGGCAGGGTGCAGCAGCTCACACCTGTAATGCCAGCACACTGGGAGGCCGAGGCAGGTGGATCACGAGGTCAGGAGTTTGAGACCAACCTGGCCAACATGGTAAAACCCCGTCTCTACTAAAGTCAACAAAAAATTAGCTGGGCCTATAATCCCAGCTACTTGGGAGGCTGAGGCAGGAGAATCACTTGAACCTGGGAGGCAGAGGTTACAATGAGCCTAGATGGCCTCATTGCACACCAGCTTAGGCGACAGGGTGAAACTCCATCTCAAAAAAAAAAAAAAAAAAAAGAAGATGCAGTTGAGTTACATGTTGTATTTATTTTTTTCTGCTTTCCCTTTTTCAGGAGATTTTGGATCAGTTGGAGTCACTCAAATTAGAAAATTGTCGTCTTAATGAAATGGTGATGAAATTGGAATTGGGTTTGCATGAGGTACGTAAATAGAAACTTAAGTTTTTTATTGTCCAAGCCTTCAAAAAAAAACCACTTTGTAAATACTGATATTATAAAGAGAAGGTTAAGATCAACTTAGAAATTTTCTCAAAGAAAATGAAGGCAAAACAATGCTGGAAGTGAGCAAAATATGACTCTCCACTCCAGTAGTAGGAAAGTATTTTTTGTATTACGTATGTGATAAAATATACCTACAGTCTGTGTTCTTAGTTGGAAGAATTTATATGACAGACTTAGCGTAGTACCTGGCACTTGGGGAGTATGTAATATATGCTAGATGGTGGTATTATTATTGTTGTTAATGATTATTATGTTCATTTTATCTTTTTAGAAAGGATTGTCTTTAAAATAATTTAGTTTTAATGTTATTTCTACAAGATACGGTTCACATAATAAAATATTTTAGAATCGTTTATATTCAAAGAATTTTAGTACATGCTATAATGAACACAGGATGAATAAGATAGTTTTCTTGCTTTTAAGAGAGATTTTGGATCAGCTGGACTCAAATTACTCTAGCATTTAAGAGACAAATCTAGTAGCAAGGGTAAGAAATGCATACAAGCTTACGTGAAACCAGAGAGAACATGATTACCCAACAGTGAGTTACAAACAGTACAGATGCTCTTGTAACTATTTTGTTACAAAATTCCTATAATTTGCAAAATGAGTCATCTATTCTGACCCATCTTTTCTTGGTGTAGGTCAGATGTCTCAAAATTGTATAAATGCTCTTTTCCTGCATTTCCAGTGAGTATTGCTCCAAAAAGATATATAGTTTAAAAGGTGCTTCCTCTTTGCTCTCACAAGTTCTAATTCTACAATCCTGGATTGTGGATACTGGGGAGGAAGAACATGCAAAAGGCCATGCAGTACCTTATTTCAACAGGAAAAATGGGGGACTAATTTTGTAATCTTTCAAAAGGGTAAGATTCTGCAAACATCATGAAGCCATAAAGGATTTTACAACATAAAAATGTGAAGTTTCTGGATGGCAAAAGGCCTCATTAAAAAAGAATAATAGGGAGAAAACAATCTATAATCAGACAGAAGGTTAATACGAATTAATATATAAAAATTTCTTAAAAAGATAATAAGGAAGAGATAATCCAGTAGAAAAACAGGCAAAGGATGTAAATAGATACTTCACAGAATTAATATAAATATCCAGTAAACAAAGAAAAAACTCTTCAACTTCTCTAATAATCAAAGTAAAATAAATCGACATTCTTTTACTAATTGCTTTGACAATGACCTTTAAAAACTAAAGTGTCTATATATACCTTTATATATACCTTTAAAAACTAAACACTATATATATATACTTTAGTGTGTATAAATATATACTTTAGTGTATATACATATACATATATTTACACACTAAAGTATATATGTGTGTATACACACACACACACACACACACACACACATATAGCGCCAGTGTTAGGAGGATGTAAGGTAACAGATTTATTGTACTGTCAGTGAGAAAGTGATAGGGCGTTTCTAGAGGACAGCTTAGCAATATCCATCAAATGTGTAAATACATATAGCCTTTAAATTCCTGGGTCATGTGTGTTTCTGATTTTGATAGTCATTGCTGAATTGTTTTCAGAATGATCTTACTTATCTACATTCCCATAGAACCCATTCACTAGGAGCAAATGTGTACAAAATGGTCATTGCAGTATTGTTTGCAATATCCAAAATTTTGAAACTAACTAAATGTTTATTTAAATCATTAGTTTGTGATTCTATTAAATATTACAGTCATTGAAGGTGGCAGATGAAAACATTCATCTAATCTTGCTCTATCTTCAAATCCCTCTAAAAATATTGTGAAAGGATGTACTTTTAAAGCACAAACCCACAAGATTGGGACTAATAGGAGAGGAGACAATAGCTAAACATTTTGTAAGGTGGAAGATGGAAGGAAAAAAGGAAGGGAGGGAGGGAACTTGATATCCCCTAATAAAGCCAATACTAAGCTAGTGGTCGAGAAATCCAAAAACTAAACTGATTTACACCACAGAATTCTGTAAAGGCTTAGGATTCAGCAGTACTTGATTGAGAGACTTTTATCTTTTGCAGTGATTATCTGTTCATATTTAAGAATGAGAACTCTCAGGGGAACTTAGGCTAGACCATGACCAGAGAGTCTGTTCAGCTTAATTTCTCCTGAAACTTCCAGCTATCAATAATAGTGGTAATACTGTTCTTTCTTACACAGCTAGGTGTGTACAAAACATGCCTGACAAAGGCAAGCATTATCATTTTTTAGTATGTTTAGTGACATCATATCAAACTAGTGAAAACCCTATCAGCAATATAAGCTTTCTCTAGTTTTGAAATTACAGTGTGAATATACTGTATATATTAATAAGAATAATTATTAGAAAGTGCCCTTTTGCATTTTACCATGTAGGAAGCTGATGTTACTTTTACAAATGAATGTTTGGGTTAAATGTCTATTTTAATAAATTACCTAATTAATAATGAAAGCAACAGCTCTGATAAAATAAATGATTTACCATGTTTTAAAAACTGATAATAGTTTCATCTTAACTCATCTGTCCTGCGAATGTTCTTCCCTGATACTTTACCTGGCATTGGCAGCTTGTTGAAAGATTTTGTAGCTTGTGGTCACTACTTGTACACAGACAGTTCACAGGTATATTCTAAAGTTTATGTTTTTGTTAGGAATATTACATTTGTCAGACCACTCTTGACCAGCTTACTTTCAGATTTTTTTTTTCTTTTCTTTTTTTTTTTTTTTTACAGGAAAGACCAAGCTAACCATGGCATTAAACTCCAAAGAAGATTACCATAACTTTGCAGAATACTAATTATTTTGTCATTAGAAAAAAAAATCACCCAGACTGTCATTTTTCAAGTAGTGTCTTACCAGGAAACACCTTGAATTGAAGAACAATGAAATTTCTGATACCAGAACAGAATAGTAATTCCCACTGTATACTTGAATCCTGCTTTATCATGTCCAAATTTATATATGAGTAGATGCAACATTGTAGAAAAGTGTTTAAGATTAGAGAGTATTTATTTAAAAGTTGTCCCTGCCAGCCAGATTTTTTTCTCAGAAATTTTTGTTCAAATTTCTTTCCTTGATCTAGGTCTCTGTTTTCTTCCCTTGGTATTCTGGGGTTATTCAACCTTCACCTTCTTGCAGAAGAAACATGGCTGCCATTTTCCTTCTTTTTCCCTGTTTCTGATTCCCTCTTACAGCTATCCTCCATCCTGGTTCCATCCTTCCTCCACCTCCTTGGAATTCCTTGGCACATAAGGAAGCCCATTGTGCTTCTAGAGTTCTACTACCATTTACTTGAAGAATTCTTTTTCTCTGTTAGTCTTTGGAGGACTAAAAAGAAAGCTTCACTTTTTCTAAATTAAAGCCATAGATTAAATAATTACAACGAAAAAATACTGAATTTTCCAACCAGCAGTATCACAGATCATAAGTATTCTCGTACAGATTAAGTGATTCTAGTATTCTTTTTTATTAGGCAAAAGAGATTTCATTAGCCGACCTCCAGGAGAATTATATTGAAGCATTAAATAAATTAGTGTCTGAAAATCAACAACTACAGAAAGATTTGATGAATACCAAATCTCAGCTGGAGATTTCTACTCAGATGTGCAAAAAACAAAATGACAGGATCTTTAAACCAGCACACAGCAGAACAACTGAGTGCAAGAATACAGAGTTCAAGTAAAATTTCTTAAAAGTTTATTGAAAATGTGTATTGGTACAATATAATTCTCATTTCTTTGAAAATAATTTCTGAATTACAGAAATTAAATCTTCATCAAAGGACTCCATGTTTAATTCTGAAGTATAGTGTGCACAAGTAAAGCTATGATCATGTTAAATTAATGAGGGGGAGGTGTATAGCATTTTCATTAAAGCTTTAGTTTTGTACACTCTGGTTGTCAGTATAAACAACATGTGTATTACATGAGGCTTTTCATGCTCCCTCCCACCTCTTCAACCCCATTTGCCCCATAAGAAGTAGAATTTGGCTTTTTATAAACAGCTTCCTTTGTGATTTTAGTCAATTTGTTATAGGCCATTACCATAAGCAATAAGTATTCAGTGAAAAGCCACCTGGCTTCAGCTCATACTATAAGGCTTACATGTTTTCCTACCCAGAGCATTTGCTGATACCCTCACCTCCATTCCTATACCCAACCCAACCTGCTAGTGAGGTAAGGTGCCTTCTTTTGTGCCCAGTACTTCTGTCCCAGCACTAACCACACTGGATTACTCTGACAGCTTATCTTTCTTGGCTATATCATAAGTATTTGAGGGGGCAGGGACCTGGTAGTGGGGATTGGATCTTTGGGGCCTGAATGAATGAAAGAACACCTGATCTGAGTAGGTGGCTAATTTTGTAAATTATAGCCTTATTAGTTAGGCTATTTGCTTAAACAAAGTTCCTACATTTTTGTTGGAAAGAGAAAAGTTACTACAATTTTCTATTTGTTTTGTTTTCTAATTTGCCATCCAGGCCAACCCATGGCCAGCACAGACATGATGGACTAAAGATTGAGCACTACAAAACAGGTCTTCATTCTCCAAGAGGACGAGCGTCGGATAGTATAGATCCCATGTCCAGGGTGCTAAGCCCCTTGAGTCCTCAAATCAGCCCTTGCAGCTCTACCAGGTCTTTGACTTCCTACTCTCTGTGTAAAACTCACTCTTTGCCTTCAGCGCTAGATACAAATGAAGCCAATTTTTCTGACACTGTGTCTGAGAGTATGAATGACCAAGAAGAGTTTATGTCTTCGGTATGGAAACTTTCTGATTTTATTAATTTGTTATTTTTTTTTAGTTTGATTTTATTTTTTAAGGGTGAAGAGGGTGATTCTTTTTTTCCTTACTGGTTCTTTTATCATAGGTACTCTTCTCAGGTATCCCTGTCATACAGTTTTTGCTTATGAAGATACATTCGGCCAAGACTACTTTTTTCAAAATATATCCTAGTTCTGAAATATAAGTTAAAGGTATTAATTTGTCCTTAACCCTAGTTGGAAATTCCTTTCCTGTCCTTTTCAGAGTTGCTCAATTTTTTTGCTGGAATGGTTAGTTTAAGAAATGTCTTTGGATGTCCTGAGGCACAGGCAGTGAAGGAGGAAAAGAGGAACTGCTGGAAAGGAGAAAGGTAGTACGGAGGTGGAAGAAGGCTGTGCCTCTGATGTGTGCAGAGCATGGCTTGGGTGTCTGTGCCTAGGACACCATGCCATGCCAGTCCCTTGCTCTTTTCATTGCCGTGCAGGCTGCGCCATCTTTTTGCCTTGTTTGCCAAAGTACTTGGCTTGGGCCCTTCATTTCCTGTCACCTGCTATGGCCATATTGCCGTGAAAATGTAGTAATAATTTTTGTCTTATTATGTGCCACCAAGTCCATGGAAAGGTTTTCTTTTATTTCTTAGAATAAGTCCTCACTTCGCTTTCATCTTAAGTTTAACAGCAAAAATTGTTTGGCATTGAAACTTTCACTGGGCTGAACTAATATGTTAATATGCATAGACTTTCTCTATTCCACTTTGTGTGAGTATCCATGCGTTTTGCTTCAGAAATGTCAGTGTGTTTGGTTATGGGAAGTTCTCTTGGACTCCACTGGGGTAATACAGTTGATCCTCGTTATTCATAGATTTTGTATTTGTGAATTTGTTTACTCTCTAAACTAACTCCCAAAGTCATTCGTGGACATACGCAGAGTGGCAAAAATTTTGAGGGACCAATTTGCGCAATCTCAGCCAAAGTCGAACTAGGCAACACTCTGCCTTCTTGTCCCTGCTTATGTAGAGGTGACCAGAAGTTGGAGATAGCAGGGGCAACACAGTGTAGGGAAAGCTCAGCTCTGCGCCAGTTGGATGAAGTCTAATCCCAACTTCGGCTCCAGTTACCAGGGCGGCCTCAGGAGAGTTACCACTTCGGAACCTCGTGTCTCGCATGTGAAATAAAAAAATACAAAATCTACCAGAATGAGTTGTTCTAGGATTTAGGATTATACTCTCTGTGTGTGGGGGTGTGTGTATGTGTGTGAATTTGTTATATGTGTATATTTCCCCTTGGCCAAAAATTTTGTATTTGCTAATTCAGTGTTTTGGGTGACTTCACAGAACACAACTGCTGCTGTTGGGAATGAGTATTGACTACATATGGCATATGTTCTATATTACCTTTCTAGAATCAGAATTCTGAAACATCACTAGACCCAAGGGTTTCAGATAGGGGACTGTGGACTCAAAATTTGGAGGAGAAGAAGTATTGATTTTAGCTGGCATCTAATTTATTTTTGTTAAATTTTCTGTGCTTTAAAATCAAAGTGACATACTCAGGTTTTTAAAGTGAGTTTGAAATAATAGGCATTAACTACAGAAGGATATAGGCATCTAAATTGAAATATTCAAACTGATAACGTATTTATGATGCTTTGCATTGTTGCAACTTGGGTCAGAAAGGGAGAGATGAGTGTTAATTTTTGCAGAACTTACTGATTTTTTTTCTTTTATTGCTCTTTTTAGGATAAAAACCAAAAAAAGTCTCTTCAGAGAGAAAAAAATCACCTTTTAATATGGCTAGTTAGAAAATATCATCAACAGTGTGTCTTAGAAATGTAACACTTATTTACACATGTCAAAATTTGTCTCTCTTCCAGTGTTCGTTGCCTGTATCTCCCCTTGGTTCAATAGCTACCAGATTTTTGGAAGAGGAGGAACTGAGGTCTCATCACATTCTAGAGCGCTTGGATGCCCATATTGAAGAACTAAAAAGAGAGAGTGAAAAGACAGTGAGACAATTCACAGCCTTAAAGTAGCCTCTTAAAAAATCACAATCTTGGAAATAAAAATAAACACCAAAGAGTTACTGTCATCTGATGTAGTAGCTCTTTAAAAACATGAGCAGATAAAATTATAAAAATGATACATCTAAAGCAGTGGTGAAGAAATCTGAAAAACAGGTACTTTTGATAGGCATTTTCTCTGCACTGGTTTGTTTGAAGGACTTCTTCCAGCAATAACTTGTGAGAATAAAACACTTGCTAGACTTTTTTCTAATACAAATATTTATTATCATAAAGTGATACTTATCTTGCTGACTGAAATGTGAATAGCTATGTACTGTAATAAGGATTTTATGATACATGTTGAAAATAAAGTCAGGAACTAACTTTAAGGGAAATGTGTAGAAGCATGAGTTTAGGGGTCAAACTTACCTGGATTGATAGACTGGTTTTGCCATTTACCAGCCAATTGGGTTGATTATTTACTGGGCTGGTAGCCCCCCCTAGCTAAGGGGCTGGTGATGTGTAAAGTTAGCTGGCAGTGAATAAGGGGAGTGTGCTGAAGAACCTTGGCAAGGAGTCCTCTGTTGCCCAGCACTCAAACAGAGGAGAGAGGTGGGGAGGGCAAGGTACTGGCTTTAGTGTGTGGTACCCATGGAATATCCATTGGAAATAAATGTTCAGCATCTGCGCTGCTGAGGACAAGTTTAGATGGGAGACAAAGATAGGGATGTTGACATGCTGGAGGCATTTGAAACCATGGGAGTTGATAAGATCCACCAGGGAGGCTGTGGAGAGAGAGAAGAGCAGGAGGCTGGGTTTGGGGCCCTGAAAGATACCAGCATCTGAGGGTCACAGGAAATAGATCTAGCGAAGGAACTAGAATGTGCAGTTACAGATGAGGTCACTGTAGTGTACTTGCCAGCTCAAGGGTGTGGCTCCATGTGAATCTTCTTTGTCTAGTGGATCTTTCCCATCGCATAAAACATCCTGTTATTTACCCTTTTTAAAAACTCAATTTTTTTCATGTTCTCTGTCTACTGTTCTGTATGTTTATTTGCTTCTCTTCACCCAAACACTTCTGGAAAGAGGTGTCTGCTGTGACTCTTTCCAGTTCCTCACCCTACCCACCACAGTTCTCTCCTAACCCTCTCCAACACCACAGCCATCCCCAGACTGCTTTCTTGCTCTCGAGTTTACCAGTGACCTAATCAGTGTCTGAGCATCATTCAGGACAGTTGGACCATCTTTTGGCTTCTATGACCTAGAACTTCTGGTTTCCTCTCTACCTCATCCTTTATTCCATCTCATGGCTTTTCCTTGTCTAACCTCTAATTCAGAGGGCCTCCTAGATCTCTGTCATTGGTTTTCTCACTCTGTATCCTCTTCCTTAGAAGTTTCCATTCCATTCTCAAGCTCTTCATACCACCTATAGGCCAGTGACCCTTATTACTAATCTTGACCTCTCCCCAGAGCTGCTGTCTTAGACACCTAGCTGCTTATGTGATATCTTCACTTGGATGTCGGACAAACATCTTGTTTCCGAGAGAGAACTCTTTATTCTCCCTCTTGCTAAGATTCCATGTCAGGACAAAGCATTATGTCAGTTCCTAGGAGTTATTCTTAATTCCTTTCTTACCCACATCTCCATATCCAGTCATTTGGGAAGTCCTGTCATTTCTTCCCCTAGAATCTTATCTCAGACCCAACCATTTCCCCCGCTGCACTTCTACCACCTGATCCAGACTACTTCTCTTTCACCTAGATTCTAGCAGTAGCCTTCTAACTGATAATACTCACACCAGTAACTCACGGAGCTTCCCGAGTTATCCTTTAGAATTGTAAACACAGTAAAACAGTGTCACCACTACTTCCCTTCAGACTCTTCGAAGGCTTCTTTTTTGTTACATTTGAGACCGAGTCTCACACTGTCACCCAGACTGAAGTGCAGTGGCAAGATCTCGGCCACTGCAACTTACGCCTTCCAGGCTCAAGTGATTCTGTTGCCTTAGCCTCCCAAGTAGCTGGAATTACAGGTACGTGCCACCAGGCCCGGCTAATTTTTGTATTTTTAGTAGAGATGGGTTTTCACCATGTTGGTTGGGTTGATCTGGAACTCCTGACCTCAAGCGATTCACCTGC
Organism: Saimiri boliviensis; assembly: GCF_048565385.1. Taxonomy (NCBI): domain Eukaryota; kingdom Metazoa; phylum Chordata; class Mammalia; order Primates; family Cebidae; genus Saimiri; species Saimiri boliviensis. The sequence goes on along the minus strand of NC_133457.1, from coordinate 55,016,515 downwards.
CTCAGCTTCCCGAAGTGCTGGGATTACAGGCTTGAGCCACTGTGCCCCGCCCCAAGGCTTCTTACTGCACTCAGAATAAAATCCAAATGAATTATAGCCTATAGGGCCTTGATAATCTGGGCCTGTCTGATCACCCGTTGCATCATCCTTTACTATGCTCCACCCGTGCTGGCCTCTCTTCTGTTACTGAGTGCAGCAAGCTTTCATCTATTAGGGTCTTTGACTTTCAGTTTACCCTGCATATTTCCTTTGTCCAAATTTGTCAGAACATTCGACTGTAGTTTCTCACTTTCATTTTTTAAAAAGATATATTAATACCAAATATTAAAATGTATCAAAACTAAATTTGAGTTAGTGTCTTAACACACATTTTACAAAATCTGTCAGTGATCAGGGTAGCCAAATGAGATGAAAAGATTAGAGATCTGTAGTATACTTTTGGTGTTTACAGGTAATGTTTTATTGGGCAAGTTATCTCATTCCTCTTGTCTTGGATTCCCAATGAATTTTCATCTGGATTCCTGTGCAGATTTTAGCTGAAGAGGGCAAAGTTGACTTCCCGCTGTGGGCTGGACTTTACCCTCCCTTGCAGCCTCATTTGATCTCAACAGTGTAGAAAAACATTACATCACTGTGTTTCTATGACGCCTGCTTAACCCTAGACAATTCTTACCTTCTCTTTCATACATACACATAACACCTGGTAAACTGTGGGTGATGATTTTCTGTTTGCTAAACACTCAAGTCCAGTACCTAAATGTTAACAGGTAAGAAAGATAACTACAAAATAAACTCTATGGTATGAGAACATAGGTTAAGCAAACAATTGTCGTGAACATTGAAGTATAGAATGACAAAGTTAGAAATGTGTCAGCTTGTCCCAAAACAGTTTGAAATAGTGTATATAAGTGTATCAAAAAGAAACAAACAGTGGAATCAGGGCAGAGGGAAAATGAGGGTCGTAAACATTAATTCACCAATGAATCCAGTTGTCCAGTCCAGTTGCTAGAGGAAGGCAGCCAAGTTTCCTCTGAGCTTCAGAGGGGGGAAAGCAGAGGAGAAAACATTTACTTAAAAGTTTTATGGTGTCCATGAGATTTAAAAAAAAAAAAAAAAATTATAGGCTTAAGAAAAGCACAGTTTTTTTTTTTCTGTGTGTTTGAATAAACGTTTTGTAAAGTATGTGAACATCCAGAAGAGAGGTCCAACATTTTCATAACTGGTAATAATAATCTGCACAGCTCCCCCAATGTGTGCTTCACTATAGGTTGATGGCATAAGGCTGACATCCAATTCAGAGGAAACGGTTCTGAGAGGGCCCCAAACATAATGCTGTAAAGCTCTTATGAAAGGGGAAAATTTAGAGGGATGATGGACTGCTTTAAAGCAATCTTTCATAAAAGCTGTTTCTCCAGAGTGCAATTTTGATAATTCAAACAGTATAGTTCACATCTTTTTTTTCTTTTCTTCTGTGAGGACCTAGAATTTGGGAATTTTATGTTGCCCATTAAGGCCAGGTTCAATGATCTGACAATCATCCAATCAGAACAACTTTTGCACTGCTCTTAGGGAAAGAACATAAGGCAGTAGTTGATGGGGGAAGGTCGAGGAACTCCTTGATATTAAATGCAAAACATATAAATATGCATGTGTGCATTTTTCTGGGGAGAAGATTAATAATATTCATTAAATTCTTGAAGGTGTCTGTGAATCCAAAAGAGATTAAGAACCATAGCTTTAGGGACTGGAGTTCTCCCAGAATGGTATCCTGTTTTCTGGGGAGAAACATAAAATTGGAGGAGTCCAACCTCTCCCTTCTGGGGCTGAATTTTAAAGTGCAGCTGAATGGTCATTCAAAATTTAAGCTTTTCAATAATAAGACAATTAAAAATGGAAAAAAGATTGGAATAGACATTTCTCCAAAGATACACAGATGGCTAATAAGCAAATGAAAAGATAGTCAACATCATTAATCATCAGGGAAATGCAAATCAAAATCAAAATGCGATACCATTACACACCCACTACCATAGAAAAGATGGACAGTAACAAGTGTTGAAGAGGATGTGGAGAAATTGGAACGCTCATATGTTGCTGATGGGAATGTGAAAGTGCAGTTGCTCTGGAAGACAGTTTGGCAGTTCCTCAAAAATTTAGAGTTACCATATTACCCAGCAATACCAATCCTAAATATATGCCTAAGAAAAATGGAAACATACCTACACAAAAAGTTGTACACAAATGATCTTAGCAGCATTATTCACAATAGCACCAAAGTGGAAGCAACCTAAATGTCTATCACTGATGAATGGATAAATAAAATGTATATCTGTGTAATGGAATGTTATATGGGAACAAAAGGAGTGAAGTATTATGCTACTGATGCCACAACATGGATGAACCTTGAAAGCACTATGCTAAAGGAAGAAAGCCATCCACACAAAAATCACATGTTGTATGATTCCATTTATATGAGTTGCCCAGAATAGGCAAATCTGTAGAGACAGCAAGTAGATTGGGAGTTGCTAGGGGTTGGTGGAGTGGAGCGGGGGTGGAGGATGGGGATAAGAGGATGAGGAGGTGAAGCCTAAAGGGAATGGGGTTTCTTTTTGAGATTATGGAAATGTTCTAACATTGTGATGGTTGCATAACTGAATATAACAACTAAAAACGGAATTGTGTACTTTAAATGGGTGAATTACATAGTATGTAAATTATATCTTAATAACTGTTACCAAAAAAAGCCTCTGATGCATGGCAGCACCTTAAAAATATCAAGTTTATATTAAGGAAATATCACATATAGCACAAGCTATTCTAAAGTTTTCTATCTTCAGCTCTTAGTTCACATTCAGGAGTAACAGTGCTACCTTTCTTTGAGAGAGTGGATGATCAAGCTCTGTCAGTCATTGCTTGTGGTGTGGGGCGGCTCTGCACTGTGTGATACTGTGGGGCAGAGGGCCAGGGGTCTGTGCAACGCAGAGGTTCCTGCTCCTCCGGGTGGGAGTTCAGTGTTGGTGCTGCTGCCTGCTAGGCAAGGGTACAGGCAGCAAAGTCCACTCATCAGCCAGGCAGTGTCTTAGCTAAGTGTATTCAAAGGAGGGGCTGCAGGAATACTTGGCACTAACCTGACTGCTTAGAGGACTGTTTACAGAACACTTCAGAGAGCGTTATGGACCACTGACGTGGAAATGTGAGCATATTGAACTTCTGCCCTAAGACTGCTTAGCAAGTCCTTCAGTATTTCTACAAGCATGACTGGGCAAAGTAGAGAAAGAAAAGCCAAGTACATGAGCTAAACTTGCTTTATTTCTTTGGCTGTGAGAAATGGATCAGCTATGACACTGTTTGAAATTAGTCTTCCCAGTCCTTTTCTGTAGTGGCTACTCCTTTGATAGGCATCTAGTGTGGATGGGCTAATCACCACCTCCCAGAGCTTTCCTGATTCCTGTGGCATTGGCTTTGGGAGGCAATGGAGGCCTCTCAGTGGGCCAGCTCTTGGATTTGTCTTGCCATTGATGTGTAGCATAAACGCAAACAGCCCACCAGTCCCTGATTTTTCTGCAATCTAGGATATGTGTTTCAGATCCTCAGCTTAAATGAAATACAATAAACAAGACTGAAAGTATTGTATCCCAGTTAGTTTCTTCAGCCACAGGCAAGCACAGCCTTTGGTCCCAGCAGGAGAATGCACTTCAACCCTCGAAATCCCTGTGTAACCCAACAGGGCAATGTCTAGGGCCCGGTGCTTCCCAGAGGATCCCCTCTCCTGGAAGATGAGCCCCTCAGCCCAGCATGGAACCCCAGCAGTAGCCTGCTCATACTAATAAATTCTAGACTGTGAGCAAAGGATGGGAAAGGTTCAATGTCTGTGTAGACTAAGAAGGCATCACCTGATCTGTTTATTTTGCTCCAAAAAGGTTTAACACCTTTTATTGTTTAGTAACACCAAGTAATTCCAGACTCTTCTCAGGCAAAGTCATTCCTTAAATCCACATTCCTTAAATTCTACATTTCTCAAGCTGTTTTCCAGAGATCCAAAATATTTGAAGTATTAAGTGTTTTATTAGTCCATTTTCATGCTGCTGATAAAGACATACCTGAGACGGGGTGATTCACAAAAGAAGAGGTGTAATAGTTCCACGTGGCTGAGGACACCTCACAATCTTGGCAGAAGGCAAGGAGGAGCAAGTCATGTCTTATGTCGGGAGGGCAGCAGGCAAAAGAGATCCTGTGCATAGAAACTGTGTTTTAAAACCATCAGATCTTGCAAGACTTATTCACCATCATGAGAACAGCATGAGAAGGATCTGCCCCCATGATTCAATCACCTCCCACCAGATTCCTCTCAACACATGGGAATTCAAGATGAAATTTGGGTGGGGACACAACCAAACGACATCATTCCACCCCTGGCCTCTCCCAAATCTCATGTCCTCACATTTCAAAACCAATCATGCCTTCCCAACAGTCTCCCAAAGTTTTAACTCATTTCAGCATTAACTCAAAAGTTCATAGTCCAAAGTCTCATCTGAGGCAAGTTAAATCCCTTCCACCTATGAGTCTGCAATAGTGAAAGTGAATTACTTCCCAAATACCATGGAGATACAGGCATTGGGTAAATATACCCATTTCGAATGAAAGAAATTGGCCAAAACAAAGGGCTACAGGCCCCATTCAAGTCCAAAATCCAGTGGGGCAGTCAAATCTTAAAGCTCCAAAATGATCTCTTTTGACCCCATGTCTTGCATCCAGGTCATGCTTATGCAAAAGGTGGGTTCCCGTGGTCTTGGGCAGCTCCATCCCTGTGGCTTTGCACAGTACAGCTTCTCTCCCAGCTGCTTTCATGGGCTGCCATTGAGAGTCTGGCTTTTCCAAGGGCACAGTGCAGAGCGTCAGTGAATCTACCATTCTGGGATCTGGAGGATAGTGGCCCTCTTCTCATAGCTCCACCAGGCAGTGCCCCAGTGAGGACTCTGTGTGGGGGCTCTGACCCCACATTTCCCTTTTACACTGCCCAAGCAGAGGTTCTGCATGAAGACCCTGCCCCTGCAGCAAACTTCTCCCTGCGCATCCAAGCATTTCTCTGCATCTGAAATCTAGGTGAAGGTTCCTAATCTCAATTCTTGTCTTCTGCATACCTGCAGGACAAACACCACATGAATTCTGCCAAGGTTTGGGACTTGCAGCCTCTGAAACTATGGCCTGAGCTCTGTGTTGTCCCCTTTTAGCTATAGCTGGAGTGGCTAGGGCACAGGGCACCAAGTTCCTAGGCTGCACACAGAATGGGGACCCTGGGCCTGGCCGATGAAACCCATCTTTTCTTCCTAGGCCTCCAGTCCTGCGAAGGGAGAGGCTGCTGTGAAGACCTCTGACATTTCCTGGAGACATTTCCCCCATTGTCTTGGGGATTAATGTTTGGCTTCCCATTATTTATGCAAATTTTTGCAGCTGGCTTGAATTTCTCTTCAGAAAAGGGGATTTGCTGTTCTATTGCATTGTCAGGCTGCATATTTTCCAAACTTTTATGCTGTTTCTCTTTTAAAACAGTGCTTTTAACAGCACCCGAGTCACCTGTTGAATGCTTTGCTGCTTAGATATTTCTTCTGCCAGATACCCTAAATCATCACCCTCAAGTTAGAAGTTCCACAAATCTCTCTAGGGCAGGGGCAAAATGCCACCAGTCTCTGCTAAAATGTAGCAAGAATCACCTTTGCTCCAGTTCCCCCCAAGTTCCTCATCTTTATCTGAGAACGCATCAGCCTGAGTTTCATTGTCCATATCATTATCAGCATTTTGGTCAGAGCCATTCAACAAGTCTCTAGGAAGTTCCAAACTTTCCCACATTTTCCCATCTTCTGAGCCCTCCAAACTGTTCCAACCTCTGCTTACTGCCCAGTTCCAAAGTTGCTTCCACATTTTTGAGTTATCTTTTTAGCTGCGCCCCACTCTACTGGTACAATTTACTGTATTAGTCTGTTTTCATGCTACTAATAAAGACATATCCAAGACTAGGCGGTTTACAAAAGAAAGAAGTATAATGGACTTACAGTTCCATGTAGCTGGGGAAGCCTAACAATCTGGCCAAAGGCAAAAAGGAGCATGTCACACCTTCCATGAGGACAGCAGGTGAAAAAGCTTGTGCAGAGAAACTCCCCTTAGAGAGTTAGATCATTAGATCTCATGAGAACTTATTCGCCATTGCGAGAACAGCATGAGAAAGACTTGCCCCCATGATTCAGCCACCTCCCACTGGGTTCCTCCCACAACACATGGGAATTCAAGATGAGATTTGGGCAGAGACACAACCAAATCAAATGGAGTATTTTTTAAGAATATGCCAAAACAGAATGGAAAACACGGCAAGTCAAATTCCCCAGGGCCAGGTCAGCCTCTGAGCGGGATTAGGAGAGCCTTCTCTCCCTCCCACCGGCAAGGATCCTGCCTCAGATTCCTCTGTTGCTTCCCAAATGGAATTCGAGCTGGTGGCTTAGTTACTTAGAGATTCTTTACCTTCTGTGTGTCAGGGACTTCTCTGGCAGAATTGGGAAGCCTATGGACCCCTTCGAATAATGACCAAGTGCATAAAATAAGATTCAAAGCATTAAAAGGAAAATAAATTATATCATCATTCAGTTATGAAAACCAAAGAAAAAACAAATTTGTTATGGACTTCTTTGTTAACTTATTAAATAACAAGACTGAGTGCCAGGTCAGGTCTATCACCTACCATGCTTTTGAAGTAGGGACACATGAAAGTAATGTTTTAAGATGTCCACGACAATTGTAATAAGCTATGACACTATCTGTGATTTCTTTTGGAATAAAACTACAGGTAATGCTAGCACTGTGGCCTACACTCGTGATGAAAGAAAAGCACATTTCAGTCAGAGGTTATTGAAAATAAGGATGTCAGTTTTTCCCATCCAAGTTCATGAAGCTCTAAATTTTATCTTTGGATCCCTTGGGGAGTGTCTGTGGACTCCAGGTTAAGAGTTTAGAGGCTTACTTATGTTTTGTCTCGTGCCTGGTCATGCTGGTTCCCTGTGAACGTTCACTTGTTTACAAAGGGCAGTACTTGTGCTTAATGTCAATCATTACTCTAAGAACTTAGTCTTTTTAAAATAATTTCAACTTTTATATTAAATTCAGGGGGTACATGTGCATGTTTGTTACATGGGTACACTGCATGATGCTGAGATTTGGGGTATGAATGATCCCATCACCCAGGTACTGAGTATAGTACCCAATAGGTAGTTTTCCGACCCTTCCTCCCCTTCCTTATTCCTCTTTCTAGTAGTCCCCAGTGTCTATTGTTGCCATCTTTATGTCCATTACTACCCAATGTCTAGCTCTCACTTGTAAGAGAGAACATACAGTATTTGATTTTCTGTTCCTGCCTTATCTTGCTTAAGGTAATGGCCCCTCGCTGCATCCATGTTGCTGCAAAGGACAATGATTTTGTTCTTTTTTATGGCTGTGTAGTATTCCATGGTGTATATGTACCACATTTTCTTTATCCAATCCACCATTGATGGACACCTAGGTTGATTCTGTGTCTTTGCTATTGTGAATGGTATAATGCTGAATATAGGAGTTCATGTGTCTTTTTGGTAGAATTATTTATTTTCTTTTGTATATATACCCAGTAATGGAATTGCTGGATCAAATGGTAGTTAAGTTCTTTGAGAAATCTCCAAACTGTTTTCCACAGTGGCTGAACTAATTTACACTCCAACCAACAGTGTATAAAGCATTCCCTTTTCCCTGCAACCTCACCAGCATCTGTTGTGTTTTTTTGGTTTTTTGATAGCCATTCTGACTGGTGTGAGATGGTATCTCATTGTGGTTTTGATTTGCATTTCTCTGATGATTAGTGATGTTGAACATTTTTTCATATGTTTGTGGGTTGCTTATATTGTCTTCTTCTTCCTCTTTTTTTTTTTAGAGTTCAAATGCAGTCACCTACTACTACAAATTATGCAGTTGAGTTTCCCACATTTGGGGAAATCGCAGGGGTCAGCACATCTGGAGTGCAATGGATAAGCTTCACTCTGGGAGAACCACCTTCGTGATTATGGTATCTTCTCTGCCACGTAAGTGTATATGTCTTCTTTTGAGAAGTGTCTGTTCATGTCGTTTGCTCACTTTTTAATGGGGTTGTTTTTTCTTGTTGAGTTATTTAAGTTTTTTGTAGATTCTGGATATTAAACCTTTGTCAGATTGTATATATAGTATGAGAATATGTTCTCCCATTTTATTTACTCTGTTGATAGTTTCTTTTGCTGTGCAGAAGCTCTTTAGTTTAATTAGGTCCCACTTGTCAATTTCTGTTTTTGTTGCAATTGCTTTTGGGGACCTAGTCATAATTTTTTTGCCTATGCTGATGTCCAGAATGGTATTTCCTAGGCTTTCTTCTAGGACTCTTATAATTTGAGATTTACATTTACCTCTTTAATCCATCTTGAGTTAATCTTTGTATATGGTAAAAGGTAAGGGTCCAGTCTGAATCTTCTGGATATGGTTAGCCAGCTATCCCTGCACTGTTTGTTGAATAAGAAGTCCTTTTCTCTTGGTTTATTTTTGTTGACTTTGTAGAAAATCAGATGGCTGTAGGCATGTGGCCTTATTTCTGAGTTTTCTATTCTGTTCCATTAGTCTATGTATCTGTTTTTGTACCCTTACCCTGCCTGCTGTTTTGGTTACGGTAGCCTTGTATTATAGTTTCAAGTTGGGTAGTGTGATGCCTCTGCTTGTCCTTTTTTGCTTAGGATTGCATTGACTATTCTGGCTAAATAAGAGCTTAGTCTTTAAATGGGCTGAGATAATAAATTAACTTAACCAAGGAAGGTAATAGTGATTTTTTTATTCATGACATACTTTTTGGAATTTTGGAGAATGGTTTTTCTGTATCTGACAGATCAGAGCATTCTACCTCTGTTATAGTTAGGCCCTGAGGTTTTGAAAGCCCTCAGTATTTGGGGCAGTGAGGTCAGGCCTGTGATGGGGGGTGCTCCTCCCCTGGGGCTTCTTGGAGGAAGACCAGGTTTGACCAAGCACACTACAGTCTCTGTAGGTCACAAGCCCGGTGCTTGACATGCAGTCTCGTGGGCTGACTGCATATGACCAGTGAGACCTGGACTACTCAGACATTTCCTCTGCAGAGTTGTAGAGTATGCTCCTCTGTGGACAAAGGGTCTGTAGCACTATTGGAGGAGCTGGTGCTCTGTGTGCTCCAAGATAATTGCTCACTGCCAAAGTGCAGTCCCTTAGGACTGGGGTGAGAAGAGAGATGGAGGAGGGACTTCTGCAAGAGACCAGGCAGAGCTCAGGTGGGCACAGCTCTAGACAGCAGTCCCAAATCTGTCTTTACAAAACAATCCAACAGGTTCTGAATCTTTCTGAAATCTCAAGATGCATTTTGGATCCTTGACCTAAACTTAAACACTACAAACAAGGCCAAAAGCATTATCTAGTGATGTGTCAGATAATTATGTCTGTCTACTGCTGGCATACTCTGCTGCCTTTCTTGCCAAGCCAGCTGCAGGGTGCCTGCTCCAACAAGAAACATAATTCTCCAAATAAGTGTTTCTCATTACTTTTTAACACTGGATCTAAAAATATTTGATTAGATTTAAAATTTATTCATAATACTGCTAAGAATATATGTGTGTGTGTGTGTGTGTGTGTGTGTGTGTGTGTGTGTGTGTGTGTCTATGTATCATAGAGTCCCATTCTGTCACCCAGGCTGGAGTTCAGTGGTGCAATCACGGCTCACTGCAACCTCCACCTCCTGGGCTCAAGTGATCCACCTCAGCCTCCTGAGTAGCTGGGACTTCAGGCGTGTGCCACTATACTCGGCTAATTTTTTGTAGAGATGGGGTTTTGCCATGTTGCCCAGGTTGGTTTTGAACTTCAGGCTTCAAGTAGTCAACCAACTTCAGCCTCCCAAAGTGCTGCGATTACAGGTGTGAACTACCAGCACTGGCAGCTAAGAATTTTAACAATTTGTCAATGAAAGAAGGGGAATCTCAATTAGAGTTTTTATATGCAATCTGTACTGTTGTAAGTTTCAAATAAATATTGTAAAGAAAATTAACGATATTTTGGAAAAGCTCATCAATATGGTCTATGAAGAATTTAAAGATTGTTACTAAAAATATCAGGAATTTTCATGCTAGAAAACTCAAGGTTTTCTTTCTTTCCCTCCCTCCTTCCCTCCCTTCCTCCCTTCCTCCCTTCTCCCTTCCCTTCTTTTCCATCCTTCCTCCCTCCCCCGCTTCCTCCCTCCCTCTCTTCCTCCTTCCCCCTTTCCCCTCCCCTCTCCCCTCTCCCTCTCTCTCTCTCTCTCTTCTCTCCCTCCCTCCCTCCCTCCGGGTGGATCACTTGAGGTCAGGAGTTCAAGACCATTTGAGATCAGGAGTTCCCTCCCTCCCTCTTTCTTTCTTTCCTTCTTTCTTTCTTTCTTTCTTTGGAGACAGGGTCTCACTCTGTTGCCCAGGCTGGAGTGCAGTGGCATAATCATGGCTTACTGCAGCTTCAGCTTCCTGTCCTCAAGTGATCCTCCCACCTTAGCCTGCTGAGTAATTGGGATTACAGGTGCCTGCCACCACATCCAGCTAATTTTTAAATTTTTTGTAGAGATGAAGTTTCCCTATGTTGCCCAGGCTGGTCTCAAACTCCTGGGCTCAAGCAATCCACTCTAGGCCTCCCAAAGGGCTAGGATTACAGGCTTGAGTCACTGTGCCAGGCCATAGGATTTTCAGATATTTTTGCAAAGATTATATCAGAAGTTTCATATAAATTCAATGTTTCTTAATACTTCCATTTTATTTTCATCATGATAATGATATACTGCAGAGAAATGCAATGAATTTTATATATAGATCCCTTTACATTCTCTCCAGTTTACGCTGCAGGGGTAAATACTATCGTTTTTGCTTTTCACGGGAAGTCTTCTCTTGAATGTTGCACCACTAGATGAAAGTGCCTTGGTGATGAGGCCCTGGTACGGTTTCTGGGACATTGTAGGCCAGCCGTTTCTCCTCTTCCTTTATGCTTCCACTAAAATGTTTCATAGTTAAAATTTATTTTGATTAATGCTTAAACATACATGGGCTACTCAGAATGACAGTTTATCCATTTATTAATTCATTCATCAAACATTAATCAAGCAAACCCCTCATCTTAGAAGACTGAGCTCCAGATATTCCCTGAAGATGCTAGCACAGAAGACACAGATGCCAACTCCCTTTCTGCTCCAAGAACCTCCGACAGGTGCACACGGCAGGACTAGTAACACACCTGTGCCCTTAGCAATTTGCATCACCAATGCTTGAAGGCAGCCCCAGTGCCTAGGGCAATGAGGCCCAGTGAGATGAAACTGAGAGCAGAGAAGTAGGGCCTCAAAGCCAGCTTGCCACTTAGCAGCTGTATGCCCTTGGGCAGTTTCTTCATATGCAGAATGTGGACTGTGATCCTAATTCGTCAAGGCTATCACAAGGCCAGGTGAGATGCTGAACAGGAAGACAATAAAAAACCTGTAGATGGGACTCTGCATGTAACATCAGCCACCCAAGAGGGCAGCTGTAGGAAGGCATCCGGGCAGGAAGCTGACCCTGGCCTCGGGGTCTGGGAGACAATAGACGGGCACATGTGGGGTGACTTGGAGAGCCAGCCCGTCCAAAGGGAGGAACTAAAACTTGGCTCTCTGTGTTCACAGGCTTCTCAGGAAAAACTGACTGGTCAGATTTTTAATTCGGTTTTCCTTGTTTTTAAATGTTAGCACCAATTAACTTAAACCAACCAAACAAAAAACAGCACTGTTCAGGCTGAACAGTAAAGTTTGTAACCTCTGCCCACACTAGTGTTGGGGTGATAAAGATGACCTGGGGCCATGGTGCATTGCTGTAGGTAAGACTCCCAGGAAAGGAAGTGGTGGCCAGCAGAAGAGCCATCTTCCCTTGCCTGCAGGGCTCAAACAATACTGGAACCACAGAAACTGGCCACCCATCATGTGTCCCTTCAACCAGAATGGGGCTCATTTTGCAATAGAGTGACATCTATAAAAAACCAAAGCCAAAAAACTTCTAGGAAAAAAAAATCACAAAAACCATAGGAGAAAATTGTGACCCTGGGTTAGGCAAAGCTTCTTTTTTAAAAACAGTAGCATGGATGGTTTTTTTCTCTTGGATTTAACAAATGTCAACATTTCATCACATATGCTTCACACCTGTATGGAAGAAAAGCTTACAAAAACTTTTCTGTGGCCTTTTCTAATCCACTTTTTTTTTTTTTTGAGATGGAGTCTGGAATATTGGCTCACTGCAATCTCTGCCTCCCAAGTTCAAGCAATTCTCATGCCTCAACCTCCCTGTGGATTCGGGACTACAGGTATGTGCCTGTCTAATTTTTTATTTTTACCCTTTTTTTTTTTTTACTTTGAGTTCTGGAATGCATGTGCAGAATGTGCAAGTTTATTACATAGACATATGTGTGCCATGGTGGTCTGCTGCACCTATCAACCTGTCATCTAGGTTTTAAGCCCCAAATGCATTAGCTGTTTGTCCTAATGCTCTCCCCTCTCTTGCTCCCCATCCCCTGACAGGCCTCAGTATGTGTTGTTCCCTTCCCTGTGTCCATGTGTTTTCATTGTTCAACTCCCGCTTATAAGTGAGAACATGGGGTGTTTGATTTTCTGTTCCTGTGTTAGTTTGCTGAGGATGATAGCCTCCAGCTTCATCCATGTCCCTGCAAAGAACACAATCTGATTCCTTTTTATGGCTGTATAGTATTCCATAATGTATATGTGCCACATTTTTTTTTGTCCAGTCTGTCATTGATGGCCATTTGGGTTGGTTTCATGTCTTTGCTATTGTAAATAGTGCTGCAGTAAACATATGTGTGCATGTGTCTTTATAGTAGAATGATTTATATTTCTTTGAGTATATACCTAGTAATGGGATTGCTAGGTCAAATGGTATTTCTGGTTTTAGATCCTTACAGAATCACCACACTGTCTTCCACAATAGTCGAACTAATTTACATTCCTAACAGCAGTGTAAAAGCGTTCTTATTTTCCCACAGCCTTGCCAGCATCTATTGTTTCTTGACTTTTTAATGCTCGCCATTCTGACTTTTTTTTTTTTTTTTTTTTGAGACAGAGTCTTGCTCTGTCAGCCAGGCTGGAGTGCAGTGGCATGATATCAGGTCACTGCAACCTCAGAATCAAGTGATTCTCCTGCCTCAGCCTCCTGAGTAGCTGGACCTACAGGTATGTACCACCATGCCCAGCTAATTTTTGTATTTTTAGTAGAGATGGGGTTTTGCCATGTTAACCAGGCTGGTCTCAAACTTCTGATCTCAAGTGCCTTGGTCTCCCAAAGTCCTGGGATTACAGGTGTGAGCCACTGGCCCAGGCCCTCATTATGGTTTTGATTTGCATTTCTCTAATGATCAATGATGTTGAGCTTTTTTTTTCTTTTTTCTTTTTCTTTTGGAGACAGAGTCTCGCTGTCACCAGGTTCTAGGCTGGAGTGCAGTGGCATGATCCTGGCTCACTGTAACCTCTGCCTCCCGGGTTCAAGAAATTCTCCTGCCTCAGATTCCTGAGTATCTGGGACTACAGGCGTGTGCCACCACACCCAGCTAATTTTTGTATTTTTTGGTAGAGACAGGGTTTCACGGTGTTGGCCAGGATGGTCTTGATCTCTTGACCTTGTGATCCACCTGCCTCGGCCTCCCAAAGTGCTGGGATTACAGGCATGAGACACCGCGTCTGGCTGAGCTTTTTTTCATGTTTGTTCGTTGCGTGAATGCCTTCTTTTGAGAAATGTCTGTTCATATTCTTTGGCCACTTTTTGATGGCGTTGTTTTTTTCTTGTAAATTTGTTTAAGTTCCTTGTAGATTCTGGATATTAGATCTTTGTCAGATGGGTAGATTGCAAAAATGTTCTCACATTCTGTAGGTTGCCTGTTCACTCTGATGATAGTTTCCTTTGCTTTGGAGAAGCTCTTTAGTTTAATACCTGGCCAGTTTTTGTATTGTTAGTAGAAATATGGTTTCACCATGTTGGCTAGACTGGTCTTGAACTCCTGACCTCAAGTGATCCACCTGCCTTGGCCTCCCAAAGTGCTAGATTCCAGGCATGAGCCACTGCACCCGGCTTCCACACCATTTCTTTAGCAGAAACAACTGCTATCCTGGTGATGGTGTTGACACTTGACAATCATATTTTTGTGTGTGTACACATTCACAGACAACACAGTGTGATTTCATGTATTAGAAGAAGTATAATATATAAGGTAACAACATACATAAAATTTGCAATCAATAAATGAGTACCTTGCAAGGTAAATCATATGTTGTCCTTGGAGTAGGGTTGGCTTATACAGAGTTGGTTTTTGCACTTTCCTGGGAATAATGTGCTGAATTGCTGGGTTTATGTTTAACTTTTAAAAATACCAAGCTGTTTTCCAAAGTGGCTAAGCTATTTTACATTTTCATCAGCAACATTTGAGGATTTCGGTTTAACCACATCCTCACCAGTGCTTGATAGTAATTAGTCTTTTAGATTATAGCCATCCTAGTGGTTGTGTACTGATAACTCATTGTGGTATTAATCTGCATTTCCCTAATGACTGAAGATGTTGAACACCTTTTCATGTGCTTATTAGCCATTCATATATTTTCTTTGGTGAAATTCAGAACTTCTGTGCAGTTTTTAATTGGGTTGTTTATTTTCTTATGAAAGGGTAAGAGTTCTTTATATATTCAACACAGCAATTCTACTGCTAGGTACCTAGCAATGAGAATATATCTATATCTATATCTATATCTATCTATCTATCTATCTATCTATCTATCTATCTATAGATATAAAGACATAATTTGAATGTCCATAGCAGCATTACTCGTAATAGCCAAAATGTAAATGTCTATCAACTGGTAAATGATTAAAAAATGGTATATCCATGCAAAGAATACTATATAGCAATACAAAGAAATGACGTACTCATACACGCTACAACATGGGCAAAACTCAAAAACATGCTAAAGACCGGGCACAGTGGCTCATGCCTGTAATCCCAGCACTTTGGGAGGCCAAGGTGGGCAGATCACCTGAAGTCAGGAGTTCTAGACTAACCTGGCTTACATGGTGAGGCCTCATCTCTACAAAAATACAAAAATTAGCTGGGCATGATGGTGGGTTCCTGTAATCCCAGCTACTGAGGAGGCTGAGGCGGAAGAATTGCTTGAACTCGGATGCGGAGGTTGCAGTGAGCTGAGATTGCGGCATTGCACTCCAGCCTGGGTGACAGAATGAAACTCCATCTCAAAAAAAAAAAAAATGCTAAGTAAAAGAAGCCAAAAGATTATATATTGTATGAATCCATTTATATAAAGTCAGGAAGGCAAATCTATAAAGTAGTGGTTGCCTGGGGCTGTGGGTTATGTGGAAGCTTTTTGAGGTAACTTAAATGTTCTAAAACTGGATTGTAGTGATGGCTGCACAACTCTAAGAATTTATAAAAATTATTCAAATGTGCACTTATACAGAGGGAATTTTATGATCTAAAATTTACATCCCAATAAAGCTATTTAAAAACAAACACACAAACAGAAATAGTAGCAACCACACCTAAATTCATGTAGAAAGTAGAAGAGAAAGAATTCTTTTCAAGTTCTATTAGACTGGCAAAACCATGATACCAAAAGCTGACAAAGACATTATTAAAAAGAAATTTATCGACAAATATTCCTCATGAACACAAATGCAAAAGTCATTAATAAAATATTAGCAAGTTAAATCTATTAATAACAAGCTTAATATGTCATAACAACATGCAGTTTATCTCATATGAATGCGAGACAGTCCTCCAAAAATGTCTGTGTCCTAATAATCCCTGCAATCTGTAATTATTTTACATGTCAAAGGGAAATTAAGGTGCCAGAGGGAAATTGAGATAGCAAATGGAATTAATCAGCTGACCTTAAAATATGGAGATTATCCTGGATTATCTAGTTGGGCCTCATGTAATTACAGGGACCCAAGTGTGGAAGAGGGAAGCAGAAGAGTATCAAAGTGATGTGGTATGAGAAGGACTCTACTGGCCATTGGTGGCTATGAAGATGCATGGGGGCCACAATCCAGGGAATGCAGGCGGCCTCTAGAAGTTGTAAAAAATACAAAAACTAATTCTCTTATAGAGCTTCGAGAAAAGAACACAGTCCTATTATCACCTTGAGTATAGCCTAGTGAACCTCATTTTGTACTTTTGAATATACAATAAATTTGTGTTAAGTCACTAGTTCTATGGTAATTTGTTACCACAGCAATAAGAAATCAATATCACATTAATAAAATAAAAAATTATATAGGCCAGACGCAGTGGCTCACACCTGTAATCCCAGCTACTCGGGAGGCTGAGGCAGGAGAATTGCTTGGACCTGGGAGGTGGAGGTTGCAGTGAACCGAGATCATGCCATTGCACTCCAGCCTGGGTGACAAGAGCAAAACTCTGTCTCAAAAAACAAAGAAACGAGCAAACAGAAATTATATAATCCCTTTAATAGATGGAGAAAAGCATCTAACAAAACTCAGTACTCATTAATGATGAAAACAGTTTTTTAAACCAGAAATAGAAATAGAAGTAAAAAAGAAGAGATTTAATGATGATAAAGTGTCAATCTATAAGAAGATAAAAAATTCTAAATTATATGGCACCAATAATATAGGCTCAGGGAAGAAAACTGGCAGAAATAGAAGGAAAAGGAAATTATAACTACAGTGGATGTTTTTAATACATCTCTCTCAGTAAACAGTAAAGATGTAAAAGATTTGAGAAATACGATTAACAAACTTCAGTTAATGGACTTATGAAGAAGATTCCATCCTAAAATTTCAGAATATGTCCCTCTTCAAATACAAATAAAACTAATATTGGCTGGCACAGTGGCTCACGTCTGTAATTCCAGCACTTTCGGAGGCTGAGATGGGTGGATCACTTGAGGCCAGGAGTTCAAGACCAGCCTGACCAACATGGCAAAATCCCATTTCTACTAAAAATTAAATAAATTAGCCAGGTTTGGTGGCACATGCCTGTAATCCTAGCTACTAAGGAGGCTGAGGCACCGGAATCGCTGTACCAGGTGGGTAGAGGTTGCAGTGGGCCGAGATTGTGCCACTGCACTCCAGCCTGGGTGACCGAATGAAACTTCATCTCAAAAATAAATTAATTAATCTAATATTAAACATATGTTGAGAAGAAATGCTCAACAAATTCAAATGATTAAAGTAATATAATCCTTGACAGAGTAGAACTAAACTAGAAATAAATTTTAGGTGGTATTTTAAAAAATACCTAAGTGTTTGAAAATTAAGCAGAAAAGAGCAATTCACCATGTAACTACACATGGGTGAAATGAAATTACAATTGAAAGTACAGAATATTTTGAAATGAATTATCCTGAAACAACTGTACTCTGTATGTGCGATTGAAGTTGTGATCGTAGGGAAACTGGTAGCCTTAAATTAGTATTTTAGAAAAGAAAAGCACTGAGAAAATAAATGATCTAAATACCTATCTTAAAAAGAAAGGAAGAGCAAATTAAACCTAAAGAAAATAGAAGGAAGGAAGATATAAAGAGTAGTAATGAATTAGAAAATGAATGTATAATAGAGAAAACAACAAAGTCAAAAATTCTTTAAAAAGACTAGTAAATTTGATTGAACCTCTGACTAGATTTACCAAGAAAAAAAGTAAAGGTACAAATTACAAATGTCAGGAATAAAAATAATAAAAAGCAGACAAGTGCAGATCTTACCAGACTCTAACAAAAAGCATAAACAACTCTTTGTCAACAACTGTACAGATTTAAACACAATGAATACATTCTTTTCAAAACTTAGCATACCAATATGGACACAAGAAGAAATAGAAAATATAAAGAGTCATATATAATTTTAAAACTGATCCTTAATTGAAAAAATTTCCACAAAGAAAATATCAGGCTCAGTTGGCTTCACCAGTGAATGTTTCCAGATGTTTAAAGAATAAGCCTACACAACAAACTCAGATAATGACGAAAGGGGAAATAATTCTCTTCTCATTTTATAAGACCAGCATAACCTTGAAACAAAGTCTGAGAAGGACATTTCAAAAAAAGAAAAGTATAGACTCTCTTATGAATATATATGTTAAAATCCTAAACAAATTATGACCAAATCAAATGATATATAAAATGTGATATATAAAAAGAATAATGTATTATGACCAAGCTGAGTTTATTCCAGGCATGTGAGTTTTGTTTAACATCACCTGAATAGTGAAATATTGAGCACTTTCACCCTTAGATTGGGAATGCGCAAATAATACCTACTGCCATCATCACTTCTACCCAGCACAATCAGATCTGGAAAAGAAATAAAAGGTAGAATGACAGAGAAGAAAAAGATACTTATTCATCACCTCATATCAATCAGAATGGCTACTACTAAAAAGTCAAAAAATGACAGATATTAGCAAGGTTGTGGAGAAAAGGGAATGCTTGTACACCACTGGTGGGAATGTAAATTATATCAGCCATTATGGAAGGCAGTTTGATAATTTCTCAAAGAACTTAAAACAGAAATACCACTTGACCCAGCAGTCCCATTGTTGGGTATATTCCCAAAGGGATATTAATTATTCTACCATAAAGACACATGCATGTGAATGTTCATTATAGCACTATTCACAATAGCAAAGATATGGAATCTACCTAAATATTCATCAATGGTAAACTGAATAAAGAAAATGTGGTACATATATATACCATGGAATACTACAAAGCCATAAAAAAGAATGAGATTGTGTCTTTTCAGAAACATGGATGGAGCTGGAGGCTATTATCCTAAGTGAACTAAAATAGGAACCAAAAACCAAATATCACGTGTTGTCACTTACATGTGGAAACTAAACATTGAGCACATAGGGACACAAGGAAACAAAAGATACTGGGGCCTACTTGAGGATGGAGGGTGGGAGGAGAGTGAGGATTGAAATACCTATTGTGTGCTATGCTTATCACCTGGGTGACAAAATAATCTGTATACCAAACCACGATGACACTCAATTTACCTACAGAATAAACCTGTACATATACCCCTGAACCTAAAACAAAAGTAAAAAAAAAAAAAAATTATCCATAGGCAACATGATTCTGTGTGTAGAAAATCCAAAAGGACTTCCCTATAAATGATTAGAATTAATTAGTAAAATTAGTAATATCACTGAATACTAGGTCAATGCATGACAAGGGTTATATTTCTACTCATTAGAAATAAGCAATTAAAAATGAACTTAAAAATGAATACCATTTACCACATTATCAAAAATACACGTGCAAATGCCCAGAAACATATCTAATAAAAGATGTGCAAGACTCCACAAAAATCTACCAAGCATTACTAAGAGAAAGCGGGAATTTGCCTGCTCTAGAGTGGAAGATGGGAAAGGGAGAATGGGGCTAGAATGGCTCCAGATAGATGTCCAAACACAGTGCCTAACACATCAATACTTGGCATTTACATTATTATGGCCATGTAAATATCAACATATAGTACACTACAATTACATTTACTTTCTTTGTACAAATTTTCCCCATGGAGCTAGCATTTGCTTAGTTTTCTGCATACCTTTCACCAAACGGTCCTCTAAAGACCTTAATAGCAGTGTACAATTCCCCTAATAATGTCAACTATATCAGGTAACCACTTTATCAGTCCCATTTTATTTTTCCCTATGACGTGCCTCCTGGATGGGTCTGCCCTGCTCCTGTCTGGACTGTGTTCATCTTGCTCACTACACAGCTGTTCTCCAGACACGTCCCATTACTATCCTCTCAGGAATTCCCTTTGTCTCTTCTTTGTGAAGGAGCTTCCTGGTTCCAGGCAGACCTCTTTCTTGGTCTCTGACCCTCACTGGGTGGAGCACTCTACCAATAGAAATCGCTCATGAAAGGTAGATTTTCTTTGAGAGGTTGAATGTTTCTAAATGTTCTTATTCTACTCTCACCCTTGATTGAAATTGTAACTGAGGATAGAACTCTAGGTTGGAAATTATTCTGCAGAATGTTGAAGGTATGGTGCCACTTTTTCTCACTTCCAGCATTGCTAGTGTGAAGTCATTCTGATTCCTGATCTGCTCCAGGTGACTTGCTTTATTTCTTCTTTTGGAGGACTTGTTTGTCTCTAGTGATCTGAAATTCATAATCACAAGCTTTAGCATGGGTCTGTTTTCATTCACTGCTCTATGAGTGTCTCACAATCCTGGAAAATTCATTGAAATATGTCTTTAATAATTTAATTCTCAGCAGATTCTGGCACAAACTAGGCATGATGACAGTGTTTGCTAGTGTTACCATTCTCTTTGTGGGGCTCCTGTAGGTCAGACATTTTCCTAAAGTCTGGGGATCTTTAGAGGTCCTCTCAAAGCCCTTTTTAAGATTGAGATACAGGTGAGGCACAATGGCTCATGCTGTAATCCCAGTACTTTGGGAGGCTGAGGTAGGTGGAATGCTTGAGTCCAGGAGTTCAAGACCAGCCTGAGCAACCAAGTGAGACACCATCTTTACAAAAAAAGAAAAAAAAATTAGCTGGATGTGGTAGCACATGCCTATAGTTTCAGCTACTTGGGAGGCTGAGGTGGGAAGATGGCTTAAGCCTGGGAGGCAGAGGTTGCATTAAGCTGAGATTGCGCCACTGCACTCTAGCCTGGGCAGCAGAACCAGAGCCAGATCCTGTCTCAAAATAAAATAAAATAAAATAAAATAAAATAAAATAAAAAGATACTAAAATGCTGTATTAGCTATCTATGGCTGTGTAACAAATTACTCCCAAATTTAGCAACTTTGAACAATAAGCTTTTTATGACTTCACAATTTTTGAGGGTCAGGAATTTAGGAACGGCTGAAGTATGTGGTTCTGGCTCTGGGTCTTTCATGAGATTCCAGCCAAGAAGCTGGCCAGGGCTGCAAAATCCCCACAGGATCTTCTTCCAAAATAGCTCACTCACATGGCTGTTGGCAGGAGGGCTCAGTTCCTCACCATGTGGGCCTCTCCAGAGGCTGCTCAAGCATCTTTACAACATGGCAGCTGGCTTTGCTGAGAGCAAATGATCTGGAAAGAAGGAGGAGGCTATAATGCCTTTTATATCCTAGTCTTGAGTGTCACCCACCATCATTTCTGCCACATTCTATTTGTCAGAAGAGAGTCACTAATTATGGCCTCCACTTAAGAGGGTGGGAATTAGTCTCTACCTTTTGAATGTAGGAGCACCAATTCAAATAACCACAAATGCCATCTGCAAACTCTGAGCGTGTGTGTGTGTGTGTGTGTGTGTAGGAATTGACTGACTAGCTTCCCAGAGATGGGCCGGTGGGTTGCTGGTCCTTTCACTGGGGTGCTGCTCACAGATGGTATCTGTGGGCCTTTTTTTTTGGGTCGATCCATTTTTTTCAGAGTGATATCCTCCAGTTTTTGCTTTGAGGACAAAAGTTAGACAGCCAAGTTTGGGGAGTTAAGTAACATCAGGGTTTGAGGTGGTCTCACCATTCACTATGCAGATTGTATTTCTGAAAACCATTCACTAATTTTTTTTAACCATTAATTTTCTTCATGTGGTTTCTGATTTATAGCTATCTTGAGTGGGAGGTTTTCTTTTTCTTTTCGTCTGCTCTTTGGGCTCCCTTCCTTGTCTGAGTATATTGCAGTTGCTCCTACCTAGTCCCCAGAGTCTCCAGACTCAAGCTAGGCTTTGTAGTGGTGACTCAGGGCTTCTGCTACATGGTTGTCCTGGCATGTAGTAGACAACTCACCAAGCCTAGTGGGTGGATTGGTTCAACTGCCCTAATTTAAGGCAGTTATGTATAGGTAAGGCCTTAACATAGGTGTCCAGTAATGAATGGCTGCCTCATGGCGTGGGGAGCTCCTGGTCCCTGGAAGCTTTCTAGGAAAGGCTGATTGTATATTGTATATAGGATTTCTGCATTGAAATCAGTGACTGCTGTGATTTTATGAGGGGCTTGAGACTTTTGGATTCCTTAGGGAACAATACATAATGTCATCCTCATTATGCTGACAATGACTGCTGTGTCGTGATGGTAGCCAATAGTTACTGAGTACTTACTATGTGCCAGGGACTTTTCTAGTCATTGTACCAGTGTTAACTCATTTAATCCCCATAAGAAGTGTACACAGTAGGTGCTATGAGTATCCCTATTTTACTGATGAGGAAACAAAGGCAGGGAGGTTCAGTAACTTGCACAAATCAGTTGGGAGCTGGCAGAGCTCTGGTTAGGAATCAGGTGGCCAGCTCCAGGTGTGTGCTTTTAGCTGGCACACTCTCCTAACTGCTGTCAAACAGGAGCTGAGCCACAGGCCTCCCAAGCCTCCTGACAGCCAGAGCTGAGGAGGGGTCCACAGGGCTTCTCCAAGTCAAATCAGTGTGTATAGAGGAAAACTCAAGGCTTCAATCATACAGTAATGGCTCGGCCACACAGGACAGATTTCAGTCAAACAGGAGACCAGCAGCTAAGAGGCCATCTTTCCAGAAAGAAGCCCATTTGCTTCTTTTAAAGATAGACTTTAACACTCTTGTTGAGCTTTAAAAATGTCAAGTGAAGCTTTTACTGCCAGAGTGAATGCCCTGCCACGATCAGGTTAACGTGTTTTCTCCACTGTGTTGCTCCTGGGAGATGGAGAAGGGGATCTGATACTCATGAGATGAATGCCAAATTCATCTCATGGTGCCCTAGGGTGGGGCTATCACAAAGGGCTCAGAGGAGGGGATGGCCTTGTGCTGCCAGTGTCTTGGCTTCATTTAACTTTTTAAATATAATAAAATGGTGGATGTTAATTTGCAGACCTCTTTGGTATTGACATACATTCAAATACATATATAAATATCAGCAAAGTGTTCACCAGGCAATCTGTATTCCCACCATCATGTTGTTTTAAATAAATGCTTCCTCATTTTTCCTCACCACCATCCTTTACCCAGTTGAGAGCTGCCAGGGGCTCCCCACTCCTAATATCTGCACTTCATCAGTCATGCAGCCCAGCTGTTCTTGTGCACACGTGGTTGTGGCTGCCTCGCTGTCCTCATGCCACCGTCCTCTCTATAGCTGCCCCTGCCACCATAAAGGGGGATGTCACTGCGTTGGTCCTCCCTGCACAGCCAGGGCAAAATGATGGCTGATTCCTTGTGTCACAGAGGCAGTCAGCCATTCCCTCTGATGGAAACAAAGCAATCTCAGCACATGCCCAGGGCGGGTGGATTCCCCCGAGAAGAATGGCACTCCTCCCATCGATTGGTTGCCCATACCCTGATTGTTTCCCAGAGGCAGACACCGTGAGCATTCCCAGCCAGGTGGCAATTTTTCTCTTCCTGTAAATATACATTTCCCACAGGGGCAAAGGAGTACACTGCTGTGCATATGCTTTCCTAGTTGAGCAAAAGAAGGAAATGACTATTTAGGATGTTGTAACTCAACAGCCGTTTTGGTCAGCAGCCATGTAAACAACCCAGAGATCTATCATTTCATTTTTGAAATGACAAGGCAATGTTCACTTCAAAAATTTACTGATCACTTATTCTAAATTCAAGGCGCTGTTTAATCATGGAGATAAAAGAGCAAACACACTCAGCCTGGGCTCCTTCTCCCTGGAGTGATATGCCTGTGTGCATTTGTGTCCTCTGAGCTGGGTAGCATGCATGCTAGGTCGAATCTGGCTGGACCCCAGGGGATGTTAGGAGGCCCCCAGCACATCCTGGGACGTTTGGTTTAAAAGCTGACTGGTTGTCAGTCCACGAGCTAGCTTTTGGGAAGCCAGCGCTCTTCACTGGTCTGAATAGCCTCTGATATGGTTTGGCTGTGTCCCCAACCAAATGTCACCTTGAATTGTAGTTTCCATCATCTCCATGTGTCATGGGAGGGACCCAGTGGGAGGTAATTTAATCATGGGGGTGGTACCTTCATGCTGTTCTCATGATAGTGAGTTCTCATGAGATTTGACGGTTTTCTGTTTGTTTGAGATGAAGTCTGTCTCTTGTCTCCCAGACTGGGGTGCATTGGCACAATCTCAGCTCACTGAAACCTCCTCCTCACAGGTTCAAGTGATTCTCCTGTCTTAGCTTCCTGAGTAGCTGGGATTACAGGTACCTGCCACCACACCTGGCTAATATTTGTGTTTTTAGTAGTGACAGGGTTTCACCATGTTGGCCAGACTGGTCTTGAATTCCTGACCTCAGGTGATCCACCCACCTGGGGCTCATAAAGTACTGGGATTACAGGCATGAGCCACCACGCCCAGCCTGATGGTTTTATAAGGGGATTTTCTCCCTTTTGCTCAGCACTTTTCTTGCTACCACCGTGAGAAGAAGGGCATGTTTGCTTTTCCTTCCACCATGATTTTAAGTTACCTGAGGCTTCCCCAGCTGTGCCGAACTGTTAGTCAATTAAACCTCTTTCCTTTGTAAATTACCCAGTCTCGGATATGCCTTTATTAGCAGTGCAAGAACAGACTAAACCGTCTCCTTCATTATTTTGGTCTCAGCCCTGATTTGGCTACCTTTAAGCTAGGATTGGCAAATACATAGCACACCTCACCCTTTAATCCGTTGTCTACGACTTACAAGCTACTCATGACACTCTTTCCTGCCGAGCCCAGATATGGCCTCAGAATCTGTCTAAATAAACCCAGTACCCCAGGCAATGATGAGCAAGCATCCAGAGCGCTGGTTTAAGTCGGGAGAGGGACTTTCTTGGTGGGCCCTGTCCATGTGGCCTTCTCATTCTCAAACCTTCATGGCTCGGCTTTGCCGTTGGATACACCGAGCACTTCACGGTGCGTTCTTTTTTCCACCTTATCTTGCAGGGACTCCTCTTCAGAGGGTCAGCCTTGAGGACAACTGTGCTCAAAAAATCTACGAGTCTGAGTGTTCCCTGGAGCATTGCTTTCCGTAGTATCAACTGTCTTCAGGATAGCACCACATACTCAGGCTTTGCCTGTAGAAAATGTTTATGCCTTTAGACCATAGATAGCTACATTTGCATTTTGCAGCTCTTTCCTGAGAAAACAGGTTCTTCTGGGGCTTTAGAAGCTTTCCCATGGAAAGGTTTGTTTGTCAGTCTCTGGGTGGGTGGGAGTGAGATTGACAGGTGCCCTCAGTTAAATTTTTATGTCATTCTGGGTTAAACAGAAGCATCAAGCTTAGGTTATACAATCTTCAAACAGAGCCATGGGGAAAATTTGGAGCAGGAACAAATCTAGATAAAGGAAAGAAAATTCCATTAAAACTGTTCACAGCCAAAGAATCCTTGACCACCCTCTGCTACCCACCTTCACAGACAAGGTGGCTATCCTTCTCTAGTCAAGACCAAGTCCTATTTTCAGGACTTGTTCTATCTTCTACATAGTCAGTGTGTCTTCTTTTAGACATTGGACTTAGTAAAGGGCCTCTTCCTTTGAAGACTACTATTAGCTGCATCCTCGGCCTCCTCCAGGGTGGTTACTCCATTCCCAGCCCTCCCCAGGATGGGGCCCTCCTCTGAGAGAATCTTGGGTTCTCCTCCTCAGTGTCCAGGATGTGGCATCCCGAGTTGGGCAGAAAGCACAAGGGCCACCCCTGGTGAAATGGGAACATGCTTTGACAAATGCTCAGTGGGTGGTTATGGACTGCTGGGCGATAGTACTTCCCTGGCCCTGTCTTCCTAGCCTCTGTGTTTCCCCAGTGAAACACTTGCCAAGCATTTACCAAACACCTACTGTGTGCCAAGAAGCAGAACCAAAGCTTGTGTTTTCAAGGAATTCACACCGTAGGGGCAGAACCTCCAAGTACCTCCTCAATCCCAGAATCTTTTAGAAGGTTCTGGGTTAACAGATAAGCAACAAAGTGTAACATGAACATGGAATATGGGCAGATAATTCCTCCCATGGCTTGGGCAGTGGGAGGGCTAGGAAGCTCTGACGAAGGGGTAGACTGGCCTGATCCATGAAGGCCAGGCAGAGCTTCCTCAGGCTGGAAAAGGCATCCTAGCTAGAAGCGATAACATGTATAAAGGACACTGGTGGGAGGTCCATGGCCTGCCTGGTTGAAGGGGCTCTTAGGGAGAGTCATGGGAGACCGAGTGAAGAAAGCAATGTAAGGCCCTAGTGGGGGTCTAGTCTCATCCCTGATCAATGGGAAACCATTCGCCAGTTTAAAGTAAGAGTGGAGCATGGACTGATCCTCTTGGCTGTTGTGTTCAGGTTTCCCTGGGTGTCAGGGGCAAGAGGCAGAGAAGGAGAAGTAAGAAAGAAGCTGCCTTTCATCAAATTAGTCCATAGCACCTTGAGGGTAAGCCCTTGGAGTACATATTTCTCCTATGTAGTGGCCCCTGTCCCTGCCACAAACCATCTTCTGAAACCGCCCCAGTAATTGCTGGATCCCAGATGGCTTTGGGTATGCTGACTCCACACCCAGAACCTTCACCCAGTCTTTCCTGAACCCTCCATAGCATAGGAAAGGTAACCTGTGTGTGCTGCACAGGTCTTCCTTCTGGAAGAACTTGCTGATTCCCTGCAAGGATCGCAGGTAGCGGAGAGTCTCCGGTGGTTAGCACCTTTGGGGTCTGCCTGAGCTTTTGAACTGGGGCCAAGCTCTTGCCAGGCAGCCCCAGCAAGTGGCTGAGCATGATGGTTTCTCTAGGGCCTGGACATTTCTGTGCAGCTCCAGACTCTTCTAATAAAAATCTTTGCTTTGAAACTCCCTGTTGGGTTGGTTGGGACTTGGTCAGACTTGCACCACTGTCTGAACTTCTCTCTGCCTCCTCCTGCTTGCCCTTCCCTTTTACCTTCCACACGTATTGCCCTCCAGCACACTGCTTGCATTCCTAACCATGTCTCAGCATCTGTTTTCCTGGGAATACAACTGGCCCACCTGAACATATTATCTATGCTGCTGTTGGTCCAGGAGGACAGAAGGGAAATAACCTGGGAGCATTGCATGTGGAGAGTCTGCCTTCAAGATGGAACTTTTTTTTTTTTTTTTTTTTTTTTTTTTTTTGAGACGGAGTTTCGCTCTTGTTACCCAGGCTGGAGTGCAATGGCGCGATCTCGGCTCACCGCAACCTCCGCCTCCTGGGCTCAGGCAATTCTCCTGCCTCAGCCTCCTAAGTAGCTGGGATTACAGGCACGCACCACCATGCCCAGCTAACTTTTTGTATTTTTAGTAGAGATGGGGTTTCACCTTGTTGACCAGGATGGTCTCGATCTCTCGACCTCGTGATCCACCCGCCTCGGCCTCCCAAAGTGCTGGGATTACAGGCTTGAGCCACCGCGCCCGGCCCAAGATGGAACTTGTTTACCTGCAGGTGGGGTTCCACCCCTGCACCCTGTTGAGTCCCCCGCCTGGGTGTGGTATGAAGAGCCACCCGGCATACCCTCACCCAGTAGTGGAGTAGGCCGAGGCAGCCAGTGCAAGGTCCAGTGAAGGACATGCATCATGGAAGGCGCTAATTATTTTGATGAAACACATTTCTTTCAGCCCATAAAATCAAAGGTGTGCAAAAAGGCTGTTTTTAGGGTATAAAACTCCCCTCGTTTCCCTGTGGTGGTGCATAGCTGTTGTGCCTCTGGGACCTTTGTGCCTTTTTCAGGTGTGACATGAGGCTGGCTGGGTGGCCTTGGCACCTTGTCTCTAGAGAAAAAGGAGACAGGGCTTCTTCCTGATTCCCTATGAAAACCAGTTTTTGTTTGAAGACCTACCTTTCCCGCTAGTGCCTAACACCAACTATGTCTTTCCAGAGATGGTGAGCTTCTTCCAGAAGAATTTCTTGGAAACTTTGTCTTAACAACCCCATCATCCTAGTGCTATAGGAATATGTGAATGGGAGGCCTGTGTGGACAGTGATGGGGCTGGGCAGCATCGTCTCACCATAGGAAGTATAAAACGTAAACAGTATGGCTGAGATGATGAGAACCTGCGTTGTAGCAGGTCATGGAAAAGGAGCGAAGGTGGAGTTGGGAGAGCAGGTAGGAGGTGAGACACATCCAGAAGGGACTGGGTTTCATCACCAGTGACTGCCATGAGTCTAACTTAGTTATCTGGTTGGATAGGATGCATTTACTGAACTGGGGGCCCAGGAGGAGTTGGGAGTAATCTAGGGGAGAAAAGTAACTTCAGTTTAGCATCTTTTGACTTGGAGATGCCTCTGGGACACCCCAAAGAGAACATCCCAGTTAACTTTCAGTTTCCTTTAGTTCTGCTTGCAAAATCAGACAGAACCAACATCCTGTCAGAGGTTGTTTTTCTCCTTTGGTCCCTCTGCTGGGCTTTCTCCAGCCCCTTGCCCTTAGGCAAGAGAGAAGCCAGCAGTGCAGTCTGCTGGGGGCTCCAGGGGCAGGCTCTTAACACAGCAGGGCCCTTCAGATGTTCCACAGCAGGGCCCTTCAGATGTTCTATAACTGACAACCCCGGGCCCACTGCCTGCCAGCATCTGTTCACAGAGACACGACATCACAAACTCTCCGGACTGGAAGGGACGTTGGAGGTCATCCACTCCAGCGTTGGGGATGGCATTTTCAGACAGTTCTAATAACTCAAGAGTTACTTCTTCTTTTGTGTGGAAGGCTGTTTCTTCTGACTTCCTCTTAATATGCTGTCGGGTCTCCTTCCTAAGGAGAAGCATGCTGCGCCTCGTTTTTGTGGATCTAGCAGTGAGAGACATGACGAAGCCAGATTTGGGAACACAAGTTCTTTTTGTCCTTCACACTACAGCTACGAGAATGGTCTCCATGGTTACAGCAGCTTCTCAGAAATGTCTGGATTTTCATTTTCTGTATTTCTCTAAATGTCTAATTTATGAATAATCTGCTTAGGTGACCTGCTGGAAATTTTCTGCATGTATATGAATATCAAGAAGTATATATTTACATACATTCAAAATAAAAGAAAAGTAGGCTGATAGGTATTTTTGGTACACTTTTTTTCTCCCCCTATAAAAAGAAATTAGGATTGACTTTAAAATGTTCAAGTTAAACAAGATTCAGTCAAAGAAACAGTACCTTCATGTTCTTCAAAGGCATGTGAGGCAGAGTGGCTGGAGCTAACCTAATTATGTTTTCTTCAATGTAAAATAGCTATTTGCCTGATGTTCCATTTGCATCTCACCGTCACATTCAACTGGCTGGGACATTGATTTTTTCTAGGGCTTTCTTTGAACATGAAAGTGTTTTTCCTGTTTCTCCCCACTCCCCACCTTGTGAGATCCATGATGAGAATGAATCGATAATTACATTGTTGGATAAAAATGAATATAAATTTTATTGAAAAACAACACCAGCAACGACGTGAGGAAAGCACACTCAACAGCCACCGGCCCACACAACTCAATGCACACATTATGAGAAGTAATCACCTCTTTCCATTGCCTACCACTTACTCCAAATGAAAAGAAATTATAGACCTAAGATAAACCGAGGTGGGCTAAAGAGGCATACCATCTTTGAAAATTTTGCCAGTAGGAAATGACGTAGTGATGCCGTTAACCCTCTGTTTGCTGTAGGCAGACCAGACTATCTCAGGAATTAATTGGTTTGGAGAGGAGAGAACCCACTCCTTCTAGTGAACATGGCATCTAAAACCTCAGACCACTGGGAAAACTTTTCTCCTTTTCAAGTCCTTTGAGAAGAGGATTTTGAAAATTCTCTTGGCAACTTCTCTCTCCTGCTTAACAACAGGAAATAGTTCTTTATGTCTAGCTGAAATCCTTCATGCTTCAGTTAGTCTTATTTCCTTTTAATCTCGGCAGGGAGTGAGGAGGCTGTCCTGATAGGACAGTGTAACATGGGGAACTCACAATGATCATAATCAGATTGAAAATGGAGTCCAGCTGAGTTGGTGGCACTTCTGAACAAGCTGAAAAGAAGTGAACTGCAGTTGTGTTTGCAGTGCCTCTGCTCACACTCCTCCAGCCTCGGTTCCCTTCTGCCCTGGGTGGCCTGGGGGCTGCCATCCTGGGACTTGCAAGGAGGTGCTGTCTGAGTTTGACAGGTTCCAATCCTTCATTGGTATAGTGATGAGTGTAGTCAAAGCTGTCCCATCCAGTCCTATGTCCAGTGCTTCTGTTTCAAGAAGTGATTTCCAGGCAAAACAGTCCCATTCACATCCTTTGTCTTTTTAACACACCAGGTTGTCCCCCCAGGATGCCCTCACAGCTTGTGCGTGACAGAGATGTCCTCCATGTACACATGAGGAAGTGCTGAGAAGCCACGAGCAAGCACCTAGTGATTTTAACATAAACACCTCCACAGCATTTTCAAGTTCTTCGTAAAAGGCCTGGTGATGGATCAGCGTCGCGATGTGCAGCGCCGGCAGCTCCACACTTCGGACACCTGGGGGCGCCCGTGCCATTCCGCCGGTCACTGGGACTCGTCACCCGGGAAACAAAGATGGGGATTTGAAGAAAAGCCTTCAAAATGCAACTCCGAATGTCTACCCTGAGCAGCATGCGTGTAAAAATTCATGAAGATTAGATTTCTTTTCATGTATTTTTACTTCAGTGGAAAGAAATGCAGGTGATTTTCTGACTGCGCCTACAGCTGTCTTTACAAACGGGGTGCCTAGTTAAATGGGAGGGAGGGGCTTGCCGATGCCCTGCGGTGCTTTGAGAGGCGGGGCCTTCCCTCTCTGGTGCTGGGGACAGCTCCTATTTTGCTGGGTGGCATTCTCTGCATGCTCCAGGATGTACTGATTAATTATACTGCATATCAAAATGGTAGGTCTTTTATTAAAAGGTCTCCAGCAGAGCAGGACTAGGCGAGGCAGCCGGCGCGGGGTCCAGTGAATGGCATGCGCCATCGAAGGCACTTATTATTTTGATGAAACAAACACATTTCTTTCAGCCCATAAAATCAAAGGTGTGCAAAAAGGCTGTTTTCAGGGTGTAAGACTCCCCTTGTTTCCCTGTGGTGGTGCATAGCTGTTATGCCTCTGGGGCCTTTGTGCATTTTCCAGATGTGAGTGACACGAGGCTGGCTGGGTGGCCTCGGTGGCAGAGACTGTGGAGGGCGCAGGACCAGGCCAGGGCAGTTCAGCTTCTCCAGGGGAGGCACCCCTCATGCTCGAGGCCCCCGGCCTGTTAGATGATGGGCACCCTTGTGACCTGGCCCTGGGCTAGGTCCCTGCTGAGTGGCAGTGAGGACTTTTGGGGAAGGGATCCCAGGGGATGATGAACAGAAGCGTCCGGAGCCTGCATCTTCAGTCAGGACTGGGCAGGGGAAGCTGCTGCTCCCTGGAAGTTTTCTCTCCCTGTGTTCCAGATGGCAGGGGCCAGGCCCCCTGGGTTCACCTCTGTAGCCCAAGATTTGGCACTTACCAAAGCACTCTGTGTTTGTTGGATATAGGGATATGAGGCTGAATGCAACAGAGGAAGCCTTGAGAGTCCCAGCTGGCCTGGGCTATAGTTGAGCCTGGAGGCCTGTGGAGGGTCAGTGGGGAGAGGTGCCAGGCAGTGCCAGTTCTCAGGGGTTGGGGGGCACCAAGACAGGCAGGGGCCATGGAGCTGGAGAAGCTGGGAGTTTGGCAGGGAGCGTGTCTGTGTGCCAGGATGGTGCTGCAGTGGCCAGGCAGGGCCTCTCTCGCCTTTCCCTCTCAGCTGCCCTCAATGAAGCCAGCCTTTCCTCCGTTGCCATGGCAACGCCAGCCCGAGGCGCTGCTGAGGGCCAGCTGGGCAGCCGAGGCTTCTCAGGCCGGGTTTGAGCAAGCAAGGGGACTTGAACTGTCCCCATGCAAGGTGAGACTGGAGCGGGGTGTCTTCTCAGAGAAGGGAGGAAAGGAGATGGGATAGGATGTTTTCTCTGAGACAGGCACAAAAGCTACTCCCATGCAGCTGGAGGTTTCCCAGCCTGGCTTTGCTGGTAGAGACGCTGGGGACAGGCAGAGCCCTGCTAAGGTGTGAGTCTCCTCGGCACTGCCGCACTGCGCTACCCACCTGATCTGTGCCTAGGTCCTTATTCAGGGCTATCCGCAAGGCTCCCGAAGGGCCTGGCAGCCTCTGGAGGCTCCCTGTGGAGGCTGGGTAGGGGCCTGAGGCCCAGGCTCTGGGAGGGCCTGGAGGGTACACTCCAGGCCTTAGACTGAACTGACTGCCCTGCACACTCCTTTCAGAGCAGAGCCGAGGTCTTCCACCCTCAGACCTAGGCTGTTCCTCCCACCCAGACACCCACAGTGGGCATGACCTGCTCTTTACTTTGGAGTCTCCTCACAACTTTCTGGTTGGCATATTCCCGACTATACGTAGGGACTGTGGAGGCCATCAGCCTCCAGCCAGTTGTGGTCAGCTAGCTTCCTCACCACACCCTTTTTCTAGGGCTCTTGAAGAACAAGAAGTAGCTAATGAAGAGGCAGTGGGATGCGGAAGATGATCAGGTCTGGGAGGAGAAGATAGTCCAGTATCCCCTGGGGGCTAGAGCTGTGGAGAGGCACTGTGATGTGGCTGGAAAGGGACTCTGTGTTTCAAGGACAACTCAGTCTTGCAAATCATGTCCCCTGGGACATGGAGGAGAATTCTCAAAGCATCATGGGAAAAGCTGTCAGCCTGGGCAGTATCCCTGCTTTCCCACATCAGCTCTACAATAGCAGCAGCAGCAGCACTCTATGAGAAGGGGCATCTGGATGCGGGTGTACAGTTTACAATACCTTGGATTTACATAGCACCTTTTTCTTCTAAAGAGCCACTGCTTCTGTCCCCTCGGTCACAGCCACAACTGAGTGAAGGCTTCAGAACACAAAGAACACAGCTCCTGTGGCAGAGGAGGGAGACTGAGGCAGAGGCCTAGAAGGGATTTCATGCAGACTCAGTGGTGTCCAGTGCTCCCTGCACTTCCCTTGAGCCCTCCCTGGGGAGGTCTGGCCTTGGCCGTTTGGGAGGGAAGGCAGGGGCACAGGCCTCACTGGGCATTCACTTTGTATTTCAAGATGTAGGAGTAGAAGCTGTGGTTGGCATTCTCTAGCACCATGACATAGACTTCCTGGCAGCCAGCTGTGCTGCAGCTGCCCTCCCAGTAGCCCTCATGGTTCAGGGTCAGGGGCCATGTGTCCTGCCCCTTTACCAGGACTTTGGCAATACCATGCAGCTTCAATTTGAATGGGATGTGCCGGTTGGCAGGAAGCACACCTGACAGAGGCTCCAGCAGCTCATTGTCCTGCCCCCAGTTGCCAAAGCTCTCAGGGAACATGGGCCAGTTGACCTTGGTGTTGGCACAGCACAGGAGGTAATTGAAGACAAAGATGTAGTTTCCTGGTTCCTGCCTCTTCTTGACAAAGATCTTGAGGGCAAACTTGCCGGCATGGGGCAGCTGGACTTTCAGCTCGGTCCGCTTCTCTCGGTGCAGCTGGAAGATGTAGCGCCTCTGTGTCTCCTCAGTGATGGGGCCATCATCCCCATGGAGTGAAGCCAGGACGCTGATGCCCTCCTCCACGCTGAAGCTGATGGAGCAGCGCCCATCGCTGGTGTGGATGATAGGGTCAGGGTGGGAGGGCTTCATGATGCCCATCTGCTCCGAGAACCAGCTGGGGCCTACGGGCTGGTGAAGCTCAGTGGGCAGCCGGACACCCATGTCCACGTAGTTGCACTTGAGCGTGTACTCCAGCACTGAGCTGTAGATGTCAGAGTTGCCCTTGGCGAAGATCTGCAGCTTGTGCGTGCCCATGGTTGGAGGGTACACCTCCAGCTTCATCCCATTCTTCCTGAGGCTCAGCAGCCCATGCTCCTGCTTGCCATTGAGCATGAACATGAACAGCGTTGGGGCACAGCTCTCAATGGTTACTGTGGCCTTCCCGTTCACTGTGGAGAGAAAGTCGGGTTCAGGAGAGATGGGTCTAGCATGTGCTGATATACTGGTAAATGTTTCAGAGCTGTCTCCCTGGGAGAAAAACGTCCTGACTTACAGTGCTTGCCCATTTCCATGGTGTAAATACTTTCACCACAATCCATTTTAAGGACCCAATATGACATCACTGAGCATGGCATCAGCCAGCAGCAGCACACCTCTGGAAGAGTCCCTACTCCCTTCAGGTGGTTTTCTTTGAGAGAAATGAAAGCTGAGGGGCCTCTAGAAAAATTAATCCCCAGCCGTGTGTGTGCATCCTGGCCATCTGATTCACATCAGATAAAGGCTGCCTATGTACAGAGAGGGTCATGGGGGAGGAGGGGCACTATTTCCTCCAAGTCTGTCTACCTTGCTCCCTCCAGCATCTGTGTAAATGTCAACAGTATCATGTCAACACATTGTCCTTAAACCTAGAGAGAATGGCCTCACTCCCTGAGACTCTGCACAGGAGGTTGGGGCAGGGCAGTTCTCTGATCCCCCTCACCCCCATGCTTCTCACATAGGTGTGTCTTAGCCGTGTTTCAGGAATGGGTCCTGAAGAGTCAGTGTGTGTACAGGAGGGTCTTTTGTAACCCTACCCCCCATCCCCACCTGTCATCTCTCCCCTTGCCCTGTTGTTTCGTCTTCATCTGTCCTGATCATTGATTTTTAGGAACAGGGGGTCAGTTCTCCAGTCTTTGCAGCCCGTGAGAACTCACCTGCCTGGTCCTTCCCAGGGCTATAGGGAGGGGTAGTGGCTTCTCTTAGAGCCTGGCCTTGCTGCTCTCAGAAGTTGGTCATCCGCTCCTAGCTCCAGTAACCTCCCCAGCCTTGTTCATAGATGAGTGCAAAGGAAGGACAGAGGCTTTCTGATCCGTGTCATGAGCAACTTTGCTCTAGTCTGGGATCTTGGTGGGGAGGCAGAACACTGTGCCTGGGCTCTAAGACAGAGGCCTGAATAGACTGAATCTGCGTTCCATGCCAACTCCCACCTCAGGAATGGGAGAAGCCCACATGGGCCAGCATGTTGGGGTGGCCGCTTAGACAGCCCCTCTACCTTCTTCACAGCTGCTCCACCTTGAAAGCTGTCCCAGCCCTCTCAGATGCTCCCCACTCCTAACCTGCCTCTCACTCCCACATGTCCCCCACTGCCTCTGTTTCCCCTCTGCCTGTCAGCTCTCCGGCACTCCAGTGACTTCCTTCTGCCCCCACCCTCCAGTGACTTCCTATAATGAGGCCTCTCAGACCTTGGAGAACCCAGGCTGCTGGCCTCCATGCCTTCCTGCATGTTCTCTCCTCCCTCTGTGACCCCCACTCTTTGAGGCTTGGCCCTCGTCTCACCCTCTGAGCACTGCTTAACTCCAGTGCCATCGCTTCCCTTTCTGTTACACTGAAATTGTGTGACTCTGTCTTTTAGTGCTATTTTCTTGGTCTACATGTTTTCTCTACTGCCTTCAGCCACTGCATGCCACATCTGTCCCGCAGTAACCTCCAAAGGAAAGTGACCAACATCAATAGACTTGTTATCCCCTCTTGGTGAAAACCTTCCTCTCCCCTCACTTGTGAACCAGCTCCGTGGGCAGAAGCTACCTCAGCTCCTCACTGCTCATGGCCCCTGTCCTGTTCCATCTCATAAGTGAGTCTTTTCTGCACAGTGAGGCCCAGCTCCCCCTGCGATTCACCTTCTATTGTGGAGCACCACCCGGCCCCTCATGCAGCAGCCCCAGGGTTCCCTTGAAAACATCCACCTGGCTCTCCTGGGCTCACGTCAGAGCCCTCAAGCTGGAGACCCATGGAGAGGCCTGTCTCTTCCTGCCTCCCAGCATCAAGCACTCTCTCAGGTCCTCCAAGGCCACACCCCTTCATGCCTCGGGGTCCTCCCTCCTGTTACTCCCTCCCCACCACTTCCTCCAAACCTGGATAAGGTGGAAATGTCCTGAAGGCAAAGAAGCCCACCCGGACCCCTCAGCTGAGGCTGAGTTCCTTGGCAGCCTCTCTCATAGCCCTGGCTCTCCTTTGGAGAATGTTCCATTGCTGCAGTTCATCCATGAGCATCTTTGTGTAGTGTCTGAACTACTTGCTGGGCTGTGGGCTCTGCGGCAAAGGGGCTAGCCTGTTTCATTTCCTGCCAGGCCTTAGTGGCTGGTCGCGGTGCCTCACCGAGAGAGATCTTGCCAAAAGTGTGTTTAATGATGGGGAAGACTTGAAATAAAGGTCTGGCCACCCCTGCAGACCCCTGTGGAAGCACATGGCTCTTCTAGTCCTCCTTGTCTCCTCCTCCTCCCCTTTCCTGTTGTGGTGCTCTCCTGCAGCCCGGCAGCTTTCCATCCCCCCGTCCATCAAGGTGTCTTCTTCCTTCCCTTCCTTTCTGTCCACCTCAGTTTCCCTATTTTGCTTCCTTCCCATCACCACTCCTAACATAACTACCTACCGCAAAGAAATACTCCGTAAATATATATCAGATGTATGGAATCATATTTAGATTTAGATTTCTGTAAGTTGAGGAATCTGGTGTTTATATTTTTATATCTCTTAAAAAGGCAAACTCCACTCAGTGACATTAGTTTGGTGTTGCTTTGGCCTGGTCAGTTCTTTCCGTGGTTCAATGGCCTATAATATGTTGAACAAGCCCTCCATCTGTTGTTAAGTGCAGGAAACAGATTCTCAAAGTGAGCAACTTCCTGATGTTATTTTGGCTGCAGGAGCTGCCAGGTATTTGGAGTTGGGAGAGTATGCAAGAGCTCAGCCACCTGGCAAAGGAAGCCACTGTGTGGTGGAAGGGACAAGGCAGTTGGAACTAACTTGGGGACACCTGTGCTCCTGCATGCCCCCTTGCCCTGCAGTGTGGGTTGGAGTTCCCCAGAGGCTCTGGGCCCACCCACAGGCACCTTGTGTTAATAGTCAGTGTGAGCTCAGGCCTCCTGTCCTGGGTGGATGGAGGCCCCAGTGGCAGAGACAGTGCTGCCAGGCAGTCCTTTGCTGAGGTGTGGGAGGCTGGGTTGACCAGACTTACGGGGCTCTGCAGTGTGCCCAGGCTGTGTGCCCAGCACTGGACCAGGTGCCAAGGCCTTGGAAAGGCATAAGATAATCTTCCAGAGAAGGTTCTGCTCTTTTGTGACTAGTTCTGGCCCCCAGGTTAGCCCCTGTATGCCTCAGAGGGTGCAAACATACTCAGCTGCTATGGCTCCATGGCGAGAGTTCGGGAAGCAAAAGTCAGCCCAGGCCAGCCATGGGGGATGGCTAAGCTGCACATCTTACATTGCCCAGCCCCAGGGAGTGGGCTGGAAATGGCTGGGTCCTGCCTCCAGAAGGGAGGGATGCTGAGCCGGCCATGCAGAGCTGCTGGAGCCTGGCCCTCATCTAGTGGTGCCTGAGTGTGGAGGTTGGGGGCCTACTGTGTCCCCTCCCCTCCTCTGCTGCCTAGAACACGTCCACCTCTGTCTAGCTACTATGTCTGTTCCCCTCTCCCAAGACCCAGCTCAGTGGCCACCTCCTTAAGGAAGCCTGCCCCAACCGCCTGTCTTGGTTGGGACTACCCCTACCTGTCCTGGGAGACCCCTGCTGCTCCCTAACCTTGCTGGTTGGACCACCAACACCCAGATGCCAACTCTGCTGAGGCCATGCATTCTTTCCAGCAGGAGTTGGGGAGAAGAACACAGCAGGCCAGTAGCTTTGGGCACCTGAGCTCCTGAAGCTGTGTGTAGTCAGGGCGAGGCAGTCCTTTTCCCTGCTATATGAGCTGAGAGAGACTCACCCAACTAGGAACCGTCTAGCCCTGGCTCCTGTGACAGGCCAGGCTGTGTGTCCAGCCCTCAGGTGCTAGGAAACCTTCAGCCTTCCGACATATCCCCTTCTTGGTTTATGCTAGTGTGAGTATAAACCAAGTTTGAAGGGGTCAAAGACATAGCCTGCCAGCCAGGCAGTGGGGGCGGGGGAAGGCAGGGAGACAGAGTGCTTGAACTCATTGCCTCCATCTACCCCAGCTTGTTTCTGTCCCTGTTGATGTGGCCTATGTCCCTTCCCTGCCCTGATGGCCTGGGCTGCCTCAGCAGCCCTCACACATCCACGTGCACACACATGGGCTTTGTGTTGAGCTCACAGGCCATGCTCCTGGAAGTCACACCCCAAAAGCACAGTCTCAGGCGGGGTCCTGGAGGACAGTGCAAAATGCTCCATCCCTGCTGCTAGCACAACAGCACCTGCTCCAGGCTCACCTGTTCTGATCATGGGGGTCTCCGGGTGGGCACTCAGCATCCCTTTGTTGTAGAATTCACTCTTGTGGTACATGTTGTTCTCAAACTGCCTCAGAGATTGAGGAGGTTTTAGCAGCTGCCAGTTCTTGTTGTCTGGGAAGTGATCCTCAATGAATAGTGCAGGGTGGGTGAGGAAGTAGAACTCATTGTAGCTGGAGCAGAGGACAAGCTGGTTAGCAGCCAGCTCTGTGCAGAGGAGGCGGGGGCCCAACACACCCACCGGAGCAGTCCTGTTAACACCCTGGATGGGAAGGTGCACAATCTCCAACCCTGACATGGGCACTGGAGACTCCTCCTCAGTGGATGCTTCCAGAAAGTGGAGCCAAGGCAGGGTTGTCCCTTCTAAGGAAAGGTCACAGCCTGCAACCGTGGCCTGCTCTCAGGGCCCTGGCTCGTTTTGGGGGGAATTGACTCCCTTGTGCTCAAAGACAATCAGAAGTTTGAAGAGGGCAAAGGCATAGCCTGCACAGCAGGCAATGGGGGTGGAGGAAGGCAGGGAGACAGAGTGCTTGAACTCACTGCCTCCATCTACCCCAGCTTGTTGCTCTGCTGTGCAGCTGTGCTGGTGGGACCTTCCATGGCCGATTGGAGTGCTGGCTCTCTGGAGGTCAGTAATAGGGATGAAGAGAAGAACGGGGAGGCTCTTCCTGAGACGGGGGAGGCTTTGCTCTGCCTGAGAGGAGCAGTGTTGAGAATAATGGAGGTAAAGAGGGTATCTGTGAGTACGCACGCCCTGCATGTGGGATGTGTGTGCACATGGCTTGTATTTGTCTCGTATGTGGGAGTGTCAAGATTTAAGCTGTAAAAATCAGAGAGAGCACACTCATTTTTCTGAATAAAAAGATAAAAAGGGATCTGAGCTGCTGATAGACATCATGATCCATGAAGAATATTGTATGCAGCTTTAGGTTAAGGCCAGGGTTGGCCAGAGCCCCAGAGGACAGAAATGCTCCAGTCCCCTGCACCCCAGCCACCCTACCCCACTGTGCCTCACAGCACCCCTGCACCGACAATAGCACCCCTTCCCAAAAAACCGCAGCCCTTTCCTCAGAAATGTGATACAGCCTCACTCAGACCAGAGAGGAGAAGGAGCCCGGTGTCTGGGCAAAGCAGTAAGAGAACATTCTGGCATTTGTGCCTAGTAATGAGGTCAATGGCCAAAGTCTGGAAGGGAACCTGCCAACAATTAAGGAAGGCTGTTAGCCCTGCCTTTCCTCACCTGTGGCCTGGGGCAAACGCTGTAGGCTTTCAGTGCTTTGGTGGAGGGAGCTATAGGGAGTAGGAGAGGGGAGTTTGTCAGTGGAGGGTGAGGTGACAAAGGGTCTGGGCCCTCACAATTGGCCTGGAGCCAGCCCACTTCAGAGCCCAGGAGGGGTGGGCATACGGGGCCTCCTGGCTCTCCTTCCCCTCCCACTTGGTCTTCTCCACCTGCTGCTTCATGCAACCCGGCGCGTCCTCCACTTCCACCTGCCAGACGCCCAGCAGCACGGAGACAAGTACTTACAGGAAGGTGAATTTGGAGGTGGTGGTGTCCACCAGGCCGCTGCCCCAGGTGCTGTCCACCAGGTGCCATCTTCCCTCGAGGTACACAGCATTCCAGGCGTGGTCAAACTCCCCGGAGAAGCTCTGCCCTGTCTGGTAGCCGAAGCCCTTGGAGTAGCCAGGTACAGTCATACACTGCACTCCAGCGATCCTGGGGGCGGGACAGGGGGCCTGAGAGGGGGATCCCGCGGCGGCTCACCCCCCAGTCTGTCCGTGGTCTCAGGATCAGGCATGTCTGCTGCCCGTCAGTCCTCCCTGTCCTTCCTTTTTCCTGCTTCTTGCACTCACATATAAACAGCTTGAGGGCTTTTATCTCTGGGCCTGGGGGACAGGGAGATGCAGTGCTGGCTGGTCCTGCTGGTACAGGCTGGCTGCAGTCTCCGCTGTCTGCTCGTCCCCTGAGACCATGACCATTCAGATCACTTCTGAAATGTTCATCCCTAGAGCATGCTTGACACGCTGCTCAAGCAGCCCTTCAGGAGGAAAAAATGGGGGCAAGCATGAGGCTGGCCTCAAGAAAATGGGAGCCGGGGAAATGACAATGTTCCTGGAACAAAACCTGCATAGAAGGGGTGAGCACAGCTGCTGGGAGAACCAGGGCACTTCTAGACATGTGACTGAAGAGATGGGTCTCGTGACACGGGTGAGATGTCGGGGGCAGGGGTTGCTGGTCGTGAGGGTGCAGAAGCCAGGCTCTACTCCCCTGCTGACTTCCTCCCAAGGATGCCTGCATGGGAACCCAGGGACAGTCAAGCGGGTGTCTCCAGCCCTGGCCTAGGGAGGACTGTCCAGCTGCCAGATTGCTCAGGTCTGACTGGCAGGTCTGTCCTTCGTGAACATGGTGCAAGAGCCATCACGGTGCATTAAGGTCGTCATTTGCTGACTGGCTGCCCTGGCCACGGTACTGTCCTCAGGGAATGGAAATGCTGACCAGTCAACCTCCCCTTTGGGGTCTTTTTGACATTGTGTTCCCCCACTGCTCACAGTAGAGCTGGCACTGCTTTCTGGGAACCTGGATGGGAAGATGGGCATGGGTCACCTTTGGGTTCCACATAAAACTAGACATTTGGAGCTAAAATCCTGAGGCTCAGGCCTGGACTGTGGGGACCAGCTCAGGGCCAAAGCAAGACTCCTGGTTGTCCTTTCATGGCCTGCTGGTCTTGCTCCTCAGCAGCCCTGCTCCCCTGAGGACAGCCAAGGGGATGGCCTGTGCAGGCAGTTTCACTGCTAGTCTGACCTTCTAGGGCCTTGTGTAAATTAGAAAAAGGTTCCCCTTCTTCAAGACATTTATTCCATGCACTCATGGAAAACTGGTGTCACGGGGACACAACCTGTGAACCCTGTAGGATGTGCCTGATGCCCCACTGATGCAGCTCCTTCGAGCAACAAGCTGCCCAGACCCCAGCTTGGTGCTGACCTTGTGCTCTGCTCAGCTGAGCTGAGTCTGCAGTCCAGCGTGTCTGTGGGGCCTGTTTCAGTGAGATGGGCCCGTGAGGGCTGGGCCCTTCCACAGACAAGGGCTGCAGCTCAGTTGCTCTAAACAAGAGGGCCATGGAGCCTCCCAGGGTAATGGAATGAAATGGCTACACATCTACTATAGGAATGGGGGGGATTTTCCCTATAAAAATGAACATACAATTTAAAATTAGCAAATTGCTGGATTAGATATTACTGATCTATGCTTACATGTCACTTGCTGAGAGTCATTGGGATCAAATGTGATGTCCTGAGGGTTAACAGATTCTACTTTCCCTACCATCAGTGTTCCTTCACGTGCATGCAGTGATGACGTGTTACCATGTGTGCCTTAACCTCTGCTCACCTGCAGAAAGTCTGGGCCACTAGTGCTGAGGTTCCTTAGAGGCTTGGAAGTTTTCCAGCCCCCATCCTTCTGCCTGCTGCTTCACAAAAGGAGGTTCAGGCCTCCTAAGCCCTCTAAGGAATCCCATGAGAACATGCCAGCTGGGCTCTATGGGAAGGCTTCTGGGAGCACTTGGGGGCGTGGGGACAGACTGCAAGAGAAACTAGATCCTGGTGTCGTGATTTTTCTGCTGGCAAAGGCCATAAGCCACTCCAGGGCAGAAGGCAGTAGCTGAGGAGACGGTGGAAGGAAGGGGAGAGGTGCTTCCTGCATACCCAGAGGGGCCTGTACCTCCTTACTCTGCAGTGCAGAGTGTGGAGGGTGGTGGGCAGTGCTGGGGGGATGCAGGGCTTAGGTGTTGTTCTCAGGGTGAGGAAGTTTCAATGTGTTTATAGTCTGAGAGGAAATAGCTAGCAGAGAGAGACCAGTGGAAAGTAAGGCCAGAAGGGTGAGTGGAGGTGTAGGGACGGGATAGGTCTTCGATAGAAGGCGGGGCCCCATCTACTCAGAGACTGGGTGAGGAGAAGAAATGTGAAAAATATTTAGTGAGCCAAGCAGTGCCCCTGACACGATGTGAACTGACATGAGCATGTCAATCTCTCCAGTCAGTACGATGTCACGCCAATGCTCTGTGTGTGTGTGTGTGTGTGTGTGTGTGGTCCCTGCATGCACAGAGAAGGAGGGGCAGGGAGGGAGGGGGAGAGATGGCCCCAAAAAGCACCTGATCTCTTGGGAATGGGATTATAGGTGATTTTAATTTTTTTCTTGAAACTTGTCTATATTTTCTAAATTTTTAATAATGATTATGTGTTACTTTGAGAATTGGAAAAAAAAAGCCATAAATATGACTTAAATTATATTCTTCAGGAAATTACTTTCATTCCAGCCTAGAATGTCTGTGCGTATCACTTTCTAGGATGATGTGGAGGGATAAGGGTAGTCCTGGGAGCAATGGGGCTTGGAGAAAGGCTCATTTTGCATTAAGGTGAACTGATTTAGGGGAGCTGTGGACCTCTGGACATCCTGCCCACTGATGCTTGTCCTCTGCTCAGAGCCACCTGGAGTCAAGGAAGGAAGGAGAGGAATCTACCATCTGTGCAGCCTCCAGGTGGTGGAGTAAATCAGAGTGGGCATGGAATGTCCTCCTGGGAGAAGCCATGTCCTAGGCTGTGTGCTCAGGGGGACATCCTACCCTCCAGGGGATGAAGTAGAGGCAAGATCTGAAGAACCAAGTGGGAAGCAGCAGTGAGAACCTGCCCCAGCCCTGGAAAGGAAAGGAGGAGGAAGTGAGGGGCAGGGATGTCCACCTGTACTGCTCTGAGTGGGGTTGGTGGGCCCTGAGCCAGGATATCAGGTCACCTCCCAGCCCTAACGGTCACCTCAAGGGTGATCTTGCCAGGCTCATCATGGGCGGAGAGAAAGGTTGGCATTAAATGATCTCCAGGGCTTGATTCTTCTCTGACAGGCTGAGGAGAAGCTGGGAAGGCTGTGGGGAATGCCTGGGGCGGAAAAAAGACGAAAACATAAACTCAGCTCTAAGCTAATGCCATGCTTGACTCTGATAGGATGTTTTATTACCTGGCAGCAATGTGCAAGATGAATGGGACAAAAAAAGTCGTAAGGTAAAGCATTATTGTTAATACTCCACAATTCTTGTGCAAAATAATCTGTATGTATAAGATGATGATTGTGGAACTCGTAGGAGTTTTGTCTCCAGCTGCTGTTCCTAGTCAGGATGAACCACAACTCTTTCATGTCATCAAACACTGACCACATGCACTGTGTGTAAAGCACAGTAGCCGGCACCAGGGAATAATGTAACATGTCACGGCACCATGCAACGCCACACAATGTAACAACATAATAAAATATAATATCCCAAAAATAAGGCTCAGTGGCCGCCCTAGACGTGCTGCTGATAGTTGGAAGGTGGGTGGATTTTGGAACTGTCACTGGAGCTGTCTCCAGAACTTTGCTTATAAAATGCCAGTCTATATGCAAAGCCCTGGAGAGCCCAAAGGTGGAGGAATTAACTTTGCAGGCAGGAGCTGAGAGAGCACTGAAGGAGGGGCAGAGCACTAGAACCATTTCCACCTCCTGAAGAGCTCTGACAAGCCATCCAAGAGCCTAAAATATCACCCAAGGAGATTTATTTAACAACCTCAGACTGCAGAATCTTCACTTCTGCTTTACACAATTGACAACCTCAATGCCACCTCCACAGCTCATGACTGATATGTATCCCAAGCCACAATGAAAACATGGATGCAAGATGCCCTGAACAAGCTTCCATGGAGCGCCCTGGAGGATTTGGAGAAA
This sequence comes from Saimiri boliviensis, assembly GCF_048565385.1. NCBI lineage: Eukaryota > Metazoa > Chordata > Mammalia > Primates > Cebidae > Saimiri > Saimiri boliviensis. Next base: position 54,972,644 of record NC_133457.1, on the reverse strand, counting down.
GCTGCATCCCCCTCTCCAGCAAATGTCAGGGCTCAGAGGCTCCATCAGAGAAGCCCTGAGGGCTGCAAAGGACCACATGGCTACCAAATGTGGCCTGATGGGAAGAGACTGAGCAGTCAAGCAGAAGTCAGTGTCATTACCTGGGTTACCCTTGATGATCCCTGAAGCTGCTGAGTCTTCTATGAATGCATTATCCTTATTATTTAAAAAGATCTCTGTGTTCTGGCTTGGTGCAGTGTATCCTAGGGTATTCATTTGGTATTATTTTGTACTGAGATGGTCCAGGCCCTGCCATAGGAACTATGTGTTGCTGCTACAGCCAGCACCAATGCCAGGCCCCAGCAGCAGTGTGGCTGAAATGTCTGGGTGGGCAGGTGCACCCTACACCAGTGAGCTCTGGCCACAGTAGACTTTCCCAAATCCGATCGCCTCTCCTAGGATGTCTGAGCCAGGTGGGGGAAAAAGGGAGGGACCGTGGCTGCAGGAGAGATAATGAAGCATGCTTTTCTTTTGGTATTTTGTTGAAAATACTGTGGTTTCTATACTGCAGCAGGACAAACCAACCATGACTTATTTTTCACAATTTATGTACTTGATTTCTTTTCTTTCTTTTTTTTTTTTTTTTTGAGGCGGAGTTTTGCTCTTGTTGACCAGGCTGGAGTGCAATAGCAGGACCTCTGCTCACTGCAACCTCCGCCTCCCAGGTTCAAGCAATTCTCCTGCCTCAGCCTCCCGAGTAGCTGAGATTACAGGGGCCCACCACCACACCCAGATAATTTTTAGTAGAGGTGGGGTTTCACTGTGTTGGCCAGGCTGGTTTCGAACTCCTGACCTCAGGTGATCCACCCGCCTCGGCCTCCTAAAGTGCTGGGACTATAGACATGAGCCAACATGCCCGATCTTGATTTCTTACAATCTGACAGTGTCTTTATATTTCTCCCATGTGCTCTCTTTTCCCTTTTCTTACACACTACCCTGGTGGCTAGGACAATAAGTAGTAATCTTCATAATAATTGTCTCTCCAGGGTTCCGTGCAAAACCTCACGAGACGTGACCTCAGAGGCCTCCTCTCCGACAGGTAAGAGAGGAGTCGGCTGTTTAGAGAGAGAGGCTGCCTGGCCTGGCAGTGGCAGAAGCAGCAGTAGATGCAGTTGTCCTGATGCATAGTTCAGGAACCTTTGTGTTGCACCAGCTCTTTTGTAATGGAGATTTTGTTTTGGTCTAAACACTTATAGGTGGTATAGAGAGTGAAATGACAAGATGGTTTGCTCCAGTGACATAACTCATCTTTGTGAGTGTCGTCCTTTGGTGTAAATGCTAAGCATTTTCCAATGTGCAAAATCAGATGAAAATAATCATTGTTCTGAAAGATGCTAGGTACAAATGGAGCTAAAAGACTATATGGGTAGGGGAGTTAGGATGTCCCTTTCAGAGGCCTTATACACCAGTGTCAGATTTGGTGATAATTTAGGGTTATCCAATGAACCTGCGTCTCCCAGAAGGCTTAGACAGCCACTCCCTATCTTTTGGGGCCTTTGGAAACAAGTGATGTTTTAGGATTGTAGGGAACATCATACTGCTAACCAGAAGCAGCCATCTGACTGTACACACTCCTCCCCCTGCTCTTGGTGACAGCTAGAGGATGGGTGCAAAGCTAGCTGACATCTCATTGGTGACAACCAGCTCCCTCAGTGTCAAACTGGTAATAAGCTCCTGGCTTTATCCAAAGTCTCCGAAAAACCTGCTAGCTGGTGATGCTAAAACCATGCTAATGGGAAGGGAATTTATTAGAGGTTGACTCAGTGGTAGGAATCTGGGGAATTAAGCTTGGCTCCTGCGATTAGGCAGAATCAATTAAGAATGTGGGCAATTGAGGCAAAAAGAGAGACATTAATGCTGGATGATAGAAAGTCAGAAGGGACCTGGACCAGCAGTTACAAGCTATAGCACTAACCAAAAAACTCCACATCAGTGACTTGGGAAAGACAGAAGGAAATGAATGATGTCGTGAAAATACCTGAATTCCCCACCAAATTACTTTATTAAATCAGTCCTTAGTGAGGCAATTTCAGGGAGCTGGACTGGACTGGCAAGAAGTAATGATGTCCATGTGGGCACAGCTCTTTCTAAGAAGCCACCCTGACAACCAAGCAGGGATAAATCAGCAAGTGTGGATTACATGTCCTCAGTTATTAAGGAATTAGCTAATTAATGTACCGAATTTTCGGCAGTTATTTTAAAGGTAAAGAGAATTTAGTAGAGGGACGCATGGGTAGGTTAGTGATCTTTAAAGCAAAAGTTAAAGGAATTCAGGGGACTGTGAGCTATTGTTACATGTCTCAGGCGGTGTGAGAAATTTTGCACACAGTAATCACCATGTTGGAACTAACTTTAAATGATGCAAAATGTTAGGGAGAGTTTTAATGATCAGCTGCAGGCCAGAATAGGGCCATTGTTAAGTATCTGGACCAGGCCAAAAAGCTGACAGTTTCACTCAAGGTAGGTGTCAGTTTTCTGAATCTATAGGCTGGCAGAGTCTGTAGGAAAGTTCCACAGAGGAAAAGCACTTTAATACCCAAGAAAGACAAGATAGGTTAAAAAACAACCACCCCCAAATCAGCTTGGCAAACCCCAAACTGCAGTCTCATTGAGTCCTGTAGGCCTGCCAGGCAGGCAGTCTAGTCTCCAGCACATTGATGAGAGCATTCAGGCTGCAGGAGGTTAAGTGCCTTACAAAAGGAACAAAACTAATAGGTGGTGAATCAAAAACTGGGAGCCAGGTCTTTCTGGCTTTAACTTTGGCACTCCTTCTAAAGGATGCGAGGATGCTTATACGGGATAAAGGAGGCGATACCATTCTAAGCAGTGGACCTTGGTCTTTCTAGCTTCAAATCTGGCTTTCCTTCTATAGTATGCTAGAAAGCTTATACTGGATAAAGAGGGATATATCCTGGAACTTGGAAAAAATACTAAGCATTTTCAGATTTGCAGAATCAGATGAAAATAATCATGTTCTGAAAGATGCTAGGCACAAATGGAGCTAAAAGACTCGTGGCTGTTTCATCATTTAAAAGAGAATAAGCCCCGCTCCACACAAGTCCACTAGGAATATCCTTTCATTTCCTGTCATTCCTATATGTGTCTATTGAAGGCCTACTGGGTGTAGGATTCACGGGAGGCAATAGGAGAGAGGAGATAAAGGCAAATATAGATGTCTACAACCGGTAGGATATATAACAAGGACTGAGCACAGGTAATTCTTGTATGCACAGAACACAGTCTGGAAAGGAATATGACCAAGTGTTAGCAGGGTTAGCTCTAAGTGGTGAGGGTCAGAGTAACAATTTCTTCTTTTTGCTTTAGTGCATTTAATAAACCATCTACAACGAATCATATTTTTAAATTTAAAAATGTTATTAATTGAAAGCCTAAGGCAACACACGAGTTGGTGTGTAGCTGGGCTGGGGGCACCAAGGAAGGAGAAGGTGGTGGGCCATCCTGGAGAGGGGCCTGGAAGGAGCACTGGGAGAGGGATCAGGGGTGCATGCAGAGGTGCGCTGGTAGCTGGTGTCACACAGTGCAGGGCTGGAAAGTTGGCTCAGGTCAGATTTTGGAGGACTTTGACGGACAGTTTGATCCTTTGGTGGTGTTCAGGATCCCAGGGCCAGGGGGAGCCTAGACAGAGAGGCCAGCAAGGATCCAGGTTGCTGCAGAAGCCCACAGGCAGTAAGGGGGTATGCTTGTGCCTGGGGTAGGGGGTGGCAGGAAGAGTGGATGGGAAGCAGCCAGGGTGGCATCTTCTGTACCCTGACAGGCCGTGGCTGCCTCTGGGGCTGTGGTCTCAGGGATTGGCCTTCGAAGTGAGAAAAGGGAAGAACAGGGAGCAGAGCAGGAGGGTTGGAGCAACTCAGCAGCCAGGTATGTGCCTGTGCTTGGCAGTGGTGATGGGGGACAGGAGGCAGGACAACAGGGGGATTGGGCCAGGAATAGGTTGCATGCACCTGGTGGCCAGCAGCTGCTGCCCGTGCAACACTGAGGCCATCACAACTGCCTGCCTGTGGACTAAGCATTACTCTTGGCTTAATGAATTGCCAGCTGCAGTTCTGATGGGCTGATATCTGGGTGCCTGCGAAGACTCACTCCCAGAGGCCTACAGAGACAGTGGGCAGCTGTTTATCTGCCCCTGGAGAGGGGTTCTTTGATGGCCCCAGGGCTAGCTGACTGTTTACTGGAGGAACCCAGCAGACCTTAGAGAGTGAGCTCAGGAAGCTGTGGGGGTCAGTGGCAGTCCCCTCCCCCACCCCTCATCTTGAGCTTGTTTTGAGTCACTGGGAACCAGCAGTGGGCCATTCTCCTGCTCAGGCCAGAGCTGTCACCCACCCCAGCAACCTGGCCATATGCCCAATCCCAGAGTGCTGAAAATGGAGCCCAGCAACCCCAAGAGAAGCTGTTTCCTAGTGCTTCAGCTGTCCAACTGACAGATCTTTTCAGGTGGGAGATCTTTTGTTTCCCCCAAAAAGAGGCCCCCTGTGTCAGCCCTGAGGACAGCCTTTCACAGTCCCCTTGGCATCTGCAGCCACTGTCCTCCCGCTCCCAGGCCTGCCATTCTTTTAACCTTCAGCTGCATAGAGATGGGAGAAGGCAGAAAAAGGGCTTTTTATAACCAAATTATCTCTGTGCATTCATCTGCCGTTATGTTAATGCATCACGAAGCCCGGCAGATGGTACAAAGTCAATTATGCTGGTGTTAAAAAGGGAGAAATTGACCTTTTCAGGACTCACTTGGGTTCCAGAGCAGAGTTTGCAAACTCAGGTTTCAGGCCTGGCATGCGGGCAAAGGCACACAGCACTTTGGAAGAGGGAGAGGGACCAAGTCCAGTGGTCAGCATGGGGACTTCTATCTCTTGTACCTGCACATTCTCTCAAAGAGGCCAGCGTAGCCATCACAGTTGGTCTTCTGGGTCCGCAGGATGTCAGTGGGTTTGAAGGCTTGGCGGTCCTTTTCCTGGGCAGCCACAATGTCGTACTCTGCAGTGCAGGGGAGGGTATGAGGAACCTGAGCCTGGGAGGTGAAACGTTCTACCCCCACCCCGAGCTGTGTGCTGGCCAGCCCCAGGAAACCATAGTGGTCTTAGTGGAGCTACAGCCCCAGCCCAAATGGGGTCTGGGAACTGTCACCTCTTTGTGCAAGTGGTAAGAGGAGGAGAAGGCCTTGGCAGAGGCAGCCAACTGGCTCCCCAAGCCTCTCAGGAGGGGCTAGCAGGAGAAGGGACCAGGACAGTGCAGGGGCAGGGGCTCTCTCTGCTAATCCCCACCATACAGCTCTGCACACAGTTCCAGTGAAATCATCCATCCTGTCCTGCAGCCTGAAGGCCTCACACTGACCCATGGGGCACTCCGAGCTCATCCCCAAATGGAGAAGGCTGCTCTCCCATAGCCTGTCACCTCACTAAGGAGGGGATGCAGACATTGTGAAGAAGCCTGAGGTCTGCGATGAGGCCCTAAGACAGAAGTCTCTGCACCCACTGAGGACCCAAAGGGACTGTGTCTGTGTGTGTTGGCATGGGGACAGGAGCAGTAACAAAGTCCTATAAAGGTCCCATTTCTGACCTACCCCTTTAAGGCACAGGCACAGCTGGTGGAGTTGGGATGAGAGCTGGGGGTCTCTCACGTCCTCCGTTTGGACCTCTTACCTGTGCCAGGTGAGCTCATTCTCTAAGCTGCATTCCCAACTGTTGTTCCAGAAGAACAAAAGAAAATCCCAGTGGCAGCAGGTTGAGAAAGGCCTGGCTGGTCTTTATGTCCAAGGACTAGGAGTCTGCCTCGAGATCTGGCCCTACCCGATCTCATTTGTGTTTGCAAGGCAGCAAGGGGCAGCATCCCTTAGCTACCACCTCTGCAGCTCTGCTTGACCCGGGAGCTTCCCAGGGCCATCCTGTGGAGAGCTGTGGACAGCAGCTGCATAGGCCGAGGTATCTCAGGTGGCTGCAGGAACCCTGGAGACTGGGCTGGGACCAGTGGCCAATGTTGCTAGTGTGGTGGGAGCAGGAAGTGGAGAACCAGCTTTTCCTGGCACAGGTATTTAATAAACCCTCTGGTATTGTGATCATTTTTCAGACAGCTGCAATTTTTCTCCACCAATGATCATCCTTTTTGGAGATGACCTGCTGTCCTGGGCTCTCATCTTTGTGGTGATGAGACAGAGGGAAGGCTGGGACAGAGGGAAGGCTGGGACAGAGGGAAGGCTGCTGCTGGATGAAGGTCCCAGCTCTGGGCACTGGCTGTGGGCAGAAGGCTGCAAGGGATTCTCCTCTGACTTTCATGGAGACTGATAGCACATGGTGAATTTTATCCTCCTTGGTTACTCTCTGGTTCATCTGTCCAGTCTTCTGGGTCCTTCCCTCCCACCTTTCATGTCACTCTGCACACATGAATAAGCTGATAGGAGCAGGGGCCTGCAGGGAATGGCAGCAAGGGGTTCTAGAGCCTGCAGTGCCACAGGTGGGCCTACCTATGTGATGGCAGATCCAGATCCAGATGGCACGGACTCTTTCCAGGTCAGTGTGGGCCTCTTGGAGCAGGTCACTCACCAGTTCATCCAGGCCACTCTTGGCTGTCACCTGGGGAGCAGGAAGGGCATGCTGTATTAGGAACTTGAGGAGGGGCTGTGGGGGCCCAGCACCTACAGCCACTGCTGCTCTTTCTCCAGGCAGAGAAGCTACAGGAGAGGCTCTCAGGGGCAAAGGCTGGCTGAGGACAAATTGGGAGGAGGTGGGAGAAGTTGGACAGGACAGGTGGTGCTGACCAGCTCAATCACAGGCCCTAGAGCCACCACAGCTTTTCTGTGAAGTTCTGGGGGCCAGCCAGACGGGCATCTGGACAGCTGTTGCAGCCCCTGGTCATGGTCATTACTAAAGATTTAACATAATCCTTATCAAAATTCCAATAGCCTTTTTTGCTGAAATGGAAAAGTCAGTTCTCAAATTCCTATGGATTCCAAGTGGCTCCAAACAGCTAAAACAATTTTTAAAAAGGAACGCATTTGAAGGACACAAACTCCCCATTTTCAAAACTTACTGTAGAACTACAGTAATCAAAACAGTTTAGTACTGCCATAAAGATTATATAGACAAATGGAATATAACTGAGAGACCAGAAATAGACCCACATATCTATGGTTAGTTGATCTTTGTCAAGGGTATTAAGTTCATTCAGTGGCGAAAGAATAATCTCATTTACAAATGGTGCTGGGACAATTGGGTTTCCACATGCAAAAGAATAAACTTGGATCTCTACCTCATGCCATATACAAAAATCAACTCAAAATGGATCAATGATTCAAATATAAGAGCTTAAACTATAAAACTCTTAGAATAAAGCACTGGGGTTAATCTTCATGACCTTGGATTTGGCAATGGATTCTTGGATATGGCACCAAAGGCACAAGCAACAAAGGAAAAAATAGACAAAAAGGCATTCATGAAAATAAAAAAATTCTGTGCATTAAAGGATATGATTGAGAAAGTAAAAAGATAACTTACAAAATGAGAGAAAACATTGCAAATCATATATCCAATAAGGGTTAAATATCCAGAACATAAAAAGAACTCCTACAACTCCACAAAAACAAAAGCAAGCCAATTCAAAAAGGGGCAAAGGACTTGAACAGACATTTCTCTAAAGAAGATACACAAATGGCCAATAAGCACATGAAAAAATGCTCAACATCCTTAGTCACAAGAGAAACCGTAAATCAAAACTACAATGAGATACCACTTCAGACCTACTAGAATGGCTATTGAAAAATGAAACCAGAAAATAACATGCTGGCAAGACTAGGGAGGAATTGGAACCCTCCTATGATGCTGGTGGGAATGTAAAATGGTGCAGCTGCTGTGGACAACATTTTTACAGTTTCTCAAAAAGTTAAATGTAGAATTATCATATGATCTAGCAATTTCACTCCAAGGTATACACCCTAAAAAACTGAAGGCAGGGACTCAAACAGACACTTGTTTCCCAGTGTTCACTGCAGCACTATTCACAATAGCCAAAAGGTTAAAAAACATCCATCCATGAATGAAAGGATAAATAAAATAGAGTATGTACAACATATACAAGGGAATATTATTCAACTATAAAAAGAAGGAATCAAGTTCTATATGTGCTACAACATGGATGAACCTTGAAAATATGATGCTAAGTGACATAAGCCAGACCCCAAATGACAAATATTGTATGATTCCACTTACATGAAATAATCTAGAATAGGAAAGTTAATATGCAGTAAGTAGAGATTACCAAAGGCTGGGGAAGGAGAAATGGGAATTTCATTGCTTAATGGGTACAGAGTTTCTGTTGTGGGTGATGAGTGTACAACACTGGGAATATAATTAATGCTAGTGAATTGTATGCATACAAATTATTAAAATGGCAAATTTTATGTTATTTTATCATAATTTTAAAAAAGGACAAATTAGCTTTCTTCCCAGGGGCCCTCAGGGAAATAAGGCTGAGGTTGTTAGAAAGGCGGCCCTGACCATGTTTAATCTCTGTAGAGAAGCTGAGGCACTGAGTCCTGCAAAGATGCCCGTGCTCCACTCAGACCCCAGCTTGAGGGTACTCCAAGACCTTGTTTTCAGCTGGAACCATCTCACTGTTCACAAGGGACTCCAGGACCTACCTGCTGACCACTGGCTCAGCACACTGGCGCTCTGACCTCTGGAGACCTCTGGGCCCCTGTTCTACTCTCTCAACTGCTTTCTGTTTCATTTTCTTCTGTGTTCAGCTCCAACTCTGCAGACTTTGTCCTTGTCCCCCTCCCAGGGCCCTGAATGGTGCTCAGTATTGCAGGTCTGCACTGCAGCCTGGAGTCCTGACTTAACCTTGTACTTCAGTGCCATGGCTTCTGGTCCTTTGGTCCCCACCTCCTGGTCCCACCTGGGCCTGGTTTGCTCTGGTGCCTCCACGCTCTGTGGCTGGGTCTCTGGCCTCCACTGGCTTCCTGGCACTGTTCTCTGAGTCTGGCCAGCAGTCTGTCCCATCCCTTCTGATGGCCATTACAAAATTCCCTGCCCTTTGTAGATTCCTGACCCCATCGCAGGAAATGGTAGGAAATGGCCTGGCTTCTACTTCTCAACAGGCCAGGTGGGACTGCCTCACTAAGAGCCTTATCCTCCACTCTTGCTTCAGCCATCTCTATGTCTCAGGTCTTCTGCCTTTGCAGGGACTTCCCCTCTTCAATGAATGCCCTCCTTCTCTTATGTCCTCACCTCCTCCCTTCCTTTCCTGGCTGCCCCATACCGCCTTATTCCCCCACCTTTGGATGCCCTCCCAGTCTCCTCAGTTCTAACCTTCTAGCCTCCCCTTCTCTGCAGGTTCCTGTGGGGGTCTTCTCTCCACTCCACATTCCTCACCTCATGCTTGCTCTTCCACCCACCTGAGACCCGAGGCCTCTAGCCCCTCTGCACTGCCCCTCTGGAGGTAAGGTGCACTTTGATGTGTCTGTCCTGATCTCACTTGAGCAGACAGCACAGCTCACACTGTTGACCACATCTGCTTCAGGGAGCCCCTCCCTGGACCTTCCAGAACTCTGACCCTTCATGGCCTTGCCCTAGCCTTTTCGATGGCTCCAGGCCCTATGGGCTTCCATACCCCTGCAATAGGATGCCCATCCTATGGCTTCAGCTCTTGACTAAATCTGATGACTCCCAATCATTATCTTCAGCCCAGACCTTTCCAAGCTTGTATATTCAGCTGCCTTGGGGGCATTTCCCCTGGATGTGCCACAGACACCAGAGCCTCTCATATCCCAAACACACTCATTCCCTAAAACCTGCTTCTTTTCCTTTGTTCCTCATGGTGAGGCACTGACCCACCCTCCAGAAGTCAATCCAGTCATCTGGGAGCCCTTCTTCCCCACCTCCCACCCACTCCACATCAACTGGTGATGGAATTCTTCCCCTCTGCCCCTAGCTTAGGACTGGCCTTTCCACTACTCTCTTTCCTAAGTGTCTCCACTTAATCCAGGTCATCTCTTCTGCCAGGACAGGTGAATGTCCTCAACTCATGTCCTTGCTTCTTATCTGACTTTCTTGATCTGTGCACCCAGCCATCCACTCATCATTTCAACAAACAAGGTTCCCAAGTACCTACAAGGTGTTCTTTCTAAGACCACTTAATATCCTGACTTCACAAAAGGGTTCAGCACCTAGTTCCTCCTATCAGACTCTGCTGAAGCTCCTGCCTGGCTTCAGTGACTTCCATATGTCCCTAGTGATTCAGCTCTTCATCTGCCCCTCCCACCTGCACCCGAGACATGCCCAGGCTCAGAGGCATGAGAGCTTGGCAGCTCATGCCCTTCAGAGATGAGCACGACTGTGGTCACAGTGGTCCTGGCCATCTGCATCCATGGTCCCCCTATCGTCTCCCTCCCTTCCTCCATGAACTGGAGGGGGGCATAGCTTAGGAGCAGCAATGCTGAAAGGGACATGGAGAAGGCAGGTCAGGGCTGGCCAGAGGAGCCTGCCAATGAAGAGCTCCAGGGTGTGTGGTGTGGGGTGGGAACAACCAGACTGTGGGTGGGGTGGGGGATGGAATGGCCTCTGGCCCTGGGCAGGGGCTGCTGCTTTTCGCCTTCTGTCCCCATCCATATGCTATGAAAAGGCATTCTAGGGTGATCCTATCAAGTGACTCAGGATATGTTCAGGAGGTGTCTGGAGAGAGGCTTTGCTGCCCTAGAACTCTAAGCCACCTTGACGAGGTTCATAGTCAGAGGGGTCAACTCTCCTACCTGTGAGGCATAGATATCCAGTTTCTCAAACTGCTGCAGGTCCAGGGACATGGATTTCAGGCTGGATCGATCCCAGGGGTAGGCTGGAAACACAGGGCAGCTTGGTCAGCAGCTGAGACCCACTGAGGAGGGCTGCCTGGCCTAGGCCTTCTGTCTCTTCGAGGAGCTGTCACTGTCCAACCCTGAACACAATTTTCAAAGCCTGAAACATTGAGCCTAAGAGCTATATGGAAACTTCTAGAAGGGTCCCCTGATCAAGTCATTTTGGGAACTATGGAAACTCCCATTGTCCTCTTAGAGGTCTACAGGGAGCATATGCCTATTGCAGACTCTGAGAAGTCAGAAGTGGGAAATGGGCTTAACCTCAGTTAACGCAGCAGTTCCCAGACATATTAATGATGGAATTTCCTTTCCCCATCATTTGGTTTTCTGTGGATTCCCTGTTATTTTTCCCAGGAGTGAATGCTCTTTCGGAGTGTCCAGGCATTGCTGCTCGAATTGACAAGTTCAAGGAGGGAGGTCTGTACCACAGCCACGGCACAGGGCATGGAAAGGCCAGGCCATCTGGGTCCTGCAGGGTGAGGTGTGTTTGGCACCCAGACAGACTTCCTTCTTTGCCCACAGTCAATTGGATACTGGAGCATCTCAACCATGTGTTCTGGTAACAGGGTCTTGAGAAAGGCTGGGCATTTGAATCACTCATCTATGCCTAGCCTTACTCACAGGGAGCCTTTTTCCCAGAGACCAAGCTATGAATCAGATCACTGAGACAAAGCTACAGGAAGGAAAGAAAACTCAAGACAAACGCTAATGCAGGGCCAGCAATTACGCAGGCTTCCCACCGGACACAGGACAGCCGTAATCAGCTGCTGCTGGGAGGGCTGCCTGGCCAATGGTCAGACCAGCAGATGCATGGACAGCAGACCCCTGTCCCAGCCCAGAAGAGAGTCTTGGCTCTGGCAAAGCCCTTCTTATCCAAAGGTTCCTGAGTCAGGCAGATCAAAATCAAGGAAGCTGGGTATAAAGACAAGGTGAGGGTGGGAAGAAGTTGGGGTCAAAGAGGAACTGAGCCCCTGACCCAGGTGAACCCAACACCCACCTCTCAGCCTCCATGTTGGGAGCCTCTGGGTGCTGGGCAGGTGAGGTGTGCTGGAGAGGCCCCAGGGTATGGTAGGAAGTCTGGGAAGAGCAGGACCATGTGAGAAAGCACCTGATGGGGCTGCATTTCTCCCTTGGTTCCAGTCTGGACCTGACCTCTACCTTGCTGGGAGAGACTGGACCCAGCCACCTGGCCTCAGGCACAGATTTGTGGGATTCCTGGGAGCATGAATGAGATGGTGAATCATGTTGTGATGTTAGTGTCACACTGCTGTCTGGGAGGGTGTAGGGTGTAGGGTGTCTCTACAGGTACATGTAGGGAGGGACATGTGGCCTCTCTCCCTGGTGGGGGCACTGCAGGTACATTTGCCCTCACACCCTCAGGGCTGCCATTATCAGTGAGAGTCCCTTACTCTGGTGTTATTAGACCCAAGAGATGTAGGGAGAATGTGGGAAGGGATGTGTGTCACCTCTAGACCTGGACCCAACTCCTTCATGACCCTCTTCTGGCCAGCACGGTTTGAGAGGCAATGCCCACTTACTGGGGAGCTGACCAATATCTGGGCCCAGGGGTTTCTTGCCTGGCCACCATGACTCATGTCATCAGCCCCTGTCCTGCGTGGTCCAAGTGCAACCAGAGAAGATGGGGGATACTCAGGCAGGCCCCTGCTGAGCCTTCCCTCTTCTGCAGAATCTGTTCTTACCATGCTCTCACAAGAGCCATCAAGGTGACTTAGGTGCATTCAAAGTGGACTCACACGTTGAACAGATTTCCACTCAGTATAACTCTGCAAATGAGGTCTCCCTGCACTCCTATTTAGAATAAAAATGGCATTTCTAAAATGGTATTGAAAACCCTATTACTAGTTTTCCCCTTTCTTGGTTTCATTTTCCAATATCTGAACATTAAAAATGCTCATGATTTATGCCTCATTAATTCTACCTCTAAGCAGATTATATAAGATCTAAATATGATTCTACATAAATACATTTAAAAATCAGTGTCATTAACCAAATTATTCTGATTTTAAAGCAAAACAATAGGAAGAAGTATGGAGCTGTACCCAGCCTTGGATAACATCTGGCCTACTGAGGGGGATACCGAGGCATGGGGAAGGTGAATGAGGGGCAAAAGCAGGATTCCAATGCAGGCTGTCTATCATCCCTCTCAGTGTTTCTCCCTCTGCCTCACTCTGCTTACTCACATGCCTCCTACATTATAGACATTTGGCATTCCATTTAAAGTTAATATAATCCTGAATTACGGTTTTAATATGTTTCCTATAATGGTCTGCCTTGTTATTGGTGGGGTTTATACTTTAGCTTTGAGATGACATCTGGTGCATGAGCTTTTTCCTTCTCCATCTGTGTCCATGGCAGACACCGCTAATCAATCATGACGCTTCCCCTCCCGAACCCAAAGGTGGCCCCAGCCTCTCAGATATAGACCTGGGAAGTGACTGCCAATTGACTGGAGATTAGTCTATAAGGCTAAACCTATGTGTTTTCTTAAGAATTGCCCTGGAAGACTCTGGAACTTACCATGGGCGTCTTTCCCTCCAGGTTGCCGGGGTCTTGTGTTTCCATTTTTATCACCTTGTAAACCTACAGTATTCCAAAGATCAGAAGTATAGTTACTTCAGAAGAAACAGAAATGCAAGCGCTGATGACTCACCATGTGGTGGGCCTTGCTTTTGACCCCTCTTCTTTAGTCTCCTTTTCATAGCTTCCTTGTTCCCACCCCACTGACCACTGAATTGCTGCTGGAATTGTCAGGAACATCCTAGTGTGGCAGAGGGAAAACTAAGCACCAGGAAGTGGATGACAAGAAAGGGAGCTGCATTATGCAACTGGAGTTAGCATTTGCTCTGGAACCTGGTGTTCCTGCCCTCTGTTGGATTTTCCTGCTTTCATGAATCCACTGCCAGATAACTCCAGGATGAGAATAGGCCATGGTTGGAAACAAAGATGCAGGGAGGGGAAAGCAGTTTGTGAGGAGGTCAAAACCCAGAAAGGTCAGGTCATAATTAAATGATTCCTTCAGAGGATTAAAGGCCAACTGAATTTTATACATTGTGGACTATAAAGGCAGAATGGTAGCCAATAGTTATTAGACTCCCTGAGCAAAAGGAAAGGAACTTTTCCTGCTGATCTGGAACCAGGTCAAGAAGATTTGGGTCCCTGAAGGGATCAGGGGGAGTTGAGGGTGGGGATGCCAAGGCAGGTGGTTTTATGTCCCTGAAGGCCACTTTGGGCTATGAAATATAACACAGGAAGGTTGTAACCGCACACGGGTGATTCTCAGAAACAGTGCTTCTTTTATTTCTCACACCTGCATTTTGTATATCACAGCTACATTTTTTTCCACCTACATTTTTGATAGAATGATAGGTGTTCAAAATGGTAGCTAGCATTTATTACATACTTACTCTACCTGGCTTGGGCTTTATATTATTCTCTCATTTAATCTCATAATAATCTTATGAGGGAGATGTGCTTATTTTCCTCCTTTTATAGATGAGAAGATTGAGTTCAAAAGAGGGGTTAGGCCAGTGGCCCAAGGTCACACAGCTGAAACATGAACCCAGTCAGTCGACCCTAGAGCTTGCCCTCTTTGTGCTAGACTGCTTTCTTGAGATCCTGACTGCTGATGACTACAGGACCAGACAGTTTTGGAGGACTTTGGCTCACTGCATAGACATGAAGAGGACTTGAGCCTCAGTTGTTCTGCAGCTTCTGTTCCTTAACCTGCATTCCTTCTGAGGCCCTTATTTAGCCATAAGGCAGACAGATGCAGGGAGAGGATGGAGAAGGGAGTGGAGGAGACATCCTGGTCCTGGGCCTGAGCCTATGTGCACTGCACTGAGGGCTGAGAAGTACGGTGGTTAAGACCACAGATTTTCACCCACTTGCCAGCTGGGTGACTTGGGTAGTTACTTCACCTCTCTGAGCCTCACTTTGCTGATTTAAAAAGTGGGGATGATATTCATATACATCAGAAGGTAAAAAAGTTAATAAATGTTAAAGTACTTAGCATTTTGCATGCCACTTTTTGGGCAGCCAACCAATGGTATCTAAAAACAACAGCAACAACACTCTTGTGATGCAATGTGTCTCCAGCTAAATGTCTTGTGTTACCTATGACTAATTCCAGAGATGCAAAGTCAGTGGGAGCTGGGTGTGGAGAAAAGAGCCTCCCAGGATGAAGCTGTCATGCTTCTGCCTTTTCCTAGTTTGCAGGCTCATGTCACTCTTCTCCTTCCCTCAGAAGATGCTTGGGCTGGGATCCGGCCCAACCAGCTACATTCAGTCCTCTCTGCCAGCCCTCCACCATGAGTACCTGTGTCATACATACGTTTAGCCAAGGAGAACTTCTTGAGTAGCTGGGGCATGGCATCTCGAGGGTGGACTTCCACAGTCAGTTGTGTTCCTACAAAGGAAAAGGAGATGACATTCTCAGCCAGATGCTGCCAGTAAAGGGTGCAATCATGACTGATGACTGAATAACAAAACAGTTTTAGAACTTTCTTTTGTGCATACAAATCATCCTTGTTTTTTTTTTCTTTTTTTCTTTTTTTGATTCGGACTCTTGCACTGTTGCCTGGGTTTCCTGGCTGGAGTGCAATGGTGTGATCTCGGCTCACTGCAACCTCTGCCTCCTGGGTTCATGCAATTCTCCTGCCTCAGCCTCCCGAGTAGCTGCAATTACAGGCACACACTACCACACCTGGCTAATTTATTTATTTTTTTTTGGTATTTTTAATAGAGATAGGGTTTCACTATGTTGACCAAACTGGTCTCAAACTCCTGACTCATGATCCACCCACCTTGGCATCTCAAAGTGCTGGGATTACAAGTGTGAGCCACTGTGCCCAGTCCTTTGTTTTTTTCTTTACGTCAAAACAACAACAAACCAGGCAGATAGTTTCCAGAATCAGGCAAGATGGAGTAAAGCACACTCAGCCTTATCTCTCCCACTGAATGCAACCTTAAACACTGTACAGAATGCAAAGGGCAACTATTAGAGAATCCTGCAAAATAAATAATAGAATAACAGGGAAAGACTGAGAAGAATTTTTAAAGTATTAGCAAATTGGCAGTGAATTTACCATTCTTTTTCCCCCTCTGGTATCATCTAGACTGGACTTAAAGGCATTCCTAAACCCAGAAGGGAACAGTGGATGCAGAAAAAAAGTACTCAAGAGAAATCCTCTCTTTCTAGCTTGCAAAATGAGAAAGGGAAACCCTAAGAGTCAGAGAGAGTGAAAGAAATCTTTTGTTGTTGTTTTCCCCCCACTTTATGATGTTATTTCCCAACTCAGTCCCCAGGCAATTCTGTTGGTAGCAATGGCAGCAGTGATGTTGGTGGCCAGGCAGGCACCTACAACTTTGGGGCAAGGACAGCTATTTTCTTCTATCAGAGAAGTTATAATCCCATGAATGGGGCGGGGGGGGGCAAATATTCCTTTTTTTTTTCCTCTCTGTTTCCTGTTGGTTTGCCCCAGATGCAGACACAGTTGTGGAACTTATATGACAGAGTGAGGAAACTGAAGCTCCAGCTTTTGGGGTAGAGAAATGAGAAATGGGTCATGATGAGGAGCTCAAGAAGGCAATTCCATAAATTTGTAAATGGACTCCTGTGGTTACCTCTGAAATGTGCATGCATAGATCTTATTCTACACATCATGCCACAGTCTTCAGGAAGTAAACTATGGGGTAGACTAATGCCCAGGTTTTAGACTAGCCACTGGGTGGTGCACATGCAGGGCATTTCTGTATAGCATTGCAAAAGCTACAGTTAAAAATTACTCAGCTAGGAAGACTCAGGACAATCTTCATTTGAAAAGGAAAAGATAATAAACAGATGCCAACTCCACATGAGAAAACAGCCACAATAACATGCTCTAACAAGTAATGGCAAACAGTTTTGAAATAAATGGAAAGATATAAAGTATCAGCGATGAAAAAGAAGATATAAAGGAGAAGTAAATGAAGATTTTAGACTACAAAATATAGTTAAAAATTCCCTGGATATACTCAATAGCAGAATGAAGATGACAGAGAAGAAAGTCAGAGAACCTGAAACTAGATCAACAGATGTTGTCCAGTGTGAACAACAGAAAATGTGAATAGTGTCTTAGGGATCTGTGAGTCAATACCTGAAAGTCTAACATTCATGTCATTGAAGTCTCAGAAGGCAAAGAGAATTAATATGCAGAAAAAATATTTGAGGAAATAATGAAAACTTCTGAAATCTGTTATAAGACATAAAACCACACTGATTCAAGAAACTCAGTGAATTCTAAACAGGATAAATGTAAGAAAATCCAAGTCTAGACACATAACCAAACTATTCAAGACAAAAAAATGGACAGTAGCCAGTGAAAAGTGATGCATTACATATACAATTCTTGCAGATTTCTCAGAAAATCTGCCTCTCAGATTTTCTGAGAAATCTGCAATAATTTTATATGTAATGCATCAATTTTTGAAGGATGTGGAACAACATTTTCATAGTACTAAAGGAAATAAACTGTCAACACAGAATTCTGTTCCAGTGAAAGTATTATTCAAGAGTGAAGGTTAAATATAGACATTCTTAAATAAAGTAAAGCCAAGAGAATTTGGTACCAACAGATTTGCTCCAAAAGAAATGCTAATGGAAGTTCTTCAAATGGAAGAGAAATCTTACCAGAGGAAAACTTGGAAGAGGGATATAAATGGTAAATATCTAGATAAAGATAATAGTCTGTTTTTCTCTCAAGTTCTTCACAATATAAATAATAATTGAAATAAATAATTATAACACCTAATAGGTTTTTGATATATTAGATGTAAAATATATGACAACTACAACATAGAGTAGGAAAGTGAATGTACCTATATGGAGGTAAGATTTCCTCATTCTACTTGAAATGTTAATTATAATTAGATCATAAAAAAGTACATATAATACATACAAAAATAGATATGTGGAAAAATACTAAAAAATGTAATAGGCAAATTTAAATGTAATTCTGAAAGGCAAGGAAAGCAGGAAAGGGGAAACAGAGGCACAAACACAACACATAATAAAGTAGAAAACCTAAATCCAATGTATCAATAATTACATTAAGTATAAATGGTCTAAACAAATTAAAAAATAGAGATTGTCAGAAAGGGTAAATAAATAAAATTAAACTATATTTGGTTTCTAAGGATCCAACTTTAACTCCTGTGAAATAGGTTGGTTAAATGAAAAGGTAAAAGAAATCTGGAGTTGCGATTAATATTGAGAAAAGCAGATTTCTGAGAAAGGAAAATATCAGGGATAGAGGAATATTAGCAAGAAGACATAACAACCTTCAATATACACATGTCAAACAGCAAAGTTTTAAAATACATGAAACAAGAACTGGTAAAACTGAAAGAAGGAATAGACAAATCAACAATTTTAGTTGATTTTAGCACTACTCTTTCAGTAATTGAGAGAATTAATTGAAAGAAAATCAGCAAATATATAGAAGAACTGAACTACACAATAAGATTTATTTGATGTTTATAAAATATTCCATCTCATAACAGCACATTGCAGTCATTTCAAATGCCCATTGAATATTCAAGATGGACTATATCCTTGGTCACAAAACAAACTTTAAAAAGTTGAAGAGAACTGAAATTATACAAAACTCTTCTCTGACCATAATGAATTAAACTAGAAGTAAAAAACAAAGTAGCTGGATGGAAAATTTCCAAATATTAAAAATTAGGTAACATACTTTCAAATATGCATAGATCAAAGAAGAAGTCTCAAGGAAAATTAGAAAATATTTTGAACTCATTGAAAATAAAAATACGGTTGGATCAAAGAGGGCCAAATAGGAACAACTCTGGAGTGCAGTTCCCAGTGAGAACGCAGAGGGTGAGTGATCATTGCACCTCCAAACGAATTTTTACTGCCCAAAGACCAGGAGATTCTCAGAAGGAAAAGTGCCATAAAAAAAAGTGAAAAGAAATGAACAAAGCCTACAAGAAATATGGGATTATGTGAAAAGACCTAATCTATGTTTAATAAGTATACCTGAATGGGATGTAGAGGATGAATCCAAGCTGGAAAACACTCTTCAGGATATTATCCAGGAGAACCCCAATCTAGAAAGGCAGGCCAATATTCAAGTCCAGGAAATACAGACAACACCACAAAGATATTCCTCAAGAAGAGCAACCCCCAAGGCACATAATTCTCAGATTCACCAGGGTTGAAATGAAGGAAAAAATGCTAAGGGCAGCCAGAGAGAAAGGTCGGGTTACCCAAAAAGGGAAGCTCATCAGACTCACAGTGGATCTCTTGGCAGAAACCCTACAAATCAGAAGAGAGTGGGAGCCATTGTTCAACATCCTTAAAGAAAAGAACTTTCAATCTAGAATTTCATATCCAGCCAAACTAAGCTTCATAAGCAAAGAAGAAATAAAATCCTTTACGAACAAGCAATTGCTCAGAGATTTAATCACCATCAGGCCTGCCTTACAAGAGCTCCTGAAAGAAGCACTAAATATAGAAAGGAACGACCAGTACCAGCCACTCCAAAAATGTACCAAATGGTAAAGAGCATCGACACAATGAAGAAACTGTGTCAACTAATGGGCAAAACAACCAGCTAGCATCAGAATGGTAGGATCAAAATCACACATAACAATATTAACCTTAAATGTAAATGGGCTAAACGCAGACTGGCAAATTGGATAAAAAGTCAAAACCCATCGGTGTGCTGTATCCAGGAAACACATCTCATGTGCAGGGATACACATAAGCTCAAAATAAACAGATGGAGGAAGATTTACCAAGAAAATGGAGAGAAAAAAAAAAAAAAAAGCAGGAGTTGCAATCCTAGTCTCTGATAAAATAGACTTGAAACCAACAAAGCTCAAAAGAGACAAAGAAGGGCATTACATAATGGTAAAAGGATGAATGCAACAAGAAGACCTGACAATCCTAAATATGTATGCGCCCAATACAGGAGCACCCAGATACATAAAGCAAGTTCTTAATGACCTACGAAGAGACTTAGATTCCCACACAATAATAGTGGGAGACTTTAACACTCCACTGTAAATATTAGACAGATCAATGAGACAGAAAATTAACAAGGATATCCAGGACTTGAACAAGCATCTGGACCAAGCAAACCTAATAGACATCTACAGAACTCTCCACCCCAAATCCATGGAATATACATTCTTCTCAGCACCACATCACACCTACTCTAAAATTGATCACATAATTGTAAGTAAATTACTCCTCAGCAAATGCAAAAGAACGGAAATCACAACAAACAGTCTCTCAGACCGCAGTGCAATCAAATTAGAACTCAGGATTAAGAAACGAATTCAGAACCACATACCTACATGGAAACTGAACAACTGGCTCTTGAATGTTGACTAGATAAACAATGAAATGAAGGCAGAAATAGAGATGTTCTTCAAAACCAACGAGAATGAAGACACAACATACCAGAATCTCTGGGACACATTTAAAGCAGTGTCTAGAGGAAAATTTACAGCAACAAATGCCCACATAAGAAGCAAGGAAAGATCTAAAATTGACACCTTATCATCACAATTGAAAGAGCTAGAGGAGCAAGATTTAAAAAACTCAAAAGCTAGCAGAAGACAAGAAATAACTAAGATCATAGCAGAACTGAAGGTGATAGAGACAGAAAAACCCTTCAAAAATTAATAAATCCAGGAGCTGTTTTTTTGAAAAGATCAACAAAATAGACCACTAGCCAGATTAATAAAAAAGAAAAAAGAGAAGAATCAAATAGATGCAATAAAAAATGAACAAGGGAATATCACCACCGATTCCACAGAAATGCAAACTACTGTCAGAGATTACTAAAAACCACTCTATGCACATAAACCAGTAAATCTGGAAGAAATGGATAAATTCCTGGACACTTGCACCCTCCCAAGAAAAAGTCAAAACCCTGAGTTGACCAATAACAAGGGCTGAAGTTGAGGCAGCAATTAATAGCCTACTACCCAAAAAAAGCCCAGGTCCAGATGGGTTCACAGCTGAATTCTACCAGACATACAAAGAAGAGCTGGTACCACTCCTTTTGAAACTATTCCAAGCAATCCACAAAGAGGGAATGCTACCCAAATCATTTTATGAGACCAACATCATCCTGATAACAAAACCTGGCAGAGACTCAACAAGAAAAGAAAACTTCAGGTCAATATCCATGAAGAACATAGATGCAAAAATCTTCAATAAAATACCGGCAAACCAATTGCAACAGCAAATCAAAAAGGTTATCCATCATGATCAAGTAGGCTTCATCCTGGGGATGCAAGGCTGGTTCAACATATGCAAGTCTATAAACTTAATTTACCACATGAACAGAACCAAAGACAAAAACCACATGATTATCTCAATTGATGCAGAGAAGGCCTTTGACAAAATTCAACAGCACTTTATGCTAAAAACTCTCAATAAACTAGGTATCAGTGGAACGTATCTCAAAATAATAAAAGCCATTTATGACAGATCCACAGCCAATATCATACTGAATGGGCAAAAACTGCAAGCATTCCCTTTGAAATCTGACACTAGACAAGGATGCCGTCTCTCATGACTCCTATTCAATATAATATTGGAAGTTGTAGCCAGAGCAATCAGGCAAGAAAAAGGAATAAAGGGTATTCAATTAGGAAAGGAGGAAGTCAAATTGTCTCTGTTTGAAGATGACATGAATGTATATTTAGAAGACCCCATCGTCTCAGCCCAAAATCTCCCAAAATCTCTTTAAACTGATAAGCAACTTCAGCAAAGTCTCAGGATACAAAATCAATGTGCAGAAATCACAAGCATTCCTATACACCAATAACAGACCGAAAGAGAGCCATATCAAGAACAAACTGCCATTCACAACTTTTACAAAGAGAATAAAATACCTAGGAATATAACTAACAAAGGATGTAAAGGACCTCTTCAAGGTGAACTACAAATCACTACTCAAGGAATAAGAGAGGACACAAACAGATGTAAAAAACATTCTATGATCATGGTTAGGAAGAATCAATATTGTGAAAACGGCCATACTGCCCAAAGTAATTTATAAATTCAATGCTATCCCCATCAAGCTACCTATGACCCTCTTCACAGAACTGGAAAAAAACACCTTAAACTTCATGTGGAACCAAAAGAGAGCCCACATAGCCAAGACAATTCTAAGCAAAAGTAACAAAGCTGGAAGCATCATGATACCTGACTTCAAACTATACTACAAGGCTACAGTAGTTAAAGCAGCATGGTACTGGTACCAAAACAGAGATACAGACCGATGGAACAGAACAGATGCCTTGAAGGCAATGCCACATATCTACAACCATCTGATCTTTGACAAACTTGACAAAAACAAGCAATGGGGAAAGGATTCCCTGTTTAATAAATGATGTTGGGAAAACTGGCTAGCCTTGTGCAGAAAGCAGAAACTGGATCCCTTTCTTACACCTTATACAAAAATTAACTCCAGATGGATTAAAGACTTAAACATAAGACCTAACACCATAAAAACCCTAGAAGAAAACCTACAAGAAAGAGAAATAAAAGGCATACAGATTGGCAAGGAAGAAATAAAACTGTCCTTATTCACACTTGATATGTCTGTCTACATAGAAAGTCCCAAGTAATCTACAAGAAAAAGCTCCTAGAACTAATAAGTTAGTTTGGCATTGTCATAGTATACAAAGTTAACACACAGACATCAGTTGTATTTCTCTATATTGGCCATATGCAATTGGAGATGGAATTTAAAAAGTAACAATTTCCTATAGTTCCAAAATTAAAATATTAGGTATAAAGCTAAAAAGAAACAAAAATCCCCAAATATGCAATAATCAATCGCAGACTAAAAACTCCAAAATATGATTGAACAAATTAAACAAGAGGACTTAAATAGATATGGAAACATAACATATTTATGGATTGGAAGACTTAAAATTGTCAAGTGGGCCATTCTCTCAAAATTGATCTATAGATTTAATGCAAGTTCAACCAAACACTTTGGGGAAATTGTGCAGATACATAATTATAAAATTTAGATGTCAAGGCACAAGATCTGGATTAACTAAACTAATTTTGAAGGTTAATTAGTGGTTGGAGGACCCCCACTCTGATTTTAATATATATTAATGAAGCTACTGTAATTACAACAGTGTGATATTGGCTAAAGCATAGATAAACAGATCAATAAAAGAAAACAATAAAAAATAGATTCACACCAACATGGCAAAATAAATTTTTACAAAGGTGCAAAGGCAATTCAGTTGGAAAAAGGACAAAAGAACAAATATTCTTCCATAAAAGAGATTATGGATGGAAAATAAGCACATGAAAATATGTTCAACATCATCATCCATTAGGAAAAGGCAAGTTAAAACCAAAAGGAGACATCACATCTTTTAGAAGAGCAATAATATACAACTGACCCTTGAACAACCTGGGTTTGAACTGCATGAGTCCACTCATACGCTGCATTTTTTCCTACTAAATGCAGATGGAAAGTACTGTTTGCAGGATGCAAAACTCGCATCGAGAGGGCCAACTTTTCCTATATGGGGTTTCTGCAGGGACAACTGTGGGACTTGATTATGTCCACATTTGGTTATACGTGGGTGGTCCTGGAACCAATCCCCCATGTATACTGAGGGGTGACTGTAATTTAAAAATAGTGATAATATCATATGCTGACAAGGATGCAGAGAAACTAGATCTCATATATTGCTAGTGGGATTGTAAAATAGAACAGTCACTCTGGAAAATAGTTTGGCAGTTTCTTATAAAACAAAACATATACTTACCATACAACCTAAAAATTGCCCTGTTGGGCATTTATCCCAGAGAAATGAAAACTTATGCTCACACAAAAACCTGTACACAAATGTTTATATAGCAGCTCTATTCATAATCACCCCAAACTGGAAACAACTTAAAACTCCTTCAACAAGTGAATGAATAAACAACTTGTGGTACATCCATATCAAGAAATAGTTCTCAGCTGGGTGTTACGGCTCATGCCTATAATCCCAGCACTTTGGGAGGCCAAGGTGGGTGGGTCACTTGAGGTCAGGAGTTTGAGACCAGCCTGGCCAACATGGGGAAACTCCATCTCTACTAAAAACACAAAGATTAGCTGGGCGTGGTGGCAAGCATCTGTAACCCCAGCTACTCAGGAGGCCGAGGCAGGAGAATCGCTTGAATCTGGGAGGTGGAGGTTGCAGTGAGCTGAGATTGTGCCACTGCGCTTCAGTCTGGACAGCAGAGAGAGACTCTGACTCAAAAGAAAAAAAAAACTTCTCAACAATGTAAAGGAACTCTTAAGAATGATGGGAGGATTAGAGTCCACACAAGATAATTTTAAGAGGATAATAGAACTGCTGTATATCCTGATCATGGTGGTGGTTACATGAATCTATGCATGTGTTAACAATCAGTACTCGGCCGGGCGCGGTGGCTCAAGCCTGTAATCCCAGCACTTTGGGAGGCCGAGGCGAGTGGATCACGAGGTCAAGAGATCGAGACCATCCTGGTCAACATGGTGAAACCCCGTCTCTACTAAAAATACAAAAAATTAGCTGGGCATGGTGGCGCGTGCCTGTAATCCCAGCTACTCAGGACGCTGAGGCAGGAGAATTGCCTGAATCCAGGAGGCGGAGGTTGCGGTGAGCCGAGATCGTGCCATTGCACTCCAGCCTGGGTAACAAGAGCGAAACTCCGTCTCAAAAAAAAAAAAAAAAAAAAAACAAACAAACAATCAGTACTATACACTACAAAAGTATGTTAATTTAAAATAAAATTTAGAGCAAAAATATAAACCACACAAAAAAACCCAAGGAGAATTAAAACAAAAACTTGGGTAGTACAGAAAGATATAAAGTAGAAAGTGAAAATCCTTTGAGACTTCATTTCTACATTCAAAAATCCAAAGCAGAATTATAGTAAACGTATTTTTCATAACCTGCTTTCTTCATTTAAGTCTTTACATATCAGTGAGCATAGCCATATGTTATCATTTCAAATGGCTGTATGTATACTATTCTATTTTGTAGATGATTTATAATCCATATAAGCAATCGTTTTTTGTTGAATATTTAGCTTTTCACAAATGTTTTGCTATTGGAAATGATGCGATGAACACTCTGATACATACATCTTTGTATGTATATAAAGTGATTTGCACACTTTGCAAATCCATTCCTTTGGATAAATTTTTAAGTATGAATAAAATAATATGGAGATTTTAGAGGTTTTTGTTAGATATTGGCAAAAGTTTCCTATAAATGATTTTATTAGTTTATGATCTCATCAGCAATGCAAGAGAATACCCATTTTGCAAATTCTTGCTGTGATTGATTGCAAAGTTGGTCAAAAACTGCAATACTTTGTACTTCCTCCCAATGAGAGGTCTTGTGTTCCACCCCTTGAATTTGGGCTGGCCTTTTGACTTGGTTTGGCCAATTAGCACATGGCAGAAGTGATGTACAAATTCTGATCCTACGCTTCTAGAAACTTTGACGTCTTCCATTCTCATTGTTGGGATCCCAGCCATAACTGCCATGTGAATGAGCCAGGCTGTAGATAAGAGACTACATGGAGCAGAGCATAGCCTCTCAGGTGAGGCTATCCTAGACCAGCTGGTCTCCAGCCAACCCACCAGCTGACCACAAACACATGAGCAAGTCCAGCCAAGATCCAAGATCAGTTGGGTATGGCTCCAATGAGAATTTCCAGCCAACCTACAGACCTGTGAGCTAGTAAATGCTTCTTGTTTAAAGCTGCTAAGTTTTGTGGTGGTTTGTAATGCAAAAATAGATCACATATATACTCACTGATGTTCAGTTTTATCAACCCTTTACATTTTTATCAATGAATAATAATACCTGGTTGCTCTGTATATTTCTTTAGTTTTACTATGGTATTCTTGGCACGTACTTATTTGCCATTTTAATTTCTAATTTTGTGACTTGGCTATTTTCCTATTGCTATATTATTTTTTCCTTATTGGTTTGTAAAATCTCCTTTTACTAATCTTTTGCTTGCCAAATGCGTTGCAATTATTTTTTCATGAAATAACAATACTGTCTTTTTTAAGTAGCTGATAAACTTGCTCTGCATGCCAAAGAGGGTCATTCTCAAACAATTTGAAAAGATACAATGTGGCCTCCGCAAAGCATACCTTTGAAGGAGTTCACATTCATTTTGAAATGTATTTTCTAGCATATTCAGTGTTGAGAGAAAATCAGCCTTGTGAGTTTATAACTAAAACATTAAGCATTTCAACATTCACAGCATAATTCTGGTCGTAGGATCAGGTGCTATCACCATCAGCAGCAAGTACTTCCTGTGTGTCTTCCCATGATGTGTGAGGGACCGGCCTGTTCTCCTTCACCTTTTCACTTTCTCCACCTCAAATCCTCCGAGATGTCTTTTAAAGTGAGTGCTAAGTGGTACTTGACTTCAAGATGCCTTGTGAAAAATGAATTGAGAAACATGCTCACTCTCTCCCCTCTCGTAGGTCACAATGTACAACAAACTGAGTAGTTCTGTAGTAAAGAACTCTATTTGACCTAGTACTATTTTGTCAAACACAGTTTAGAAAATGCTGGACTGGAACAATCTCCATAAGCTTAGAGAAACTGCAAAAGTGAACAGCTTTTTGGCATAGGGTTCAACAACAAATCTCTTCCCCAAACTTCTCAGAATGCCCAGGTACTTCCAAGTACTCCCAGTTCAGCTATGTCTCTTTATGAAAGAGTGATCAAAATGAAAAACGAATTGCTTATTAAAACCCCTCCAGGGCAGGGTGTGGAGGTAGGCTCACTTTCGCAGCACGGCCCTGGCCCAGAAGCTCCAGCCATCCCTATCCCTAGTCCTGTCTCTCCTTTCTGCAGTTCCTCTTCCCTCTTGGACAGGGGTCGATGTCCATCATTCTCCTGAATCCCACTTCCTGGTTCTCCCCCAAAGCTGTGCTGCTGCTTAGCACTCCCTCAAGGAAAACAGCAACTTTCTCAGCCTCCCTGATCTGTGTGGTGTGTGATTCCTGTTCTCACTTACAGGTGTGTGAAGGCACCATTGGGAGGCTTTGCTGGCTCCAGGGACTGGGCCTGGGCTGGACAGGCTGTCTCAAGGGGAAGAGCATTCACAATAGAGCTTTATGCTTCCTTGAGGCATGGGGTGGAGAGAGTTTGCTGGCTATGACACTCCTGTATCAAACAAAACTCTTAATTTAAGAAAAAATATTAATTTAGCCAATTGCTAACAGAGAGTAGATCATCATTTGGGGCAAAATTCACAGTCAGATCTAAACCTAAGTACAGCTTAAGTACAGTACAGTACATATTCTAATCTTGACTATTAACCATGACAACCAAACCTACAGGAGGCCCTTCCTGGGATTCCAGGCTGGTTGGCTGGCCTCTGTCATGCACCCCTCTCCAGCTCCACCAGTGGTCAACAAAATCACATTTCTGAAGCTGCAGCTTTGGCCATCTGAGTTAAGAGCATGTTAGTGATTATTTTCAGTTAATCCTAAGAGGTGACTCCCTGGCCCCTTTCTTAGACCCTGCCGATTCTCCTTGCTCTTCCCTGCCCTCTCAGAAACAGCACACAGGCAAGCACAAGCTGTCCACATGCTTACTGCCCTGGGCCTGCCTTTCACCCAGGCAGGTTTCTCCTGCCTGACAGCTGCTCTCCAGATCTCTTCAGGTTTCAATCAGGATTTACCTAAAGGCCCAATTGGCTCAGAACACCTAACGCAGGATGGCAAACAGGTTTCATGTTTTTCATTGACTCTGACTGACTGGAAGTGGCTGCCTGAAGTGATCAATTAAGAAAGACTCTGTGTGTGTGTGTGTGTGTGTGTGTGTGTGTGTGTGTGCACGCATGCGCCTGTGCACATGCACGTGGGTGTATATGTGTGTAGAGGTCGTGGGATTCATGTGAAATATTTGCCATCATTGGTTTAAGGTGTTTGTTAACGTTTTCTGTAACAGGTCAGCACATTTGCAGCTTTTTTTTTCCACCTTGGAGGTCGCCCCCCACCACCCCCCGCAGTAGCTTAGAGTCAGGAAAACCTTAGCTAAAGCACTGGTAGTTTTAAATAGTCCCTGGTTAGGTATTCAGTAGAAACATGCCCACCCAGGATGCAGTAATCAGGAAGTGGAGAGCAGTGACATTCCAGGAATGAGCATGCTAGATGGTGACAGGGACTGTCTAGCTTTGTAGAACACGATGCAGCACCACCCTGAGGGGTACTGCCAGACACAGCATGAAAACCCCGCTCAGCAGCTCTCATTATGAGATGACAGCCTAGTGTTCCAGAGCTCAGGGCTGAGACTGTTTGGGCGTTGGCTGATGTGCATGATGCAGGGCATCCATGGCGGCCCTGACTGCCCCTGGCTGCCATTAGGATCTGAAAACACAGGACCATTCATGATGCCTTTTATGGGCTGGAGCTCCAAAGGGAGGTCTGAGGTCTGGAAACATGGCACTTTGACCCCAGTGCACACATGATCAAAGAAGGCTACTCCACAGAGTGTTTGCATGGGGATAAGGGCTGATGACCTTGAAGGACAGAAGCCCCAACAGAAAATTGACTCCTCAAGAATGTCCTTTGGGGCCAAGCATGGTGGCTTATGCCTATAATCCCAGCACTTTGGGAAGCTGAGACAGGAGGATTACTTGAGCCCAGGGGTTTAAGACCATTCTGGACAACATAGTGAGACCTTTTTCTACAAAAAATAAAAAAATTAGCCATGTGTGGTGGCACTCACTTGTGGTCCCAGCTACTCAGGAGGCTGAGGAAGGGGGACTGCTTGAGCCCAGGAGTTTGAGGCTAGAGTGAGCTGTGATCATACCTCTGTACTCTAGCCTGGGCCACAGAGTGAGACCTTGTCTAAAACAACAACAACAAAAAAAGAGAATGTCCTTTGTAGGGGTTCCTTGTGATTACTTTCCGTTCATTCAACCTACACACCCGCTATAGATCATCTCCAAATCCCCTTCCCATGACCCAAGATTCCAATGTTCCTTTGCCACCTGTTGCATAGAGTCTACGCACTGAAAGAGGCTGAGGCGGAGGGAAAAAGTTGAACCATTCCTAGCAACAAGTTCGGCCTGAAATCTTAGACTGCACGTTGAGGGTGGGGATTGGGCAGGGTGCTGTAGCCAAATCCACACCACCAGATTGGTCTCTGTCCCCTGTGGAGGAGACAGTATGGTGGAGTAGTTAAGCCTACTGGTTTTGAGAGCACACAGACATGGTTCAACTTCTGGGTCTGTTACGTGCTAACTGTGAGACTTCAGGCAAGTTACCTAAATGTCTCTGAGCTTCAGTTTCCCTATCTGTAAAATGAGGTTGATAACCTTTCACAGAAGGTGCTTGTGGAGATTAAATGAGGTGAGCCGTGAGAGGGGCTTAGCTTGATGTCTGGCATACACCAAGTGTCCCACCTCTGGTCACTGCTATTACTGTGATAGAAGTTCCAAGAAGGCTTCTCTGGGGGCTGGTGTGGTTCACAGAACAGAGCCCAAAGGTTGTCAAAACTCATGAGATGAATAGGAAGGTGGCACATGCAGTGATGATTCCCTGGCCACTGCTTTCCAAAATGGCAGGTGCTGGCACCAACCTCAGCAAGGCCAAATTTGAATTCATGTTTCTTTCTTCTCTTCCTGCTCTTCCTGCATCTCCCTCACCTTCATCCTCCCCATTGCTCAGGTCCCAAGCCTTGACTCCTCTCTTTCTCTTAAACCCCAGATACACGCCTTGGGGAAACCTCTCTTGCTGTATTATCATGATGCCTCTCAAGGGGTTGTCTTGCTTCAGCCTTGCCCCCTCTGTTTATTCTCTATCCATCGGAGGCTGTCACATCTACAACCACCTAATGGTTTTCAATCACACTCAGATTAGAAGCCTCCCAGGCCCTGCCAACTCTGCCCTGTGTCCTCTCTGGCTCATCTCCTGCTCCCACAACCTTGCCCACGTCCCCCACCCTCCACAGCACAGTTACCTGCTTCCCGAACACCCAGCACGCTCCTGCCTGGGGCCCGTCACACTCACTGCTCCCTCTGCTGGAAGCTCTTCCCCACATACCCATGTCTTTTACGCCTTCACCCCTTTCCTGGCTTAGGTGTCACTTTATCATTGAGGCCTTTCTCACCAACTCTACTTTAGATTGTCCCTTGGGATAGGTTGAAGAATGGCCTTTAAAGATATCCATGCCAGAATCCCTGGAACCTGTGAATGTTGTCTCACGCGGTAAAGAGGACTATGTGACGTGATTAGATTCAGGATTTCAAGATAGAGAGACTGTCCTGATTATCTGGCTGGCCCTGAGTGCAGTCAAACATATCCTTATACAAGGGAGTCACAGGGAGATTCAACTGTCTATAAGCAGAGAAGGCCATGTGACAGTGGAAGCAGAGATTGGAGCGAGGCAGCCACAAGCCCAGGTGGGCCTGCAGCCTCTAGCAGCAGGAAGAGGCAAGGAATGAATGCACCCCTGGAGCCTCCAAAAAAAGCAGGCCCGACTGACACACTGACTTTAGCCCCATGAAACTGATTTTGGACTTCTAGTCTCCAGAAGTGTAAGAGAATAAATCTGCGGTATTTTAAGCCACCTCATTTGTGGAAATTTCCTGTAGCTGCTATAGGAAATGAATAGACAACCCTGCGCACCCCCAGCCCTCCATACTCGCGCACACCCCGTATCATCCTTCCTGCTTTACTTCCCCTCCAGCCTTATTTGGCTCAGGGCGCTTGACTTGCTAGGATTGTCTGTGTCCCCTCACTAGGATGCCAGCTCCATAAGGACAGGATACTTCATCTGTCTTCTTCATCAAGTGGTGCTAATCCACTCATTTTAGCCAGATGTCTCCAAGTCCTTTTAGTGTTGAGCTGTGTACAGTGGAGCTCATTTTGGAGAAGCCACAGGGTGTGGGCTTCTCCTTGTGGTGCTCAGGGCTGGTGGCAGGTCCTGCTGGGCCCCCAGAGGTTTCTAAGGCCTGTCCTGAGCTGCATTCCCAGGAATTCTGGCCTGTACTATGAGGAGAGCCAGCTCCCCGATGCTGGTAACCCCAGTTGGCTGGCCTTTCATCACTATCTGCCAGGGCCTTTCTATAGAGGAGCTGGTCCACCTGTATTTCAGAGAGCAATTGCCTGAGAGTTTCCAAACCTCCAGGGCCTCCAGAGTCCTCCTGTTTCATGTGGTGCATGGGGGAGGTCACTGCCTCTGAATTGGATCAGATAATTTCCTTACAGGTTAGGACATCAGCTCTCAGAGCAAGCATGGTGAACTCTTATGGCTGAGCCCGTGAGAGCACTCAGACACCAGGGCCCAGTATTTAATGCAGAGCAGTTCACCAAGGTGGCACGGCCGTCTCTAAATGGCCTCCCATCACCACGGCTGTGGGGCCTTCCTCTCTCTCTCTTACCATGTGTTCAGATCCATCAACTATAGAGTCAGTGATGCCCTTGCCTGCCTTCCCTGAGTCCCCAGAGCCTGTCCCCCAAAAATGAGGACTCCCCAGGAAGGGGCCTCTCACTCTGCCTTGTGGTGGCAAACTCACTGGGTGGAGGCCCTGGGAAGGCTCAGTCTCAGCAGGAGAGACTGAAGAACCGCTATGGCTCAGGACAAAGGAGGGCTTGTATGCCATGAGCCAGCAGCGGGAGGCTGGTTTCTAGGGGAAATGAGGAAGGAGAGATGTGTGAAGGTTGACAGCTGAGGTCTTCTTGGGGATCAGACTGTCCGGCTGGTCCTCTTGCTGGCCATGTGAGCTTGGACACCTTTCCAAGTCTCAGTTTACTCATCCGTAATAAGAGGATGGTAAGGATTGCTGTGAAGCTTAATTTTCATGAGAATAAGTGTGTAAGTGGCTTGGCAGGGTGTCTGGCACATGGTTAGCATTCAACAAATGTTGAATGTTGACTAGTGATGACAGTAATAGTGATGACGATGACAGCAGTGGGCTCTGAGGCCCACAGGCTTGATTTCTTGATCTCGGGGTGATGGGAAGCCTCAGACTGTGCGGCCTCTTGCTGCTTCTTGTGAGACTCAGGTAGAGGAAAAGGGTTTTCCAACATCCATGGGAGCAGAGAGGACCCTGCTCCCCATAGTCTGAGCTCCACATCCTGGGCTGTTGCTGGCTGGAGCATCAGGTCTGGGTACACATCTGCAGGGGAGCTCACGGCTAGTGGCAAATCACTTACCTTGGCTGTCATAAGAAGTGATGATCTGGGGCTGCTGAGGGTGCTGCTTCTCCACCAAGTTTTCTATTTAAGGAAGACAGAGAGGCCTGCAGTGACCACTGGGGAATTTTCCTCAGGCAGAGCAGAGAGCTGTATGTGTTTGCAAGACAGGTGGGCTGGTGGGTATCAAGCACGTCCCCAGGCCTGAATGTGTGCACACCCTCACGGTGTGCACATGCGCAAACCAGCACAATGACACTGTGCATGGAGGCAAATGCCTGGAAGCCCATGTGCACACATCTTTGCGCTTCTTAGCTGGTGCTAGCACAGACTGGGTTTCTTCTGGAACAGGCTACCAGTCTTCCATGGTCTTTGTAGCCATAACTCTCAACTCTGGTGTCACAGTTTCAAAGCCCTGTCCCATACACAGATGACTCGTTGATCTTCACACCTTTCTATAGAGCAGGCTTGGAAGTTCTGGCCTGGGACTTAGACCCCAGGTCTTCTGACTCCCAGTTGAGCCTCCTCCTCCTTTTTTTTTTTCTTCTAAGATTCAGTCTCACTCTTGTCCGCCAGGCTGGAGTGCAATGGCCTGATCTCTGCTCATTGCAACCTCCACCTTTAGGGTTCAAGCGATTCTACTGCCTCAGCCTCCCAACTAGCTGTGATTACAGGTGCATGCCACCACGCCCAGCTAATGTTTGTATTTTTAGTAGAGATGTGGTTTCACCATGTTGGCCAGGCTGGTCTCGAACTCCTGATCTCAGGTGATTCACCCACCTCAGCCTCCCAAAGTGCTGGGATTACAGGCGTGAGCCCCCGCACCTGGCCTCCTGCTTCTTGATGAGAAGAACAAGGGGGCCAGCCTGCCTCCTACTCTGGCCTAGCAGTTGGGATGATGTGTAGTTTGTTTCTGTTTCACAAACATTTACAGGGTATGAACTCACATTCTCTCCAATTGCTGGGATATTTCTGTCCCTGGGACACAGGGTTGTCCTCAGAGCCTAGTGGGGTCAGGCTGCCAGGGAGCGATGCCTGATTCCTGCCATAGGCCAGGAAGGGGGAGCTCACAGGCTTACTTGCCCTCCTACGGGAAGCATGACCTTTCCTCCCTTCTTTACAGCTGCAGCTGTGGCCTGCTCTGACTGAGGCTGCCCTTGGGCCTCTGCTTCAGAAGGGTAGGAGGAGGGGCTGTGGGCAAGGGGAGGATTGTGGCAGCTGGGGGTTCCCCCACCACTACCAGACTGGCCTGCCATCTTCTCTCTATGGCTTCCTGCTGGCCTGCAGTGGGCTTGTCACTGGAAGTGACCACTGGGACCAGTGCTTCTGTCTGGAAACAAGTATGCCTCTGGGGTCTTGGCCTGAACAGGTCCATTTAGATGATGATTCTTGTGCAGATCAGCCACTCAGTGCTTCCCATGCCTGGGCTTACACAGAGGCCAATCAAGGTAGGGGGTGAGGTACTGAGCCAGGCTGGATGTGTGATCCACCTGGCAAGGTCTTGCCCTGGAAAGGCTGCCTGCTTCAGCCTTCTCCTATGAACAGGCCCAGCTAGGTCCCTGAGTCCCACACTAGTCAGCTGAGGGCCAGGTCCACTGTGTATTCCAATACAGGGTGAGGTGGTATGCGGGACTGGAGCCCCAGACCAGACTCAGGCGAGGACAGGGAGGCCAGGGCCACCTCCTGTAGGCACAGCTGGCAGCGCCTCGGCTGGCTGAGGGAGGAAACAAGATCTGGGAAGGGAATCCTTAAGGAGGGTGATTGGCTGGCATAGCTGCTGTAGGGTATTTATAGTCAGGGCTACACAATTGGTTTCCCTTTAGCTTGGGGCGTCAGTCCCTGTGCTGCTAGGCAGACTTCAGCCAGGACCAAGGAAAGCAGCCAATCACAGCAGGGGAAGCCCGTTGCTGGGCAAGCTATTGGGATGGGGTGGCGGGGGTGAGGAGGTGGCTGGGCCCAAACACCTGCTGCTTGGAAAAGTTTGGAGCTCTCTAGTCTCCCCAACACCCTGCCAATGCCCCAGCCCAAGCAGTGCGCAGGGTAGCAAGAGGGGGAAAATGTGCCCTTCTGGATCAACTCTGCGCTAAGCAGTGTCTGTGTGCACTCCACCAGCACATGCCATCAGCTGCTTCCTTCTCAGAGGGAAGCCATCCAGTTACCAGGGCTGGGCGGCCTGCTGGTTCCCAAGGCTGGGTGCCTTGGGCACGAGTAAGGCAGGTATAAGAAAAGGTCAGCTTCAATACCTGCACCCAGCATCTCAACATCAGAAAACACGGAAAGAAACTAATTTTAATTTCTGCATGCATGCAAGCATACCATTTGAAAAATAAATGAAATTTCGTTCTCATATGTTGGTGGAGTAGTGGAAGCGTCATTTTTTTCTGGGCTCAGGGCCTCTATGGAGCTTCTCTCCAGTCCTGCATTTATCTGAAACTCCTAGTTCTCATGGTGGTTTTGCAAGAACTAATTTAATCATCCTCTATCAGCTGACACACAGTGCTAAGATCCACTTCATGTCTTTTACCAGAGTCTTGTAATGTCTTGTAATAGTCAATGTGTCACTTTGTGTTTTGTGATATTTTCCCACTAAACTTCTCCCAAATCAGAAACCCAGAAGTTGGTAAAAATAGAATGAATTCAGTATATTTCAATCCTCTCCTGATGTAATAATATGCCTGAGAAGCCCTAGGATGAGTGTCAGACAAGTCAGGCAAGGTATAAGACAGCTGCAACCAACAGGGACGCTGTGCTGCTGTGGCTCCACCTGTGGCTTGCTTGCCCCTCACCCACTCACACGTGGCCTAGCAAGCCTGCTTTGCCTGCCCTGGA
Source organism: Saimiri boliviensis (assembly GCF_048565385.1). Classification (NCBI taxonomy): domain Eukaryota; kingdom Metazoa; phylum Chordata; class Mammalia; order Primates; family Cebidae; genus Saimiri; species Saimiri boliviensis. The sequence goes on along the minus strand of NC_133457.1, from coordinate 54,937,697 downwards.
TGGCTATTTCTGTGGCTAACAGGGTCTGATGCTTATTAAAATTCTCAACAGCCCACAGCAGAGTTCTGTTAGCTTTGGTGTCTACTTTAGTAGAGCTAAAGCTGGCATGTCTACCAGCTGATGGCCCATCCGGCAAGGTTGGGGAAGCCATTGCACCCATGCATGCCTATCAGGACACAGAGGGGTGCCTCCCTGACAGTGGTATGGCAGTGTGTGTGGGGGTTGTCTCAAGGATTTTTACCAAAGGCAGGGGACACAGGAAGACTCTTCACCTCCAGGGTATTAGGACTCACCTGCAGTGCATTACGATTCCAATTATTTTAACGCAGCCCCCTGAGGGCAGAGTTCTTGGTTGCCTTGTTGTCAGTTTCATTTCCAATACTTAGAATCATTGCGAGAGATTCCTTCAGACTGTATTTGATAAGCCAGTCATTTGATTCCCAGGCCCACATAGCTGGAGGCTGATGGAGTTTCTACTGGGGCTCTGGGAGCAGAGGTTTGACCCCTATTGGAATCCTCACATGCCCACTGTGCAATGTCCCTGATGTTTGTCCCTGGAGGCTGGGCTAATAAACTCTAAAGGGAACAGAATAAAGCTCATTATAGTTGGCCCCTTAGTGTTCCCAGAGAGATCCTGGGCCTAGGGCAGCAGATGCCTGGCACCAGAAAAAAGAGGCTTTGGAAGCGGACTTCTTATTGTATTTAGGGTCCCAGGCCAGCAGGGAGCTATATACAACCCTTGAGTGGCATCTTCTCAGGCTTCAAGTCATACTGACCTAAGGCAGACCACTGTCCTCTCTGTTGGGAAACATTTTCAGACGATGGATGGCTTGAACCACATAAGCAGTCTTGCCTCTCGTGGGAGCACTCAAACCTCACCATCCCAAGGGATGCTAAGTCCTCCAGCTCAGCCAGCAAACAAATGGGTGCTCAAGTTCCTGGCACTGCTCTTCAGCTACAGGCTCCAGGACAGCAGGGGACCTGACACCAGGGAATATTTCCCACAGTCACAGTGGCCCTAGAGGCCTGGCTGGCTCAGGAGCGGCCACTATCTGTTCAGTGGTTGGATGTCTAGGGCCAGTCTTCAAACAAGTGAAACCCAATCCTTCCAGTTATTATTCAATGTATTAACTCCTATAGGTTGACAGAAAAAAGAGAATTTACCGTGCAGTTCATTTCCTTCTAATTTCTGCCATCTTCGGACTCCATTTCCAACGCCTTGGAATCCTGCAAAATAACAAGTTTCTCTGAGGCGGGAGACCCAGGGCAAGAGTAATGTGCCAGTTGCAGACTTATCTTAGTTCTGGTAGAGCAGGTGGATTTTGGCTCTCTTGGAGTCTGAGAGAGGCTGCCCATGAATAAGATGCACTTGAGGGAATGAATGCAACTCTCAAAATTCAAACCATTAAAAGTCAAAACCGTTTTCAAGGGTAGTGGGGTTGGTTATCAGGTTCATTTGGGGAGAATTTCTGTAGTACAGATGCCCCACTCCCACCTCTCCACTGCACACATATGAAAGCATTATTTTAGAAGTCACTTGCTATCCATGTTGCCTGCCTATTTCTGTATGTGCTGAATCACCCACTTTTAGAGTCTTGATATAAAGTGGGGGGAGTGGGCAAAGACCGTCAATCCAATGGGAACTGAAAATGACAGTTGCCTGTTCTCTTGGCCTCCCTTGCAGCTAGAGGGTGGACACGTATGGTCTAGCCGTGGCCAATCAGAAGTACCTGTGTTCCACTCTGCCTTGGGACCTGGTGATGCAACAGGGAAGGGGAGGAAAGCTCTCATTCTGGCTGCGACTGGAAGTGGTAGCCGCAAGGTCGAGTTCCTGGCAGAGCATGGGGATACGTTCTGGCAGCAGGAGTTGCTGCAATAAAATTGAGATCCTGGCGCGGAAGGAGTATCCAGTGCTCCTTGGTGGCTGAGGAGGTTTCCTCAGCAGACCAGCTCTGTGGTGCTGCTTATGGCACTGTTCCTGGAAGCTCAGCCTCAAGTCTTACTCTCCAGCCCCACTCAGGGGCCGCCACTCCCTTCTTAACACCCTTTTCCGCAGAGTTCCCCATCGTCAGTGCCAGTGGCTTATCACTTGGAATCTTCATGACCCACCTACAGAGTAGAATACACACATCATGTAGACTTTTGGGATAAGACCTAGGACTTCAAAGCTTGTTGGGTCTTGCTGCAAGCAGCTGTAGGTTATATCCTCTTCTGCCGCAAGAGTATATGCACTCTACTTTCTGATAGGAGCTGAGGGATTTCAGGCACATTTCGGAGAAGCACTTTTCTAGGGAAATGACTGGGAGGATGCTAGTGCCTTCAAGAAATGGGAGCGAACATCTGCTGGCTCTGCAGGCTGAATTCCTAGTGACCTAGCCTGTCCACCCTCTCCTTGCCTTCCCGTCCCCCTGACTCTTTGCTTCCACAAGGTCACCAGCAGAAGAGCCACTGGTTACAGATGACTCCATCCTCTGCTTTGCAACAAAAACTGAGCTCTCATCTTTTCTGACATGAAGCCTAAGCCCTCTTTTACGTAGCCAAGGAAAATCCACTCTCCAGTGGAGCACCTGGAGTGTGGAGGAGAAAGGAAGAGATACCTGGAAGCGAACATGGGTTTGTTTTAGATCTTTGCACTCGAGGGAGGCCTGGGAACAAGCTGGTCTTTTTGGGCATTTTCCTTCCGTAGGCTGTGTTTCAAGGAGTGGGTCTGCAAGCTGGCTTAGCCTGGGGTCTCCTGAATATCATTGCTGCCCACCAGGCATCGAAAGCCATGCCCTTTCCCTCTTCTCTGCTCTGGTTGTGAGTAAGTGACACAGCTCTCTACACTATCCTTCAAAGCATCTGTGAGGAACCGCCATCAGAAAAATATCTGGAGAAAAAGATCAGCAGAAAGGGCCCAGCAATTAGGGATCTTTTTTTCTCTACCATAGTCATGAGTGTGAGGACATTAGTCTGGAGTCATGGGGAATTTGTGCTAGGTGTTGGGCACCTCTCAGGCAGTCCTGATGCCTGGTATTTCTGGGGCTTCTCTGCATTCTTTGTCCTCTCTAGTGTCAGAGCCTTTCAAGTGATGTGATCAGAGAGGATTGGGAGTAAGGGACTCCTGGGCTGACCTGGAACTAGGCCTCACCACACACTGGAGAAGGCCTTTTGGACAGTGGTATGTGTATTCAGAACAGTCTCATTTCTATCAAAAAGTTGATGACCTCTGCTGATTTTCCAACTACAAATACCTGGATGGGCCATTTCCCCTTCTCCCAACAGCAAGTCTGAGAGCTAAAAAGTCAACCAATCCAAACAACTCCTGCTTCAGTCAGGAATCAGTCCTGAGATTAGAGCGCTGGTCAGTATACTCAGCCCTTCAGAATCTGTTTCTTTCCCCCGGCTGCCTCCCCAAGGGCAGCTCCAGCCTATGTGTTTGGTAGTGGCAAGGCCATCACAGCACCACTGCTTTAGCAAGGCAGGTGGAAGGTGGATCCTCAATGCGCACAGAGGCTCTGGGGACAGAAGAACCAGGGGCAGAGCAGCAGCAGGTATTCCAAGGAGCTCCAGAGCTGGAGGAGAAGAGGGAGGCAGAAATCATTCTCCTGCATGGCTTCCAGGCCTAACTCCTAAAGAACTGGCTCACAGTCCACCTGGTGCATCCTCACACCAGCCTCGGAGACAGCTTGTGATCCAGGACCCTGAGGTTCTCTGGCTTCTCAGGGGCTTATTTAACCTCCGCTGCACTCTATTCACATTGTGTTCTGTTGTCGGGAGAACAGAGAGGCCTGGATACTGCTTTCCACAATCACTCTATAAACAGTCACTTTATCAATCTACAATTTGCAAATTTACCCAGAAAGTACGTAGGACAAGTAAAGTTGATGGATAAGTTCAAGTGGAGACAGCAGGTTTCAAATCTTACCCTATCCAAACCTGCGTTCCTTTTACCCCTTTCATGCCTTTCATCTATAGGAGGCTGGGAGAAAGTCTCAAGAAAGGAGAAACTGAGGCTGTAAATCGTGCAAGGCCACACAGGGAGCTCCCCATCTCTGACTCAGCACAAAGATTTCCCTGCATCGGGTGTGCCCTGCAGTGTGCTGTGGGGGGAGCAGGCCTCTGCTACCCATGAGTCAGGCCTGAGGCTCTGGCCCCCTTCCTCCAGGGTATCTTCCAATTCTGCTCTATACCCGTCAGGGAGTGGCTCGGAGGAAAAACACTCCCTGGGGTGAGGGAAGCACCCACAGGCCTCCACGGGAGTCAAACTGGGGCAATCACGGGGCTGCGCGTTGCCACAGGGTGCGCATTGCCACGGAACGCTGGTGACACCGTGGGAAAGCGATGGCAGCCTTCGGGGAGAGGGTCGGGCTTGCTGACCTCGCTCGGGGGAGCAATGGGCGCCCCCCGGCGGGCCTCTGTGGCGAGGAGACCGAGGTGCCGGGGGACGCGGGGACGTGGGTCGGGCGCTTTACCTCCTCGGCGCTGCAGCAGTGCGCTCGGATCCGCCTGCTGGTCTGAGTGCGTGCCCTGTGCGGCGCGCCGCTTCTCCGAGTGCACGATCAGCAGCATGTCGATAGACACGGTGTTGATGTCCTTCTTCAGCTCCATGGTGCCGCCTCCCTTCCGACCTGGGCGCCGCGGCCGCACGCTAGGCTGCTTGCGCTGCAAATGGCCCCGTGCGCGCGCTGCCCAACTCGGGAGAGGGCGAGGGCGCGGGAGAGGGCGCTCCCCCGCCGCTGGAGCCGCCGGGCGCTGCGTTTCGCTGACTCTGCCAAACACGCCATTAAGGCCTGCCTGGGAGGGCGCTACCCTAATGAAGCGGCTCTAAGTCACCTTTGAAAGGAAATCCCCGGGCCGAGCCTTGACCTACACCGGGGCCACTGTCGGCAGAGGCCGGCTAGTCCAGGGCCTCCCTCCCCTCGCCCCTGCCTCCTGCCCGGTGCACTTGGAGCGCTGGTACTGAGTTCCAGGACTTCTCCGCGGGCTGAGCGCTGCCTCATTTCCCGGTCTCGATCTCTGGGGGGTTCCCGAGAGGGCCCAGAGCCGACTTCCCACGAGAAGCCGCTGGCAAATACAGAAATCGTACAGTGCTGTCAACAAAGGAAAGGCAACAAGGGGGTCCAGATTGAATTGCAAGATGTGCAGAAATTGACCAAGTTTTGGCTTCGACCTCACTCATTCCCTGGGTGGGTTTTGGAGGTTGACAGCTCTCTCCCTAGAAGACAGTTGGGTGGGGTGTTGGAGTCAGGAGCTCCCCACCAATTACAGCACCTCCAGAACTTGAAACATGCCCACTGAGTATCAAGCTAACGATCTTCTTTGGTCTGAAAGCAAAGACTTAAAATCTCTGTTCGTTCTAGAAGCCTGGCTCCTGCCGTGTGGGGAAGGAGGGAGGGGCAGAGGAGGAGGCTGGGGCACAGGGAGCTGGACCTGAGAAGCCTTCTATTTTTAGCCCGGCCTGGCCTGCCAGCCAGCAGCAGCAGGGGTTTGGCTGCAGGTCCCAGGAGTGTTTACAGAGGCTTCTGCCTGGTACCTCTGGGCACTATAGGCTCACCCTGCTGGGGGCGCTCCTCTAATTCGAGTTTCTACTGTTAATAAATGCTCCGCATATGGAGGCCTGTGCTCTGGGAGCCCTTCCCGCATTGGAGAGTATGGCCCCCACCTTGTAGCATGGTCCTGAGAGTTCCCAGATCCTCCTTGGAGCAGCCTGTGTCACACAGACTGCATTCCAGTACCTACTCCACCACTTCCTGGCGGTGTGGCCTTTGACCAGCCATTTTCTGCCACCTTCTCGCCCTTATCACTGGGTTAATAAAAATTTATCACATGGCGGCTGTGAGAATGGCGTGAATGTAAGGCACCTACCTGGTGTATAGAAAGTGGTCTTCAAATGGTAGCTGTCATTCTTACTTCATTTTAAGGGCGAGGAAAGGGACAGATGGAGTGACGAGTTACTGATGGAGTAGGGGAGCAGGAAAAATGTCATAGCCACACCCTAAGATTCTGAAGGTCCTCCCCCAGTGACAGTGGCTCAGAATTTGGTCCTATGTAAAGGCTGTCATCTGATTGCATTGCTACTCCCCCCTCACCCACTGGGCATCTGATGAAAGGAGAGGTTGTTAGCTTCCAGCAATGTTGAACTGGAGTCCCTAGAGAGCTGAGCCCATAGGCAGACAAGTGGAGATGGGTGGCTCCCCAGGCAGGTTTCCTTCTGCTAAAGTGAGTCTTGTCCCATCTGCATGTGTGCAGGCACGCACATGCACACGCACACACCCCTACCTGGGAGGCTGGCTAACACTGCTCTCTGTGTGACTGGGGAAGTAAGAACTATGAATTATGCAAAGCTCTTGGGGCATTGGAGATTGCTGAGGCAGATTTCAGGTCCCATAGCCCCTCCAACTGCCCTGGGCCAGTCAGTGTTGCCTAACCCCTTTAAGTGTCAGGTTGTCTGAAGTGCTGAAACCAACTAGAAGCCCATGTGCAGCACTCCTGGGTGCTGGATGAGTCTGAATGCTGGTGGTGGTGGGAGCTGAAGGCCCCTTTCCTTACACTTGCATTCCCATCTCCCAACCCTTGCTCTCCTGCTACAAAGTGTCACTCCTAGGAACTTGCCAACTCTGGTGCTCCCTCCCAGAACGGCCTCTGGAGAAGGATATTCTGACCTGGGAATGTGCTGCCAGGGGTCTGGGGAGATGATGTGGAAGCCTCCTGTCTCTCTGCTGTGTATGAAGACAGCCTCAGAGCAGGGTCTCTCATCCTTGGCACTGTTGACATTTTGGGCCCGATAATTTGCTTTTGTGGGACTGTCCTGTGCACGGTGGGAGGTTTAGCAATATCCCTGGCCTCTACCTGTTAGATGCCCATCACATTCACTTCCCGATTGTGACAACCTAGAATGTCTCCAAATACTGACCAGTGTTTCCTTTGGAAAGAACTGCAGTGTGAACAACGCTTTGGAGCAAACTCCTGAAATTGGAGTCACCTCGGCTGATCTGGGAGATGCTATTGACCCTGGCTCCTGATGCTGCTTGACACCTAGACCCTCTCCCACGAGGTTTACCCATGGCCATCAGTCCAACAGCCTGGCTTCTGGGGCCTGCCAGGAGCATAGATGAGATGCTCCTCTTAATGCCAACTCTAGTCCCATCCTTGACCTGGGTTGACCTAACTGCTTCCCCTCTTCCCTGCTATCCATTCCTGGGCTGAGAGCGAGACACCATGGGGAAGGTGATGTGGCTGAGGGCATTTGAATGTATTGGAAAAGCAGAAAGAGAGACAAGGGAAGACTGAGGTGGCTGGGATATCATTCAGGCAGAGGCTCTATCCCTTCTGCTCAAACTCTTCCTCCAGCTGCTCACCCTATCAATAGGACAAATGACAGAACCCCCAGCCTGCAAATCCCCACACCCATCTCTTCCCTTTTCCCTACCAAATCTGCCTGTGCTTCAGTCAAAGCCATGACCTCCACACCCCAAACACACCACACTAGCCCCTCCACCCTGCCACTATCTTGAATAAAAAAGATGCAAGGCTCTCTGTATTCTGACATAAATAAATAAAATCTGCATCCTTGTCTTAGCATCTGACGAATCAGGGGCTTTCTCCATTCTTGAGCAAAACTTTATTTTAATCACAACGAGCGGTAAATTCCAGGATACAGAAAGACAAAGAGCAGTCAAAACAGCTGTATTGTCACCTCCGTCAAATTTAACACTCACATACATCCAGCTGTCAGCAACCCTGCATCCCCTCCTTTGCTGGAAGGTGAGATTTCTCAGTTGTCTGAATGGTTCTGGGACCTGAGTTGGTTCCCCTATCTTGGAGATGAGGAGTGTTCGCCAGGGGCAGTGCTTACTCCTGGCAGTTGAAACTGTCACCAGAGAGGAGTGTGTTTTGACTCTCAGTTTTCCCTCAGAAGTAGTAGTTTTGCAGGGACCATCAGTCACAGCTGTTTTACCACTCTTGAGATTCCAAAAGGCAAGTTTCTCTTTTCTCTATAGAGGTAGAGTAAGTAAGCCAACGCAAGAAAGGCTTTTGGCAGGGAATTTTCTCCACCGATGGCATGGGGAAGAGGCACACAGAGAGTGGCATGGCTTGGCGAAGAGTAACAGACCAAGTCCCCGTCTTCTAACTTCCTCATCCTCCCCTGAGAATCTTCACACCGGGTACTGGATACTTTTCCGAGAAACCTTTCTGCAGCCAGTGTAGGCTTCTTGTGGCCTCTTGACCAGCGTGGCTTAGCTTGCTTCTGCTTCTGAACCTTTGCTATTGCTATGACTTCTGCCTGGAAAACCCCTTTGGACCTCCCAGGCAAGTACAGTCTAGGCATCCTTCCAGACCCTGTGGGGAGGGTCTCATGGCTGTGGTTTCATAGTTGGAGGGTGGGTATAGAAGGAACTGGAGCCATTCCCTCCTCTCTACCTTGAAGCTTTCCTGGATACCCCAGTCCTTGGAGCTCCTGGGGAATGCCAGTTCTCTGTGGTGCCTCTTTTTACAATCCCGATAGTTAATTTGGAAGCTCACTTCTGCTCTTGTCCCACACCCACCAAACTTGGAAAACATATCAATCCCCTCTGGAGCAATTATGCCAGGCAAACCTGTTTCCAGACACTGTCTCCTAGCAGGGTGATATTGAACAATGTACTTAACCTCTCTTTGAGCCTCAGTTTTCCTCATCCATCAAGTGGGTGAGGGTGTTGATGGGATTAAATGAGATAAAGTACTTAGCTATGGGTAGTTATAGCTATGGCAACTTCCTATCAGACTCCCTCCTGTATCCTGCTCTGGGGAAGCTCTCATGGGTATGGTTTCACAGTTGGAGAAGGGGTGTAGAAGGAACTGGAGGCATCCCTGACCTCCCATGTTGCCTTCCTTCTTGTATCGCTGTTCTGTGGCCATTGTTCTACCATCACAGAGAAACTCAGTGAGCCACAGAATCCGTTCCTTGAACTGACATCAGATCTGTGTGGCTGCAGCCTGTTTGGCAGGAGTTACGGCATGGCACAGTGCTGCTTGCTTCCCACCCCAATGGCACTTGTGAACTCTCTGTGTGCATTCAGTAGGATGCGCCTTTGCGTTATCTCCATGTTATAGATGAGAAAACAGGGGCTTAGAAACCTTAGGTGACCTACTCAGGGTCTCACATGTATCTCACAGATAGCAGGGGACACCCAACCCTTGACACCCCACCCAACTCTGCGTACTCATGTGCTGACCAACACCTGCCCACCCCTGCCCTGTATGACCATAACATGCCCATGAGCTGAGGCTGCATAGTGCCCAGGCCAAGGAAAAGATCAGCTGTCAGCTTGTGGAGAGCATGTTCTTAATAATCGTGAGGAATACACCTTGATCTGGGGTTTCAAGACCTCTTTTGAGGTCCTTGGAAAAATTATTTGAGCTCAAGCCATGAGCTGGGCCTTTGCGGACAGATTTTACAGGCTCTGTGACATCAGTTGTTTTGGGTGGGGTGGGAATTGTGGCAGTGGCAGTAGGGAAAAGTTGGTGACTGGGAGCATTCAGCAGTCTTCAGGAGCAGTGAGGTAGCCCTGTCAGGGATGGAGAGGAAGGCAGAAGACTACCATTTTTGTAGACAGCAAAAGAAATTTTGTGTTGCGATAGTTCCGTTCCGTTCTGGGGTGAGGATGGTTACACTGTAAAGACAGCATTCCAATTCTGCTAGGTTTGCCATGAAGATGTTTCCCAGCACAGATGATGGCTTGTTCTTGAGACCCCACTATGTGCAATGCCATAGGATGAAATGAAAGAGTAAGTACAGGGGAGGGGCACCTGTCCTCCCAGAGAGGAGGGGCCAAGAAGGCTACATCTGCAAACACTGATCTTAGGGATGAATAAGTAGGAGAGAGGGACAGGGCTTTCCAGGCGAAGGAGGAGCCTGGGCAGGAAATAGGAGGGGCTGGAAGGAGTGCTGGAGGTGAGAGGGAGAATGTTGTGTCTCAGGAAGTGAAAGCAGGGCAGTCTGGTTGGTGCTTTGGTGCAGGGGAAGAGGTTTGGGGGGAGCAGAAGAGCAGCCAGGGCCAGTCTGTGGTGAAGCTTCAGCTGCCTATCTGAGTGGCGATGCTGGTCCTGGTCAGTAGGGATGGGAGAGCAGGGAATATTCACAAGGGTGAGGGTACAGGTCCCACGGTTGCCTTAGGCATGATCAAAACCACTGCCACCTGAGACTGGCTTTCTGAAGAAGATGCTGGGCAAGGGTGGCGATGGTATGAAGAGACAGTCAAGCACCACATACAGATGCTGTGTAAGAAAAGGAGGATCTGGGAGTGTGGGGCAGAGTGAGGGGCCTGGGCGAGGTGGGGAACTAGGCTCAGATGGAGAAAGCAGGCAGGGGAGACACAGAGCCTCCATGAAAGCTGAAGGACCAGGCCCCAGCTCAGTCCTCAGACTCAGGCGACCCCTCTGAGTGAGCGGGGTCATAAAGTCCCACAGGGCATCAGAAAACAAGATGCTCTGTCAAAGTCAGGCTCATTATTAACAATATAATAATGTTAGAAAGTACAGGAACTATATAAAGAAGAAAATAAAGCCACCTAGATCCCATCATTCCACCATCTAGAGATAATCACTTCTAAACATTTTGTTATTTACTATTCCCTTTCATTACAACTACAACACAGTATAATAAATGAATATTTGTTATAGCCCATTTTCATGCTGCTGACAAACACATACCTGAGACTGGGAAGAAAAAGAGGTTTAATTGGATTTAGTGTTCCACGTGGCTGGGGAGGCCTCAGAATCATGGCAGGAGGCAAGAGGCACTTCTTACACAGTGGCAGCAAGAGAAAATGAGGAATAAGCAAAAGTGGAAACCCCTGATAAACCCATCAGATCTCATGAGACTTATTCACTACCAGGAGAATAGCATGGGAAAGATCAGCCCCTGTGATTCAATTGCCTCCCCTTGGGTCCCTCCCACAACACCTGGGAATTCTGGGAGATACAATTCAAGTTGAGATTTCGGTGGGGACACAGCCAAACCCTATCAATAGGTGTAAAATAAAAATGAATATATATTTTTTAAAACTATAATTGGTATTGTATCATATACAGTTTGGTATCATGATTTATTTTTGCTCAAAATATAGTGAAGAGTTTACTACAAACTCTTCAAAACCCAATTTAAAAGATTGTCTAGTCACTTGTTATACTGATGTGCCACAATCCATTTTTCTATTTTCTTATTGTTGGACTTTTAGTTTGTTTTGCATTGTCTACTTTTATAAATAATATGACAATAAATATCTTTGACTACATATCTGGTTATTTCCTTAGAATAGATTCTTGGAAGTGGAATTACTGAGTCAAAGGCTATGACTATTTTAAGAATTGAGATATATATATATATATATATATATATATATATATATACACACACACACACACACACACACACACACACACAAATTATCTTCCAGTAAGACTGTACCTATTTACACACGCTAGCTGTGTATGTCAGCCTCTCCATACACCATCACAAGCATTGAAAACTATCGGTACATCAACCTTTGCCATTATGATAATTGATACATGGTAACCCTTTCTAATTTTCATTTTTATTACAATGGAGATTGAACAATTTTTAAGTATAAATTTATCTTGTGTGGGCCAGGCGTGGTGGCTCACGCCTGTAATCCCAGAACTTTAGAAGGCCAAGGCAGGCAGATCACCTGAGGTCGGGAGTTCAAGACCAGCCTGACCAACATGGAGAAACCCCATATCTACTAAAAATACAAAATTAGTCGGGCATGGTGGCACATGCCTGTAATCCCAGCTACTCTGGGGGTGCTGAGGCAGGAGAATCGCTTGAACCTGGGAGGCGGAGGTTGCGGTGAGCCGAGATCATGCCGTTGCACTCCAGCCTTGAAAACAAGAGTGAAAGTCTGCCTCAAAAAAAAAAAAAAATTACCTGTGTATGTGGGTGCATGTATTTGTATTTTAAAAATTCATATCCTTAGTTCCCTTTTCCTACTTTAATGGCACGAATATTTAAATGTCAGTTGGAAAGAAAATACTCTTCCAACCTACCTCAGAGCTCTTGTATTTCATAGCAAAGTCTACGGCAGAGCCGTGGCCATCGCTCTGACCACTTGAAGCTCTTTGAGGGCCAGGTCATGGTCTTACTGAGTCCTAAATCCCCCTCAGCCCCCAACACTTTGTGCCAATGTGTCTTGCACACAGAAAGTGCTCAACAAATGTTTGAATCAAATTGGACAGAATTAATGCTCCTAGCAAGCTGAGATTTCTCCCTTTAGCCTGGAGGTAGAACTGAGCCTTCCAGAGATGTGTAGCATTTGCTCTTCTGTGTCTCTTTCACAGACCTGCAGGGAACGAAGAAGAAGGTTAAACAAGGACAGGCAGCTCTGAAGGGACTGTCCTCCACATTGAGAGAACCATAATGAGTTTAGGGAGAGCTTGGTTCTGAGACAGTGCTGCTCAGTCCCACACAGGCACCAGCCCTGACCCCTGCCCTGCAGAAGTCATAAGTCAGGATTCATGCTGTTAGGAGGAATTTTCATTCTTAACCTTTCTGGTCTGTCTCTTCCTGATCCGTTTGTCGGCCACTCCCTTTCTCAAAGTATTTCTGCTAATGACACCTTAATTGACTTTCCATATTTTTCTGTCCATAGCTCATTAAAATCCCATCTTCTTGCATATAATGATGTGCAAGTGTGCGAAGCTCTGCATTCCAAATTTCGGGTACTTTGAAGTTTGGAGTCTTTACACTGTGGCATTCTTGGCCCTTTGCTGGGGAGGGAAATGATGAAGATCAATTTGTCTCTCACCACCACTTTCAAAATCTCTTGGGCAATGCCAAGAGAGGTATCCAGTGGCATATGAAAGCGCATGGAGAGATTACCTCTTCAAAGTAGCCAAGTGTTGATTTCCCAGCTATTGAAATGCCTCTCGCATATTCCTCGATCCGCCCCTCTCTCTGACGTAAACAAGGTGTCCTCTGCAGGTCTGTGCTTCAGAATCTGCTCCATACTGATCACCTCCTTCTTTGCAGAATTCTGCATTTCCATTTCCATGAACTGACATAGTCTTCCCAATAGCCCAAAGCTGGGCTGTTGCCTTTATGCCCATTTTATTGACAGAGAAACAAAGGATTGAGAAATCAGCCCAACAGTTCTCCAGCAGCTTCTGGATGGACCCAGTCCTCCCATCAAGCCTAACATGCTTGCCATTCTGCACGTTTCAGTGAAAAGGCGTCTCTTCCAGGAGCAGGCTGAAATGTGGGCCAGCCACTCTCAGAGTCCAGGCAGGGCTCCTAGTAGCAGGAGCCCTCCGAGAGAGAGAATCTCTTCTGGTGGTTCAAGACTGTCTGATCAGGTGGTGAGCAGGAAGACAGAAAAAGGCTGTGGAGGATCTGAACAAAACCGCGAATGAACTAAGAGCAGCCTTTGATTATGACCGTGGACTCCTAGGGGCCTGGCGGGAGGATATTGGTATTCATGGTCCCAAGCAGGACATGCCCAGTGGCCTGGATCCCAGGGGGCATGTGGGAGCCAGTTGTCAGTGTCAGCGCAGACTTGAGCCTTGCCTGTCCCCAGGGCAGAGCTTCTAATAGGAGCCGCGGGTATTTTTAGTCTCACGTGTGCAGGCACAGGGCAAGGCGAGCTGGACAGGAACAGCTAATGAGCCTTGGTCCTTATTAAGTTGCGGAGGATGAAATGAGGGGAGGAGGGGGAGCCTGGTGGAACTTTTCACACGTCTCATTTTCAGAAAACTCTCTTTCCGTAATTCGCAGAGAAATATTGAGGTCAGGTTGATTACGCACAGGCCCAGTTGCAGAAGCCTGAAAGTGGGGCATGTTCAGGTCCTATGGGCTGTAGGCCTCCTCCCCACAGGGCTCTGCTCTGCCCTCCAGGCAAGGAAGTTGGGATGAAGAGGTGAGCAGCTTTAGGGCTTGGCTGTCAAGGCTCCAGGGGTGGAGGTGAGGGCTTTGAAAAGGACTAGATTAGAAACCGGTGCCTAACATGATGCTGAAAGCCACAGGGGATAGTTGAATGGTATCAGCTGTTAACCTGAGTTCACAGATGAGGAAACAGAGGCTCAGTGAGGTGCGGGACTTGGTAAGGCCACACAGTTCGGAAGTGGCAGAGCTAGGATTCATGTCTAGTGTCCTAGACCGAGGTGTAACGTTATGTGCCCCCAGTGACAGGCAGTTGTGTGTAAGACTCACTGTTCATTTTACTTAAGTCATGACCATCTTTCTTTTTTCTCTGCCAACTCTGTATCAGGAACTCTGTCACTGGAATGGGACAGTGAGGATGATACAATTCCTGCTCTTGAGGAGCTCACGATTTAGTGAGGGCAACATAGAGTCCACTCTCAGCTGGACTTTGGTGCAGTGAGTGTGCAAGCTTGCCCTGTGGGAAAAGCAGACTGGGAAGTGAAATTGGCAGCTTTCCAACCTTCGGTATTGAGTCTGAGGGCAGTCGGGGCTAGTACAGTCTCGTGCAGTCCACTAGCACCGTCCATTTTCCTTCTGTACACCCTCTTCTGAGGGTGAGACTGGAGAGAGGGCTAGGAAGGGGCAAGCAAGTCCTCAGCCCTTTTCTGGGCCCTGTGGCTGTGGCGGTCTGTGGCAGGACTCCCCTAGCAACGATGTGGGCAAGGCTGGAATGCAGGTAGCACCCGGGCCTGGTTGTTGTTGGCTGCCCTCTTCCTCATTACCCCTATCTTTATGGTTTGAGAGCAGTGGAAGAGAGAATGAAAATTGTGATTTGGGGTGAAAGCATTTTAGTTTCTTGCAGCCTTCCTGCCCAGCCCAAAGCCAGCCATGGCATGTGCTTCTGCCCATCTATTTATCCCTCCACTGCACCACATACTTGAGCACCATGCTCTTTCATATCCATCCATCCACTCCATCTATCCACCCATCCATTCACACTCTCATCCATCCCACTTAGCTATGCTTTTCATTGCAACCTAGACACAGCTGAGACGGGTGGATCACCTGAAGTCAGGAGTTCGAGACCAGCCTGGCCAACATGGCAAACCACCAGCCAATCCCAACCTTCTATTCCTTCCATTACAGGTGTGGGCCACCATGCCCGGCCGGCACCTTCCTGCTACGTTCTCACACGGTGGAAGGGACAAAGGAGGTTTTTTGAACAGCTTTTACAAGGACACTAATTCCACTTGTCTATGCTTTGTCCATTCACCCATTCTTTATTCATTCACTTGCCTCCGTCCCCCCCATTCCCATCCAATTACGATTCCTTCATTCCATCTGTAACCGACACTGTGTTCTAGGCCTGTGTCTCCTGTTGTTGGGATACATAGATGAACACATCTCTCTCTTGTAGTTGACCTATAAGATAGTGTATAGATCCACTTATTACGATAACAGTGGAATTGAAGAGGGTCCCAAGAGAAGCAACACAAAGAATCTGGCTAAAGAGGAAGAGAGAGCTGAAAGAGGAGCAATTGAAACGTTTGGCACTCTCCTTTCTGGGAAGATAAGAGTTGTGTTTTCCTAGAGCAGCGTACCTCCTGGCACATGACAGGTGTTACTTTCAGCAATTCCACATGTGTGCGTGAACAGAAAGACAGAGAGAGAGAGAGAGAGAGAGGAGAGAGAGAGAGTGAGAGAGTGGAGATAAAAGGGAAAAAGGGAAGGAAGGCAGGAGGCAGGAAGGAAGGGAGGAAGGGAAGAAGGACAAAGGAAAGGAAGGAAGAAGCAGGGAATGAGGGTGCTATGGGCTGAATATTTGTGTCCTCCCCAATTCAGATGTTGAGATCCTAACCCTTACGGTGATAATATCAAGAGGTGGAGCCTTTGGGAAGTGATTAAGTCATAGGCTGGAGCCCTCATAAATGGAATTAGTGTCCTTGTAAAAGCTGTTCAGAAAACCTCCTTTGTCCCTTCCACCGTGTGAGAACGTAGCAGGAAGGTGCCGGCCGGGCATGGTGGCTCACACCTGTAATCCCAGCACTTTGGGAGGCTCAGGGGGGTGGATCGCCTGAAGTCAGGAGTTTGAGACCAGCCTGGCTAACATGGCAAACACTGTCTCTACTAAAAATACAAAAATTAGCTGAGTGTAGTGGCGCGTGCCTGTAATCACAGCAACCCGGGAGGCTGAGGTGGGAGAATTGCTTGAACCCAGATTGTAGTGAGCCAAGATCATGCCACTGTACTCCAGCCTGGCAGACAGAAGGGGACTCCATCTCAAAAAAAAAAAAAAAAAAGTTGCTGTCTTTGAACCAGGAAGTGTGCTCTCAACAGACACTATATTTGCTGGCATCTTCTTGGACTTTCCAGTGTCCAGGGCTGTGAGAAATAAATTTCTGTGGTCTGTAAGCCACCCAGTTTATGGTATTTTGTTATGCAGCTCAAATGAACTAAGACCGTGGGAAAGAAGGAGGGAAAAGTATGTACTGGGTACCCACTCTATGCTGGGTCCTATGCTACTGCCTTCACAATCTTAATCATCCCAACAACGTTTTGAGGTGGTTAGTTACCTTTATTTTAGAGACGAGGAACTAGGTTCCAGAAAAGGCAGCTGTTCAGCATGAATAAAACGCAAACAGCAGGGTAGTTCAAATACGTTTGCTAATACAGAGCATCAGAATGGAGTTTGAAGCAAACATGTCCAGGACAATTGGAAAGCATGCGACTTGACAGATAGCTTCTGGACTGAGCTGCCTGAAGGTGCACGTGATCAGGAACCACAAAGTCAATTGTCCAGTGAGAAGGAGGTGGTGGGCATGCACAGCTGTTGGAGTGATGCCAGGTTGTACCTGTTTGACAGGGAATTAGAACATTCCTTGGTAGCTGTATCAGATCCAGGGTCCTACTGGAAGATTCCTGACCCTGGGCTCTCTGGTTCGAATTTGCCAGGTACCCTCAGGCCAGATCCATGGGCATTCACACAGCCAGTTTAATGTCCAGCTTCGCTCTTCTGGTACAGGATCTCTTCTTGGGGACAGGGGTGGACATAGAGCAGAACCCCAGAGAGGAGAGGAGCTTTGCCTCCCACTGCTGGTGCTTCAGCCAGGGCTCCAAGCACCCCAGATACAGGCCCCTGGTACCCAGTTCTGCGTGCAGTTTTCTGCAGGTACATAATTCCTGGCACTTTCTAGATCCACATCCCGTGCTCATTGCTTGGCACCACCGAACTGTCCCCTGAGCATTCTGATGAGTCTCTGAGGAGTGCTGATTGACAATTGCTGTCCCATGGCTGGAGTGCTCCCAAATGGTTAGGTAGGTGGCTCAAGTAACCAAGAGCTCTAGTGACATCCCAGGGTGAAGGGCTTGGTTGCGGGGAGGCAGACCAGCAGTTCACTAGACAGATGCCTTCTCACTGCTGCAGAGCCTGTGGAGGAAGGATATGGCAGAGGCTGGGGGAGAGTGTGAGTGCTAATTCGATATTCTAGAATGATAGAGCTCTCATTCACGTGAGCCCTGCTGCTGCCCACAAACCCCAGGGGCCTCCTATTCTCTGAAGTCAGTCTGTCTGTTCAGAAACCTGTTTGGCTTTGCCTTTGCCAATTCCAGAGAGCAGAGTTTGGGGAAGGGAATGCAGGTTCTCAAGTCCTGCTTCGGGGTCCCATGGATCAGTCCCTGGCATGCAGGGCCTGAGAGGGGCCAGGAAGGAGGGATATGGGGATGGGGAGAGTGGCTGCCCCAGGCTTGAGTTACCTCAGCCGTCCTTCCTCCCCAGCTTTCCTCTTGGCACGGCAGGGCCGCCCACTGGCCAGCTCAGCTGTCCTCCTTGCTCACCATGTAATCCCTGCCAGGAAGAGGGGAGGGAAACCTGAGCCAGGCCTTCTCCCACTGCATCCTGCCATCCTGTCCTCCCTACAGCCAGAAAGGAGGGGAGGGCAGGGTGGGGACAGGGAAGGGCAGGGCTCGGGGAGAGCTTCTAGGCCTAGCTGCTGCTGCTGCTGGGCTGCTGCGGTGCTGGGCGGCCTGGCAAGGGCGGGAGGCAGGGTGTGGGAACCACAAGACTCAGGCCTTCCCTCTGGAGCCGGCGCCTAGGGGCTGCTCTGGCCTCCTCTGGCATCTGGACACCTGTTAGGCTGCTTCCATTTGCTGCGTGTCCTTTGTTTCCCTGTGTCTTGGAGAGCCCCTGCTGGGTATTTTTATTTTCATCCTAAAAAGGCCATCTAGTAGCCAGGGAGTTGAAGTCCCAGCATTCCCAGGAGAGTCAGAGCCTCAGCTTCCTTATCTGTACCCCAGCAGCAATAATGCCCACTGCCCAGGGTGGAAGGTAAAATGAGGCAATGCAGAGTGTGCCCTTGGCACACAGCCAGGTGCACAGTGGCGACTGCTCGAAAGCAGCACCAGCCCAAACCTGAGCCAGGACACAGCCGCAGACATGCAGCCTGGCGGCTGACCTCACACTCGGGGCTTCTCTGGAACACTGGATGGGAAGAACAAGGACAGAGATAGCCCCCTGGACATGCCCCTCACTCTGGGATCTCAGAATCATCAGGGTGGTGACATATGCACAGGAATTTGTGTGGGGCAGCTGTCTATGGCAAGAACGTGTTTTCCTAGAACAGCCTACCTCCTGGCACATGACAGGTGTGCCTTTAAGCAATTCCACATGTGTGTGCGTGCGCGTGTGCATGTGTGTAACCTGGCCATTCAAACTTTAACCATCTTACTAGTGCCACAGGGTGTTGGAAGAGTCTTTTCACTTTTTTGGTCCCTGGTTTTCTCATCTGAATAATGGGTATACTGATTCCTGCCTAAAGCACTGCTCTGAATTCAGCACTGGCCCACTGCATGGCCCGCAGTAAATAAAGCGTTCCTTGACATCTGTTTCCCATATCCACCAGTACAGAGATGTTTCTCGAGTTGTTTTGGGGTCTGACCCAGGAAAGAAGGGAAGGGAATGGTGGGAGTAACAGGGACGGGGATCCCAGGCTTCTCAGCCGACACTTGCATGCTCTGCAGACTGAGGTGGGCAGAGCCACCCTCAAGTCAGCTACATAAGGCTACTTCTGATGCTATCCAGTAGGTCTGGGAGAAGTCAGGTAGGGGGCTTCAGGGCACTCCAGACTGGCTTCTTCTCCCCATCTCCTGGTATGAAGAGGACTGGGCTGGGGGAATGGGTCTGGGGTATCTAAACTGCTGTTGACTACCTCCTCTCAGTGAGAAAGGTCAGGGCTGGCCTCTCAGGGTTACCAGAGGCAGGCAGGCCCAGGGCTGGGCCTGGACTTGGATCACAGTGGTTACAGCGACCTGTTCGTGGCAGGACATTTTGTACTCCCCAGGTGGTCGCTATAAAGCTGCCACTGAGGGAGGGGCCTCCATGATGAAAAGAGGCCTCTGGCCAAGGCCCGACAGCCATCTGTTCCCAGCCACCAGCCCAGAGTCCTCCAGGAAGGGTGAAGACAGGGGAAGAGAGAAAGGAAGAGACAGGGACACACACACACACACACACACACACACACACACACACACACACACACAGACATAGGGACAGAGAGACAGAGACACTCAGAGACAGAGCTAAACAGAGACATAGGGACAGAGAGAGACAGAGACACTCAGAGACAGAGAGCTAAACAGAGACATAGGGACAGAGAGAGACAGAGACACTCAGAGACAGAGAGCTAAACAGAGACATAGGGACAGAGAGAGACAGAGACACTCAGAGACAGAGAGCTAAACAGAGACATAGGGACAGAGAGAGACAGAGACACTCAGAGACAGAGAGCTAAACAGAGACATAGGGACAGAGAGAGACAGAGACACTCAGAGACAGAGAGCTAAACAGAGACATAGGGACAGAGAGAGACAGAGACACTCAGAGACAGAGCTAAACAGAGACATAGGGACAGAGAGAGACAGAGACACTCAGAGACAGAGAGCTAAACAGAGACATAGGGACAGAGAGAGACAGAGACACTCAGAGACAGAGAGCTAAACAGAGATACAGAGACATAGGGACAGAGAGAAGAAGAAAGAACTGCAGAAAGGCAGACAGACAAATATGGAGGAAAGATAGCCAGAGGAAGGAGACAAAGAGACTAAGAATGAGGATGAGAGAAGTCGAGGGACAGAAAGAGACAGAGACAGAGACATCGGGAAAGAAACAGAAGGACAGGACAGTCAGAGAGGGACAAAGTAAGACAGAGAGAACAACAGAAATGGAACAAAGGGAGCCAAAGGGATCAAGAGACGGAGACTGAGACAGAGAGACGGACACAGACGTTGCCTGAGACAGATAGAGAGGGTGCTTGTGGCAGTGGCTGGGGTCAAAGTGAGGGTAGAGAGACAAAAATGTCTTCGGCAAGCTCTCTGATGGAAGGAGAACCCTCATGAGCCAAGCCCCTTCCAGCCTCAGCACATTCAGAGGGAAGAAGCCACATGGGATCGCAGCCTCTGGGTCCAGGGTCCTGACAGCAGTTTTCAGCCCCCTGCCTGACTTCCCCCAGACCTACAGGGTGGGACTAGGTTTTCTTATGTCTTTCCAGGTACTCTGAAGACTCTAACACAGACTCATCTGCAGGGCATGTGCAAATGCAGGTGCCTGGGCCCAACCCAGAGTCTGATTCACAGGCCAGGAAGACCAGAAATCTATATTTCTAACCCGTTCCCCAAAAAGTCTTTTGTAGGGCTTGCACCAATCACAATGAGACATGCTGCACCAGGATCTTCGAAGCACTGGTTCCGCATGTCCCTCTCATTTCTCCCCCACTGTGGGACCCCTGAGTGGGTAAGGGGCAGGCAGGAGCCAGGGCAGGGGGTGCTCTGAAGGTACTTTCTCCACAGTTGCTGGAGGCTTTCTACACCTTTTGCTTCACCAGCTAACAATCCCCCGGGAAGGGGTGGAGACCTTCCACTGACTCCTGGTCAGGCAGCCTGGGAGGCACCTCAGAGGTCATGACTCAGTCCCAGCCCCTCTGCACGGTGGAGGAGTCTCAGTGGGCAGGCCAAGGCAAAAAAGGCACATGGCACGTTCATTTATCTAGCTCTGCTATGTGCCAGGCTCCGCCCCCGTCAGTTCATTTCATTCTCTTAAATAGATTAGGGATCCTCATTGACGCCACCTTAGGGATGAAGAAATAAGGTCTAGAGATGGCAAGTAACATGCCCAAGGTCACACAGCGAGCCAGTGGCACAGTCTGCACTAGAATCTGGGTCTGTCTTACCAGAAAGCCCATGCTCACTCCCAGCGTCCCCGTCCCCTGTGTCTATTAATGGCTCTATTGCCTCTCAGGCTAAGATCCCAAACTCAGCTCTGAGCTCCTCCCCGTGTCCTCCCCATCCAGTCAGTGTCCAGGCCTGCCCGTGCCAGCCCCACAATGGCCCTCATTCGTCACCACCTGTTCCCATGGTGTTCCTCTTCCCAGATTCAACCTTTACGCCGCTGGCCCAGCCCTAGGCAGTCATCTTCCAGCTCACTTCTCCCCGACTAATGTTGTTACATAAACCACTGGAAGGGAGAGAGATGATTTTAAGTGGCTGTCTTTCCAGGTATTCTAACAAAACAAAGCCCGAGGCAAATTTCCATGCTAACACTTCACAGGAGAGGAAGAGGCTGGGTGGGATGCAGTTTCCGGGCAGCAAGCTTGGGGGGAATGCTGTGAGGTGGTGGCGGGGGAAGCAAATTCAGGGGGTGCGTTACTGAGTTGGTCACAGTCTTCAGAACAAAGCTTCTTTCTTTGGACACCTGGGTTACCCATTTCCAGAAAAGAAATCATGCAAACAATATGTGTGCATGGGTGAAAGGACAAGGAATTTACCCCCTCCGTCCCATCTCTTAACTGGCACTGGTGAGAGTTCACCCCCGGGGAGACACTGATTTCCATGTACTTTTGGGTTGTTGCTTGGGCAGCTGTGGGACACACTGGCTGGGTGTTCAGCTGTGGCCACTCCCACAGTGGTGGGTATGGTGGGGGCTGTGTCATGCCCGGACCTCACCCCTTGAGAAGGCGGAGATGGCTGGTCTGCTGTGAGATGAAGTGAGGAAGCCAGTAGCCAGGTTCTCTTCTGGGCAAGCAACCAAGGCCCTGGGGCAAAGAGAGCCAAGCTGCTCTGCTGGGGATCATCAACCGGGTATGATACAGGAGGGCATCTTTTATCGGTGAGTGAGATGATACAGAGTAAAGTAGGCAACAAATAGAAATCAGTTTGGTCAAGTTCAAATTGTATTAAAAATATATAGACTTGATAACAGGAAAGCAACAGGGTCAGTCGAACACTCACGGGTCTGCCTCCAGATGTATCTGCCCTGGTGATACATCCTGGGAGGGGACTCTGTGGCTCCAGGTGTGGTGGCTGGCATGCCTCATGCTCCAACCAGCATTAGGGTTCTCACTGAGGATAGACTTCCAGGAACTGCTTCACATCTGACCTCAGGTCTCTGCCCAAATCCTACTGATGGAAATACCTGCAACTGGCCATGTGGGCCAATCTGGGTCGGTCTGGGCGCTGCACTGTTACGCTGCCTTGGAAGGAGGAGTTGGGAGCCTGTAAAACTATGTAAACCCAAGTCTGCGTTTGGAGGACTCTCGAGTCTCTCTACTGTTTCTTGTGCAACCCTGGCCAGGTTAGAGATGGAGGAAGCCATGAAGCCTATGGTCATGAGAACACCTCTTCTGCCAAGCTGTCTCCCTCAGCCTGAGGAGGAAGCTGAGGATAGAGAAAGGCTGTCCAGGTGTGAGCTGCTTAGGAGGGGAGCTTCCTGGCAGCACTTACCTCCCAGGAATTGAGCCCACCTAGAGTGAAGAGCAGAACTAGGAGGTGGCATTATAAGGTAATCTTCTTGACCATCTAGGCAAGCCAAGAACATATCATGGATCTGCTTTTAGCAAAGCAGACCTTCAGGATCTTCTCCATCACTTTCTGTCTGGGTGGTGTCCGGTTCACCCTCATGATAAAATGATAAAATCACTTACAGTTCTTCTTTTAACTGAACGCTATAGTTCTTCAGGCCAACAACCATGCACATCTTGAAGATTCCCGTATTCCCACTTTTCACTTTCCATTTTTCCCTTGATTTCTTCTTAATAAAGCACATCTCCTCATTTCCATCAAAAGGCCACCACCTCTACCTCCGCCACGTCCACTACCTTCACTCCCAACTCCAACCCCCAAGGAACTTGTCTTATATCTCAGAAACTCTCAATTTTCAAAGTAGCAAGCAATGGAAAGGAAAGCTGACTGGTGCAGTCTAAGGAGTGCAGACCATGGATTTAGGGCAGTATGCTGCTTCCTTCTTCTTCTTCTTTTTTTTTTTTTTTTTTGAGACAGGGTCTTACTCTGTTATCCAGGCCAGGCTAGATTCCAGTGGCATGGTGGTCACAGCTCACAGCAGCCTCGACCTCCTGGGCTCAAACAATCCTCCCACCTCAGCTTCTCAAGTAGCTGGGACTGCAGGTGTGTGCTACCACATATGCCTTAATTTTTTTTCTTGCAGAGAGGGGGTTTTGCCATGTTGCCAGCTGGTTTTTAACTCCTGGGCTCAAGTGATCCACCCACCTCAGCCTCCAAAAGTGCTGGGATTACAGGGGTGAGCCACCATGTCTGGCCCCGGTCTTTGTGAGCCTGTTCTTGGGGTTCTGGTCAGACACTGTGTTGGGTTAATGTCCTGTCCACTCCCTCCACCCTGTCATTTGTGGCCCACATAATCCAGAAGTCTGGCAGTGCAATAACAAGCAGGGTCTTGGGCCCAGGTTGCTCTTCAGCTGGTTGGCATAATATGTTGACAGGTACTATCAGTTCTGATTGATCAGCTTCTGAGTGGTGTGGATCGTTAAATATTTTGCATAACACCAGTGCTACCTCATGAGAACTATGACTCAGTTTATGTTACTTATTGAGGGGACTAACGTTGATTTCAGTGATGACAGAGCTCTTTAGCTTCATGGTTTCTATAGGACTAAAGTGTCTGGTTAATTGAGTCAAGATTTTACATAAAAATAGAGCCAGTGCACGTTAAAAAGATGGAATCTGGGGTATGGCAAATAGTTTCTGGGCACAAGAAAAGGTTTCAATGGTTACCAACTGGATTATTGCTATAGACTGAATGTTTATATCCCCTCAAAATTCGTATGTTGAAACCTAATCCCTAATATGATGATATTTGGAGATGGATCCTTTGGGAGATGGTTAGGGCATACGGGCAGAGCCCTTGTGAATGGGATTAGTGCCCTTTTGAAAGAGACCCCAAAAGCTCCCTTTCCCTTTCTGCAATGAGAGGACATGGTGAAAAGTCTACAGTCTGCAACCTGAAAGAGGTCCCTCGTCAGAACCGCACCATGTTGGCACCTTGATCTCAGACTTTCAGCCTCTAGAACTATGAGAAGTAAATTCCTGTTGTTTATATGCCAGTCAATAATACAGCAGCCCAAATTAAGACAATAATCCAAATCACATATGATTTTTGAGGCTCTGTTAACTATTTTCACAGAAAGTTTTACAAGCTGTTTGCCTCTAATATGAACACACTCTTCCCCAAACCACACATGTAAAATGTAAATTTTGGTTAAGAAAGAGTTGCTAACTATGGAGGTACCTGACTTGATGAAAACACTTGAGGAAATGCTCTGGGAGAATCTTAGATGGTCATAGTCAGAGCCTCCAGTGTGAAGAGAACAGAGTGGGGATCAGTGGAGAAAACAAGGCAGTGTTCCATTGTTGCAAGGAAGGTCCGTATGGAGTCAGCCAGCCATGGAACAAGAGATGGTGCTGTTGAGAATGGTGGTAAATTCCTAACTCTCACATTAGCAGGACAGTAAAGTCTGATGACACCATGGCTGGCTGTGGATGAATGGACTACTTACAAACTGAATATAAACGGTTATCATAAACTTGAAGAGCTATTTGGCAACATCTGATAAAACTGAAATGTGTATACCTCATGAACCAGATCATGTACATTGTTGCTTATCACAGCAGAGTTTATAAAGCTTAAAAACGGGGAAATGTCCATGGTGGGGGGTATTGTATAAATCGTGGTGTCCTCCCATACTGAATACTGTACAGCAGTTACCATGCATGCATTAGATCTACGTGGAAACATGTGGATGGACATCTACAACACAAAACTGAATGAAGAAACTACAGTTGGAAGGATATTATAGTATGACATCATTTAGCTATAGTTTTAAAACATGCAAAATATTATATATTTTCTACAGATACATACAATTGTGGTAAAAGTCTAAAGCATGAATAGAATGCACAACTTCAGCACAGTGATTCCTCTGGGGAGGAAGGGAGAAGAAGGCATTGGAGAGGGAGTTATAGAGGTCATCAATACATGTGTCTTATTTTCCTTTTTAAAAAAGGACCTGACTATACAGCCATAAAAAAAGAATGAAATCATGTCCTTTGTGGTAACGTGGATGCAGCTGGAGTCCATTACCCTAAGTGATCGAACTCAGAAACAGAAAAGCAAATACCGCATGTTCTCACTTAGGAGTGGGAGCTAGACAATGGGCACACATGGACATGAGTATGGGAACAATAGACACTGGGACTGCAAAAGAGGGTGGCGTGGGAGGGGGCTGACAGTTGAATAATCACCTATTGGGTACGATGTTCATTATTTGGGTAATGGGTACATTAGAAGCCCATTCCCCACCAGTACTGCAGTATACCCATGTGCAACAACATACAACAAATGTGCACGTGTATGCCTTGAATCTAAAATGAAATAAAATTGAAAAAAATCGGAAGCAAACATAGAAGAAAAATGTTAACCTTTGTTTACTTCCAGTGGCAGGCATGTGAGTGTTTGTGATATTACCAACTGTACTTTTCTGTGTGCTTGAAATATTTCATAATGAAAATAATAAATGTGCAAAGAAAAAGGAAAATCCAGAGTCCTGCCTTTGTGGAAGTGTTTAAACAAAAAGCTGTATGAGTGTCTGCTGGCTACAGTGAACAAATGCTTTCTACCCAGGGGTGGCAGAGTCGGGGGCTGGCCTGAATGACTCAAAAATCAGAAAAAGGGTTTGAGCCCTTGACACTCATGGCTTGTGGGATACTTTAGCTGGTGGGGATGTGCACCAACTGAGCTGTTGTTTCCTCATCTGTGAAGTGGGTTGCTGTGAGCCAAGGGAGGCAATGTGTGTGGATGTGGGCAGGGAACAGTGAGTCACACACAGTGAGGGTGAGGACCTGCTGGCCAGAGCTGTCCCTCGGAAACCTGCAGTGACAGATTGTTGTCAAGTAATACCTCAACAAGTGTGTAGGGTGGAGTGTTGAAACCACTTTCAAAAATGACTCTCCTACTTCTCCAACAACTGCAAAACCCCCTCTGTAAGAAATGATTTTATCACTAGCCACCAGAGTCAGATCGAATCCATACTATTACCCAGTCACTGCCACGTGGTCATGTGTCACCTCTCTGAGTTTTTTCTTGTTTCTAAAAATGAGTAATAATAGTAGCATCTGCTTTGTAGGGTTATTCTGAGGAATAAATGAGATTTCATATATAAAATGCTTAGCACAGACTTCAGCACTTAGTAAGCCGTCAGAAAATGTTAACTGGTTATTGTGACCATTGTTACTTCTGGGTCTGAGCCTAAAAATGACTAATCAAGAAACATTTTGCTAGCCTAGATTCAGTGATACTTATGACTTGAAAATAAGGCCAAGAATACAGTTGCTAAATTCAAAATTGTCATGATTCTGGTTGATTTTCTTCCTAATTAGATATTCTGTAGCTTTTATAATTATGCCTCTGAAGAGGGGGAAAGGAAAATAATCAGAAATCTGGCAAAGGTGGCTGATTTTGCTGCGGGGCACCTCTTTCTTCAACTACCCTCATTCCAGGGCTCCCAGTTCCATCATGAACAACTTTTCTTCCCACTCTCCCTTGCCTTCTCTCCATGCTGGTTCTTGTCTTCCTCTCACTGTTGGTCCTTTCTGTCCTGGCTGTCCATCTACTCGTTCTGTCTTCTGGCTTCAGCTCCAGTTACGTGTTGGCCACCTGGCCCCTTGCCCCAGCCCAAGCCTCTATCAGCCATTGCCTGGACCATATGTAGTAGTTCCCTCCCCATCTCTCTCCACAGCACAGCAGAGTGAATGTTTAGCAGTGTAGCTCTAATTGTGTCATGTCCTGGCTTACATTGTTTCAATAGTTTCTCTTTACTTAGAGGATGAAGCTCCAGTCTTTGGTAGGACTTGTAAGGCCCTGCATGGGTGGCCTTAGCATCAAGCCTGAGCTCTCCCATCCTTCATGGTACTTCTGCCCCTCTGTGAAAACTCCCAGGATTAAACTTTCCTGAATGAGGTGGATCACACTCTCCTTTACTCTTCAACAGGTCTTCAGGAATATTGTTCATACCTGAAGCCTGTAAACATTAAGCAGATGCTACCGTTCATCAATACCCTCATCCCAGAACCCCTGATCTCTGTTAAGTCCAGTGCTTTTCACTCATCCTGTCCTAGAACTGCCTCCTCTCTGAGACCTCCTCCAACTATAGCCTGACATGCCCCCTCCAACTGACATCTCCCCTCCAACTGTCTCATGGCCTCATACAGAAGTCCCTGGGCTTCCTGGAGACCACCAGTGCCAAAGTTCCACCCTCCTCCCTGGCCATCAGCTCCTTTTGGCCTCTCTTCCCTCCCTGCTATGCGTGGTATCTTCAGTGGTCCATCCAAATGGCTCTCTCACTACCTCTCAGGATTCTACCATATTCTTCCTTCTGCCACACACACCTGACAGGACGTCAACCCTGGCTCAGTGTGGCAGCTAGCCTGGAGAACAGAGCATGGCCCACCCTGAGGGTCAGGACCTCCAGTCAGTTTAATCCCTTCCCCACCCCCTCCACCAACAGATGACCTTATCTCCTACTCCTCCTGCATACCACCTACAGACTTATGCACAGGCACACCATTCTCTCCCTCCTGAGGGGGAACACCCTACCCAGGCTCCTTGGCTCCATTCTATGGTGAGCACCTGTATTTTTGTTACCCATCATCTATCAATCACTGTTCTGGTGAACCAGAGCCCCAAGGTTTCTTTGGGGGTCCGCCATCTCTTACTCTGATCCCAGGTTTTGCTGAAGTTGATCCTATGTCCAGGTCCAGGTCTAAACTAATCAGCAAAACTCATTTCATTGGATACAGTGATTGGCTTGTGGTTGTGCACATGGCTCAATTTGGACCACTGAGAACCTGGCCCTGACTTTTATTGTACTGTTAGAGTGAGATGTTCTGTCTTTCCTACACAACACAAACTTCCAGCTATAGAAAGTCATCTCATAGTGTCAAGAAGTGAGTCTGTCATCAACAAAATATAGGCAAACCAAATATAGGAACTTATAAAAAGATACTACATCATGAAGAAGTGGGATTTATTCTAGGAATGCAAGGTTGGCTCAACATACGAAAAGCAACAAATGTCATATGCCATATTAATAGAGTAAGGAGGAAAACCACATGATCATCTTAATTGATAGGAAAAAGCTTTTGACAAAATCTAACATCATTTCATGTTAAAAAAAACTCTCAACAAACTAGGAATATAAAGGAACTTTTTCAATTTGATGAAAAAAATCCATGAATATCACACAAGCAACAAAACTTAATGGTAAAAGACCGAAAGCCTTTCCTGTAACATTTGGAACAGGACATACATATCTTCTCTTACCATTGCTACTTAAAGAAGGTTCTTTTCTGGGAAATTGGACAAGAAAAAGAAACAAAAGGCAACCAGATTGGAAAGCAAGAAGTAGAACAAATTGAAGATGGTGTGCTCTTATATATGAAAAATCCCAAGGAACCCATGAGAAATCATTAAATCTAATAAGCGAGTTTAATAAGGTTGCTGGAAACAAGATCAATATATAAAAATTACTCATTTTTCTGCACCCTAGCAGTGAACATTCCAATAATGAAATCAAGAAAATAGTTCCATTCACAAATAGCATAAAATTGAATAAAATACTTAAGAATAAATTAAACAGAAGAAGTACAAGATTTGATACAAAAGATCATCAAAAGAAATAAAAGGCCTTTAAAAATGAAAACATTCTATATTCATGATTGAAAGAATTCATATTAAGATTCCCAAACTGATATACAGATTCAACACAGTCCCAATCAAAACCAGCTGCCCTTTATTGTAGAAATTGGAAAACATTGAGCATAAAATTCATATGGAAATGCAAGGGACCCAAAACAGCCAAAACAATGAAAAAGAACAAGTTGGAGAACTCATACTTTACAATTCAAAACTTACCACAAATCTTCAGTAACCAATACTGTGTCATCTGGCATAAAATTGGCATGTAGATCAATGGAATATAATCAAGAATCCAGAAATAAACCCATACATCTATGGCCAATTGATTTTAAACAAGGGTGTCAAGATAAACAGTAAGCACATGAAAAGATCCTCAGCATCATTAGTCATTAGGAAAATGCAAGTTAAAACCACAATGAGATACCACTTCATGCCCACTAAGAAGTTATATATAATAAAAAAGATAGCTAACAAGTGTTGGCAAAGATGCAGAGAAATTTAATCCTCAAACATTGCTGGTGGGAACGTAAAATGATACAGCCACATTGGAGTACTTTTGGTTGTTCCTCAAAAACTTAACCACAGTCACCTGTATGTACTACTCAGCAATTCCGCTCCTAGGTATATACCCAGGATAATTGAAAATGTAAGTTTACTCTAAATAATGTAAATAGCAGCATTATTCTTCACAGCCTTAAAGTGGAAACAACCCAGATGTCCATCAACTGATAAATGAATAAACAAGCTCTGGTACCCATACAATGGAATATTATTTAGGCATGGAGAAGGATGGAGCAGTGATACATGCCACAATATGGATGAACCTTAAAAATAATAATGCTGAGTAAAAGGAACCAGTCACAAAAGATGACATATAGTATGATTCCATTTGTATGAAATGTACAGAATGGACAAGTTCAAAGAGATAGAAAGTAGATTAGTGGTTGCCAGGGGTTTGGGATAGAGAAAAATGGGGGAGTGACTGTCGATGTGTGCAGGTTTTCTGGGAGGTGACAAAAATGTTCTGGAATTAGACAGTGGTGGTAGTTACACAAACTTGTTAATATAATAAAGAGCAATTGTAAAAAAAAAAAAAACACATTGTAAGGGAGAATTTTATGGTATGTGAACCAGATCTCAATTTTTAAAAAGAGAATTTTAAAAGTGAGTCTGTCTAAGAATGGGGTCAACAGTGAGGAATTGGGGACAGGAGATGGAGAAGGAGAAACAGGATCCTGTGATATCACTTGAGCCCCTATAATCAGTTGTGCCAGAAGTCAGACTACCTTGGAATGTATCAGTTATGTGAGCCAACACATTCCCTGCTTCTGGTAGGGGTGGGTCAGGTTTTCTGTCACTTACCCCCAAGGAACCCAGCCTGGTAGATACACCCTGTGCCTTCCTCAGGTCAATGCTGTTTCCTTCTGCATTTCCATCTCCACGTGTTGGCCCTTTGCTCATGTTTCTTCCACTTAAAAAAATAGTTCTCCCAGCCGGTCACAGTGGCTCATGCCTGTAATCCCAGCACTTTGGGAGGCCGAAGCAGGTAGATAACAAATTCAGGAGTTCGAGACCAGCCTGACCAACATGGTAAAACGCCATCTCTACTGAAAATAGAAAAACATTAGCCGGGCGTGGTAGCGCACACCTGTAATCCTAGCTACTCAGGAGGCTGAGGCAGGAGAATTGCTTGAACCTGGGAGGTGGATGTTGCAGTGAGCCGAGATCGCGCCGTTGCACTCCAGCCTGGGCGACAGCGCAAGACTGCGTCTCAAAAGAAAAAAAATAATAGTTCTCTCCTGACTTTACTTTGCACCCTTTTCTCATCCTCATTCCACTCAAATCTCCCAAAGAGTGGTGATCCACACTTGGTATTTCTATGTGTTTACCTCTGAACCCTCTGCTTCCGGGTCCTGACCCACACTGCACGGGCACTCTACTGCCCTCCTGTGGCCAAGTGCCACAGGTGCACCTTCATGGTCTTGTGCTTGTCCCACAGGGTTGGTGCCCACCTACCTCCATCTGGGAGGGCTCTGAGTTCTCTGGGTATCCCTTTGACCTTGCTCCTTAGCTTCCTCCGTGGCCCCCAATTTCTCTGCTCATTCCTAGACATTTGTGTCCCCTCCAACTCTGGGGTAGGGCTCGGGTTAGGGTTATGGTTACGATGAACCCTAACTGCTCTCATCTTCTCCTTCCTCTCCCTGGGCTGCTGCCTCCATGATCAAGACGTTGAGCTCCATTCCTCATACTGGACCCCTTGCCTGAGCCTCAGATTTCCCTCCTCTTTCCCCAACTTGTTTGGAAGTATCCCCATGTACACTGTCACTCACGCTGGCAACATTCCTCCTCCCTCTCCCTCTCTTCACATAGTCA
This sequence comes from Saimiri boliviensis, assembly GCF_048565385.1. NCBI lineage: Eukaryota > Metazoa > Chordata > Mammalia > Primates > Cebidae > Saimiri > Saimiri boliviensis. The sequence goes on along the minus strand of NC_133457.1, from coordinate 54,906,372 downwards.
TGCCGTCACCAAGTCATGCCACGTCCTGAGTATTCCTGGCACACTTTCTCTTTCCACATCTCCGTCACTACCACCCTCTATGCCAGTGTACTTGCTGGTCTCTTTGCCTCCAGTCTTCTCCCCTCCAGTTTCCCTTCTTGCACTTGTTTTTAAAACACAAATCTTAGTATGCCACACCCTACTCAAACCCACAGGGGTTCAAGTCCAAGCCTTTGGCAGGGCACCCGGGCCAGGAGGGCTCCCACCTGCTTCTCAGATGCCTTCCCTCTGCCCATGCTCTGCTCCTCCAGCCCAGAGCTGCTTGTTGGTAGCCACAGGGAACATGCTGCTCTGTTTCTCTCTGTGATGTGCTGCTCTCCTACTCCTTGCTCCTTCCCTTAAGATGGGGCTGGATGACCACTTCTTGTAAATGCTTTTCTGGACACCCCACCTCGAGTCCAGCCTCTCTGTACCCTCCTCCAGGCCAGGTCATGTGCTCTTCCTCTGGTTTCCACAACCCTCTGGACTTGTCTCTATGAGACTGTAAAATTGTTTAACTAAGCTTCACATCTGTGCTGTGTGATTCTGGAAGGAAAGACTGTGTATGTTCCTGGTGCCTAGTATAACGTTAGTTATACAGTTATACAGCTGCTCAGTGAGTGTTAATGAATGCAGGAGTGAACCATAACAACTAACGCTCCTCGGCTACTCACTGTGTCAGGTGAGTTGTGACCTCACAGTCCAAAACCTCTTTATATATTAACTCATTTAAATCCCTTGACACTTACGAAGTGGGTACTATCATTATCCTCATTTTACAATTGAGGATACCAAGGCACAATGAGGCTAAGCAACTTGCCCAGGGTAGCTGGATTCAAGCCTTGCCCTAGGGGCTTGAGTCACCCCCACCTCACTGTGCTGATTCTACAGTTCTGCCTGCACCCCATGCTGACTTCTGCTCATGCATCCCCTCCATTGGAATGTTAGTGGCTGATCACCTTCTCCACCTGGTTCAAGACCAGCTTAGGCCCTACCTCTGCATAAGCCATGCAGAGCTTGCTGGCACACTGCACATGGGGCCCGAACCTATGAGATTGACTATAACAGAGAATAGTTCCTCCAGAGCTCATCCAGGTCTCAGCACGCATTGTCTCGTGACTCACAAAGAGAGCTGGCGATGCACAGTCCCACTGGATACTGGCTGTTAAGAGACATCACTGCCAACTTCCATGTTTTTGGAAATAGCGTCTTTTTATTGGAGGATGGTAGTTTACTCAACAGGAAAAAGAAACATATTTTAATAGTTTTCATGTATTTCATATAATTATGGTTTATATAATGCTGCCATTTATTTGCTTTATCTTAGTTAATCTTCTGTATTTTCCTGTGACATGCTCAGGACAGGTTAAACTCATTTTATTGAAGAGAAAACTGAAGGTTAATGACACCATGTAACTTGCTTCAGGCCCCATGGCTCATTAGGACCCAGCTTTGTCCACTTCTAATACTTGCGCATATTCCTTGCTTGATGTAAGCATGTGAACAGTATCTGGTCACAGAGCTGAGCCGCAGTGGAACACCGTGCAAGTGGTGGGTGGCAGAAGTCGTCCTTAGGAGTGTTGGGAGCAGCCCAGCAGCATGTCTCACTGGAGAACAGCACGGAGGGCTTCTCACCACGCCCTTACTTCACCAAGTCAGTTAGGTTTTTCTCTTTAAGAACATACGTACCATTATGGACTGGTTTGCATCTTCCTGCAAATTCATATGTTGTAGTCCTAACCTCCAATACCTCAGACTTGACCGTATTTGGAGATAGATTCTTTAAAGATATAATTAAGTTAAAATGAAGTCATCAGGGTGGGCCCTAATCCAACACGACTGGCAATTTTGTTTGTTTGTTTGATTTTGAGACAGAGTCTGGCTCTGTCACGCAGGCCGGAATGCAGTGGCACGACCTCGGCTCACTGCAACCTCTGCTTCCTGGGCTCAGGCAATCCTCCCACCTCAGCCTCCAGAGTAGCTGGGACTACAGGTGTGCGCCATCATATCCAACTAGTTTTTGTATTTTATGTAGACATGAGGTATCACCATGTTGCCCAGGGTGGTCTTGGAACTCCTGGGCTCAAGCCAGCCACCTGCCTTGGCCTCCCAAAGTGCTAGGGATTACAGGAGTGAGCATCCACACCTGTCTGACTGGTGTTCTTATGATAAAAGGAGATTAAGACATAAACACACATGGAGGGAAGCTCATGGGAAGACTCAGGGAGAAGATAGCCACATGCAAGCCAAGGACAGAGGCCTCAGGAGAAACTCACCCACCCATGCCTTGATCTTGGACTTTTAGCCTCCAGAGCTCTGAGAAAATAAATTTCTGTTCTTGAAGCCACTCAGCCTGTGATACTGGAAGCTATAGCAAAGTAATGCATACATACATTTTAAACTCGGTTTAATCCTGTGCCCATTCATTTAGGTTCAGTTTTTTAATATCCCTAGTCTTATGACTACTGTTAAGTTCACCCAAACAAAGGCCATGGGGGAAGGGGGCCTGGAACTCTCCATGGAAGCAGCCATTGAGGGCTGTACACTGAAAAGCACATTGATGAGGCAAGAATTCTGGACAGCCGTGGGATGTCCAGCTCGGCCCGCCACTCCCCGAGGGGTCTGGGGAAATAAGCCGACTTTACTGAGCCCCAGTTTCCTCAACTTCAAGTTGAGGCATACGACTTTTAAGGTCTCTTCCAGCGTAAAAGTTCTGGCTTAGTGGTGCTGCGAAGCATATGGGTTTTAGTTTGGGGAAGTCTAAAGCCCCCGCCAACCTCTTCCTATTGAAAAATGTAGATAGAAAAGGCTCTTTGGTTTTTCTGCAGGATAGTTCCTTATTGAGCTAGTGGCTCGATAAGAAGAGAGCTCAAAGAGATCTAAAAGAGCCTGGAACTGCCAGCTGATGGAGCGGGTGGCAGTTTTACAAGGACTTCAGCGAGGGCCTTTGAAACTTTCTGCTATTCAAGTCTATTTAGAACTTGCTTCTGAAGCCTGATATCTTTCAACTCTGGTATCTTAATTCTTCCCTCCTGTCCCTGGCAGCTGAGCCCAGAGGAGCTTTGCAGGACAGAGGCACTTGTTAGTGAAGTCACAAGACAGGTGGCACTCGGGACAGGATACCCTGAACACGTAGGGCGGGCCTCAGAGCAGGACAAGGTTCAGGGGCTGGGGAGAGCCAAGGGGGAGGGGTGGACCCTCACAGGGTCCTGTTCCTGTAAGGGGCTCTCTGATTTTGAGGAGAGAGCCAGGAAAGCAGACACTATGAAAAGAGAGCTGAGGGTGTGTGGGGGGCGGGGGGATGGGGGGAGGTGGTGGAATTAGCCTTCTGTGGCTATTCAAGTGGGAACATGTCATTTGTTCTGCAGCATTTTGTAAACTGTGAAGTGAGGAATGGTGGCCTGGCACATTCAGAGACGATCTGTGAACACGTGGCCGCAGGAGCACTGGCCCAAGCACAGATAGGAAGGCCAGGAGCTGCTGAAGGTCAATTAAGGCAGAGAACCATAATCTTAGAGTACATGGTGCTCCCAGAGGCCCATAAGCAGGCATCGTGAAGTCTGTGAGGCCCTGAACCCACATGCAATGTGTGGTCACGTGGACCTAGGATGGTAAGAAGCTGTAATTGGTAGTAAAATACAGTGAAGGTTAAACCAGAGCCTGCCCAACTGTCTGTTAGTGGAAGGACTACTGGGAGGCTCTGGCAGGAGATGGAGGAGCCTGGGAAAAGGGGTTTAGTATGAAAACTGTTTGGAGTTTATCCCCTCCTGCCGAGGCTTGGGGGTGGGGACGAGCGGGTGGATCCAGGGACTTGTGCCAGCTCCTGACACAGAAATACTTCCAAGAACAGGAAAGAAGTTCACAGCAAAACAGACGTGGCCATTTGTTGTTGTGGCAGGCATTTCACGTGGATGATCTCATGCGGTCCTCACAACTTCTCCGTGACATGAGTATCACTGCTCCATCTTATAATATTTGAAGAAACTGAGGCTCAGAAAAGTTAAAAATGTACTCAAAGCCAACCAGCTAACAAACAAATCCTGCTGGAGCAGCAACCCAGCCCCCTGGCCCCTTTGGCTGCTCTAATTACACTCTGCAAGCCATCTGGAGAGTTCGTGCCTCTGGGTCACCCTGCTTCCCTTGTTCTAGTTCTGTGGCCAGAGAGCAACCATTTGAGAGCTCAGAGGGTGAGTTTTCTGAGTGGCTAAGCTTCTGGGAGGGAGTTCTCTGAGCAATGCCATGAACTGAGGCTCTGGTATAACGTATCCCCCATTACACCTGATAAATTGTGTTTCTGAGTCATCAATTGGTTTCATCTAGGAGCGGGTCAGGAGAATTAGTTCCTAAAGCCTGTTACTTCTGAGTGCCCTGGAGGATTGACTTCTGGGGTTATCCGGTCACTCTGGGTACCTTTTTAGCTAAAACATACATAATTGAGAAATGAGTCTGCCATTGTATTGAGAGACGTTCACATCAGATATCAAGAAGAGCAAATTACTAAGAGTTGCAAATCAGTAACTAGACATCCTGGGGCCCTGTATGCCAATAGCAAAAGCTCTCAAAGAAGGAATTTGTTGGGGACTAGGGAATGGGCAGGAATGCAGGCAGGGAGAGCCCGCTGTGTGATTTGTTCTTTCTGAATTGCTATTTCTGTATCTCTGGCACACCGTTGTTAATAAGTATAACCTGTGGGATATGAAATGTTTTTTGAATACTTTCTGCTTTAATCCATTTGTTCTTCCACCCACTCAAGCAACCATTCAGCCTGCGTGGAGGAGTCTGTTAGGAATGATACTGATGAAGATGAGAGCTCGCATTTGTCCCGTGCTTACTTCATGCTGGGTACTGTTTCGAGCACTTCACTCGTTCAGTGCTCACACCACTACTCAGAGGAAGTTACTGTTATCCTTATTTTACTGATCAGAAAATTGAGGCACAAAGAAATTAAGTGATGTACCTATCACGTTCAAGGTAGCAGGAATGGGAGAACGGATGGGAACTTGTGGGCAAGTATCAGACTCAGAGTCTTGGGTGGCAGAGGGTCATTAAAGGGCATTTAGTAGGGACCCTGGGTTCTATGAACAAAAACCCCACAGTTCTGCTTTTAAACTTTTTCTGAAGATTATTAAGCTGTTATGCTTCCCCTACCTCTGAAAGAGTTTGTGGAAACTATGAGATAGACTAGCTGCAGCTACAACTGGTCATTACTTATTGGAAGTGGGAATGGAAGTTTTTAGGCACCAGAAGAAATTAGCAGATGACATGTCTTCACCATGAATGCCATTGTATGCTTTGCTAAAGCAAAGAGGCCTTGCATGTTTTTCATCATCTGACGCATGATTAAACTTTGTAAATTTATATTTTAATGTTTTGAATCCATGATCTTGAAGAAAATAGTTTTGTATCTAATTCAGTGAGTGTGAAGGTTGCTAAGAGACTATTCATAGAAGTATACAGTTTCAGAGCTGGAAGGGACCTGGGAGATTGGGTCCAACATCTTCATTTTACTGAAAAGGACATGGATGTGACTTGTTCAAGGTCAAACAGTGAGAATTTGATGTACATAAGGAATGATTTAAGTATTTTATATAGGGCCAAGAACTTAATAATAGGAGAGAAGAAACTTTTCTAAGGTTGAGATTTATCAACACAAACTGTTAATTCCTAGTGATAGAAAAACCATCTACAGTGGTTAAGTCAAAAATCAAGATTATATTCCTCATTCATATAAATGAAAAGTCCAGGACACTGGCTTCAGACATGGGGCTCAAATATTGTGATCAGGACTCAGTCTGCCTCTCATTCTGCTTGCTTCTTTCCATATTTGCTTCCTTTTATAGCATGTTCTTCTCACAAGCCGCCAAAATGGCCCTAGAAACTCTGAGATGGTTCCCATCTTTATAGGTTTAGCAGACAAGAGACCCTCCCCCTTTCTACGGCTACTAGTTATGTTTCATTAGCTTCAATTGACTGGGTTGGGGTCACCTGCCCATGCTTGAAATGAGCACTGTTAGTGGTGAGATGTGGTATTCTCATGGGTTAGACCCCAGCCACGTGCTCAACTGTGTATCTGGGGTGGGTCAGGCCCGCTGCAAAACATATACCCTAGGGGAAAATGGGGTGCATGGTGAAAGCCACAGGAGAAGTGGATGCCTGGGAGGTAAAACCGCAGATGTGCACTACAAGGTTTCATGAGAGCAAATTGTCCTAAGACTATTTTGTTTTCATTTGGCTTTTGCAATAGAAAGAGATGCAGTGTTGACTGAGGCCATGAGGAAGAGTTAAGAACATATTTTGGGTTGAGGGTAAAGTACTTTTCCCTGAATAAGGGGGGCCCTAAGCTGTTCTGGGCTGAGTGTATGGTTCCAGCTACAGGGAACTATCTCTTTATTTCAACCTTCCTTCTTTTCCCCTGGGGTCATGCAGCCTAGGTAAAGTCTTCCTTTCCATCTTTTCCATGATTCTCTGGTCAAATAATTCCCCTTGGGGACATGTCTTTCTTGCTTAGGCACAGGCTCCTTCATTAATCCTTTGTCTTCTTCCACTGATTCTTTCAAGTTTTGCCTAGCTATCTCAAGAGAGTGTTTCTCATTCCATTCATCCATAGACATTCTTCCTGCCAGCACAAGGACGCTTTCCTGCTGCAAATAATAGAAAACTCCTTCTACTTCAACAAAGGAATTCACCATCCTGCAGCACAGGAAGTACAGAGGTAGGGCTGACTGGGCCAGGCACATTGAAGTCAGGCTTGGCTTCCCCATGGTCTTCCTGGCTCTGTGTCCATCTGTTGCAACTTTGTCCCCAGGCCGACCTCGGCTGTGCTTGCAAGGTGGTCTTCTGCAGTTACAGGGGCAATGTGCCTTTGGGATTGTATTTGGCAGGACAGCAAGGAAACCTCTCTTTCACTCCCGGTACACCTTCGGTCCAACTGGACCAATTTAGGCCTCGTATCCTTCTCTGGACCCTGACAGTTGTCAGAAGGATCCTTGAACCCAGCGCTGGCAAGAGATGTGCTTATTGTGATGGCTTCTCTAACCTGGATCCTCGCTGGAGCTAGGCAGGGTCCAGGACCCCTAGGGTCGCATGGCCTGATTGGAGGAGGGAAGAAGGATTGGGTGCTGGGAAGACATTATATTATGTTTAGTTAGACTGTAGATGTTTCATATGTTCTAACATAAATATTTTTTAATTAAAAGACAGTATTTCTGACTTTATGGTTTAAACAGAACTTTATGGACTAAACTTATAGCCTAAACATCATGTATAAAATTGTTTGTATGGAGAAAATGCATAACTTCATGTGAAATATCTTCCTCATAAGTGCATTTATACAAATGCAAACTATGCTGAGATGAAGCAGTGTTGAAAATAATGAAGTCTTTGGGGGAACTCTGGCCACTCAGACCCCTTCAGAGCTTTGGGCAGCAGCCTGTTGACCCACAGCATCCAGGTAAATGCACATGTGCACACAAACACACTGAAGCCTTCTCTGTGGGTGCCCATCACACCCCTTATGTGGGACTCTTATCAGTCTTTCTCCTTTGCCTTTTGTTCCAGAGTCTGGGCATAGACATGTGGCTGGTAGCTCTGTGTGTATGGATTATAGTCAGTGGTTGGAACAAGACAACCTGAGGTTTCATCTCCGTGTGCCCATCTTTATCCCCTTCTGAAGAATGTTCTGATTTTGGGGACAGAAGAGCTTGGGCAATAAGAAGCCATAGATGATGCCACCCTCATATTAGCTGGTGCTTTTCACCTTCTTCTGGCTGGAGCCCTGAACCCAGGAGTGCCCCTCTTCCTAGTCTCTCCAGCAGAACAGTTACCGGGGCTGGGGACGCAACCCAGGGGTGATGTCGTGTACGCAGAGGATGAGAGCAGGAGCTCGTCAGATCCACTTTTGGGTGTGGCCAAACGGGCTTCAGTGCTGTCCTGCATAAAGTGGGGGCACCTCTCCCAGAATTCACTTGGCTGCCACGTGTTTAGGGCCTATTCCATGCCAGGCCCCAGGCTACCGACATTACCTACATTTCCTCTTCTAATTCTCAAACACGGCTCTGCTCCAAGTCAATCAGCCTCTGGTGGGGCGGGAGTCCAAGCCCTGGTCTGTCTGATTCCCATGTCTGTGCTGTTAGCACCCCTCTCCTGACAGGACTGCACAAGGCAAGAAGTGGGAAAGAGCATGGAAAGAACCTGGCACAGTATCCGGCACTCACTGGGTGATCAACAAATGGTGGTGGCGGCTGCTGCCGCTGCTATGAAAAGCAAAGGTCCTAGATAATCCCCCAAACTGACAGCCGGCCCTGCACCACCTACAGCTGGCCATGGTCTCCCTGAAGACTTGTTTATTGGCCTTGCGGTTGTCCAAAGAAAGAGTTATCTGTCCTCTCTCAATTTCCCAGGCCTCCAGAAGGTATGCTCAAGTTACTGGGCATGCACACCTGTTATTCTGAGTCGGGAGGGGCTGGAGAGCTCAGGTGACCAAGCACACTTCTGACCTGGGCTGGGGTCAGCAGGCTGAGGTACTGGCCTAGAGCCTTCCAGTCAGGGGCTGTAGCCAGGCTCCCACAGTTAGAAGCCTTGCAGGGGAAGTGGGGGCTGCTCTGGACCTTAAAGTTTCCCTTATTTTATCTCGATCCCTTACTGTCCACAACAGACATACGCATGACTCATCCCCAAGCCAGCTCCACATCAGCAGTGGTAAGAAGGGCCGCTCCCAACCCAGGGAAAGGTCACAAAGATGCAAGTAGCTGCAACTACAAACACAGTGAATGCCAACGCGTACTTCTTAGGTACCAGAAACGGTGCTCAGTGCTGTATTATAGACTCATGTGAGCCTCACAAGCACTCTGTGGAGTGAAGCAATAACATGGGCACCATTTTAGGGATGGAGAAACTGAGGCCCAAAGAAATGGGACAACTTGCCTGACTGCACACAGCATGTAGAATATGACTTGCACTAAATACATCTAGCATGGAAGTTTGTTTTCTGCACCATGATGCAGAAAACTCCCTCCTCTCTGCAGAGGCTGATGGGCCTTCCCCAAAGCGAAATACTGGGAGAGGACTATTTTATGGCACTTCCTTTCAGTAAATTTTAGCACAGTGATAATGTTGGGAAAGGTGTCAACCATGCTGGTGCTCATCTCATCTCCAAGCCTAACACACTGTAGCTCAGAGAGATCAAGCCGCCCACTCCGGGTCACACAGCTTTCTATGCTTTCGTTGCACCAACTTTGGTCATCAGGAAAAATGCATCATGGAGAAGTTCTCAAAACACATCAGAACACACATTTTCTTATACGCAGCAAATAGGCCTTCATCTTCATCACATTTCTCAAAGGCTACTACTACATTCTCTCATCACTTTATATGATTCTCTGGAAAATGCCTGCAGAAACTCTAACCTTAACTTGACTCAGACTGCAGCAGGCACAGAGAGGTGAGCTTCAGCCTGGATGAACGGGCAGCTTATTGCCCAGGTGCCTGAAGAGCTGGGAGATGGCATCATTCTTGTGGCGGTGGGGTTTCCCCCAATGCTTGCCTCTGTTAAGAGCAAATCCTGACCCCCATGTTGCCTGCTGGCACATCCCTGGTAGGCAATGCTCAGATCAGACCTTGGATGTGTTGGCTCCAGCAGAGGTCAGGAGTGGAGGGCTGTGGGAAGGGTGTTACTCAAATGCATGTGGCTGTAAGGTGACAGAACCCCACTCTACTTAAGACAACGGTTTTACTGACAGGATGTAGTGTAATCTACAGACCCCACAGAAAGTAGAATAATCAGGCCTCAGAGAAGACAGGAATCCAGGAAGCCCCAGATCTGTGGCAGGATGGAGGCAGCCTCCTCAGGGCCCTGCGCCCAGGATGGGTCAGCCACAGCTGTGGTCTGTCCTTTGTGACTTGGCTCGGTATTCAAATTCACAACCCACAAATAGCTGAAATAAAACAGGCAGACAATACCAAGTGTTGACAAGGCCGCGGAGCACATGGATTCCTTACACATCACTGGCAGGGAAGTAAAGCAGTACAGCTATTAAGTAAAAACCATTTGGTAGTTTCTGAGAAATTAGACATTAATTTACCATATGATATAGATATCCCACTTCTGTGTATCTACTCGAGAGAAATGAAAACCTAAACTTAGCAGTATTATTCGTGAGAGCCACAAGGTGAAAGCAATCCAAATGCCCATCACCTGGTGACTGTAGAAACAAAATTTGGTATATCAGTACAATAGATTGCTATTTTGCAACAAAAAGGAATGAAGTATGGATCAACATGCTATAACATAGATGAAACTTTAAGACATTGTGTAGATTGTATAATGCCATCTACATGAAATGTCCAGAAAAGGCAAATCTGTAGAGACAGAAAGTAGATAAGTGGTTGCTTGAGCATAGGGAGTGCCTGCAAATAGACACAAGGTTACTTTTTGGAGTGAGAGAAATGTTCTAAGATTAAATTGTGGTGATGGTTGTTCAGTGCCATAAATTTACTAAAAGTCATTGATTTGCCTATTTAAAACAAGTGAACTTTATAAACAATAGCTCAATGAAGCTATTTTGAAAATATATGTATATTTTATTGCACTTTAGTTTCTGGGGTACATGTGAAGAACATGCAGGATCGTTGCATAGGTACATAGATGGCAATGTGGTTTGCTGCTTCCATCCCCATCACCTATATCTGGTATTACTCCCCATGTTATCCCTCCCCAACTCATTACCCTCCCCGTCCCTCCCCTAGTCCCCTCCAACAGACCTCAGTGTGTGATGCTCCCCTCCCTGTGTCCATGTGTTCTCATTGTTCAACACCTGCCTATATGTGAGAACATGTGGTGTTTGATTTTTATGAAGCTTTGAATTTGCAGTGGAGAGTCAGAGTAGATGCGTGTGTTACCCCTGCTGTGGTACCTCATTTGACAGTTGCACCAAATTGATTACAGGGAACTGGGATAATCTGGGTGCTGTTTCATCAGCAGCAAAAGTGGGAAGGGGGGTTTCTGTGCAGATAGAAACCTCAGACACTCCTCCACCCCCTACCACGCACCAGGATGGCAAGTGACTGAGACCATAATTTTGGCTTCCTCAAATGTCACAGTCCCTGGCCACTGTGTGATCTCCTCTGCAGCTGAACTCTCAGGCTTCATGAAAACCTCCCCAGCATCTGGATCCACATGACAAAGGTCTTTTTCCACCAAGGGTTAGCTCCTGGGGCTGGAATTGGCTTCTGGCATGGAGACCCTGGTGATAGCTTCCAATGAAGAGCATTGAGCCTTCGATTTCATTTCGGTGTGGCTTTGCTCACAAAAATAATAATAGGTGTTTAGTGATGGTTGGGTGCAGCTCAGTTATCTCCAGCCTGTGTATGAGAGGGCACATGAAATGATTTCTGTGTAGTCCCCAGCTATTGAATCTCCTGTTGGCTTTACTCTCTCTCTCTCTCTCTTTCTCATTCTCATAAAGCATCTGACACAGTGCTTTCTCTTTGGCTTATTATGACTCCTTGTGGCCTCTTTTCTATGCCACAGCCAAAACAATGAGGAAGCCTAAAGTAGGAGAAAAGAAAAGAAAATCAAGCTATGAAATAGAAAAAAAATGTACATAGCTGAATACAGATGTCAGCAGGTAGCAAGATGAGAATAGAAGGACTTCCAGAAGGCGATTTAGTCACATCAATGGTGGGGTCCAAAAACAGAGCTAAACAGAGCTTCACAAACTGTGGTTTGTAAATAATGTGAAGGGCCTTATTTTTATTATTATTATTATTATCATTTGAGACAGGGTCTCGCTCTGTCGCCCAGGCTGGAGTGCAGTGACGTGATCTCGGCTTACTGCAATCTCCACCTCATGGGATCAAGCGATTCTTCCACCTCAGCCTCCTGAGTAGCTGGGACTACAGGCACCTGTCCCCACACTCATCTAATTTTCATTATTTTTCAGTAGAGACAGGGTTTTGCCATTTTGGTTAGGCTGGTTTTGAACTCCTGACATGAAGTGATCCACCCACCTCAGTCTCCCAAAGTGCTGGGATTTCAGGCATGAGCCACCATGCCAGGCCCCGTATTATTTTTTATTGAACCTGTACTAATACTTTTATTTAATGCATTAATGGAGAAAACAGTAAGATGTTACAACTAGGTCAACGGAGAATCCAAAATCACATATAATTATAGATCAGGAGCAATGAAATGAATGAGCAAATGGAGGCAAAGCTGGCACCTCCCATAGTGAGGAAAGGAAGTCAATTGCCTGACAGAATTTTTGCATGTCTACAGGCAGAAATTATTTTTCATTGCTATTAGTTATTTACAGTTAACTGCAAACTAGCTCCATAAAAGGCTAGACTCAGGTAATCAGGAAAGATGTACTATGGTCAATGCATGGCTTTCCCTTGAAGCACAAGTCTTTCTGTGTGATACTTTGTTCCCCTCTTTGCTTGCATGACTAGTATTTATCCTTTACATTCATCTCAAGCTTGAAAAGGCCATATTTTAAAAATTTCGAATGCATCATGAAATACTTTCATAAAACACAGGAAAAATAAATTGCTAGAAAAATAAAATGATAAAAGATAGACAAAATACAAGCCTAACTTTCCTTATTATTAGTTTCAACAGACATAAAGTTACTCTGTCAAGTTGTTTTGGAAGTCTGTAAGAGCTTCCTGTATTTCTGTCCTTTCTCTAACAGTAACTAGTGGTGAAGAGTTTGCAGTCTGGTCCTGGTCCACAGACTGCCTTCTGAGCTGCTCTGCAATAGTGTGTTTATTCACACACATTGCTTCTGAGGCTTCTAGGATGCTGCCTTCTGATGCTGGTTTCCGCAAGGTCCAGCCTTTCTCTTGTTTCTGTTCTTTACCTGCCGGGAGATTTATCTTCTAACTCTCCACTCTGTATCCTTCCTAGTCTAGTCTGGGACAACAGATCTCAAACTCTTTGGTCTCAGGAGCCCTTTAAACTCAACAATTAATGAGGATGCCAAAGAAGTTTTTTTTTTCTATTTCTTTTTTTTTAAATGTAGGTTACAGCTATCAATATTTTTCATATTAGAAAGCGAGAGAGACCAAGATATTTTTAAATTATTTCTTAGCTGGGCATGGTGGCTCATGCCTGTAATCCCAGCAATTTGGGAAGCTGAGGTGGGCAGATAGCTTGTGCCCAGGAGTTCGAGACCAGCCTGGGTAACATGGCAAAACCCCGTCTCTACAAAAAAAAAAAAAAAGCCAAAAAAAATTTAACTGGATGTGGTGCTGCGTGCCTGTAGTCCCAGCTACTCAGGAGGCTGAGCTGGGAGGATCGCTTGAACTCAGGAGGCAGAGACTGCAGTGAGCTGAAATTGTGCCACTGCACTCCAGCCTGTGTGACAGAGATCTATCTCAAAAAAATGATTTCCTAATTTATTAAAAATAGGTACAACAAATCATTACATGTTAATATAACATATTTAATGAAAACAAATCTATTTTCCAAAACAAAAGTAAATAATAAAGAGAATGGCATTCTTTTACATTTATTGAATATCTCTTCAGTGTTTGGTACCTCTATTTCTGTTTTCTAACAGAATACAAGGCAGCTAGCTAGATTCTTACATCTGCTTTTGCATCCAATCCATTGCAACATCACATCCTGTAACCTCTGCAAAACTCCTTTGTTAACTCACAAGAGAAAAGAGAGCACAGTAAGCAAATAACACCTTAGTTTATTAGAAAGCTAGTCTGATATCACAGGCCCCCTGAAAGGGTCTTGGGGGCCTTTAAGGGTCCTTGGACAATAACTTGAAAAGCACCAGTTCAAGATATCTAGTATCCTAACATGCCGTTCGCACAGACGTGCACATTCAGGGTGACCAGCTGTCCCTGTTTGCCTGGGTCTCTCCTGGTTCCAAGACTGGCAGTCCTATGTCCCTGGCACACAAGGGCTGCTGGTCACACTAACGCTCTTTTGGGCACATACTTTCATTTGGGTTAGCCTGGCATTCCCGCTCTGCTTCTCTACCTTCTCTTCTGTCTCTTTGTTCCTTCTCTTTCTCTCTCGAATCCATTTTCCATACCCTTCAATAACTGGTTGAAACCAGAGCTGTTACATAGATGCCTGGTGGAGACTGCCGGTTGCCCACCCCGTATCTTTTCTACCCCTTTTCTTAATTAACAGAGACCCTCTTTTGTTAGGACAGTGTTAATGAAAAAAAAAAAGTGTCTCCAAGCTTCCCTTGTAGGTGGGATGGTCATATAACACAGTTCTGGACAATAATATGTTCAAGAAAACCATTGGGCGGGGTCCTAGGAAAGCTCATTTAGAATAGGGTGCATTCATGGTGCACACAGTTTGCCCTTTCCCCTTTCCACTGTCCTGCCTAGAACTCATGTGATGGCTGCAGTTCAGTCATCTTGCAGACATGAGGACCAGAGCCATACCTGGAGAGAGGACAGCCAAGCTGAGGGCCAGAAAGTGACTGGATCCCTAATGGTTTTGTGAAGCTGCCAAAAAGGCTTTGGGTTAATCATTTCCAGATTTCTCTTGTAAGCAAAAAAAGAAAAAGAAAAAAGCCCATCGTGTTTAAGTCACTGCCTTTCAGATTTCTGTTGCCAAACACAATTCGTAATCAATGCAAGATGTTTTTTGTTTTCTTCATTGGATAGAAAGATTCTTTCTATAAAATGGAGGGAAACAGAAATATATGCGCTCATTTATGGCAGGTGTTTAGCTGCAGTTGGGGCTCAGATGTTCCCAGGAGACAGGATCCTCTGTAGGGAAACAGCACTTCTTGTTTGGGTTAGATTTGGAGGCTACTGATTTCAGCCCATGGTCAAGAAACCCCCTGTTTTCCTGGGACTGTCCTGGTTCCAACACAGGAACGTGTTGGAATGTGGCTAAAGAACGTAGAGAACCTGAGTGCAAGGGGCTGCGGAGACAGGGCTGTACTTTGGCTGCTTTCTACAGGAGGTTTTTGCCTCACCTGCACGGACCGATTTCCAGGGGGCCTGGTGTTGAGTTCAGGGTCCATGCCCTCCTGGCAGTGCATGAGAAGCAACCCCTATGTGTTGCCACTCACTCTTCACGTTCTGGGCTCAGGAACTCGGGTGGAAGGCAGTGGCATCCTGTAGGAATGTTGGCAGCCATCCCCTGGGCATGTGGGTAGTGCTCCTGGCCAAGGCCCTGATGCGAACCTTCTCTACCAGTCCACTGTCCTCTGGCCCCATTTCAGAAAGCAAAGCCTCCAGCCTCCAGGCCCCTGAGCATAGCTGTCATTCACTGTGAAGGGCAAGGGGCTCTCAATGGCCCCTCGAGGTTACTGTAAGGTGGGCTCCATGCTAATGTCAGCTCTGCAGACAGGCAGGAGTAGGCACCCCCATGCTCTATGCCGCAGCTGCACGCCTGCCCTCCTGGTCCAGAATAGGGCTGTGAGCACTGTGGAGCCAGGTGCCCTCCCTCCCAGCCCTCAGTCCAGGCTCCTCATCTGGCTGCAGAGGACACCTCCTTTGAGTTGACATCCTGCTCAGCAAAGTCACTGTTGTTCCCTACACCCTTCCCCAAGTTAAGTAAAACAGCAGCCCAGAGTCTCTGAGCAGGATTGATCTACCCTACTCCTCTTCTCTCTCCTTCATTCCAGCATCAACAAGCATTTCCTAAGTTTTTGTCTGTTCCTGGGTCTGTGCTGGGTGTAGGGACGTACAAGTGTGTTGCTGCCCTCCAGGGCTCCAGGCTAGGACAAGGGACAGGCTCACAAGCCAGATGCCAGGGTCTGGGCTTCACTGCACTCTTTCTCACAGAGCCTTCTTCAAGGACACAGTATTGAGTGTGGTCTCATTTCGCTCTTGTTTTGAGCATCCAGCTCCCTCTTCATGTCTTTTACTGAGGCTCCGCTGGGTTCTAACACCCTGCAACCTAGACAATAAACAAATTTTTCTTTCCCAGCGTGTATGGCAAATTAGCACTTCACAAGGTTTGCTTACCACAGACAGAGAACCAAGCATTTGTTGTGTGGGTGTGTGCACATGTGTGGGCATATGTGTTTGTATGTGTGTGTGTGTGCATGTCAGGGGTTCCATCACATTGTGCCTTGGAAGAAGGCTGGACAAGACCAGAGTCTTGAGGGAAAGTGACGTCAGTATCGACTGTGCAGCAGGTTCTTGCAAAGATGAGTTAGCTAAGCTCCTGACCAGACAGCACAGGGATCTGAAATACCAAAGTTCCAGGTCAGCCGGCCAGGACCTGCCTAAGCTGCAGGGGAGTGGGAGGTGGGAGGGGCTGGGCTCTCTGTGCTGCGTGTGTCCTTGTAAAGTCAAAAGCCACTAATGGAAATAACCACTGGGGCATGATTTTTCATGTCCTGATTCCAATCACAGACCTGTCATCCAAGAAGAATATTGCAGGGGAAATCCCATTTCTTTTGAAACCAAATGTTCCCCACAGAAGCCAAAGGCTTGTGGAAACAACTCTGATTGGAAAGACTTGAGCACACATTGCCTGGCTTCTCGAGTGAGAGGTGGCAACACTCATCATTTATTGAGAGATTAGTTTACAGAGAGAGGGGGCCTGCCCATACACGGCTATGACCTTTTTTGCTTCCTTGGATCAGACACCTGACTCATAGGAGGACATTGTGGCCCATCTGGTCTCCCTGAGCAGATGGACTTGGATCCTGGCAGGTGACAGCTATGCCACACGTGCTGGCTATGGTGGTGAAGTTGGGCACGAGGCACTGCTCAGCAGAGGCAGTAGGGTCCTGCAGACTCCTGGAGGAAAAGAAGGGGTTCCGGACCATACCCAGAGAAAGGCGTAATGGCTAGCACGCATGCCTCTCTACTTCTTCTGTAACTCACCGGCACCTAGGAAACTGATTAGAGGGCAGTGAGCTGATGGCCCGAGCACTGAAGGCAGGGCCAGGCAGCCGAGGTCTCCTTCCTGGTCTGCCTGTGTGGCTTGTGAACACAGATGGCTGATAGCTACAGTTCAAATTCCTTACATCTACTAACTCAGTGGATCCTCGCTGCAGTCTGGGGACATAGTCTTGTAGTATCTCCATTTTACACTGGTGAAAGCTGAGGCTCAGAGAGGTTAAGTATAATAACTTGCCTAAGGACACATACCTAGTAAATGCCCCTGGGCTTTTCACCACCCTGGTGTACTCCTCCCTTGCCCACCAGACATTGCTTTCCACCTTGTCTGCCTAATAAGACAAGTATCTGGATGGGCTTTTTTAAAGACACAGAGGAGCCTGTCAGGTGGCAGAAGTTAGTCTACCTTGCCACCCTTAATATGTGAAAATAGTCTGGCAAAGTCAGCTTCCAAGGGGAATATGTGAAAGGCAGACCTGTGGCTGTCGGCAGTGTTTTACTCACTCTCTAAGCGTGACTTACCCTTGAATCGCCGCCTTCATCTTCCGTTGCTTGTGCGTTCTCTGCCTGGGACAAGCTCTGTACTACGGCAAAAATCATCACTCGCATGTTGTCACCAGCAGGGAGTTCTGGGCTAAAGGAGGCTCCTGCAAAATGTCGCAGGCTCTTGGTTGACAGTGAGTATAACAGGAGTCAATAGTGCCTGTCGGACTTTTGGACAAGACCATACCCTGTGCTGCTCAGACGACATAGGGCATCCTTTGTCTGGTTCTGGGAATCATGATTTTAAATAACTTTTCACGTGTGAATTAGAAGTAGTATATGTTACAGAAAGTAGATCAGTGTATACCAGGGAGTGGGGAAATTACAAAGGGGCACAAGAAAACTTTTGGGGGTGATTATTACGTTTGTTGGCATGATTCTGGTGATAATTTTGCAAGTGTATACATATCAAAAAATTTCAAATTTTAGTCTAAATATGTGCAGTTTACTGTAAGTCAGACCTCAGTAAAACTGTTAAAAAATAAATTATTTCAATAAGCAAATTTCATGGATCTCACAAGATATCTTGATGTTTACATCAATAATTATAAAACAATGGTAATATGATTACATTCAATTTCATTTTTATAGAACAGGGCAGTTGGGAAACCTCACAGCTCCTTGCCATGAAAAATGTAGATGCTCATCTTCAATTTATTCTTCTACATGTGGAAGAGATGATACTGAATATTTTTCTCCCTGCTTTGCAGGCTGTATGTATTTTAAAACACTAAACCAAGAAAGGTAATTATTTCTTATAATTATGCTTTCTTATACACTTATGTTTTCATTATATTGTAATTATTATTTTTTATGCTTTTTCCTCATTAGTAAAGTGTTCAACTTATAGATGCTATTCACATTTTTCTTCCAACTCTCTATAAAACCGATTTTTTCTTATTTTCCCTTTTTAAGTGTTAAAGACAAGGAAAAAAAGTAGAATATATTTATTGTGGAATAGTCGAGAAATGCAGACAAAATGAGAAAGAATTGTCCATAATACCACCAACTAAGCATTCCCACTGTTCACATTTAAGGGTGTTTCCTTCCTGTGTGTGTGTGCACCCACGTGTGTGTGTGTGTGGGGGGGGAGAGGGTATGCATGTATATAATATTGAGTATCCAAACATGTATACTGCTTTTTCCTTATTCCTCAAAATGATAGTATTTTATGGTTGTTCAGTATTCCATTCTGATGTGGATGTGACTATACTTTACCTGTCCACTTTCCCATTATTGTGTATTCTTCTGTAATAAATGCTATAATTCAGGGAGGAATTGTAAGAGCAAAATTTGGCTCTTCCAGATGTTTATGTGATCATTTCCTCTGGATAAATTTCAGGATGTCAGATCATGAAAATAAAACTATGAACGTTGTTAAGTTCCTTGACATACATTGCTACAGCATCAGGCCTTCTTCAAGGAGCTGTGACACAATAGAACCTGGCCGGGGTGAGTGATGGGTTTGGTCAAGATGCCTGTTCCCTTGAGGAATTATTGAGAGTGGGAAAAGGGAGGTAGTATGAACACAGCAGCCATCTTTAAATGTTTGAAGGGCTCTCCTATGAGACAGGGAATGGATTTCTTAAGAATGTCATATATGGTAAAACTAGCATCAGGGAGAGATGTGGAGAGGGAGTAGCATCTCAGCCTAATATAAAGAATAACTTTTTTTTTTTTTAAGAGATAATCTTAGAGTTGAGTGGAGGCTTTGTTATAACGCTGTGGGATAAAACGACAGGGTGTTTTGGATGGCAAGGCATACACACACTGCCCTCTAAAACAGGGGCAGACCCTCTGGCATATGGTTTTGGCACATGCCTTTCTGGAAACATGCACGTAGGTGGGCTGTGTACAGGTTCTACAACATAATCCCACCTGAGAACGAGGTATGGGGAGATGGAAGTGTCTGGAGGACTGCACTTTCCATGGCACTCATGGGAGACACAGTCTGCAAAGGTGCCAGTGTGTTGCCAGCACTCCTGCTCTTTGCTCAGTTCTCTTCCCTCATGACTGTACCCACGCACACACACACACTACTCACAGGGCTAAGCGAATAGGCCTCAGCTTATGGGTGACCGATTTGCTTCTTTCAGTAACGCCTGCTGATTTCCACGTTCACGTCAATTGTGTTGAGCTTTTGAGGCCTGTTCTTACTAATTAGCACTTCGATTTTTCTTCTCATTTCCCAGTCATTTTTATAAAATGACAAGATCAAACCACAGTAAACTATTCAACCTCTTGGGAAAAGCAAGGGGCGTGAAGCTGATGGGCTGGGAGTGGAGCTCCAGCTGGCTGGCAGGTGGGGCCCGGAGCAGAATGCGGGTTGCCCCTTGGTGCACACATGTCCCTCCATTAGGACGGGGGTGTGAGAGTGCACAGCATGAACGTGCAGGTTGTCCAGACGTGGAAGACTGCCCACACAGGCTTGCTGTTCTGCACAGGGTGTGTGCTGGGATGGTGGGGACATGGACAGATGCCCCGCCAGCCTGACATCCCATGGCACAGCATGAATGGCACACTTTTCAACTTTTTCACCTTCAGCAGCTCTGAGCAGGATTTGTTTTCAAACCGGCAAGTTATGTATCTGTGCAGAGATTCCCAAATCAGCTAGGCTGCAGTGGAGATCAGCTCTAGGCCTCGGTAGGATAGCCAAATATAGGTACCTGGACAGCTGACTCTGGAAAGTTTTACAGAGCTGGCAGAGGGACGTGCCAAGCAGTACTTGGGAACCAGAGCCAATAAATGGTATCTTTCATCAGATAAGCTAGCTTCTCTGGCTTCTGAGTGAAGTGGGGGGGATGTGAGCAAAGGCAAAGGCTGCCAGTGAGGGCATGGAGGGGCTGTGGCCTCTGTCCTCCACCTCCAGGGCCAATTCCCATAGAGATGGGATTGGGAGGCCAGGAATGACCCGCCAAGAATGCAATTTCTTGCTGGAAATTTGCAGCTGCTGCCTGTCAGGCAGAGATTATTGAGAGGTGGCTTCAAACTGCTGCTAAAGCCACATGCTCTGGAGAATAGGCTGCTGGGCTAACTCCAGGGTGGAGTGAGGGGCAGGTACATGACCACGGGCTATCTTCATGCACACCTTGTCTCCAGATAGTCTGATACTGCTCTCTCCTTCCTCAGGCTACTTCCATCAGTGTCTCCCATGAAGAGACTTTTTATGTTTTTTTGCTTTTATTGTTGGCAAAGATCATTTGTATTTAACACAGGGTGAGCACTTTATTCATTCATCCATCGTTTCACGCACTACTTGGAGATATACAGTATTCCAGGCAGTGTATGAGATTCTGAGCTGGATGGCCACATCACCAGCTAGTACTTCTTTGACACATCCTGAGTAGATCTTTTTCCAAAGTGGATAGTTCTTTGCTCCAATGAGGCTGTGCTTCAGAGGAGAGGAAATACTCACGCCTGTCACTACCTGGAGAGGGCACAGTGGGCTTGCTTGGGGCTCTAGCCAGTGAGCTGGGGCCAAATTCAGATTCAGGCAGATGAGATATTTTATCTGAAGGGGGCCCAGAGCAGGAAGTGTCTCAGGGGAGTGTGGGCCAGCCTGGATAATAATATCTATCCTAATCACCTCTGTATACCCTGTGCCTAGTATCATTTGAGCACATTATGTGCTTAACAAAGAGTTGTTCAATGAATGACTAAAGTCCAGTCCTTAGAAAGCAGCAGAGTCAAACCAGCAGTCACCAAGCTGGGTGGATCCATCCCGGAATGAGTGGAGCTGCAAACTGCAGGGACAGGCAGTGGCCTGGAAGTTGGGAGGGGACAGGATTGACAGAAAGGTGCCACCATAGGTGGAGAAGAGAGTGCGCTATCCAAGTCCCAGGTGAACACACAAGGGGCTAGCCAGAAGAATTTCACTTCTCCTCACAGTACAATTTCTGTCAGGAGAGGCAGGGCTGAAGCATACAGGACATACTGTCTCTGCAAGCATCTTGTTCTTGGCTTCTGAAACACCAGCTTCTCCTGGCTTCCCCCTACTCTGATGGCTGCTCCTTGTCTGTCTGCCTTGTCATCTTCCTTGTTCTACGTGGGAATGTCTCTGACCTGGTCCCTCCTGTACACATCACAATCACTCTCCAGGCTATCCAATCTTAGCTCCTGATTTCAAGCATCCAAGATTGGATTTCTGTCTCGAACCTTGACTGTCGTCCTGAGCTGCAGACTCATAATGCTTGACAACTTCATGTCGATCATTAACAGATGACTTAATCGTGACTTGTCCTGAAGAACGCTTTTTCCTTCTTTGACCTCCCTGGTGAACCCCATGCTTTGCCACTAACTGTTCCCCACTCTGATGCTCAGTGAATAGCACCAGAACTGACTGAGTCAAGGCTGGGACTGTGGTGAGGCCACGAGATGGCAAGGGCACAACATGTCAAGAGGCCCTCACTTTCTGGTGTCCGCCCTGCGCTTGTATGATGCCAAGAGTGAGTGCTTCCTTACTTGTTGTTCCTTTGGTGGCTGGCTTGTGCCACCTTAGCACTCGCTCTGCCTGTACTGAGTTCCTCCAGCCCAATGCCTAGAAATTACATTTTGATTCTTCTGATTTTTTTCCCTGCCTATATTCAGTCCTTCAGGAAGTTCTGTTGATTCTGTCTTTCAAACGTTGTGAACACGTCTTGTCCTCTCCACTTCCATTCCTGCCATGCTGGCCCTGGCCCTCATCAGCTCTCCCCAGACCGCTTGTTGGGTTTCCTAGTGCTACCTGTGTCCTCCTCCAATCTATTCTTCACACAGCAGCCAGAAATTCAATTTTTATTTTTATAAAAGTAATACATGGACATAGTTTAAAAAGACAAATAGTCCTATAAGGCTTATAATGAAAAACAGCAGGTTCCTGTCCCATACCTCCTCAGTCACAATTCACACTTCCCGGAGGTGAGCACTTTCAATAATTCTGGCAGTTTCCACCATCCTTATACTGTTAGCATTTGATTTTTAGGTTTTTAGTTTTTTTTTTTTTTTGCTGAATTCCAACGATGGAATAAGAAGATTTATCTTTCTTATCATCCTCCTCTATCACTCACACATTTTCTGTAACACCTTTCCAATACAGTCACATCACAGATGAGACCAAACCCCTAGTCCAGGTGCAGTTGCTTGTTTGTGTGGGATGGGGAGGAATATGGAGGTCTCACTGCCTCTCAGGCTGATCTTCATCCCACTCTCCTGATTTTAGCCCCACCTGCCTCTTGCCTTCAGAGTCTTCTATTTTTATGGTTCCAGATTTGCAGCAGAAACCAGCTGCTTCTTGGCTCCCCTCCCATCAGAGGTGCGTTGCTCTCCCTCAGCTGGTCTGCCAATGTGCTTGTCCCTGTCTGCCTGCTTTCCATAGTATATTTTGCTCACATGTCTTGTCTGCTGTCATCTCCCTCCATTCTTTTTCTCCCTATGGGTTAGTTCTGCTTTTATATGTTTTTGTGTGTGTGTCATTTTGTCGGTGTTTGAAGAGGACATGAGTGTTCAATCCACCATGAGCAACTGGAAGCCAAGGTAGGGGAATTTGTGCTTGGCATACAGTGCTCAAAATTTTAGTCTTTTTTTTTTTTAATTTCTTGCTTTCTTTCTTGAGTGATTGAGTAAAATACTATGGACATCAAGGGTATTCAAGAGTGACAAGAATAATAAGAGCCATATATGACAAACCCATGGTAAATATCATACTGAATGGGCAAAAGCTGAAAGTATTCCCCTTGAAAAATGGCACAAGACAAGGATGCCCTTTCTCACCACTCTTATTCAACATAGTATTGGAAGTTCTGGCCAGGGCAATCAGGCAAGAGAAAGAAATAAAGGTGTTCAAACAGCAAGAGAGGAAGTCAAACTAACTTTGTTTGCAGATGACATAGTCTTATAAAAACCTAATGGTTTCAGCCCAAAACCTTCTTAAGCTGATAAGCAAAGTCTCAGGATAAGAGACAGTGAGACCCCATATCCCTCCCCATCTCCCACAAACAAGCAACTGAACCTGGACTAGGGGTTTGATATAATCTATGATATGACTGTATTGGAAATATGTTATTGGGAAATGTCTCTGTGATGGAGGGACAAATCAATGTGCAAAAATCGCTAGCATTCCTATACACCAACAACAGGCAAGCCAAAAACAAAATAATGAATGAACTTCCATTCACAATTGTCACAAAAAGAATAAAATACTTAGGAACACAGCTAATGGGAAGTGAAGGACCTCTTCTGGGAGAACTACAAACCACTGCTCAAAAAAAATCAGAGATAACACAAATAAATGGAAAAACATCCCATGCTCATGGATAAGAAGAATCAGTATCAGGAAAATAGCCATACTGCTCAAAGAAAGGTATACATTAAATGTTATTTCCATTAAACTACCTTTAACATTCTTCACAGAATTATGAAAAACTATCTTGAAATTCATATGGAACCAAAAAACAGCTGGAATAGCCAAAGTAATCCTAAGCAAAAAGAGCAAAGCTGAAGGCATCATGCTACCCAACTTCAAACTATACTACAGGACTACAGTAATGAAAACAACATGGTACTGGTACAAGAACAGATTCATAGACTAATGAAATAGATGAGAGAACCCAGAAATCAGACCACACACCTACAACCATCTGATCTTTGACAAACCTGAAAAAAACAAGCAGTGGGAAAAGGAGTCCTTGTTTAATAAATGGTGCCAGGAGAACTGGCTGACAATATGCAGAAAATTGAAACTGGACCCCTTACTTAAACCTATACAAAAATAACCTTAAGAGGGATTAAAGACTTAAATGTAAAACCCCAAACTATAAAAATCCCGGAAGAAAACCTAGCAGTACCACTCAAGGCATAAGCATGGGCAAAGGTTTCACGATGAAGATGCCAAAAGTAATTGCAACAAAAGCAAAAACCGACAAGTGGGATCTAATTGAACCAAAGAGCTTCTGCACAGCAAAAGAAAATATTAACAGAGTAAACAGATAACCTATAGAATGGGAGAAAAGTTTTGCAATCTACTCATCTGACAAAGGTCTGACATCCAATATCTATAAGGAACTTAAACAAATGTACAAGATAAAAGAAACCATTAAAAAGTGGGCAAAGGATATGAACAAACACTTCTCAAAAGAAGCTATACATGCAGCCAACAAACATAGAAAAAAACTCGACATAACTGATCATTAGAGAATTTCAAATAAAAACCGCAATAAGATACCATCTCACACCAGTCAGAATGACCATTATTAAAAAGTCGAAAAACAACAGATGACGTCGAGTTTGTGGAGAAAAAGGAATGCTTATACACTGTGGGTGAGAGTGTAAATTAGTTCAACTACTGTGGATGACAGTGTGGCAATTTCTCAAAGACCTAGGGGCAGAAACACTGTGTGACCCAGCAATCTCTTTAATGGGTTTATGTCCAAAGGAATATAAAACATTCTATTAAAAAGATACATATACGCATACATTTATTGCAGCACTATTCACAATAGCAAAGACGTGGAATCAACCTAAGTGCCCATCAGTTATAGACTGGATAAGGAAATTGTGGCACATACACACCATGGAATATTATACAGCTATAAAAAGGAATGAGATCATGTCCTTTGCAGGGACATGGATGGAGCTAGAGGTCATTATCCTTAGTAAACTAATGCAGGAACAGAAAACCAAATAGGGTGTGTTCTCACAAGTAGGAGCTGAATGATGAGAACACATGGACATATGGTTGTAGGGAGCAATACACATTGGGGCCTGTTGAAGGGTGGGGGTGGGAGGGGGGAGAAGATCAGGAAGAATAGCTAGTGGATGCTGGGCTTAATACCTGAGAGATGGGATGACTTGTGCAGCAGACCACATGGCACATGTTTACCTGTGAAACAAACCTGCACATCCTGTACATGTACACCTGAACTTAAAAGGTGGGAAAAGTTAAAAAATAAAAAATGTATTATATTTTAAATTTATCCATTTATTTCTACTTGTTGCAGCAGAAGTGTTTGCCTGCCAAAGCCTTCTAAATCCTACCTGAGTGGTGAAGTCTGTCTCAGGTAATCTGGTTAGGCTGCTCTCCTGCTCAAATTGTGCTTGGCTGCTGGACTAATCTTACCTTAGCACTCATGGCTCTTTGTGATCTCTACTTACCTGTTTAGCTTCATCACCTGTATTTATTCTATAACTGACTCTGGCAATACCATGTTGCCCATACTTTTCCAATCACTACATATTCTCCCAGGCCTGAAAGATTTTGTCTCCTAGAGTGTTTTATTCTGAAGTGCCTTTCCCTGGTTTCACATGTCACAGACA
Source organism: Saimiri boliviensis (assembly GCF_048565385.1). Classification (NCBI taxonomy): domain Eukaryota; kingdom Metazoa; phylum Chordata; class Mammalia; order Primates; family Cebidae; genus Saimiri; species Saimiri boliviensis. The sequence continues at coordinate 54,880,686 of NC_133457.1, read as the reverse complement.
TCTATTAATCCTTCAGATTCCAACTCAGATGTTATGCTCTTTGAAGCAGGCTTGGGAATACCATTTCCTGCACTTCCCTACTGCCATGTACTCTTGTGTATGCAAATTTATGATTTCTCTTTCCAGTCTCTGAGCTCCCTGAGGAAAAACTGTGCCTCCTTAATGTCTGCATCACCAGCATGCAGGGCCACATCTAACATCCAGTAGACATTTGGCAGGGGTGGGAAAGAGGGATGGAGAGAGAGAGAGAGAGAGAGAGAGAGAGAGAGAGAGAGAGAGAGCGAGCGAGCGAGAGAGAATGAATGAAAGCAGGAAGAGAGAAGGAAGAAAGGAAGGTAGAGTCAGATAAGAAAGAAAAAACACAAAGAGAGAGAGAAAAAATGATGGAAGCCATTCTTAGAAGCGTGTTCCACTTAAATCCAGAGGTCATCATGATTAGGAATGGTTTCAGCCCCAGCCCTGTCCATGGGGAGACATTTCCAGCAGTCTCTCTCCTCTGGATTCAGGGCTTGCCCATGCCTGCTATTTGCAGAGGGAGCCTACTCCCAGACACTGGGCAGTGCACCTCTCTTGTGAGCCTGTGGGCCAATCTGCCATCATGGTCCCTAAGTGCTTTATTTGGACTAGCTGGGCAAGCTGGGACTTGCTCATGGGCTGGGAACTTCTGCAAATAGTGTGTGAGTCCCAGAATGGAAGAGCTATGTCTTGCTGAAGAGGTGGGGCCTGGCAGGAGTTTCTTAGCTCTCCTTGAGGAGAGAAGCTAGATCTACAGAAGCAGAGCTGAATCAGCTTGATTCTCTTCTAACAGCTTAGGTCTTATAACCAGTTTCCAAGAACCATAGGTCCCAAATAACATCTCGATGGTATACCTTCCTTTATATAGAATGCTTTAGGAGGAATATCTGCAGTCCTGGAAAAGCAAACAAAATTAAACAAGAATAACCTGCCAGAGGCTAGGGGGTCCTTAACCCTTTTGGATTCTTAGTTCATTTTGTGTTCATAATATAACAAAACACCAAAGGCTGTGTGATTTATAAGGAAAGAGTTTTCTTAGCTCATGGTTCTGTGGGCTGGGAAGTTCAAGGGGCATGACGCTGGCATCTGCTCAGCTTCTAGTAAGGGTTTTCATGCCATCATAACATGGTGGAGACAGTCAAAGCCGAGGCAGACACGAGAATATCTCCCATCAGGCCTCACTGCCCAACACCGTCCCACTGAGAATCAAATTTCAACATGAGTTTTGGTGGGGACGAACCATGTCCAAACCAAAGCAGATCCATTGTGAGATCTAAATGTGCAGGGCCTCAATACAGCCAGGGTTTTTGTTTGAGGTTGACTCCCTTTCTTGTCACCTTGGTGAGTACCTTCTTATGGGGATCTGAGTCCTCAGAGCTGGTGGTGGGTACTCACCTGTACTTGGGTCTGAATGTCAATAGGGAGCTCACACTTACCACATTTGATTGGCTCTCATTGTTCTGGAGGCTGTTGGTGGGACAAGCTCAGGATATAGATGGGAAGAGGTGTGAATTTCTTCTTTTCTTCAATTATGATTTTGATTGTGTCTTCTGATTCAGGACCTTATATAACTTTCTGTGCATTAAGTGACTTCTTCAGTGAAAAATTCATAGAACTGGTTATAAACCAGAAAAATCTGAACTGGAAAAACCAGAGGTCACCAGCAGCAGACCACCATTTTACAGAGACTCAGAGGGGTTTGGTGGTGGTGGAGGGGGACACTAACTCAAAATCACAAGGCAAATGGAAGTAGGGCTTAGTGGGTAGAAGGGAGAGGATAGAACTAAGTGGTAGAAATTTTAGCATGTTGGCCAGGTGTGGTGGCTCATGCCTGTAATCCCAGAACTTTGGGAGGCTGAGCCATGCAGATCACCTGAGGTCTGAAGTTCGAGACTAGCCTGACCAATATGGAGAAACCCGTCCTTACTAAAAATACAAAAAAAATTAGCCAAGCATGGTGGCACATGCCCATAATCCCAACTACTCAGGAGGCTGAGGCAGGAGAATCACTTGAACCTGGGAGGTGGAGGTTGCAGTGAGCCAAGATTGCACCATTGCACTCCAGCCTGGGCAACAAGAGTGAAACTCCGTCTCAAAAAAAAAAAAAAAAAAAAAAAAAAAAAAGAAAGAAATAAGAAAATTTGACATTGATTAGAAGTTCCTTAACTTTCCTAACCCATTTCTTTCCACTGTGTCGTGAAAAACTTTGTGTGGTAGTGGGAGGCCTTAGGGAAGCTATTGACTGTTTTCTCAGGAATTGAGGGAGTGGGACTTTTGCTGTCTAGGGTTCTTGGTAGATCTATAGGCCTAACGTCAGCTTGTAGTCTCAGATCTTCTATTAACTGGTTTCATTACTTAGGGCAAGTTGGTTTACTTACACAGGTCTAAGTTTCCTCTCCTATGAAATGGGTATGCTTGGACTTGGAGGCCTTCCAGCTATGAGATGCTAAGATGAGAAAGAACATCTTGGCAGGGGACTGTTAACTCTAGGGCTGAGACTAGGAGGAGGTGCCCATATGACCCTGAGAATGACTGTCTCCTTAAGGGTTGCTTCCAATCTAATTAACTCTCCCCTTGTTGGCTGACATTCTCAAAGTTCACCTGTAAGTCTCTGTATGAGTTTCCCAGGGCTGCCTTAACAAAGTATGCAAACGTGGTGGCTTCTCACAGTACTGTAGGTTAGAAGTCTGAAATCAAGGCATTGGCAGGGTTGGTTCCTACTGGAGGCTCTGAAGGAGAATCTGTTCCAAGCCTCCTTCCCAGCTTCTGGTGGCTCCAGCAATCCACGGTGTTTTTTGGCTCATAGATGCATCCTCCATTCTCTACCTCTCCCTTCACGTGGCTTTCCTTTCTGTGATTCTCTGCACGTCAAATCTCTCTCTACTTTCTCTTATAAAGACACCAATCTTTGGATTTAAGGCCCACTCTAAATCTGGATGATCTTATCCTAAGATCTTTAACTTAAGTTATATCTGCAAAAACTCTATTTCCAAAAAGGTCACAATCACAGGCACTGGGGGCCAGGACTTGAACATATCTTTTCAGGGGATACTAGTCAACCACTACAGTCTCGATTATTCTCATTATTCATTCAACACAATTTATTGAATGCTTGCAGTGTCTCAGGACCTGCACTAGGTTCTGTCCTAGAGCGGTAAGTCCTACTCAGTCTCTTTCCTACAGGGGATAGAAGGAGACACATAAATAGACAATCACAGAACTGCATTTTAAGTGCAATGATTAAGATATACAGAGATTTTTTTTTTCAGGTGCTCAGAGGCAAGACAACCAACCCAGTGCAAATAAACAAGGAAGGCTTGATCATAGCTGAGCAGGATTTAGGCTATGAGGAGTACAAGGTACTGGGGCCAGAAGATTGGGCAATCCTAACTGAATGGAGAGCACAAGCAACTGGATGATGAAAAGCAAGAGGAGATAAGGGATCTCTGTGTGTCTTTCCCCTTGGCTTCAGGTGTCTTCCTGTTCCTCGATATTTCACTGGAATCAGCTCTATTCCTAGTTCCACTACTACTGTCTCCTCTTGCTTTCCCCATTGCAGTGAGAGAGTAGAGTTTGCAACAGCTGTTAGGCACAGACTTGACTTTCAGGTTGCACAACAGTGATGCTGAACAGTGCAGGCTTCTCCTCAGTAGCAGGATAAATGCACCCCTGGTAAAGAAGATGCATTTGTGCACTTTCATTCTTTTCCCTTTTCTGGGAGAACACAGTTAATGATGCTCATTGAGGTGAACTGGAATTGATGGATGATGAGTTCTCCTCTCATTCTAGGTGGAAGCCCTGTTGAGGGTCCCTGAGACACTGCTGGTGACCTCAAGTCTTCCCAGTGCATGGAAAGGGTTGTCCCCAAAAGAGCTGGGAGGATTCATCTGATCCACACATGTCCTCAAGGGCTCACGGTCTTTCATTGACTGTGATAAGGCTTCCTTCCTCTAAGGACCATGCCAAAATGCACATGTGTATGCAAGAAAGGGACAGATGAACTTAGAGCAATCACTAATCTTAGGATGGCAAACAAACAGCATTTACAATGCCTAGAGGGCTCAGGGCAGACATTGTGAATCAATCCTGGCACCGTTGCTTGCTGAGCTAAATTCTGGCCAAAGTCCTTCTCAAATGAGCTAGGTAGCCCCTGCCAATCAATCACAGTTGGCAGCAGAAATGAAATCCATTTGCCATCTTTGCATTAATCTTTTATCAGAGATGAATCTGTCCAATTAGTTAGGGATTTTCAACAATAATGCTTTGCCTGGCAGAGACCAGGGTCCCAGGGGAATGGGTTGCAGAAGGGAGTTTTTCATTATCTTGATAGGTCATTGAGGAAATCATCAAGGACTCTGGAAATCTACAGGCTCTGTATGATAGAATTGGTCATGAAGGGCCCTGTCAGTCAGGCCTCTCCAGGCTTGGAGTGGCCCTCATATATCCCCTGTTCTGCAGTTCTGTCTAGCTGTTGAAGAGTTTATATATCTTTTACTACATCATAGCACAAGCACAGTTCTGGCATCTTTCTCCGTATTGTATTTTGTGTTCCCAGACTATGGTGTTTTATATTCTGTTGCCATCAATTATTAAACACTTGTATCCCTTGAAATTTCAGGGCTTTCTCGGAGATGTAATGAGAGAGGATATGGGGAGAAGCACATGCCTTCCTGCCCGCTTTTGGCCCCAAATGACAAGGTTTAAGAGTATGGGACTTTGATCACAAAGGGATGACCAGCAAGATGATTCAGGATGCGGTGGGGACCACCATGCGAATGTGTCAGTGTGTGTTGTGGGGGGCCAGCCAATCATAGCCGCTCAGCCCTGAGTGTGTGTCTGGAAGACTAGTGGGGGCAAGAGAAGATCATTTTTATGAGAGATGAAGGAGCTTCCTGGGAAGAGGGAGTCAGGCAGGACTTAGGCTCAGGAACAAAACCAGTCTTCACAGGGGTTGTCACTTGGATTTGTCCACAGCTCAGTGTCCTCTGGACACATTTAAGACCCAGGGTACAGATGAAAGAATAGTTTTTAATGGAGACCTTGTTAGACTTTTGGTGTAGGAGCAACCTCATTTTGACACCAAGTGATAGAGCTTCCCATGAGAGAGGAAGAGGAACATTTTCTCCCTTTAGGCACAGAATGCAGTGTGGCTTTAGTTCTTATGGGCTCCAGATACTCTAGTACCAGTTTGGCAACTTCAGGACTCCAGAGCTTTGGACATTGCTGTGGGGTGGAGGTAGGAAATGATGAGGGTTATTGCACCTGGATGCCACTGTGCTTGGAGATAGCCAAGTTGATAGGCCTAGAAAATAAAGAATAGGAGAGGAATGACTGCTGCTGTAGAATCAGTTATGGGACATGTTCGTAAGCACGTGTGAGACACATCTGAGGACTTCCAGAAATAATTGGAAGCTGGGGGAGGAGGGGTTGGTCAGAGACATTTACTAGGGAGTGACAGTTATTTATTCCGATGCCTTCTTCCCACACTGGACTTGCTCTCTTTGAGATGAACTTCGCCTAGCACAGGTTTTGCATAAATAATTCTTACATTAATAAATGGACACTTGTGCAGTGCAGCCCTTGCTCATAAATATTCTCCCAGTGAAACTTTGCATCCCTTCTGGGAATCAGATATGTCCCTCTCCATTTATAGAGACAGTCTGGAATGGTGGAAAGAATCCAGACTTGGGGCCAACAGAGCTGAGTTAGCAGTTACTATGAGTCACTTGACATCTTGATTAAGAAAGGTAAGATATTTAGAGTGCACCTGGCATTAATAGAGTAGGATGGTGATCCGTTAATGGCAGAAAAATGAACAATTTGTGATTATTGATCTAGTTAGATTGGGCACAGACTTGAACAGATTCTTTTCAATGTAAATTCGGGTTTGCCTTTCCCCCCCTGCTCCCATCCTTCACTGCATTGGCAAGAAGCAGAGGCAATGTGGAAACTCTTCTGGCCATTGAGTGTTTGGAGGTCTGGGGCTGGATGGAGGAGTGGAGCCTCTCCAGCTGGCCTGGGACCTCAACCACAGTCAAGTATCTTTCAAGAGAGTCTGAAGGTCTAAGGCTGTCTCCAAATCCTGGAGCTGGCCTCACCAGCTCTCAGAGCCAGCACAATGGGCCTGCTGCTGGAGGTCTCAGAGACCAGGGAAGGTCAGGCTGGAAGTTTGAGGCCAACCAGGAAAATGGCTGGCTGTTCTCTCCCTGGGGTTTTCAAAAGCTCCAGTAATGTCATTTGACATTCATAGAATGAAGCTCTCTGCAGCAACTGAAGGGAAGCTGTGTGCTGTTTGCAATGAGAACACATCCACCCTGACCCAGTGCTCCACAGGCTCACTACAAGAAGCCCAGGCTCCGGTGGAATCTCTTGGAACAAGCAAAAATCATTTCTATTTTCAAAAACATGTTTTTACAAAAATAGCATAAGTATAATTGAGCAATTCAAACAGTATGGCCTGGCTTTGCCTTATGATGAACAACAGCCATCCCCTCCTTCCCACCCCGGGCACCACGCCCTAAAGAGCCGCCACTGCCTTTTCAGTTCATCTTTCTATTTAAAAATCACACGACCGTACTTTGGTTTATCTTCCAGTTTTAGATTTATCCACTGACTTTTATTTTGAGATTTTATTTTGAGTCCTTATATATACATACACAACCCTCTACTTCTCCCTCCCCCCAGTCTTTTTATCTCACTAGATTTGATTAAATAAATATTCAGTATTTACATTAGTATGACTATAAATGTAATTGACAACTAAGCAGAATACTGTTCTATGGTTACATTTCTTCTCTCCAAAACTTATTGCTTATTCTTTTCCAGGAGAGTGGGGAAGTAGGGATTATTGTCTCATTTGTAATTTGCTTTATCTTACGTTGCTATCACTAAATTTACCAAGTCTCCTTCCTAATGTGGCAGGCAATCCATCAGTTTCACAGCTTCCTTGGGGACATCCACCCTGGATTCCTCTATGTTTCCTGGTTTCCCTCCAGGCCTTCTGCATACTTGTCACCATCATCCTGTGACCTCTATTCACTGTTGTTCCAGGAGGTCCCCTGTGCCCTGATTGATTTATTCTGGTTTCTTAGGTTATTCCCTTTTTTGGTGACTCATGACCTCCTGTGGCTTCCTGAGAAAGGGTGCACCATTTTGAGACTCTGGGTATTTGAAAATGTCTTCATTGGTAACTGATAATAATATGACTATTTATGGAGTACGCATTTAAATATCAGTTTTCCTTCTTAATTTTGAAGGCTTTGCCCCATTGTCTTCTAACTAGCTGTTAGAAGTATCTGTTTAGAGAGGTCTGATGCCACTCACTTTTTTTCTTTTTCTTTTTTTTGAGATAGAGTCTCACTCTACTGCCCAGGCTGGAATGCAGTGATGCTATCTCAGCTGACTGTAACCTCTGCTTTCTGGGTTCAAGCGATTCTCCTGCTTCGGCCTTCCGGGTAGCTGGGATTACACATGCCAACACGTCGGGCTAATTTTTATATTTTTAGTAGAGACAGGGTTTTACCATGTTGGTCTCAGAATCTGGACCTCAGGTGATCCACCTCTCTTGGCCTCCTGAAGTGCTGGAATTATAGGCATGAGTCACCACACCCAGCCTGATGCCACTCATTCTTGGTCATTACATGTGACTTTTGTTCATTTCTCTCTGGAAACTTTTGCCCCATGTTCTAAAACTTCATGATCATGTGCTTTAGTGAGAGTAAGTGTTTGCTGATGTTGTTTGTAGTTTTAAATCCATCCATTGTCTCGGGCACTAGATGAGTCCTTTCAATCTGGAAACTCTGATTCTCAGTCTGGGAAATGTCCTTGTATTTTTTATTTGATAATTTCCTCCTCTCTTTTCTCTGTCCTATCTTTCTGGAACTCCTGTTGTTGGATTTTAGAATTCCTGAATTAATGCTTTTATTTCTTAGGGGACCTCCTTAGTTTCTGTCCTTTTAAAAAAATTCTACCTCCTGGGAAAATTTCTAAACTTCTATTATTTTTATTACCTTTTAAAATTTCAATTATTTTAAGAAATTTTATAAAACTCATTTTCTCTCTTTCCTTTTCAAAAATAACATCATATTCTTATTTGTATGTGAAATGTTTTCTCTCCTTTAAGTATTTATTAAACTTTTTTTTTTTCTCTTTCTGGATTCTCTGTTTCCTCCAAGTTCTTTTTCTTTTTCTCTTTTAGTTTGTTTGTGGTTATTTGATCTGGTCTTGGCTTTTGCTTCTCCAGAGATCCTTGGCTGGTGTTTCTCATTGGCTGCGTATGGCTTGGTAACCAGAGGACTTTGCTGCAGAGACGTCTGGCAGGTATTTGATGTTTTCTGAGGGGAACTCAAATTATAGAGTGTTTTCTCTTGGGGCAGTTTTCCAGAGGATACTTTTGCAGTTTCTTGCCTGAATATAAATCTGGCTGCCTGGGAACTGAGGGAAGTGAGGAGAACTGGGACTTTCAGTGAGGCCTGACCCCTACTCACTGGCACCCTTGAACTGTTCCAGGCCAGGGCATGTCTGATTCCATTTCTCTGGAGTAAAATGCTCCAGTTTGTGTCTATGTGACATGGGAGCAGGGATTCCATGTCTGTATCACTCAGGACAGGCTTCTATAACAAATAACACTGAACTCTCAGGGATTTAACAAAGGTTTGTTTTTCCCTCTTTGGGGTAGCACACTAGGACAGTTTTCTCCTACCCCAACATCCTGGCATGGGCTCCAGGGGCAGGACTTAGAGCAGCCATTCTCCCTCTGCCTTGTTGGTCGAGTCTCAATTTTATTTGTGTCTACACCCCCACCATGGAACTCAGAGGGACATTCTGGCTCTGCTAAGCCAATCAAGTCAGTCTCATTTCCCCTTCCTAGCAATAGGTATAGGGATGGGCATGTCACCCAGTTCCAGCCAATGTCTGCTCGGAAAGGATTCCTTGCTCTTAAATAAGAGAAATAACCCTCTTTTCTTCCTACCTGGACATGATGCCGGGAATCTTGGCTGATGCCTTCTGACCATGAGGGGAGCTGATGTCTGAGGCTGAGAGGTCTAAGCTGAGAATAGCTGAAAGGAAAGAAGGAAGGAGCCTGGATCCTAGACGGCATCGTGGAACCTCTTGTGAGCCCATTGCACAGCCACTCTCCCTGGAGGGTCTCTTCTTAGGGGTTTGAGCCCAGGGGTCCACGCCAGGCACAGGCTTGGTCTGGGGAGTGAGATTGGTCCTGGGGCATGCAGTCAAAGCCAGATAAGGGGCAAGAATGTAAGGTGGTGGTGCCTGCTGGTTAGGAATGCTCTGGAATCCTGGCTTCACCACTTACTCACTAGGTGAACTTGGTAAGCTACTTAATGCATCTAAACCTCACTTGTAATAACTTCCTCATTTGTAAAATGAAAGTATTCATGGTAACTTCCTTCTAAGTTGTTGAGATTATCAAATGAGATAACACCTGTTAGGAGCTCAGAACTACGCCTGGCGCATAACAAATGCTCAGACTGTCTGAGGCTGGATCTGCTGAGTGCTGAGCCAGAGCAACCTCAAGCTGTCTGTGTAAGGGATGCTGAGTCTTAGAATGGGCTGGGACCAAGCCAGCGCCCTCAGTGGCTTTCAACAATTTGAAATTGCACCAAGCTGTGGAAGTCACGATACTGCAAGTTATGGAGGAAATACATTAGACCAGTGGTTCTCAAACCCGTGAATGGAAATTTGCATTTCTAATGAGTTGTCCGCTGATGTCAATACTGCTGGTCTGGGGACCACTTTGTTAGACAAGGTCAAAGAAAACAAGACTCCGAGGGAAAATCATTTTTGAGGTTGATGTCTTTTTTAAATACAAAATTTATTAAAAATTGTTACTATGGAAGATGCAAAAGGGACGTAAAAGTAGAGAGGAATATACTGAACCCTCATGCACCCATTACTCAGCTTCAACATGTGCTAACTCATGTTCCATCTCGTGTCCACTGGTGATTTCTGAATGTGTTCCCTCTCTCTTCCCACAGCCAACAGGACAGGCCCTGGCCCCACCTCAGGCCTGCTCCTAGGGCTCAGAAAGAGTCACATTGTTGGGGTCCAGCTGTGTGTAGAAATGACCAAGTCAGCCCGATTCTGAAGAAAGTCAAGGCAGGGGCATCTCTTGATATTCCCTGTCACACAAACGTTATCCGCCCCATCATGTACGGGTAGCAGAGGCAGCATCTAGTTATCCCTGGTCAGCTGCTCAGCTGGATGGCTAAGACTACAGGTGGTTGTAACCACCACAGTCTTGGGCTTTGAAGACTAGGTCTCCTCCAAATGAGCCAGTTTCCTGGCCAGCCATTCATTCAAGCAGCCACAGTACACTGTCCAGTTCTGTGCTGAGTGCTGGGGAGACCAAGATGAATATGATCCACCCCAATGGAGAAGACAGGCGGGTAAATGGAGACCATAAGAAAACAGGCTAAATGCCCAGGTAAAGCCTATGCATAAAGTGTCATGGAGCACAGAGGAGGGTGTCTCAAACACAGCTAGGGCAGCAGGACATCCAGGGAAGACATCCTGACTTGTGATGCTGGAGCACAGCTTCTGGGCTGATGAGGAGAACCCCTCCACATCTTTGTTGCTGGGCTTCCTTGTCTCTTGCTATTATAGTTGTCCCAACTCTTCTCAGCTCATGATTCCTGTAATTTGCCTGCATTCTTCTTGTCCAATTATCAGGTTACTACTGTCCATCTCTCTTCCACACAGAGCCCGAATCCAGCTGTGGCCTTGTCTTGTATGAGCCCATGAGGAATAGGGGTGCTTGGATAGCATCGTTTGGGGTTAGCAAGAGGTTGGAGGTCAGTTGCTCCAGGATGAAGCATCACAGCTCTCTATCCTGAATTTCCTCACTTAGGTGATGAATTGCAGGCTTTCTCCTGGTTCCTGTATAGAAGCTGGGTGATTCTGGGATAGCCTGCATTATGCATGAGAGACGTAAGGTAGTGCCTGCTCATTTGCACATGCAGGGATGGTGTTGATGCTAGAAAGGTTGTGCAGCCAGGAAAGGTTTTTTTTTTTTTTTTTTTTTTTTTTGTTTGTTGTTGTTGTTGTTTTTCTCTCTCTCTGGACAGAGGTGGGAGGCAGATAGGCCTGGGGTCTCATGGTTCACTGTACATCATGATATCAATGCAATCTCCTCAGATTCTGGGGGCAATGCTGGGCTAGATCTTCCTTTACAGAGGGCTTTGGCCTCAAAGGAGTCCTTGTACTGGTATCTCACAGGTAGCCTCGTGGGGAGGAATAGAAGCAAGCTCACAATTGATGCACTTTAAGTTTCCTCCTTACAAAAATTTCTGTTTTCTAGCCTTCTGATCACACCAGAAACCTTTGTTCAAGATCTCTCTTCCTATGACTAGATATAGCCCCATCAATTTATCATCATCTTTGTATTTAATTAAATTATTGTCTTCTATTTAATATTTTCAATTAAGCTCCTAAAACCAGATCTTACTTATAGATGTAAGTTTTTTATTGTAGGTTCTTTCAAAGACTTTTTAAAATTACTATTAATCCCCTATAATAAATAACATCAACTCCAATAATGCTACACCAGATACTTTTCCCGGCTCCTGTCTCCCTGCACATTCATTATTGACTCAATTTATGTTCCTTTAAATCAGTTTCAGTCTGGGTGGCAATACTCTCATTTACTGACTGATCAATTTGAATTTGTTTTATAAGATTCCATTAATTACTGTGTCCAATTCTCTTGCAGTGCCTGGAATCAGTGCATCTCTTAGAATTCCCTGTAGCCCGGTGGCTGTATATTTTCATGGAAATGGTCTTTAGGTTAGACTGGTGAGTCCTCAGATGCTCATGTTGTCAGATGTTTTCAGTCCTATTCTCAGCAAGGAGCAGAGGGCTGAATTGCTCTGTGGTCTGGCTCCTTCTAATACCTTCGTCCTCTAGGTATGATCCCTTCTCCAGTGAATCCCCTGGAAGTCCTGCAGGGAAGAGGACATAAAATTTGAGAGGGGAAAGTCAATCTCTATATGGTAGGTATTTGGGGGCTTATGTGCCCTTCGCGTCATGTATAGTTTATGTTTTCTAGGGTCTGTCTAGTCTGTCATAGATCCAAGCCCCTCCCTGGGTAGAGCACGAACATGTAGATTTGAACCTTCCCTTCTTATTGGCCAGAGGTACAGAGAACACCTGTGCTTTCATGCAAAGCCACCAAATCCTTTTCACAATCCGAACTCCTCTCTTGGCACTGTCTTCAGAGTCATGCACAACCGTCTTACCAGTCTCCTCTGCTTCTGTCATTTGAAAAGACAATAATTTTGTTTTTCTCTGATGGCCAATTACTTTACACCCTTTCAGGTGGTTGGTTACTTACAGGGAGAATGCTAGGCAGGACACCCAAATCTTCTCTGCAACACTCAAGTACAAAAGGAGGGATGCACATCACAGATTCAGGGTGCCACTTAGGTGAGCACCACCTTCTGAAGGCACTGGGCACAAATTTACTGAAGGGCAGCCTGGGCTGCCAAATCTGTGTCAGGTGTCATGCCTCCCCTTTTGGCCATGGATATTTGGGAAAAGCAGGGAGGCTTAGACTAGATTTGGTTTATTGTCTGGAGCAACACAGGAGCTGGTCCAGTGAGATTCTTCTTTCAAGACTTAGGAATGGGACAGTGAAAGGCAGATCAGTTGGTACTGAGTATGGAGATTCAAACACGTAGACAATGGCTCTGGTGAACAATGGAAGAGCACTGGATGAGGCTGGTAAACTTCTATTGCTAAAGTCCCATGGCCATCCTGACTGTGGAAACTCAGTTAGTTTTCAGCTTCCTTGAGGTTGGCAGTGATTTCTGCATCAAACTCCTCAAACACTGCATAACTGCATAGTGTTACCCTGCTCCATCCATCCACACAAGTGCATGTGTACACACACACACACACACACACACACCCCTTTGTGTAGTTAGCTTGAGTGATGTTATCTTTTTGCAAAACAGAACACCTTGTCTCAAGTAAGTGGTGATCTACAAGAGGAGTGTAGAAGAGTTGCTAATGTACTGGAGCATCATTTTAATGTCTCCTGGGAGAGTGTGTATTTAATGAGGGCAAAGACATAGACAGGGGCCAGTAACATAGTGTGTACGTTTAGGCCACAAGCCTGATTAAAGAGGAAAAACAAAAGAAAATAAGTATGTTTCTCCTTAGGGCCCGAAAAATTCTATGCAATGTGAATCAGGAGGCTTTATGATAAAAGGTGTTCTGGGGCAGAAGCAATTGCCTGAGAGCGAGAATGAAGACAATAATCATTGTCCTTAGAAGAAAGATGATCTAAGATTTGACTGTCATCCACTGCACCTTACTGGGCAGAAGTGATGGTGGTTATTCAGCCCCTGCTTGGATGTCTTCAGTGACGGGAGCTCACTCCTCCTTCCCTCCTAAAGGAACTTGTTTAATTTGCAGATTGTGGAAATCTGTTGGTTTTACTGAGAAGCTTCTATTGTGGAGTGAGCACCCAGCTTACTTTTTCTTTGGAGAATCATCCCTCCTCCAGTCTCAGTCTTTGTGGTTTGATCAGGGCTGATCCTAACTCCCAGCTTTAGTGGAGGGTCTGTTAAATCCAAGTCTGGTAAATCATCATGTTTCACACTATGTTCATATGATTGGTTCAAGAGTGGGCATGTGACCCAAGCTGTCCAGTGAAAATCAGTTCTGGGAATTTTGTTGGCACCCTTGGGAAGGAGACCCATTCATTCTCCTGATTATTAAAGTAGGTAGAATCTAAGCCTGGTGCTGCCAGTGGCCATCTTGCCACCACTGAAGGAGAACATGCCTAGTGATGAAGCCAACATAGAGAAAAACAGTATGGAAAGACTAACTGCCTAAAATCTTTCTCTGGACTTTAATGTCAGGTGAACAAATAAACTTTCCATTTGGCTTAAGCCTACTTGTGTTTGATTTCTGAGTCCTGAGTTATCAGGAAGCTTTAAATTTTTGTAATTGTATTGGTTTTTTATTTATTGGAGTGACTTTTCTACAACCGAACTCATTCCATTTTTGTTCTGCCTTCTGAGTCAGAGAGAAAACATCCACATTCTCTTTTATAGGATAGTCTTTGTTTAAAGACATTCTTGCCTGCCTGAATTTTTACTTCTTAATTTAAAACTTACCAATCATTAGATTTTGATCTATTTATGTTACAATAAGATTTCTAGTCTTCTCACCATGCAAGTTACCTTCTTCTAGACAAACCATAGCTTATCTCTCCAATTCCCCTCTTAATCATGGCTCCCACATCTGAACCTTGGATTCCAAAGGGGATTTGATCAGACTGGAGTGCACAAGGCTACACTTTCCTTACTGGGATAGACACTCTAGTAATTCAGTTTAAGATTCCATTCATAGTTTCGGTGGCTGTGGTGAACTTTTGATATATTGAGGTTATGGTTATATAAAACCTGTTTTTCGTAACAGTTGTAGAGAAGCCAGGTCTACTCTGACCTTCAGTTAACCACTTGGTATGAATTCTGTGGTCAAATGAATTTGAATCCAGGCTTCCTTCATTCACTAACTGTGTAACCCTGAGAAAGCTGATAGGGCTTTGCTCTTCAAGGTGTGGTACAACAACTTGTTCTCATCAAGCAGCTTGTTAGAAATGCAGAATCTTTTTTTTTCTTTTTTTTAAAATAGAGATAGGATCTCTGTGTTGCCCAGGCTGGTCTTGAACTCCTTGGCTCAAGGGATCCTTCTGCCTCAGCCTCCCAAAGTGTTAGGATTACAGGTGTGAGCCACCACACCCAACCCAGAAATGCAGAATCTTAAGCTCTATCCCAAACCTATGAATTAGAATCTGCATTTAACACAATCCCCAGGTAATCTGTGTGCACATTAAATTATAAGAAGCACTTTCCTAGGATATAGATTCTTTTCTCACCCATGTAGAAAGTTTATTTTTTTAAAGAGCTTTATTGAGGTATGTCATGTGGCACATAATTCACCCATCTAAGTATACAAGTTAATGTTTTTTAGTATGTGCACATGGTTGTGATATCATCACCACAATCTAATTTTAGGTATTTTTTGTCCTCCTTTGTACCTAGTAGCAGTCAATTCCCATTTCTCTCCTAACACTATCCCAGCCTTAAACAATCATTAATCTATCTTCTGTCTCTATGTATATTATCTGTCTGGACACTTCGTAGAAATGGAATCATAAGGTATGTGATCATTTATGCTTGACTTCTTCTACTTATTGTAATGCTTTCAAGGTTCATCACGTTGTAGTATGTTTCAGAACTTCATTTCCTTCTTACTGGCAAATAATATTTCCTTGCATAGATGTATCATATCTTGTCTATCAATTGGGTTGTTCCTACTTTTCAGTTATTAAATAATGCTGTATGAACGTGTACGCATAAGAGTTTTTAAGGATATATGTTTTCATTTCTCTTGGGTATATACCTAGGAGTAAAACTGATGGGTTGTGTGGCAACCCTATATTTACCTTTTTGAGGAACAAACAATATTCCAAAGTGGCTGCACCATTTTACATTCCAACCAGCAATGTATGAGGGTTTCAATTTCTTCAGTTCTTTACAAACACAATTGTCTTGTCTTTTTATTATAGCATCTTAGTGGGCATAAAGTGGTATCTCACTGTGGTTTTGATTTGCATTTCTCTAATAACCAGTGATGCTTAGCATCTTTTCAAGTTCCTATTGGTCATTATACATACTATCTGGAGAAATGTCTATTCAAAATTTTTGCCCATTAAAAAGTGGTTACTTTTCTTTTTGCTATCAAGTTAAGAATTGATGATTTATTGTAGATACAAGTTCTATATGAAGTATATGATTTGCAAATATTTTCTCCTATTTTTTGGTTTGTTTTTTCACTTTCTTAATGTCCTTTGAAGTACAAAGGGTTTTAATTTTGACGAAGTCTAGTTTATCTATTTTTTCTTTTGCTGCTTGTGCTTTTGGTATCATATGTAAACAACTCAGAGCAAACCTTAGATAATGAAGATTCACTACTATGTTTTCTGTGAGTTTTACAGTTTAAGTGCTTATGTTTGATCCATTTGATTCATTGATCCATTTTGAATTAATTTTTGTATATGGTATGAGGTATAGTCCAACTTCATTCTTTTGCATGTGGAAATCCAGTTTTTCCAGCACCATTTGTAAAAGAGGCTATTCTTTCCCCATTGATGGACTTGGCACCCTTGTCAAAAATTGATTGACCATAAATATAAGAGTTTATTTCTGGACTCTCAGTTCTATTTCATTGATCAATATGTCTGTCCTTATGCCAGTACCATACAGTATCGATTACTGTACATTGTAGTAACTACTGAAATTGGGAAGTGTGAGTCTTCCAATTTTGTTTTCCTTTTTCAAGATTATTTTGGCTGTTCTGGGACTCCAAAATTTCCACATGAATTTTGCTCTCATTTATGCAAGAAAGGGAAATTGGGATTTTGATAGGTAGTGCATTGACTCTGTAGGTTAATTTGGGGAGTATTGCCATCTAAATAATATTAAGTCTTCCAAATGATTAGCATGGTTTGTCTTTCTACCTACTTAGCTCTTCCTTAATTTTTTTCACCAACACTTTGTAGTTGTCAGCATACAAGCCATACAAGTCTTGCATTTCTTTTGCTAAATGTGTACCTAAGTATTTATTCTTTTTGATGCTATTGTAAACGGCATTAAAAAAATTCCAATTTTAGAGTGTTACTAGTATAAAATACAGTTGATTTGAATATATTGACTTTGTATTGTGCCACATTGCTGAACTTGTTTGTAGTCCCAATTGTGTTTTAGTAGATTTCTTAGCATTTCTCTATATAGGATCATGTAATCTACAAGCAGATTTTTACTTCCTCCTTTCTAATCTTGATGCCTTTTTTCTTTCTCTTACCTAATTGCTCTTACTAGAGCCTCCAGTACATATTAAATAGAAGTGGTGGGAACAGATATCCTTAACTTGTTCCTGATCTTTGAGGGAACATTTTTAGTCTTTCACCATGTGGTACGATGCTAGCTGTGGATTTAAAAAGAAATAAATTTCCGTAATTAGATTGAGGAAGTTCCCTTATGTTTCTAGTTTGTTGAGTGTTTTCATTATGAAAGAGTATTGATTTTTGCCAAATGCCTTTTATGCATATATTGAAATAATCATAGGCTTTCTGTCTTTTATTTTATTAATGTGATGCCATGTATTAGTTGATTTTTGTATGTTAAATCAACCTCCATTTGCAGACAAATCCCACTTGTGAATAGTATATCATTCTTTTAAAATGTTGCTGGATTTGGTCTGTTAGTATTTTGTTGAGGGTTTTCCATCTATTTTGATAAGAAATACCAGTTTCTCTTTTCCTTGAGATATTTTTGTCTGGTTTTGGCATTAAGGTAATATTGGCTTCACAGAATGAGTTGGAAAGTGTTTCCCTCTCTTCTCCTTTTTTAAAGAGTTTGTGAAGAATTTAGTATTAATTCTTTTTGAATACTTAATAGAATTCACCAGTGAATCCCTCTAGGTTTGGGCTGTTCTTTGTGGGAAGTTTTAAGATTACATATTTGATGTCTTGCTATAGGTCTGTTCAGATTTTCTATCTCTTCCCAAGTCAGTCTTGGACATGTATATCTTTCTAGAAATTTGTTCATTTCACCTATGTTATCTAATTTGTTGGCATACAGTTGTTTAGGTATTCTCCTATAATCCCTTTTACTTCTGTAAGGTTAGTAGTGATGTCTTCTCTCTCATTTCTGATTTAATAATTTGAGTCCTCTCTCTTTTTTTTCTTGATCAGACTAGCTAAAAGTTTGTCAATTTGGTTGATCATTTTAAATAACCGATTTGGTTTTGTTGATTTTTGTATTCTTTTTCTATCCTCTCTTTTATTCATTTCCATTCTAATTTTTACTTTCTTTTTTCTGCTTGATTAGGATGTAGTTTGTTATTCTTTTTCTAGGATGCCATTATGTAATCTAAGAAAAGAGAATAATAATATCTGCTTCAAAGTGTTGCTGTAATGATTTTAAAAAAGTGTGCCTGGCATGTAGTAGATATTCAATAAATGTTAGTTCCTTTATTTATTTATTCACTCTTGTTGTTTTAGGCCCAATATTCAGCCTGTTGATACTGATTTGAATTTTGATATTGCTATCGGGGCACTAGTCATGCTGCTCAGCTGTGTATCTCTGAAATTCAATAAAAAATTATTCCAATGCCTACAACCAAGATGTGAATGAAAACAGTAGAGCAGAGCAAAAGCTAATAGCATGCCGCTGCAAGCCTTTTCCAGATGGACGACTATCTATTAGTCAGTCTTCTTTGGGCACAGTGGTTTAGCAATAAGTCCACTAGGCTGTCCACATTTGCCCTTGCCAAATGCCCTGCTAAAGCTGTGTTGTCTGTGGCACTTCCAGTTACCTCATCCTTATGGCTGCTGGCTTCACTCATCTGTCATCTGTTCTCCTTCAGAGGTATGGTAGAATGAATTATTGGCCCCAATTTTTCACCCCTCCCTGTGTCCAAACCCTTGCTGTAGTCTCCTTATGAGTGGAGTGTATTTTTCACCCTTGATTTTGAAATTGACCATATGATTTGTTTTGACCAGTGGCGTGTGGATGACAGCCATAGCGTGCTAGTTCCAAGCCTTAAGCCTTAAGAGATTTCACTGTTTCTGTTTACCATCTTGTACCCCGGCCATCACCCTGAGAAGAATATACCTCTAGTCCTCTGGTACAAAGAAAGATAAGAAATATGTGTAACAAAACTAGGTCCATGATTCTGCAGCACAAAACTGGCTTATCTAGTTCACCCATAGATCCCTGAAAGTAAATGATACTTGTTTCAAGCCAAAGAGTTTGGGGCTGTTGGGCTACACAACATTATTAGAGCAAGAGCTGACCAATATACTAGGAAAGACCCATCTGAAGGCTGTGTATGTGGTATTTCACTGGGTATGAGAAGGAGTGACGGAACCACCTTAAAGTTGAGACTCTGCTCTGAACTAGCGGGAAGAGCTCTGGGGTAAGGAGGGCTTAGGAGGTGTCTAATCGTGGCCCAACAATCTTGTAGCAACCCTCACCTCTCTCTATCTGTAATATAAAGGCCTCCCCCCAGCACAGTGGTCCTCTGCCATTTTTTTCTGGGTGTGGGGCATATCTGGTGGGCAATGACTATATGTAAGATGCATTTCCTCCACAAGATACAGATTTTAACAAAACTCTGAAAGACCATTTTGGAGAAGCAAGTCACTGCAATAATTGACAATCACCACAACTGCAGCAGAGTGCTTACACAGGTCTGCAGCTTAGATCCTAAGGGCTGTGGGTGATGTGACAATCCAGCATCTCTACAAGTTTTTCCAACTCCTTATTTTCCATTCAAGAAGGCAGGGGAGTGAGATGGCTATTATCCACCAGTCGAGGCTGATTCCCTGGGAGGCAAGTGAAACTTGAAATCAGGCCCCTCGCTCACCAGGCCACTGTCAAGACCATGGGAGGGACCCTCGATGTGCCTATGTGATTCTACATTTCTTGTTGAATTTGGAAAGGTGAGAAGTTTTAAATGTAATTGTAAGACCCCCATGGTCACTGTTCTTTCTCTTTTCTGTTCTGTAAAACGTCTCTTTTTGTCAGGTGGCGTTAGAATGGCCAAGGACTTTTCTGGTATCTGCTAAGGGGGTTTGAGTTGGGATGTGTTTAGTTTAGGTTTAGTGGAATATATTTCTGTGATTTGCATCACTCTCAAGGATAAGTCATTGCTGGCCATGTTGGTATAGGAATGGATTCCAAAAATATTCTCACTGCCCACTCTGCAAACTCTCTCAGCATCGTGACATGAATGTGCCCATTGGCAGCCAGCTCCAGAAGTAGGTGGGTAATGCAGAAAAACAAGCTTTGAAATGTACAGAACCTGCAGCATTCTGTGGGATTATCTTCTGGCTATTAGGCATATAAAATCGTAGGTGATAGCTGCAGCTCCCATGAACGCCTAGTCAAAAGAGAAGTTCACTTACAGAGGAACATGCTCAATAAGGCAGAACATAAAATCATATTTGTACTATAAATCCTTTTTTTCATTTTTGATGGGAATAATGTAAAACAGAATTGATTAGGATTTTTATGTTACAGGTACAGGCCTATTGCAGTTTTTCAAAGCACAAATACAACTGCAACAGCTCATATATGAAAAAATTTGATAAAAGTTTTCCTAAATTTGACAACAATCCCAGAATGCACATGATGTTACCAATAATGAGAGGTGAGGTTTTAAAAAAAGCTTTTCCAATCTATCAATAATTTAAAACAAGCTTCAACCAGCTGATCTGGAGGAAATAATAAATTTCTATCTACTCTCTATATAATATCTAAAATACTACAAAATCATTTTCATATGGAAATATTAATCAAAGAGTATGCAGCCAAAACCTTTAACAATAAAAAAAGCACTATAGAGGCATGTCAGGCAATGAAATTTTTTTAAAATATAAGATTTTTCTGAATTTTGCAACCTATGTGAGTTTGTTATAATCCTGATTTATAATTGTCATTGATATTTGTCATAAATTTGCAATCATCTATAATTTTTTTGTCATTCTAAATAGATATTCATTTTGCACTTTATTTTGGATGTAATTTTGTATTTTTGTTCTTTAAAATGTGCTCCCCAAATTGTATAGGTTTCAGAGCCCAGGAAATTTTCTCCTGCCCCTGGCTGACAGAGGTCACAGCCCAAATACGTTTGAGCACTGTGGCCCCTCAGGAACTCACAGCATCTCTTGAAAAGCCCTGCTCCCCACAGAAGGGGCAGGGCTACCCAATCTCAACAAGAGCTGACATGTGGGAGCACCAGTCCTAATTGCCAGGTTTTTACTTTTCCAGAACAAGCTGACAATATGGATTTTTACGTGCATTCTCCTGAGTTTTAAAAGTTAATACTTACATATTGTGTGAGCTGCCATTTTGTACCCTCTCTTCAGATTACTTTACTTTGCTCTAAGTTGCTTGGTAAAAATTAAGTAACTTGTAAGCACCAGAACTTTATTGCTGATAGCAGCAGAGACAGGCCTCAGAGTTGTTAGGGTCTTGTTGGTTTGGTGCTGCAGCGTCTCCCTCCAGCAGGCTTTCCGCTACCTGGCGTTAGCATAGATGAGGAAAGACCCCAAACAATGGTGGCCAAGAGGTTCTCACAGGCCCTGGCAGGCCAGGAGGCTCAGAGAAGTGAGGGCAGCAGAGGCCGCAGCCGCCAGAGCTAGGATGGTGTCCTCTGTGGCCCTGAAGGACAGGAGTCTGTAGAAGTACAGGGGGATTGTAAGAGTTAATGTGATAATGTTTGTTGATTATTTTAAGCCACATGGAGGAAAAATACATTATAAATAGCAAGGGCCATAACAGATTCAAAGGGTAAGTATATTGATAGCCTTTTTCCTCTTCCTAAGATTTCTGATGTTTCAAAACAAGATTATTTTGGGAGTGCATCTATTTTAATTCAAAAGATTCTTCTTTAAACACGTTCCATGGCGAGAGAATCTGTCTCCTTCTTATTCTCCCTGGCTTTTTCCACGGAAAGGCAGAGCTCTGGTTTCACACACCTCGTGCCGGCCTCAAGCCTTTCAAAACCTTTCTGGGCGCTACCCGGCCACCGTGCACATTAGTAAAGGCCCGGCTTTGGGTCAGGCTTGACATTTTAATCCCCCAGTATCCTCCTTGTTTACCACTTGACAGCAGGCTTTACTTTGACTGAGGTGCTCTGTAACTTCCAGTTCCTGAAGCTGGACACAGACACACAGACACAGACACACAGACACAGACACACACACGCACACAGACACACACACACACACACACACACACACACAGCAAGAATGTCCCCTGAGGCGAGCTGCCTCCCTGCCTCAGTGTCCCTCGCTGCAGCATACCACACCAGCCCAGGAGATGCTGGGGCTAGTACAGGGCAGTAGCTTGACCTGAATACAAGCACTGCTCAATAAAGGGCATTTAGACTTTTCTGGAGAAGGCTCGGGATCCTGGCCACGGCTAGTCCTGGGCTTTGACAAGCTGGTATTTCTTCACCCACACGACATAACTTCCCCTGATCCACAGCCCCAGCCTCCAGCGCCAGATGCTGAAGTCAGGCAGGCAGCTCAGATTCCTGCGGCTCCTGTTGCTCTCACTGGGATTAGCACAGGGAACTGCCGGCGGGAGCACGGGGCTAGCATGGCCTTCTCCTCTTCCAGCCTGGCTGCAGTTATGTCTTTGCAAGCACTTATTTTTAAAAAACTACTTTTGCTATCTTGCAGACATGTTTTTCTCCTGATTTCTCTCTCCCTCCCCCTCCCCTGCCCCCTTTCTCTTTCTTCTTCATGCTGTCGTCCCATAGTCTTCACCTTTGAGGCAGCCTGCTCAGATTAGGATTTCCACTGAGATTTGAGATGAAATAAATGATTCCCACAGAGGAAATAAAAATACTGCCACCATCTTGGAGTTCCGCTTAGAACACCAAGTCCAGTCTGCAAAGGGGAAGGTAGGGGGTTTCACTGCTTCCAGAGTGGCAAAGAAATCCCCATTTAACAGGGAGAGGAGAAGTTTTCTCTCTCAATATGAACTGCTATTTAATGAAGATGAATTAAGAGTTAATACTGTTAGTGCAATTGAATGATAAGTTTGATTAAAGTGGGTGATCGGTTAGCAGAAACACAGGCCTGAGAGACTAGTTGTTTATGTGCTCGGCAAATGCAAATTGATGATTCTTTTCTCCTCCACATCTGGGTGACTTTGACAAGACCTTGGCTATTCATTTGTCCTGATGGCATGGCTGTGATATTTAACCAATAACCATGGAGTACATGCGAGTGGGCTGAAGAAGGATAAAGGCCACATTTTGTAATAAGAAAGAGTCAATTACATGTAGAGGCATGACAGGACAGGATTCTCAAATGTTATAAATAAACTCCTTGTTGTCAAGTCAATCTATAGACTTACAAAAATAGAAATATTCATACAGTAGCTTAAGAATTCCTTGGTTATTTATGGGTAAAATGCTATGATGCTAGGATTTGCCTAAAATACTCTGGGTGAAACAAAGAGTGTCTATATGTATGTGTTAGGAAAGAAATAGATAAACAGATGAAACAAGATCACCAAAGTGTTGAGAATTATTGAAGTTGGATGATGGAAATATAGGGGTTTATTGTACTATTTTTTATACTTTGGTGTCTGTTGGAAATTTTCTATGCTGCAAATCTTCCCTGCAGGTCTAAAAAATTCCCTGGAGACAATTAGGTAACTTATATAAAGTGAGAGGAACAGAGATTTAAAATTTAAAATGGTAAGATATGGCAAAACCATGAAGGCTCAAGTAGATAGACGGACAGAGTGTAGGAGCTAACAACTAGCAAAAATGAAAAAAATTGTGTCTAATACAATCACCAAAAAACTAAAGAAATTTAAATGGCGGCAGTTGGATGCTCTTTTCTTTCCCATGTGATGAACAAAAGTTAAAGGAATAAGAGTTCTTTTTTTTTTTTGGAGTTTCACTCTTGTTACCCAGGCTGGAGTGCAATGGCGCGATCTTGGCTCACCGCAAACTCCGCCTGGGTTCAAGCAATTCTCCTGCCTCAGCCTCCTGAGTAGCTGGGATTACAGGCACGCGCCACCATGCCCAGCTGATTTTTTTTCTATTTTTAGTAGAGATGGGGTTTCACCATGTTGACCAGGATGGTCTCGATCTCTTGACCTCGTGATCCACCCGTCTCGGCCTCCCAAAGTGCTGGGATTACAGGCTTGAGCCACCGCGCCCAGCCCGGAATAAGAGTTCTTAATGTCAGTGAGTATCAGTGCCCAGCCTTGCCTAAGTAGCTGCTGAGAGTGCATACTGGGACAGCTTTTTGAAAGGCAAAGTAGAAATGTGATTCCAACAACTTTAAACCTTTTTCCTACCCATTGAGCCAATAATTCCACTTCTAAAAATTTCACCTAAGGAAACAAGTAAAGATATGCTTAGTAATTTGTGATTTATGTATAGGAATGAGTGTGCTAGCATTATTTAGGGGACTAAAAGCAGTAGGAAATCACCCAAATACCCAAAAATCAGAAGCTACTTAGATAATTTTCAGATAATTTGTGCATTTATTCAACAGTCACTGATCAAGATCTCTCTACATACCAGATACAGGGGACACAAAGATGAATAAGACGTAGTCCCTACCCTCAAGGAACTTGCAGGGCAGTGGAAATGTGTACAGGAAACAGATGACAAAGGTCATTGATATGATGGAGTATACTGCAGATATTAAAAACACAAGTTGCAAGAGATGGTTTTGCTTTAAGGTAAACACATGATAAAAATTAGGCATATTGCCTTATGTAAACATTACATAAAATATAAAGATTGATAAGCAATATATAAAATATTAACAGATTCATCCTGAAGTGCTGAAATAATAGGTTATTCTTTTTTCCTGAAAGCTTTAACGTGCAAAATTTTCTCACATCAAAAGATATATTTTTATAGCTAGAAACAAAACCACATAAAAGAGAAGAATGCTACATTTAATGAACACTTATTATATTCCATGTACATTTCTGGGTACTACACACAGGCACACACACATACACACATGCAATAAAAACACACTAGGCGGGCGGATCACGAGGTCGAGAGATCTAGACCATCCTGGTCAACATGGTGAAACCCTGTCTCTACTAAAAATACAAAACATTAGCTGGGCATGGTGGTGCGAGTCTGTAATCCCAGCTACTAAGGAGGCTGAGGCAGGAGAATTGCCTGAGCCCAGGAGGCGGAGGTTGCGGTGAGCCGAGATCGCGCCATTGCACTCCAGCCTGGGTAACAAGAGCGAAACTCCGTCTCAAAACAACAACAACAACAACAACAACAACAAAAACACTACACACAGTCTCATTTATCTTACAACATTAAGTAGTAGGCTTTATTTTTAATTTTTAAAAATGTTCAACTTTTAATTTTTATTATTAATGAGTTTTATGTTCACATGATTCTAAAATCAAAACAATACCAAATGGTATATAGTGAAAAATCTCATTTCTAGAACTGCCCTAAACCACTACATTTTGCTACCAACACCTCCCATCCTCACACCAGGGTAATCACCTTTATTAAGTTCTTGTGTATTTATGTAAAACAAGCAATTAAAAATACTTTTATATTCTCCTTTTCTTATACAAAAGGTAGCATGTTATACATACTGTTTCCCATCTTTCTTTTCTCAGTAAAATAAAGTCACCTCTTATAATCATGAGGATTAAAAAACATGATCATTTTTAATGCCTGCATAGCATCCCACTGCATGTGTGTGTTGTAATCTGGCTTACCAGTCCCTAGTTCTGCTGCAAAAGAAGCTTGTAGCTCAAGCAGATGTAATTTTTGACCTTTAATCTGTATAGCTTCTAAACAGGTAAGATCTGGTTCAAATATGAAGTTTGTATTTTTACCCCCTATTATTTGAGTGGTTTCTCATAGAATAAGGTCTGGTTCGAAGAAATCACTCTTGATAGTCCCATTTTATAAATGAGTCATAGAAGTTTCAGAGAAACTTAGTGAATTGGTCAATGTCACACAGCAGGTAAATGATAATTCTAGACCCCAAGGCCAAGCCAGTTAGGGTCAGAGTTCATGCTTTTCCCAGTCAGGGCTGTACTGAGAGACAGCCATCACATACATAATGGACGAATACGTGGGGAACTTAAGAGTTTTGCACAAAGGAGTAAATTATTAGCTTATTATAATTAGTTTGGGATAGAAGAGAAAACAATGGAGACTTCTGACTAATTGCAAGTAGGAAAACTCATAGATAAGAATTAGAGAGGGAATGACTAAAATTTCCAGGAGGATTTTGAGAAATCCATACTCATTGGAATCAAGGAATTTGTTCTTTTAGCAAGGAAAGTCCTATGCGGGAAATTCATTAGCAGTCCTTCCTTGAGCTCAGGGATAAGGCAATGTCAGGTCACAATCCTTCTGTGTAGGGTTTTCCTGGTCTGTTACAGCTTCTGAAGCCTCCTGACCTTGGCAGAAAGTCTGGGTGAGGGGGTAGGGCGGGTTGTGTGGCATTGTTAGCAAGGGACCAAGTGGGAGTTCTAGGATGTCAGCTCTATTAGTTTGAAAACCACATGGGAACAGTGCCCTCATTCCCTAGATTAAATGCTGAAAGGGCGCCTGAGAAAATGCTGGCAAAAAAGGGATGATGAGCTGGGTGTCTAAAAGGAGGGTACACATTGCTGACCCTTCTCAGGCACATTCAGCAGAGAGAGGTCAGGGGTTTGCAACGAAGAGCCACCTTGCTTCCCTGCACTCTCCAGTGAAATGAATGCGGTCTTACCCATAGGGTAGGGTCAAACAAAATGCAGGACACCCAGTTATATATGAAACTCAGATAAACAATGTGAAAATTTTAAGTATATCCCATATGATTATTTTATTTGCTAAATCTGGCAACTCTACCATAGAGCCTCAGCTCAGACACCCCTGCTAGCATCCATTCTTGCTTGGCAGCTATTTGCACATCAGAGGTGAAAATATTTAGGGGAGGCAGGTTGGGGATATTCTGCCATGCCTTCAGACCACTTCCACAGTATGGCTGTTGGTAAGGTCATGTGGCTGTAAAAATAACATGATTTCCATATAAGTATTATTTATTTGTTTCTCTATATATTAAACTATCTCCAAATAATTTTTAGAATACAGAAGTAAAATATGTTTTTTATAAGAAAAAAAGACATGAATAGTGTATATATATATATACACACACACACACACACACACACCAGTATTTATCAAAACATTTAATGCTATTTGGATCTGATAGAAGAAAATACTGAAATGCAATTGATAGAACAACTAAACTCTAGATAAATGTTTTTTTTCATAACAAATCAGTTTCTTTAAAAATACTCTAAACTTAAAGAAATAAAAATAGTAAAAGCAAGGTAAATATAAAGCACATGGTAAATGTACTTTGTAATATAAATATCACTGGATAAATTATTCTATATAAATATCTACAATCACAACATAAAATTACCATGTTCTAGTTACAAGATAGAATTATCACATTAAAATTTAAAATCCATTATACTTCAATTAAACTGAGGGAAAAATCAATACATATTCTGCTTGCAAGAGCTACATTGAAGTCAAAACACATGAAAAGGTAAAAAATAAAAGAATAGGAAAAGATATTTGCCAGGTAAAACAACCATAACCAAGCTGGTATAGCCATATTAATATTATATTTTTTAAAGATGAAAATAAGATATAATGGTAAAATCTTCAACTTACCGAAAATAGATAATCATTATAAACATTAATATACTTCATAATGTAGTCTCAAAATATATAAAGCAAAATTTGACAGACCAAAAAGGATAAGTTGACAAAGACACATCACACTGGGAAATTTTTGACATCCCTCTCTCAGTAATGAATAGCTCAAGCAGACACATGTTTTTAAGGACATTTGGATAGTATGATAAACTTGATTTAGTGAACGTATATGTAGAATCATATAGCAAGAAACTGGGGCATCCTTCTCAAGCACGCAAGAATCATGAATAAAAACTAACCAAAAAGTAGTTCATTAATTAGATCTCTATACATTTCAAAGAATCAATGATAGAGAGACCACATATATGAACCCAATGCAGTAAAATGAGAAATAAATAAACAAAATAATTATGATACCCCATGCATTTTG
The DNA here is from genome assembly GCF_048565385.1 of Saimiri boliviensis. Lineage (NCBI taxonomy): Eukaryota > Metazoa > Chordata > Mammalia > Primates > Cebidae > Saimiri > Saimiri boliviensis. Next base: position 54,852,953 of record NC_133457.1, on the reverse strand, counting down.
AAATTTAAAAACACACTTCTAAATCACTCATGGGTCAAAAAAGACACAAAAATGGACTTTTAAAATACTTAGAGTGAGGGAGAGTTTCCAGGCCTGAAAAATAATGGCAGCGACTTGAATCTGTTTAGTTTCATATCTTATCTCCAAAACCAATGATTTGAGAAGGCAGGCAAATAAAACCACCCATGATGCACTCTTTCACATTACTAGGAGACAATGACGACCACAAACTAACTGTAAGTTAAAAAATAAGCACCATGTTCCAACAGAGCTTTTGCTGCTGTTGAAGATCTATAGGGTAAAGTGTAGAGAAGAGAAGAAAAGAGAATCTATGAAAAGGGAAAAAGGGAGAAGAGGGCACAGACAAAGCACTAAAAAAACCACTGCCAGAAAAACGTTTGACAGTTAGTGCAAAGTACTAAATACAAGTCTTGTCCAAAACCAAGAGAAGACATGCTTACTGTGTTACATAGTGGAGCAAAGGGAAGAAATGCTTCCTACCCATTATAAAAGACTTGGGTTCCCTCAGTGCAGGGTTCTTTCCTATAACACTGTGCTAATGTCTTCTGACCCTCTTTATATTGCTCTGTGAACACTGGGGCTTGGGGAAAACAGTATAAAAACAACGAAAGGAGAAAAACAAAAACTTAAAACTGGAACATAGTAGTTCATAGCATCAGCCAAGAAAAAGGGGGAAAAAAAAAAAAAAAAGATCAGGACTGGAATTGACAGCTTCAGAGAAGCATAGCTTGTGAAAGGTAATCAGATAAATAGAGATTAATAATGTCTTTTGTAGTTGTGACAATGAGGGAAAAGCTGTAAATTAGAGAAGAAAAATACGGATCCTATAGAGATGAAAAATGAACAAGATATACCAAGATATTCCATTCCTCTCATCATCTATAAACAAACCGAACTTCACTAAACTGACAGAAGAAGATATACTTAAACTATGAACCTGTATACATAATACTTAGGGAAACATAAAAAATGAAAAATAAACCAATGCCATGCACGACTACTAGCAAATAAAAATTCCCCTCCTAACCAAACCCACCAAGTAGAAGAAGTTAATAATAAAATGTTTCATTCTGAATTAAATACACTTTAGAAGGCATTTGAAGATTCCAAAAAGCTGGAATCAGAAATTCAAAAATTAAAAACAGAAATGAATAGAATGTCAGAAGAAATGTATAAGACTTGACTAAACTCAGGAAAGAAATGGAAGAAAAGGCAATACAATTTTAGAAATAAAGAATAAATTACTAGGTGTGCAAGAAGAAATATATTCAAATGAAATTTTTGATGACTTTTTTCAAAACTATTCTACTTCTTTCATTATTTTATTTTTATTATTTTGGGGTTTTTTCTGCCCTTCAATTTAAAAACAAAATTTCATTTGAATTCTTTTCCCCAAGCCCCAGTGTTCACAGAGTGATGTAAAGAGGGCCAGAAAACATTAGCACAATGTTATAAGAAAGATCCCTGCACTTAGGGAGCCCAAATCTTTTATAATGCGTACGAAGCATTTTTTCCCTTTGCTCCATGATGTTACATAGTAAGCATGTCTTCCCTTGGTTTTGGACAAGACACCATTTCTTTTCTTTTCTTTTCTTTTTTTTTTTTTTTGAGACGGAGTTTCGCTCTTGTTACCCAGGCTGGAGTGCAACGGCGCGATCTCGGCTCACCACAACCTCCGCCTCCTGGGTTCAGGCAGTTCTAATGCCTCAGCCTCCTGAGTAGCTGGAATTACAGGCATGTGCCACCATGCCCAGCTAATGTTTTGTATTTTTAGTAGAGACGGGGTTTCACCATGTTGACCTGGATGATCTCGATCTCTTGATCTCGTGATCCACCCGCCTCGGCCTCCCAAAGTACTGGGATTGCAGGCTTGAGCCACCGTGCCTGGCCTAAGACAACATTTCTATCTCCTGAGGTTGTTTGCTATACAAACTCCCCTGAAAAGACAGATTGAACAAATAATAATACGTGCCTCACTCACAATCTGTATAGAGCCATGAACAATCCATGGAGAATTGTCTGTCAGCATACATACTTGGAAACTTACTCCAGAATGATGAAATCTCAAACCTGAGACATATACTAGTAATACTCCTAGACTTAAAGACAAAAAATAAAATAAAATAAAATAAAATCCTAACGGCTTCCAAGCAAAACTATCAAATTACTTTAATACATGCCAAAAAATTAAGCTTCATGTCTTCTTAAGAACAACATACAAAGGAAGGCAGCAACAGAATGACATTATTTGGAAAGAAGATCAATACAGATATAATCAGTTCAGATGAGACTATACTGGGGTAGGGTGGGCCCATAACCCAATATGACAGGTGTCATTATAGAAAAAGGAGAGGAACAGGGACACAGACGCAGGGAAGGGGAGAGAATGCCATATGCCAGTGGAGGCAGAGACTGAAGGGCTGCAGCTTCCAACCAAGGAACATCAAGGATTGCCAGCAAAGCACCAGTAGCTAGAGGGGGTAAGGAAAGATTCGCTCCTACGGATTTCAGAGGGATCCTGGTCCTTCTAAGACCTTGATCTCAGGCTTCTAGCCTGCACAACAAATTCTGTTGCTTGAGACCACCCAGATTGTGGTACTTTGTTACAAAGCTCTAGGAAACATTTATAGATAGATACTGCCCTAACATAATAAACCATATAAAGCTCAAATTCAAAAGGCAGAAACTTACTCAGTGGGTCAAGACTAGAGGCATTCCCACTAAAGCAAAGATGCCCACTATCTTCAATATGATTTAACTGATTTAACATTGTCCTTGAGGTATTAGCCAACGTGATTAGATATGAGTAATATATAAAGGCATAAGAATTACAAAATAAGTAAAACTAGTATTTATACATACTTACTCTAAGACTCTGCAGTCACACTCCAGGATATTTATTACAGAGAAATAAAAACATCACGAAACCTACACGTGACATGCATTACAGCTTGTTTGTAATAGCTGAAAGCTGGAAACAGCCAAAATGTCCTTTAGTGGGTGAATTGTTAAACATACTGGGGTATATTTGTACCTTATTCTACTACTCAGCAAGAAAAACAGACAAACCATTGACACAGTAAACAACTTAGATGAGCCTCCAGGGCATTATGTTATATGAAAATGCCAATCTTAAAAGGTTGTATGATTGATTACTCTTAAATAGTATTCTTGAAAAGACAAAATCAAATATTGTTCTTTGCAAAGACTACCAAAATAGATAAAATTTAGGTAAGAATGATCAAGAAAAAAGCCAGAGGCACAAATAAACAATATTATTAATAAAAAAGGGAACAATTACAAGCTCTGCAGATATTTAAAAGATAATAATCATATACTATGAACAACTTTATTCTTACTGATGTGAAAATTTAGACAAAACTGTCAGTTTATTGGAAATTGGCATGAACCAATACTGACACAAGAAGAAACAGAAAATCAAAATTGTCTGATAATCATTCAAGTTCAGCTAATTCTAGTTGTCATGTATTTATGTTCTATAAAGTTGCCGTAAACACTGAAATAGCGAATATTAAACAGGGACGATAGAGGGTTAGGTTTCCGTGAGCCTTTGGTCACAACATTTTTGTCAGCTAAAACTCAATTTGCAGTATATACATTCATTTGTCAGTGTCCTTTTTAAACAAGCTGGTGTCATCAACGTCAAAAACCTGCTCCGCAAGATAACCGTTTTCCTGTATAACACTTAGCAGGCATTTTCACACTTCTTCTGCAGGCTCCAGCTGCAGAACCTGCCTCATCTGCAACTTTAATGTTTTTTTACAGTGTGTTGTCTTTTGAAATGTGTAACCCAATGGGAAGGGCTTAACATTTTCTTGACATAGGTGACATGACTATATTTTCTTTTCCTTTCAGCATCACAATAATGCTATAACTATGATTTTTAAAAAAATCCATTGTCATCACATGAATCCACAAATTTAGCTGCTTTCCATCTTTTCTCTAACTTCATCAAGCATTATAGATGTTACTTTAGCACTTTCTGGAGCAGCCTCACACACAGATCAATGAAATTCCTTTTTTTTCGGATGTACTATATTGTTTATTTATTAACATTGAACTTACAGTCAACAACGTACAACTCATGCCTAAATGAAGCTTGTCTAACACATGTATTTTCTCTGTAAGGGATGTGACAGTTTTCTTGCACTTAGTAACACTAGACAGCACTTTAACACTATGGTTAGTGGCCATTTTGAACAGCAAAATCAGCAACAAAAAAAAAACCCAAATGTGAAAAATGTGGTACTAAATTGATTACAAAAAAGGTATTTGTTTGTAGTACAGCAGTTGAGACAAGAAGGTGGAGCATCACCTTGCTCAACTTCAGCTGGGAGTATGTGTGTTCGGTAACTCAAATTTTTCATCACTTTGAACATATTTACAAACAACCACAAAAGCACTACAAATATTGATTTGGGGATTACAAATACATTTTAGCAAGTAGTCAAATTGGCAAATACAGAATTTGCAAATAATGACAATCAATTGTAATTGAATCGGTAACTTAAAATCGATCAACTAAGAAAACCTAAAAACAAAAAGCAAAATCAAGCTCAGGTGATTTCATAGCAAGTCTATCAAACTTTTCTGTAACATCAACTGTTCCAGAGAAAAGGGTGGGGGAAAGGGACTAATTCCCCAACTCATTTAATGAGACAGGTATCACCTTGATACTAAATAAGACGAGGACTGTGAAAGAAAGAAAAACTACAAGCCAGTAGCACTCAGGAAAATAGGTTAAAAATTAAACAAAATACTAGAAATCTGAACCCAAAGACAAGTAGGAAAAATTACAATGTTATCGAGTTAGTTTTATCCCAGGGATGCATGACTGATAATGTCGTGAAATTATTTATGAAATTCACTACAGTAACAGGTTAAAGGAGTAGAAGCATATCATCATCATGCACATATTCAAAAATCCTACAAAAATTGTACAGAATATGTATGTATGTATGTTCAAAACACCTGTTGGAAGCATCATGAAGTTTGGTGAAACATTAGAAGCAAAACATTTAAAATAAGGAATGGGAAAATGATGTCCCATCACCACTGTTATTTAACATTTTACAAGAGGTGGCTCACACAGGAAGACCAGCAAAAGAAAAGATAATTGTAAAGGAAGAAAAGAAAACTATTATTTGAAAGTAATGTAATAACTACATTATAACATTATAATTAATATAATGGATGGTCGTTAGATACAAATGTACAAAAATCAGATGCACTCCTATTTACCAGCGATGAATAGTCAGAAAATGCAGTTTAAAAAAATACAAATTTCAGTGGAAACAACAAAAATTATGGTATAGATGAATAAATCTAAGAACAAATGTCTGTGACCTTTCCGAAGAAATTATTAAACTTTATTGAAAGACATTGAAAGGTTCCTAAATAAATGGAATGATACATCACATTCATGGATGGGGAAACTCAATATCTTAAATATAAATTCTCCTTAAAGTATTCTATAAATTGGAATCTTTATAGGGCTAACTTTGGAATTTGCCAGTTGATTGAAGAATGTACATAAAAGAACATTCATCCCAGATAATGGAATAAGAATGGGTATAGAATAGTGAAGCTGATTTTGAGGAAGAACAAGTGGTGGCAACTCATCTGAGCACATAACAATAATTCTTAAAAAGTTATAGTAATAGAGACCATTTGTTGTTGGTGTGGGGCCAAGCAAATAGACTAAGAGCATACAGCCCAGAAACAGTCAGACATATGGGAAATTTTCTTTGTGGTAGAGGTGACATTTTTGATCAATGGAAAAAGGAAAAGCTATTCAATTAATAATATGAGGTCAATTGTTGTTTATATGGAAATAAAATGAAATAAAATTGAATTGAATTCCTACTTGACAATATAACCAAAAGCTATTCTAGGTCAATTTAAAACAAAAATTTAAAAACACATTAAATATTTTAGAAGAAGACATAGAGAAATTTGGCTTTAGGGTTGGGAAGGATTCCTGATGCAAAACACAATAAGCACAAAGTCTAATAAGAAAGATTGGTTAATTTCAATTCTATTACAATTAAAAACTTGTGATTGCCAAAACATCATACAAAGGTGAATTGATAAGCCAGAGAAGATATTTGTAATATACCCAACCAATAAAAGATTCAAATCCAGATTATATAAATAGCCTCTGCAAACCAAAAAGCAAAACATAATCCAAGAAAATAAAACAAAAGATATAAATAAGTAATTTACAAAATAGCAAAGCAAGCAGTCAATGAATACATAAAAAGATGCTCCACCATACCAGTGGTCAAATCATTCAATTATCACTTGTTGCCTAATAAACTACTCAAAATCTAGTGACTTAAAAAAAACCACTATTTTAATCTTTTTCACTAATTCGGTGGGTTAGAAATTTGGAATGGGCCTAGTGGGGACAGCTTATCTCTGCTCCACACAATGTCTGCTGAATCTGGAGGTGCTGTGTGACTTCTTCTCATGTCTGGCACCTTAGATTGGATGGCTAGCAGCAGTGAGCCAGCTGGAGTGGCTCAATGGGAGTATTTGACTGGGGCTGCTGTTAGAGGTTTGGGCGAGATTCCTCAGCTCTCCATATGGTCTCAGGCCTGTCCTTCCTCATGCAATCTCTCCATGTGGCCTCTCACTATGGTCTCTCAAGGCTTAGGCCCAGCTCTTGCCCTGTGTCATTTCTGCCATTTTGTACTGGTTAAAGTAGATCCCAGAGATCACCTAAGTTCAAGGAGAGGAGTTTAATGAGAGCAAGAATGCTGGGAAGTGTGATTCACTGGAGGTCACCAAAGTGACAGTCTACCACACAGAAAAATGCAAAATAAAATTGTGATCAGATAAAATTTCTCACCACCAGGATGGCAAAAATTAAAAAGAATATCAAGAATTATTGGGTTATTTCACTTAAAATAATAGTCTCCAATCTCATCCAGGTCACTGTGAATGCTGTTAATTCATTCATTTTTATGGCTGTGTAGTATTCCATCATACACACACACACACACACACACACACACACACACAAACACAATGCACACCACAGTTTCTTTATTTACTCATTGATTGATAGGCATTTGAGTTGATTCCACAATTTTTGTGCTGCTATAAACATGCATGTGCAAGTATCTTTTTTTAGAATAATGACTCTCCTCCTCTGGGTGGATACCTGGTAGTGGGATTGCTGGATTGAATGGTAGTCCTACTTTTAGTTCTTTAAAGAATTTCCACACTGTTTTCCATAGTGGCTGTACTAGTTTACATTCTTCAGGAATGGAAAACAAAACATCGTATATTGTCACTGATATGTGGAAGCTAAGCTATGAGGACGCAAAGGTGTAAGAATGACACAATGGACTTGAGGACTTGGGGGGAACAGTGGGAGGGTCAAGGGATAAGAGACTACGGATATGGTGCAGCATACAGTGCTCGGGTGATAGGTATACAAAAATCTCACTAAGTACCACTAAAGAACTTACTCATGTAACCAAATACAACTTGTCCCCCAATAACTAATGGGAAAAAATGAACCCTTACAACTTAGAAGGCCTATAATTTGCTCAATTTAACGTGGACAAAAAGATCTGAATTGCATTATCTAAAGAAGATATGCAAATGGCCAAAAAGCTCATCAGACGATGCTCAACATCATTAGTCACTAGGGAAATGAAAATCAAAACCATGTGAGATACCATTTTATACCCTCTTGGTTGGCTATAATCAAAACAAATCAAAACAAAACAGATAACAAGTGCTGATGAGGCCAGGGAGAATTTGGAACCCTCATACCCTGTTGGTGGGAATGTAAAATGGTACAGCCGTTTTAGAAACCAGTATGGGGCTTTCTCAATAGGTTAAATAGAATGTTACCATGTGGCCCAGAGATTCTTCTCCTAGGTATATGCCCCAAATAATTTAAAACAGGTGTTCACACAAAATTTATATAAGGATGTTCATAACAGTGTTATTCATAGTGGCCTTAAAGTGGAAACAACCCAAAGTCCATCAACTGATGAATGTATAAGTAAATGTGATATATCTATAGAAAAAAGAATTATTGAGCATGTGGAGTCATTGGAACACTTATGCACCGTTGCTGTGGGTATAAATTATTTCAGTCACTTAGAAAAGTGATTTTAAATTGAAGATATGTGTACCCTATGACTCATCAAATTCTTCCCCTCAGCAATCAAGAAACTCTTAGATATATACCTAGAGATTAGAAGTGTTCACAGTAGCATATTTATAATAGCAAACACCTGGAGACAATCTGTGTGTTTATCAACAGAAAAACTGATAACACACTATAGATACTATAAAATGATAAAAGTTAATGAACTGGTCTCATAAACATAATGCTGAGCAAAGACAGCAATCTATAGGATATTTATGTGCAATATGATACCATGTACATGAACTTGAAAACATGCAGAACAATGCTTTTTTTTAAATAAAGAAACTGGTGTGCATTGCGTTTGTGTGTGTGTATACACACACACACACACAAGGAGAGGAGTTTAATGAGAGCGAGGGGTGGGTGCGGACACAAAGTCATACAAAAATTATACAAAAAGTACACTAAGTAATTCAGTAGCTGGGTTGTGAATTGTTTTTCCACGTTTCAAGTGTTAGGCAATGCCCATCACCTTCTGCTATGACAGATGAGAACACTGGTATACTTGTTCTTCTCCTCCTTCCCTTTCCTTCCAGAAGGGAAAATTCGAGGCACCTCCCAGCTGTCTCATGGATACTCCATCCACCGTTCTCCACTAGCCTCCAGATTCCTGTCTCCTGGGCCAGGCAATGGAAGTAGAACATGGAGCATCTGATGCTCGGATCCCCACGTTACTCGCTGGGGGTCTCCAACACCCTCTCCTTTCAGGTGCTCAGGGTACACAGCCCAGTGACCCCTCGCAGAGACTATTTATCTTGCTCTTCTCTCTCCTCTTCAGCCACTGCATTTCGGGAAGTAGGGTAGGAGCACCTATTTTTTCTCTTCTTTCCTCTCCTACATCCAACCTCGGATTCTTACCACTCAGTGTGGTCAGTCTGCCAGCAGCCTCAACATTTCCTGGGAGCTCTTGGTCCCCAGGTTGTTCCTTAGCACATCCAAGTTGAGAATCACTGATTTATAACTCAAAGCCAAGAATTTGCCTTCTTCTGCTCTCTGGTCGCTTCAAGCTGACTCTCCTAAAGCAGCGAGGGCTGATCTCAGGGAAGAGGTTCAAACGAGTATACCTCAGAGGAGAGGAAGTTCAGTGGAAGGGTGTACACATAATTTAATATTTGACAACGTCTTCCACCACATTTTGCTCCTTTCATCTCGTTTCTTGGTGCACTTTTGCCAAGGTCCTGTGCTGGTTCCTGTTTGGATCAACCCTCTCTGCTATTTAAGGAAGAGTGGTGGTGGGAGGGGTGGGGGAGTGTAAGCTGAGGGCAGCTGCAAATTGCAATTTATATATTGTAACACTCAAAACCCTCTCAACAGATGGGTGGTGGCTGTGTGCTCCTGTGTCGCCACTCAGTTTTTAGAGGGCTGTTTCTACCCTTCTCTGCCCTTCTTCATCCCTTCTGCCTCACAGGGCCAAGACAACCAACACGCTTAGTCCAGCCTGAAGACTTGGTTTCCTTGGTCTGTACCTTGTTTTTTATTTCCTGTGAAAAACATAAGCCAGGAGGTTTTACACTCGGTTCTGGAGCATCTGAAGATCTGACCGCTGATCTGAAGAGCTGAGGCCCCCTCATTCCCTCCTAGCTTCAGTTCACGGTTGTTAGGGGTGGAGGGTGAGGCACCATCTCCTTTAGCTGGTCGTGTCCTCCCCCTGGTCAGTCCCCCTCACACACCTGTGCACAGCTCCCTGCTTCTGCTTCCCCCTCTACCTGGCCAGCTCCTGTGGATGTCTGAGTCCTTGCTCTGATCCAATTGATCAGACAGTGCCATCTCCTTTTGAAAAAATGTCTATCAAGTGTGTGTGGCTATCACCATTCATACTTGCTCTGGCCTTATTCATTTTTAACATAGATTTTAAACAATGCTGAGGGAGAAAGTCCCAGAGGTCTTGCATGTTGGGCTAAGGAATCTGAGCCTGGCAGTGGGACCCGCTGAAGACCTTTAACTAGGTCAGTGTTTTTCAACTTTAGCAGGCAACAGAACTGGTTGGAGAGCTTATGGAAACACAAATTGTAGGACTTTCCCTCAGTTTCTGAATCCATAGGTCTGAGATGTGTCTGGAGAATTTGCATTTCCTACTAGCTCCCTGGGGATGCTTATGCTGGTGGTCCAGGAGCCACATTCTGAGAACCAGCAGAGCAGGCAAGGGAACCACTCAGATTTTGGCTGAGGTGGACTGGGGAGGCACCAACTGCTACAGGGAGGTGGGTTCGAAGCCGGTTGCTTGGTGCAGTGATTCAGCAGAGAGCCAAAAGAGCCTGAACCAGGTGTGTGGGGTGGGGAGGACAATGGAAGGAAAAATATTTAAGAGGACATCAATAAGACCTCAGTGGTTTTGGGAAAAGGTAATATAAAAATCCAAGTTGAGCTTATCACCATCCCAGAGTCTCAAGTTGGGAGTCCATGTGTGCAACCAGGAGAGCTGTACAGAGAGACACATGGAGTCTCCCCACTGCTTTGCGGCTTTTCCTTCCCCTCCCTAGTCAGAATAACAACAGGGGTTGTTAAAAAAAAAAAAGGGGAAAATGCTGTGAGGAAGGTAATGTGGGATGACAAAATGAAATGAGAGACCAGCAGAGAATTGATTGTCATCTAGAACCCAGAGGCTAGGAGAGTTGGGCAGACAGGGGTGAAGCAAGCAGGACAGACAGACCATAGCTTCCAGCCCTAGGCCACACTGGCGGAGCAGGTGCCTGGGTCACTAATGGGTGTGGACACCTAGAGTAGAGTCCAGTCTTCTGGCAGTTAATTAATTTCTTGCTACCAGCCCCTGTAGTACGTGAGCTTGGCATTGGAAGGAAGGGGCGCTGGTAAGCAAAGGCTTCCATGAGCTGAAGAACACTTCCTTTCACCCGCCTTGCCTGGGCTGCTTTCCCTGGCTTCTTCAGTCTGTGGTGCTTTGGGGACTGAATCACCATTAGCCTCCCCTGACCAGCCTTCCCAGTGTGAACTCTTCAGGGCTTCTTCAGGCAGGGCATTTTTATCTGATGTCAGGCCAGGTATTGAACAATGATGTCTGGTGTGCTGGGAAGGGACCCCTGGCTGTGGTCTCTGGCCTGCTGCTTTGGTCACAGCCCCTCTCTCCACGCTAGCAAATGTCCCAGCCCCTGTAGGCATATTTAGAGGAGCGGCCCCATAGAACTCATTCTTCTGCTTCTAAGCCTGGGAGCTTCTAGAGTAGGCCTGCTCCTGGACCTCTGAGTGGAAGCAACTGAGCCCAGGGCAGCAGGATTCCTCCGACTGCCTCTCTCAGCAGCTCGTAGGATAGGATGGAGTTGCCTCCTGCTTTGAGGATCATATAGTGGCAGGGCTGCTCTGAGCCTCTGTGTTGCTGGGTCAGGCCTCAGTGCTAGTGTCTGCACACCATGCAGGGAAGGCCCTCTTTCCTCGGCACCCACCTGACACTAGCAGAACTGTAGCCTCCTCATGGAGGCAGGAGGGGGCGGCCTGCTCATCTGTGCATGAATCTGGGGAACAAAGGGGCTTCCTGCAAGCCAGGTATTAATCTTCTGGCCTTATCTTTCCCACCTAGCCTCCTCACCATGAGCCTTTCTTGCCTACAAGTGCTGGCCGTTTCTGGGCTGGTAGAACAAAGGGGTTTATGTCCAAAACCAACAGACTCTCCAGAGATAGCCTTATATGCCTTTTTAAAAAAAATTGAGGTAAAATTTCTATAACATAAAACTATTTAAAAGTGAGCAATTCAGCAGCGTACGGTAGATTCACAATGTTTTACAACCACCACTTCTGTCTAGTTCCAAAACATTCCTATCACTCCGAAGGAAACCCTTTCCCTGTTAAATGGTTGCTTACCATTTCCCTTTCTCCCCAATCCTCAGTACCCACCCATATGATTTCTGTCTGAATAGATTTGCCTACTTCATATAATTAGAATCATATAATATGTGACATTTCATATAACTAGAATTGTGCAATATGGACATTTCCTATAACTAGAATCATACAATATGTGACCTTTTTGGTCTAGTTTCTTTCACTTGGCATAATTATTTACAAGTCCATTCATGTTGTAGAATGTATCAGTACTTCATTCCTTTTTATGGCTGAATAATATTCCTTTGTATGTACCTACCACTTTTCACTTATCCACTCGTCCACTGGCTGGCCTTGTGGCTGTCATGAATAGTGCTGCTCTGAGTATTTGTGCCCAAAGATTTGAGTACCTGTTTTCAATTATTTTGAGTAGATAGCTTTGAGTATATGCCTCTAGGCTAATCTGATGCTTAACTTTTTGATGAACCTACATGCTTTTAGTTTAGGGGTTTTCATACCTTAACCTGACCCCACTAGAGTTCCCAGGGCACTATGTCTGCTTAGGTAAGGGTGAAAGATAGCCCTGAGGTTCTCGCTCAAACATGTGGCACCGTAGGTGAATGCAAGTGCCATCACTGTGGGGAGCACTTGTAGATGGTGGGAAATGAGCTCCACTGGGACCTGTAGGATTTGAGGTGCCAGTTGGATGCCCACATGGATGTGGCTGGGGGAAGGGCTAGGCATGTTCATGTACAACCCCAGGGAAAGGTCTGGGCTAGAGACTGAAATGGCTCAGGATATTATCTTTATGTGTCTTACTTTACTGAGACCTTACCATTTTTCCAGGCACTGTTCTATTTCATTATTCAATAATCCCAACAACTCTATAAGGCTCTGTGAAAATTCTCACTTTCCAGAAAAGGAAAAAGAAATCTGGGCTCCGTCAGCACTTCTTAACATTCCTCAAAGACAGAGCTTGTTGGTTTTATCGCTGTTGTGTTTCTGGCTATGTTCCTAGAAGACGGAGCTCCTTGTGGGCAGGGACAGGGCTTTCCTCACTGCTCCCCTGAGCCTGACTCAAGCCAGTAGTCTTGTTCAGCATGTGCTGAGGGCGGATGGACTTCCTACACTAGTGCTTTACAGTGAGCAGAGCAGAGGGCCAAGAGGGGCATTTGGAGAACCCCACATTTAAAGGGCAGGAAGGAAAAAGCGTAATCAATAATAGAGACCAAGAAAAACTACTCAAAGGGGCAAGAGGGAACCAGAGGGAGCCCAAGAGGAGGTGTTTTGGAGTGAGTTAATCCACCTCCAGAACACTTTGCATATGGACACTTGGGAGCAATTCCCAGGATGACGAAGGCCTTATCAGAGGTAATCATTACCACAACCAGCCCTGTGCCTGAGGACAGTGTCCAACACATACAAGCTACATGCATGAGACATGATTGACCTCCCTGTCAAAGAGAGGGAAGCCTGAGGAGGGTTAGCTGGGTGGGACGTTCCAGCCTCATTCTTCTTGCTTTGCCCTCTCTCTCGTGCACCCACATTTCGCACTGGTGGACAGCAGCCAGCTCCTCCTGCAGGCAAATTACCAATCAGATGTCAGATGATTACATACACAGACAGTGCACTCATTTATCCCCCCTTGCAAATAACTAATTACAATAATAAGAAGAAGACAGAAAAGATGTCAGCTGTGCTCCCTTTCCCTGACACCAAGTGGGTAAAGCCAGGACAAGGGAGTGGTACAGATGCACAGGACCAGGAATGGTAGAAGAAAAGCACCTTATCTGGGGAGAAAATTGCATGAGGTCTCATTAATACCATTAAAATTCAGGGCTGACAAGCGAAGGCTCCTCAGTAATTGCCTGTGGCCACACTGGACCCTGAACTGTTTGAAGCCACTGCATCTCCCCCTCCTCCTGCTTCAGCTTGCTGGTGACCTGCTCTGCCCCACTCTCTCTCTGCTTGCCCCCTCCAGGCTCTACCACTGCCCGGGCACGATGTGGGTCTGGTGGCCAGCAGCCTGGAAGAAATACAGCTACTGAGAAGAAAGAAAGGGCCTCTGGGGAGTTCAGGCACGAAGGTCCTAGGCAGACGGGGATTTGTGTTTTCATTTTTCTTTTTTTCCTCTGTCCTCAAGTGTGGGTGTTTGTGCATGAGCAATTACTGGAACCCATGATCCTGGAGAATGGTCCTTCTCACTATCTGTCTTTCAGTGAGTCTCTGGCTGTCTGCCTCTATATGGTCTTCCTAAGCTGAGCTCTATATACAGACCATGTCTACTCGTTCTCTTTGCATCTGTCACCACTCTATTTAGAGCTTCTCCTCTATATTTATCCCAGCTCTTTCCCTCTTATTGTCTCCCTGCGGTCAGTGCCTGCCTCCATAGGGATTTGTCATTGACTCCTAGGCCTTCCCAGCAAGAAGTATATGGGCTGAAAGTGCCCAAATGCCATCCCTCTGTTGGTCCATATGCTGCAGGTCTTGTGACCCATAGTGAGCTAATTGTTCTCCATAGACCTGTGGAGTTGGAAAACTGGCATAAAGATAGCAACAGCCACCAGGTTCGGGGCCTATCACCTAGAGCATAAATGAAGCCAGCACCTCCTGGCTTCCAGAATCTTTCCTCCCCCCATTTAGCTTATCATGCTGGAAAGACACACGCAGTCACATTCCAATGGTCAGGGAGTAATCTCAGGCTGAGAGTTTGCAGGTAAATTTTCCAGCCTATCCTCATAATGCACCTTGGAGGTAGATAATTCTGACACATGTGCTTTTTCAAATGAGGAAACACAAGTTCAGAGAGGTGGGGTAACTTACCTGAGGACACAGAGCTAGACAGGTTCAGCATGCACGGTCCTGACCATTTTGCAATACTGTCTCGGTGCACTGAAGTGTGGAACAGGAACGTGTAAGCCACAAACTAGTGTGTGCGTCTTGTGAGTATCTGTGAGGCTTGTGCATGCACATGGGGGTTGTATGCATGCATGTTGCTCTTGTGTTTTAAGATCTGGCTCCTCTTTTCAGGAAGCTCCTATGGACAATGTACAATATCCCCTTTTACCATGTTCAGTTTTTGCTGACAATGTGATGAAATGACATCCCTGAGCCCAAAAGACCTTCCTGGTGAATGGCCCTGAGGTGGAACACATTCCCTCCTCTTTGGCTTGGCTGCGTCACACACGTGGTGTCGGGGCTACACATGCCACCAGCAGGCGAGGTGGCGCCACAGCCTCAAGGACTCCCCTCCTTGTCCTTCAATGCCCTGAGGCTCTCTGGCTAGGCCATGCAACCATGGGAGCAGTCGGGCTCAAGCTTAGAGACCCTGGGTTGCCCATATTAGCCCACCAGAAATCTACTCAGAAGGCCAGCGTTTTCTTCCGGGTTTTTGGTAGATGACATGGCTCATCTTGTCAACAGAATGGCTGTCCAGTGTGAAGAGGGTTTCTTCTTGCTTCATAACTCCCTTCCTTTATCAGACAGGAGCACATGCATTGAGTGGGGGCTGCCTGGGCTTATGGTGATGCCCAAGGCCTCAGGATGCCTCGCCTGATGATTTTCAAACTATACTTGAGACTCTGGGCTTCTCCAAGAGGTGCCTCAGTGGCTGCTCTGGTATTTTTCATTTTAGTATAGCTGGAGTCGGGAGGGTGGGTGTCTGGGGGACACTCTCAGGGTGGGAGTCTGTCTACTCTCCTCTAACCAGGGCAGCTCTGATTTTCTGTGTTCTACAAATTGAGCTTTCTTGTAAGAGCTCAGTTAGTCCAGCATCCAGATGTGTGCCACACTTTTGTCTTCTTAAAAAGGGCTTCAGATGCCATGCCCACATCTGCTCCACTCCTAACCATTACTCTTAGATAGGGACAGGCAAGCATTTAGCTCCTCCCCCGCAGCCCAGTGAGTTTCCCAGCAGGGGAAACAGACCTCCAGAGGGCTAGGAGGGACACTTGGGGGTTGCCTGGACAACTCTAAAAGGACTTTCCGTATCTCAGCTGCACCTTGGGCTCCCTCTTCACTGCAGGTTTCTTGGTCAAGACATGTGGGTCCCTGGGCAGCTGGGCCTCATATCTTGGGGGTTCTCACCTAGCTCTCAGGTGACCAGCATCTCAGAGCCCAGAGAGCATCTCTACCAGGCTCAGCTGGAGACAAGGGCTGAGTCTACCATATTATTTGCGCAGGGCACTTTAGCTCTAGGGTGATTGAAAGGTGCCTCCTTGGATGACTTGGCCTCTGAGCAGGAGAAATCACCCACTCTGTTTGCTCATCCAGCCAGCTGCTTGAGGCTGGAGCATCTTTAAGCCAGAGGGTTCTCACTCCCAAGACATGAGGGCTAAAGCCACAGGAATCATTAGGGCATTGTGACTTCAGAGAAAGGGTGCTGGGCCGTGTTGTCTCAGAGCTGATTTATGGAGGGCACAGCAGGTACAAAGAAGGGAGATGGGAGCAATTCATCCTTCACCTATTTGGTAGCTCCTTCCAGAGGCCAGAGTTCTGAGCCCTGAGCCCTGAGCCCTGAGCCCCTGGAGCTCCGAGCCAGGAGAAGGGGCAGAGCCCTGTATTCACCCAGAGCTGATCTCTAGCGGAGAGTCTGTGAATGGCACTCCAGCTCTCAGGTGATCAGCATCTCAGATCCCAGAGAGCATCTCCACCAGGCTCAGCTGGAGATAAGGGCTGAGTCTACCATATTACCTGCTCAGGGCACTTTAGCTCTAGGGTGATTGAAAGGCGCCTCCTTGGCTGACTTGGCCTCTGAGCAGGAGAAATCACGCACCCTGTTTGCTCACCGTGCCAGCTTGAGGCTGGGGCGTCTTCACATCAGAGGGCTTTCCCCAGCCTTGCTCAACGTGCCTCTTCTGGACTGGGGCTCAGTCTCAGCTTCCTTCCCCATCCCTGCTTCAGCCTGGCTCCTTTCTGTGGAGAAGATTCTGAGAGGGACCACAGCTTGGTAAGTCCCCTGAATCGCCGGTTACCTGTTGCTAAGCAATTGTAAGTTAAATACTCACCTTGTCCTCTAAGCGTTTGACGGCAGAAAGAGCTGTGATAACTGAGTGGTGTTTGAGTTTTCCAAAAGCGGTGCTTAGGTGACCAGTGACTGATGGAACAACACAAAATAATACTTGTAATTTGCCTTTGAGAGATGGTGTCAGAGGGGTCCCCCCACTGGTTTGGTGAAAGGTTCGCACAGGTCCACAGCAGGACCTGAGCCCCATCCAGGGGAGAGGGGAAGCTTTGTTTAGTCCCTGCTGGGAAGCTGGAGCCAGAGGGGCTGGAGACAGCTTGGATGGAGGAGCTTCTGGCAGTCACTGAGCTCTTTGTGCTGGGAACTTGCCCGGTCTGAGCAGGGCACTCTCCATGTGTCACCCCAGGAACATGTCAGTATTTGGGTCTAAATGGCATCTTACAACAGAACTTCTGAATTTCTGTGTTGTAGCCTTCCTGAGTTCAGGCTAAGACTGGAGACGATTCCCTATGGCCTTTGTGCAGAGAGCATTCCCAGAGGGACTCTGTAGACAGCTGGGAAATTTTCATCCTAGTATTGTACCTTTGGCAAAGTGTTTGGGGAAGCCCCTAGTTTTGAAGAGTATCCTTGTTTTGTTTTGTCTTGAACTCCTGACTTCAGGTGATCTACCCACCTCAGCCTCAGAGGGTTCTCACTCCCAAGACATGAGGGCTAAAGCCACAGGAATCATGAGGGCATTGTGACTTCAGGGAAAGGGTGCTGGGCCGTGTTGTCTCAGAGCTGATTTATGGAGGGCACAGCAGGTACAAAGAAGGGAGATGGGAGCACTTCATCCTTCACCTATTTGGTAGCTCCTTCCAGAGGCCAGAGTTCTGAGCCCTGAGCCCCTGAGCCCCTGGAGGCCGTGGAGGCCCTGGAGGCTCTGGAGCTCCCAGCCAGGAGAAGGCACAGAGCCCTGTATTCACCCAGAGCTGACCTCTAGCGGAGAGTCTGTGAATGGCACCCCAGCTCTCAGGTGATCAGCATCTCAGATCCCAGAGAGCATCTCCACCAGGCTCAGCTGGAGACAAGGGCTGAGTCTACCATATTACCTGCTCAGGGCACTTTAGCTCTAGGGTGATTGAAAGGCGCCTCCTTGGCTGACTTGGCCTCTGAGCAGGAGAAATCACGCACCCTGCGTGCTCACCGTGCCAGCTTGAGGCTGGGGCGTCTTCACGTCAGAGGGCTTTCCCCAGCCTTGCTCAACGTGCCTCTTCTGGACTGGGGCTCAGTCTCAGCTTCCTTCCCCATCCCTGCTTCAGCCTGGCTCCTTTCTGTGGAGAAGATTCTGAGAGGGACCACAGCTTGGTAAGTCCCCTGAATCGCCGGTTACCTGTTGCTAAGCAATTGTAAGTTAAATACTCACCTTGTCCTCTAAGCGTTTGACGGCAGAAAGAGCTGTGATAACTGAGTGGTGTTTGAGTTTTCCAAAAGCGGTGCTTAGGTGACCAGTGACTGATGGAACAACACAAAATAATACTTGTAATTTGCCTTTGAGAGATGGTGTCAGAGGGGTCCCCCCACTGGTTTGGTGAAAGGTTCGCACAGGTCCACAGCAGGACCTGAGCCCCATCCAGGGGAGAGGGGAAGCTTTGTTTAGTCCCTGCTGGGAAGCTGGAGCCAGAGGGGCTGGAGACAGCTTGGATGGAGGAGCTTCTGGCAGTCACTGAGCTCTTTGTGCTGGGAACTTGCCCGGTCTGAGCAGGGCACTCTCCATGTGTCACCCCAGGAACATGTCAGTATTTGGGTCTAAATGGCATCTTACAACAGAACTTCTGAATTTCTGTGTTGTAGCCTTCCTGAGTTCAGGCTAAGACTGGAGACAATTCCCTATGGCCTTTGTGCAGAGAGCATTCCCAGAGGGACTCTGTAGACAGCTGGGAAATTTTCATCCTAGTATTGTACCTTTGGCAAAGTGTTTGGGGAAGCCCCTAGTTTTGAAGAGTATCCTTGTTTTGTTTTGTCTTGAACTCCTGACTTCAGGTGATCTACCCACCTCAGCCTCAGAGGGTTCTCACTCCCAAGACATGAGGGCTAAAGCCACAGGAATCATTAGGGCATTGTGACTTCAGGGAAAGGGTGCTGGGCCGTGTTGTCTCAGAGCTGATTTATGGAGGGCACAGCAGGTACAAAGAAGGGAGATGGGAGCACTTCATCCTTCACCTATTTGGTAGCTCCTTCCAGAGGCCAGAGTTCTGAGCCCTGAGCCCTGAGCCCTGAGCCCTGAGCCCCTGAGCCCCTGGAGGCCGTGGAGGCCCTGGAGGCTCTGGAGCTCCCAGCCAGGAGAAGGCACAGAGCCCTGTATTCACCCAGAGCTGACCTCTAGCGGAGAGTCTGTGAATGGCACCCCAGCTCTCAGGTGATCAGCATCTCAGATCCCAGAGAGCATCTCCACCAGGCTCAGCTGGAGACAAGGGCTGAGTCTACCATATTACCTGCTCAGGGCACTTTAGCTCTAGGGTGATTGAAAGGCGCCTCCTTGGCTGACTTGGCCTCTGAGCAGGAGAAATCACGCACCCTGCGTGCTCACCGTGCCAGCTTGAGGCTGGGGCGTCTTCACGTCAGAGGGCTTTCCCCAGCCTTGCTCAACGTGCCTCTTCTGGACTGGGGCTCAGTCTCAGCTTCCTTCCCCATCCCTGCTTCAGCCTGGCTCCTTTCTGTGGAGAAGATTCTGAGAGGGACCACAGCTTGGTAAGTCCCCTGAATCGCTGGTTACCTGTTGCTATGCAATTATAAGTTAAATACTCACCTTGTCCTCTAAGCGTTTGACGGCAGAAAGAGCTGTGATAACTGAGTGGTGTTTGAATTTTCCAAAAGCGGTGCTTAGGTGACCAGTGACTGATGGAACAACACAAAATAATACTTATAATTTGCCTTTGAGAGATGGTGTCAGAGGGGTCCCCCCACTGGTTTGGTGAAAGGTTCGCACAGGTCCACA
Organism: Saimiri boliviensis; assembly: GCF_048565385.1. Lineage (NCBI taxonomy): Eukaryota > Metazoa > Chordata > Mammalia > Primates > Cebidae > Saimiri > Saimiri boliviensis. Next base: position 54,833,027 of record NC_133457.1, on the reverse strand, counting down.
GCAGGACCTGAGCCCCATCCAGGGGAGAGGGGAAGCTTTGTTTAGTCCCTGCTGGGAAGCTGGAGCCAGAGGGGCTGGAGACAGCTTGGATGGAGGAGCTTCTGGCAGTCACTGAGCTCTTTGTGCTGGGAACTTGCCCGGTCTGAGCAGGGCACTCTCCATGTGTCACCCCAGGAACATGTCAGTATTTGGGTCTAAATGGCATCTTACAACAGAACTTCTGAACTTCTGTGTTGTAGCCTTCCTGAGTTCAGGCTAAGACTGGAGACGATTCCCTATGGCCTTTGTGCAGAGAGCATTCCCAGAGGGACTCTGTAGACAGCTGGGAAATTTTCATCCTAGTATTGTACCTTTGGCAAAGTGTTTGGGGAGGCCCCTAAATAGTTTTGAAGCGTATCCGTGTTTTGTTTTGTCTTGAACTCCTGACTTCAGGTGATCTACCCACTTCAGCCTCCCGAAGTGCTAGCTAGGATTACAGGCATGAGCCACCACGCCTGGCTTCCTTTTTTTTTTTTTTTTTTTGAGGTAGGTTCTCACTCTGTTGCCCAGGCTGGAGTGCAGTGATATGATTATAGCTGACTGAAACCTCAGCCTCTTGCGCTCAAGTGATTCTTCCGCCTCAGCCTCCTAAGTAGCTGGGGGTAGCTAAGACTACAGGCATGTGCCAACACACCTGGCTAGTGTTTGTATTTTTCTCTAGACGTGGGGTTTGCCATGATGCCCAGGCTGGTCTTGAACTCCTAGGCTCAAGTGATCTGTACACCTTGGCCTCTCAAAGTGCTGGAGTTACAGGTGTGAGTCACTGCACCCAGCCCCAAATTATCCTTATTGACAGCCTCGCGTGGGGAGTCTAGTCCTAGGTGCGCAGGGATGGAGGGCTGCTATCGAATACATTTCAGACACCAGTACAGTATGGGGTCTGGAAACCAGTCCTGCCCTGATAGGCTGAAGGTCCAGCTGAATCTGCAGAGGAGGAGACTCCAGGAACGGGGGCACCTGTCACATCTGAAGGTCTGTCCCACATCTTGTTTTCCCAGCTCCAAAAGGAAGACCAGGGCTAATAGGAGAAACTGCCATATGGGCCCAGAATGTGCTCAATGGCAGAGAATTGTGTAGGAATCAGACCCTCTACGTGCCTGGGTCTCTGAGCCAGACTGAAATTGGGACCCAGTGGACCCCAATGTCTGTCCTGCTCCCAGGTTCTGAGCCGCTAAGCACAGCCCACCAAGTTCCCCTGGAGACATCAAGCCAGCAGATGCTTTCCTTTTTCATCTTCTGCATGAAGGACCAGCTGGTTCCCCACAGCCAGTGATGATTCTGTGACCAGGAGGAGACGCAGGGTGTAGCAAATGCCACCCTCAGGGCAAAACTGGATGCTAAGGAGCACCGGGGTTTGTGGCTGAGCATACTACTTCCCAGGAAAGAATCAGGATTTTGTTAAAGAATAAAAGGAGAATGGATAATGGGTAGGCAACCAGTAATGTTTGCCAGAGTCCGTACAGCTCATCCAGCTCAAATTCCCATTTCACAGATGAGCACGCCGGAAACAGTGAAGGGAAACTTGGTGCCACCTGTGTCTGCAGAGAGGGCTGAAAGGGCTTCCAGCAGGGGCCGGGGAGAAAGGCTTTTGGGGTGAGGCGGAGCCGCATCCCTCTCTGGACGGCAGGTGTCCTTAGTGGGGAACCGCAGGCAATCTGCAGGGATGACACGGAGTGTGTGCTGAGGACAGTAAAACGGCCCTTGGGAGCGAAGGGAAGGAGAGAGTAGGATGGCTATGAGAGGGGTGGAAGGGCCAAGGAAAGGGTCATTTGTCAGGGCTGAGGACAACTCTACAGAATGATAGGCTTTGTCATAGGAATCAGAGAAAGGGGTGATTAGAATGCAGAAGTGAGCAGGGGGACTGAGGAGAGGGGAGTAAGTGCGGGGCAGCAGGATGGGGCGATGCAGGGGCTCACCCTTGGGTCCAGGAGAGCAGGGAGTTAGTGCTGGGGCCCGAAGAGGGACCCACATAGGAATGTGTATGTGTGCCTGGCTGCCTTTTCGTACATCAGCTAAGCCAAAATGGTTTGACTGGGGAAATTGTTTTAATGCCATGTGTAGAGAAACAATGATGAAGAAGAAATAAAATTTAAAGCACAACTTGGGTGTGAAAAAGTTGCCTCGACCAATTATGACGATGATTAGTCATTTCATGGGCTGCTATTGTGAGAAATGTAACCCAAGTGCCAGCTGGGGCCTCCTTGGCCCTCAGAGACCTGGGTGATGTGGCTCCAAGCCCACCCCAGTTGCACAGTCTGTGGGAGTCCAAAGCCTATGCTGTCTGCCTAGCTGCAGCTGTCCGGACTCTGCTGTTCTCGGCCTTCCCTTCCTCAGTGCTGCTTGTGTCACCAGCCACACACACGAAGCCTCCCCTTTGGTCTCTCCAGAGCCTCCCAACCCCCACCAGCATCTTTGAGCAGTACAGCCTCCACTGAAAGCTGCATCAGGGCAAGGCGATCAGCAATCCAGCCACTGTCTCTTAATACTCTCCCTGACTGTCCCCTGTGGGCACATTATGTCTGCTTCAGCCCGACTCCGTCTCTGCCTCCTCCCAGCTCAGCCCCTCTCCCCTACCTCTCATTTCCTCCTCCTCTTCCTCTTCCTCCTCCCTGTCTCCTGCCTTTTAGTCTTTCCAGGCAGGTGCCCACTACCCCTGAAGACTTGGCTCCTACAGACATGTATCAATAAATTCTTCCAGAAAAGAACAGCATGTTCCATGAGAAGAATTTTATTGACTAAATTTTTCATTACCCACTTATTCCTGTTTCAGGTTAGCTTTACTTTAAGCAGCATTCGAACTCAGGTCACGTGTATCACATTCTCGGCCACTCATAGGGCGTGGATGGCTCTCTGAGTAACATGGCCATGCGATTGTGACTGCAGAAACAGAGGTGGCTGTGATGCTTTTTATCTAGAGGAAAAATGCTAGACCTGCAGCCAAGAGCCAGGACTTCAGCTGTAGCTTGTACCATTGACTAGTCGTATCTTGGGGCAGACCCTTCTGTCTCTGGGCCTGTTTCCCCATCTGTGAAGTTAGATTGGGCCGGTAGCCCTGACAGGCTATTTTCAGGCTGAGAAGTCTGGCTGCAGGTTTCTCAATGGCCAGCATGAGTGGCAGCTCTGTGGAGGATGCTGAATGTCCCCACCAACCCTCACTTTCTCGTGGGCCCATCTCAGCCTGGCTGTGGCCTGGTTTGTTCCAGTGCAACCATATCCTAGTTCCTGGGACATATATAGCCCTGCTGGGCACCCTACTCCTGTAGGCTGCAGTGGCCTCCCAGGTCAGTGTGAGCACAGCTGCTTGAACCAGCCTGGGGCCACTCCCTCGGCACTTATGCTTTCTTGCTTTTTGCCACCCAAACTGTGGGCCTCCCCAGTTCATGGCAGCTCCATTTCCCCTGGTGCGTCACCCACAGCCAAACACCCCTGGGATGTATGTTATTTTGACATTTGAGGGATTACTCATTTCTATGGGGCCCAGCTTCAGCCTTAGGGCTCAGAAACCCTGTGGTACTTCCAGCCCACAGACCCAAACAGCATCAGATTCTAATTATTAAGGAGCAGGGAAGCATTTGGTTTATTAATTCAACAATTGCTTGTGTTGGTTGGTGGCTTCCTATGTCCGAGTCCTAATCTCTAGTTCCTGGGATTCTGACCTTATTTGGAAAAAGGGGTTTCGTTGTTATTTTTGCACATGAAGGATTGTGAGGTGAGGAGAAGACACAGGAACGAGGGGAGAAGGCCACACAAAGAGGAAGGCAGGGATTGGAGTTATGTTGCTATAAAGCCAAAGGACACCTGGAGCCACAGAAACTGGAAGTGGCAAAAAAGGATGCTCCCGTAGAGCCTTTGGAGGAAGGGCCCTGCTGACACCATGACCTCACACTTCTAGTCTCCAGAACCGAGAGAGTGCAAATGCTGCTGTAAACTGTCTAACTTTCAGGAGTTTGTTACAGCAGCAATAGGAAATGACCACAACTCCCTGAGGGGTGTCTTTGTGCCAGGCATTATGTTGACTATGACGAATCAAGACATGGCCCTGCCATTGAGAAGTTCAGAGGCTAGAATTAATGGCAAGATAAATCGTTCATTTATTCAACGATTATTTACTGCACATGCACTGTATGAGTTGAGAAAAAGAGACTCAGTCCCTGGCCTCATGGCCCGTACAACTAGAGTTATTACAGTCCTGGAGTTTACATTCGGAGTTTACAATTGCGTGGTTTACAAGCCAAGCTTCAAATACCTGGTTGTATGCGATAGAAGCATGTAACAGGCGTAATCATGATTGGTTCTGCCGGAAGCAGGTGGGCACCTTGGATACATCATTGCGATAGTTTTCAGGAGTGGTAACAAGTAGATTCTGATGAACTTTGTGGTTTGTAAGATGCTTTCACTGTATTCCCCGCTAGGTCGTCTCAACAGCCCAGTAGGGATGTAGGGTGGACGTTCTTCAATTCACACCTGCAAAATCTAAGTAAGGCCCAAGGAGTGAAGCCAAGGCCACTTAGCCATTTAACATTTTGCAGGTATGTATTGGTCATCTCCTGATCTAGGGGTGCTGGATCTTGGTTCAGGACACTTAAACTCCCCTCAGATTGGCCCTGATCTCAGATAGCCACTTGAAGTTCACATCTCAAGACCTTCCTGAGGATTCACATCCTTTGAGAACTGCCCTTGGCAACTTGAGTTGAGATCTCTCGGGGTCCAGAATTCATCTCTGTGGTAGGCTGAATAATGGCCTCCCCAAAGATGTCCATATCCTCATCACTGGAACCTGTGAATGTGTTACCTCCCACGGTACAAGGGACTCTGCAGGTGTGATTAAATTCATGATCATGAGATGGTGAGATTGTTCTGAATTACCCAGGTGGTCTGATGTAAACACAAGGGTCCTTATAAAAGGGAGGCAGAAGGTCAGAGAAGTTGCCAACTTGCTGGCTTTGAAAGCAGAAGAAGGGGCCACAAACCAGGAATGCAGCTGGCCTGTAGTTGCTGGAGAGGGTAAGGAAAGGGATTCTCCCTTAGAGCCTTCAGAAGGAATGCAGCTCTGCTCACACCTTGGTTTTAGAATTCTGACTCTAGAACTGTTCAGTAACAGATCCGTGGTGTTTTAAGCCACTAAGTTTGTGGTAAGTTGTTGCTGTGGCAATAGGAGGCTCATACAGTCTCTGAGCCAATGCCTCATTATAAGATTAGACCTTTGAGGCTGGACCTGTCACTTCTTAGGAATCGGAGCCTTCATTTGCCAGCTCTTTGACATTTCTGCATAAACTGGTCCTTTCTTACCTTTGTCTCTGGTGTCATCACCCATTGGATTTTCCTGGCAAGAGAAACCTTGCTCTCATCTTTGGCCACCTACAGAAGACTAATCTAGCATCCTAACAATGAGTAATTCATCCAAGTGAGCAGGAATCAGGCAGGCCCTGACTTTGACCAGCAGCACCTGGATTTTGAAACTCAAAATCAGCAAAGGCTGGCTTATAGAGCTATGGGGTGGAAAGAACCTGGCTAAAGTGGTGGCTACTAAGGGAGAAAGGAAAAACCAGGTTTTTCTGCTAAGGGGTAGGGGCCTCTGGCAGTGATGTGTAAGCATGAAAGACTTCTGGGACTAGCAACCCTTAAAGAGGAAATATGACCACAATTATTGCATGTACTGCTATTGATAGCAATGATGACAATAACTGTAAACATAAAAGAAGGAAAAGAGTAACAAATATTATTTATTGTGTTTACAACGTGCCTGGAACTCTCCTAAGCATTTTGCACATACTTTTAAATCTTCACAATAGCCCGTAAGATGTTAGCTCTTCTTATCCCTCTTTTGCACATGAAAAACCAGAGCACAGAGAGGGTAAGTAATTGCCTAAAAACAGAATTGGAAGCCATGATCAGATTTGTCTGATTCTAAGGCATGTGCTCTTGAATCAAATGTAAAAATATTAATCTGTGTCATCACAGATACCAGAGCACTTTGTCATTTGTGGTTTCATTTTGGTACACAGTGCAGCAGGAAGGGACCTTATCTCCATTCTTCAGATAAGGAAAATGAGGTCCAGAGATGAGGTCCAGGGAAAAGTCAGCACTAGCATCTCTGTTAAATGTCTGTGTGGTGTATCTGCAGAGAGCATGGTCCCAAGCTAGTGTTATGAGGAAGTAAATATGATAGAAGAAAAGGTTACCATTTATTGAGCAATTCCTAGGTGTCCCCCAGGGGTAGTTTTAATGCACTATCCCTTGCGTACTTGGTCCTCATAACAATGTCATGATGTGGAGACCAGAGAGGTTAAGGAACTCGCTTCAGGTAACATAGCTATAATAGTTGGTGGCCACACCAGAGCTAGAAACATTGAGGTGCTCATGGCTTAAGAGGAACTTTGTTTAGAGCTCAATGCAAATAGCATTCTCACTACTACTTGCAGACCTTAGTGAGACTGTGCTGTCTTGGGGCACCTTTGAACTTGGAGGGCACCTTTGCAGGCAATAAGAGCTCATGCTTGCTTAGCACCTCAGTGCCCACAGAGCCCTTCCCCTGCACCTCCCCCACTCAGCTGTCACACCAGGCTCTTCCAGGTATTTGGATTTAATCCTCTGGAATGCCTAAAACATATTGCTCTAAAGACATTTATTAAAAAATAGACTGAGGAATCTTTTTTGCCGTTAGATGATATATTCTACGACCAAAGCACTTCAGCTTTGTGTCTGAGGAAGAGCCTGGAAGCAATTTCCATTGTCACTGGGGTGATTCCTCTGCACATCCACTGCTCTGTTTCATTTAAATGCTCAGATGCCCCTACTCCCTGAACCTGCAAGCTTCCCTTGGCCAGCAACCAAGCTCTGCCCATTTGTTCTCCCAACGTGGTCCCCTAATTAAATCTTCAGGGTTTTTAATTTTCATGCACATGAATATGTAAAATGAAGGAGGCTGGGACAGAACCCGTTGTGAAACGAGGCCTGCTGCAGCTCCGAGGGCAAGGTCAGGACTTGGACTCCCTCCAGGAGAAAGACATGCGGGCGGCCCTGGACACCCCGTTGGCATTGCGCAGCCCTTGGTCTGAGCATTCATGGAGGATGTCTCTGAGCAGGTGTCCCCTGCCTTCCTCTGAAAGCTGAGGAAAGAAGCTGAGGGAAGAAAAACTTCCTTTATCCAGGAGGGTAAGGAGGAAACTTACTGTTTCACTGACATGGCCATCAGCAAAGGCACTGCCTCCACTCTCCACCCTGGGTAAGGAGGTGTGAGAGCGCCCTGGGATAGCGCTGTGACAGCCTTTTCAGCACTCTGTCCACCTGGCCCTGATACAGTACTTCAGATTTGTCTAGGAAAATCACAACAAAATTTCTCTCTCTCTCTCTCTCTCTCTCTCTCTCTCTCTTTCTCTCTCCTGAATGTTAATCTCAAGAGATGAGAGCCCTTCACTACTTCTCTGTCTCCCAAGTGGAGAGGCTGCTGGGCAGGTTGGTGTGAAGCCTCCAGCCACTAAACCCGAAAGCAAACATACAGGGATGTTCTTTCCACATTTTACCCACAACACTGGACTTCCTTTACTCTAACTGCTCCTTCTTTCTGCAGGAGCAAAATTTTCCAGCAGTTCTTATCCTTAGATTTAACGGGAGTCACCAGATTTTGTAGCTTTTTGGGCAGAATGAGAGGCGGGAAACCTTGACATTGACCCCTCAGCTATCTATAATGTTGGCTGTATGAGACCAGCAGACCCATCAGTGCCAGCACAGTGAAGATCTTTGCCTACATGATGATTAATATGGCCATGAAGATAGGCCTGGACTGTAGGTTCAGCCTCTAAAATATCCGTCAGCTGAAAGGTAGTCAGCCTGAGAGAGGAAAAGTACATGCCTTCCTCTTGGGCCACCCTGGAGAGGACTTAGCTGAGGGTGAATATTGTGTCAAGAGTGGGAATTTTTCCCCTTCACTGTGAAAATGTACCATTTTTTGGTGAGGTGTGTCAAGTCACATTGCCGTTTCACTCCCCAGATGCCAAAAGTTGATGCGAGTGGGGCTGGGGGACATTATGGATTGAATTGTATCCCCTAAAATTTGTATGTTGAAGTCCTAAAACGAAGTACTTCAGAATGTGATTGTGTTTCAGGATAGGTCTTTACAAAGGTATTCAAGTTAAGATGAGTTCACTAGGAGAGTCCTACTCCACTATGACTGCTATCCTCATCAGAAGGGGAAATTTGGACACACAGATCTACACAGAGGGAAGACTATGTGAGAGCATAGGGAGAAGAGAGCCATTTACATGCCAAGGAGAGAGGCCTGGAACAGATCCTTTCCTCACAGGAGAAACCAGCCCCACTGGCACCTTGATGTCAGATGTCTAGCCTCCAGGACGGCCAGGAAAATTCTTTTGGTTAAGCCACCCGCTTTCTGGCACTTTGTCATAGCAGTTCTTGCAAACCAATACAAGGGACTTCTTTAGCCAAAAGCCCCCACAGAAACAAAACACAAGAAAACAAACGAACGGACCATCAAACACACCTCCAGCTAATATTTCACAACTTGGTGAATAAGTAGAGATGAAAAGTTTCTTCTGGGGGACCCAGAAAGCTCGCCTTTCAACTTCTAGGGCCTGTGATAATGTTTCCACCTGTGAATAAGGAAGGCAGAGATAGTTTGCCAAGCCAAATCAGAGGGCAGAAGTAGTGCCATCATTATTTTTAAAAAGTTATCGGCAAACCTCATCAAAAACTCTGGCTTGTCTGTGGTTCAGGGCTATGTTATGGAATGTCAAATCTGCTTTTATCTTATGAAATAGGATTCAAGACAGGCCAGCACTATATAAGAGGTAGAAGACCAGTACATCTCACATTGGTTATTTGCCTATAAGTGATAAACTTTTTTATCCTGTTTAATTCCCCAGGCAACCCTGCCCAGTACATGTTTTTATGCTTGATTTAAGATACCATGGAGAATCAGAGGGCTTGAGTAACTCACCCAAGTTCACCCCATTAGCTGTGTTTTGGAGGAATGCGTGTATTCTTTCCAGAACAATGAATTTCCTCCAGAACAAGGGTCTTCATTAAATATCTGAGATGTTGACCTTGGTGTCTCCCACCCAGACCTTTGCCCTGATTCAGCATAAGCACTCATTTCAAATAACATTTAGTTCTTAGGGATTCAGCGAATGCCCTTCAGGCTCCATGTGGCAGTTCTGCTTCTAGTGGAGCCTGTCCACCACTCACTACTCATTTCCCAGGATACCACCTCATGGGGCAGAAGGAGGAGCAGCAAGTACTGTGGATTGACGCTGCCTCTTTATACTCCCTGGGTCATAAGGATAACCCAAGTCTAGCTTCATTTACTGGTTAGAACATACTCTGTTGGCGTGAAGAATTTCTGAGAGCAAACTGAACAAGACACGGGCAATTTAGAAGCATATTGTAGAACTGTAGACTGTAGCTTGTCATGGTTTAGCAAACAAGTTTAACTTCTTATTTCCAGTTTGCCTCAATGCCAGGTAGCTGCATGAGTCTTCACATTCCTAGGCTTTAAAAGAAAATGAGTACTTTTTGATGTGATTTTGGGGACCAGTTCTCAAATTCAGGTTGGGTTTGCTCTTTCCAAAGCCTTCTGAGGCATTCTTGTTCTGCTCTCACTGGACTTCAGCCCCAGGATCCTTTTATCCTGACTTTATAGAGAATATGTGACAATAGACTGTTCCTTGCCTCACTGGTAGAACTAACTTGCATTTTTCTCCCAGGTTTTAAATTTTTTTTTTTTTTTTTGGAATCCTGACCCCTGTTGTGGGTTTCAGTCCCATCCTAGCCCTTCCCCTGAGACCTGAGACACCTGTATCCACTTGGTCATCAGTTCTGTGGCATTTGCTTCTCTCGCCCAGATGATGTTTCATTTATCATAATGGGGCGGTACATAGAATTTGGCAAGAGCTTGCTCACTGGACCTTGGCGATGCATTGACACCTTCCCCATCACAGTGTTTCTTATGCTAGTCACCAAATGAACTTTCAGCTCATCTGGTTTTCCCTATTGTCACTTTTCAATTTTGTCTTCAAATTATTCACCTGACAGAGTAATTGTCTCTCCTCCAAACTCTCATCTGCAGTGACACCTTCATCCTTGGAGCTCTGTTTTATAAATATCCATAATTTGGAGAATAAACTCAGCTTGGCTACTTTGAGGTTACAGCCCCCAGGAGAGTAAACCATCCCCAAAGACCTCTGTTAGCATACTCCTAGCAGTTTTCATGTATCATTGATTTACCAATACCAGAGAGTCCTATTACCGTCAGCCTCCTTTAGCATTTTCACTCCTTTGAGGTCTCATTAGCTGATAGTGCAGTGGTTCTGGACCTTGGAGGAGCATCAGAACCACTTCGAAGGTTTATTAAAACCTGATAGCTAGGCCCCACCCCCAGAGTTTCTGATACTGCAGGTCAGGGTGAGACCGGATAATTTGCATTTCTAAGAGGTTCACAGATGATGTCAATGTTGCTTGTTCAAGAATTATACTTTGAGAATGGCCATAATAGTGTATGCATTAGGTATTAATATTCTTCCTAATTAGAATGCAGGCTAATGTCCCAATAAACAAATGATCAAATTCATGGTGTTCATTCATTCATTTGGGAAATATTTACTCACCACCGGCTGATCACTGACCAGACGTTGGGGATGAGATGATAAATAGATGGCTTTGACTGCTGTCCTTACGGAGGAGACAGACTAGCTATGAGGATACAACAGATCAAGAGGCACCCCAGGGGAAGCACAGGCTGCTCCTGAAGCCCAGGGGAGGGGCCCCAGCACACCTGTGAGTGAGTGAATAAGGGGGTAGGGTCTCCTGGAGAAAGTGCACCTATGCTAGATCTTGAGATGGAGGAGGAGAGAACCAGAGGAAGAGAGGGAGAAGTGTATTCCAGGTGAAGGGGACAGCCTGTATACAGATCTGAAAGGGTTTTGGCATGGTGTCATATGGAAACTGGAAGGACTTAGTGGAGAGATAATCTGTGTGGGAGAGGAGTAGGGGGCGTAAGGAGAGACCAGAGGCTGGAGTTGGCGGTGGTAGCTGGTGAGGCTAGGCAGTGGTTCTCCAAGTCATCCTTGGGCCAGCAGCATCAGCATCACCTGAGAACGAGTTGGAAATGCAACTCTGGAGTGAGGCCCAACCTGTGTTTTAACAAACCCTCTAGGTTGGGCCAGGAAAGACATACTGGGGCATCTGGATTTGATCCTATAGTGCCTGCAGCAGAGAATCAGTTCCCAATAAACACAGGGAGAGTTGTTTCTTCGTTGAAGGGTGCGTATTTACAGGGGTCAGAGATAAAGACATTAGCTGAGGCTGACCCTTCGTGACTTCCAAATACATTTACCAGTGCAACAGAATAAACACAAGCAACTTGTGTAGGGAGAAGGAGGGTGCTCTGGTAGTGAAATGTTCTGGACGGTGGAGGTGGAGCCTGAGCATGCTCATACTGTGAATGCATTCGTGCGCAGACCCTTGCCGTTTACTTTAATGTTAGGATGTAGCTCTCCCTGTGGCTTTCGTCTTCTGATAGCTCTGACGGTGGAGGGTCAATGCTGCAGATGTGTGTAGCCCTCCAGAATTGAGCAGTCTCTGTGGCTGTGAGTCAGGTATTGCTCTGCCTTTTTCTGTGCCCAATTTTGGTACCTGCATTCTAATTTGGGAACCGTCCTCAGATTCGTAGGACCCTGCTTTGCCCTGGCAGTACTTCCCTGCCTCCTCCAGCATGAACCCCAGCCCAGGGCCTGGGGCAGCAGCTCATGACCAAGCCTCCCTGGTGCTGTCTGCCTGTCCACCTGGCTCTCTGGTCAGGGATACCTTGTAGGGACTTGTACTATTCTTGTACTAGAAAGTTTCCTAACCACCTGCTTGCCTGCTTTCTCCTAGTGGAGGGCTGACAAAAAGATCTGGGCCATGAGCATAGGAAATGGAGAAGCAGAGCCATGGTGTGAGGAGAGTGAGGCCAGAACAGTCACAAGGTTTGTGCAGTCCACATCAAGGGCAGACAGAAATCATACGTAAGCAGAGGGTGCTGCTCAGAGGAGAGGGGAGGGCCGATGGAGCAGACTCCAGGAAAAGAAGAGCAATGAAGGAGAAACCTATACTCATTGCTTCTCTGCTCCTGGTAGCCTTTAAGTTTCAGTTTGCCCATAACCTGGCACCCATATTTCACTCCAAGACCTGTGAACCACCCTGACCAACCCTGTTTTTAACAGTTGGCTTGAGAGGTCCCTGTGGCTCCTCAGTGGAACTCCTTGTTATTGGTTGTGTGCTTGGGATTGATTAAATTTATCCAGAGGCTCCAGAGCCATGTGGATACTCAGCCCACCCACACAGACTGGGCTCTGTCTGAAGGGGGATCTGGTCTGCGCTGCAGCCCTCCCATGTGGCTTCATCTGGCTACCTGGAACCCTCTGGGTTGAGCTGTGGAGAGAGGCTGGCTGTTTGCCAGTGCACACTGGAGTGAGTTGGCCTTTCCAACCACTGCATGAAGAAATGGGCCACTAGGTGCCCAGGTCCAAGGCTGTTGACGTAGGCACGCTTTGAACAATGTGGCTGGCATTTTAATGCAGGTGGTTACCTTCCATTTTTCCAAAGGAAGAGGCCTCAGTTGGAGGCTGAATTATCTTCTCCCTTCAACTAAAAGACTGTTTCAATTGGTTAACATCATAGACATTTAGAATGAGGCTGGAGGGTTTGGGGGAAATGGAAAGTAAGTTCTGGCCTTCCAGGCTTCACACTTTAGCCCATGTCAAGATTCTAGACTGGCAGGTCTAACTTTATGGGCACCTGGAAAGTTACGTAGGGCTCTGCACTTAGCAACATCATATGCTCTGCCATTTAAAAATGCGTAATAGCTGTTTCATAAGGAGCCCTACGTTTTCATTTTGTCGTGGACCTTGTAGGTGAAGTAGCAAGTCCTGCAGAGGGGATCATAGTCTGGCCTTTTCCTGACTCCCTCACTGATGATTATTCCAAGGTAACTTCAGATGCACAAATCTGGGTCTGATTACTCTAAGTTCTTGCTGAAGCCTTTGTTGTTTGAAAGCAAACATTTCTGAGTGACTATGCTGTGCCAGGCGCCATGCACTGTTCAGGGAACTCTTTCTTTAGGGGAGGAGGTAGGTGCAGAACCCAATCATCAGCATTCAGGGGCAGCTATTCTGGCCTAGCTACAGAGAGAGGAGCCTTCCTGAAGGAGAAGATACCAAGTTGAGTGATGGATGATTAACGATCAGTCAAATAAAACTAGGGGGAGGTATTCTAGGCAGAGGGACAGCCAGAGCAAAAAGCTGGGGACGTGGAGTGTCAGAGTGTGCTCCAGGAGCTTCACACACATGGGGAAGACACAGTGTGAGGCCTGGAGTGACCAGAGCTGAGGCTAGAGGGACAAATGAGGTCCAGATCACAGGACCTTTTATACACCCAAGAAAAGTGGAATCAGTAGCATCAAATGTGGAGCCACAAGGCTCAAAAACAGGCAGGGACATGATCAGATTTGCATATTGGACAGATTTCTTGAGTGGCTGTGTATGGGAATGGACTAAAGGCAGTGAGCCTGGAGAGTATCTGTAACATGTGACTCCATTGTTAGAATTATCTTTAGCCAGCCAGAGCTGAATTTTTCAGGAACAAGGACCTCATTTGTCCTGCTGCAGACTTTGCCTAGAGATTTTAATTTCCCAAGCTCCATTTTAAAGTTACTGGAGCTCTAATTAAGGCCGTGAAAGGCTTTAACTGTGACCAGAGGCATTTTTCCTTCTCTCCCTCTTCATGATGCCAGAAGCACTGAGAACCCTTTCACCTTCTCAGCCAGCATTGGCATACCTTCTCAAGTCCAGGCTGGTCCAGGCATGGGAAACATTGGGATTTTGGATGTCTAAGTACCAACTCTAAAAAGGAGTGTCTTCTCCAAGGGCCTGCGCATTGGAAAGTACCACTAAACAAGTAGCGTGGTATGGTAGGCAAAAGTCTAAGGATGTCTTAACATTCTATGCCCTGGTTGTCCAATGAAACGCTCGTCTACACACCGCTGTCGAAGGACTTTGAAGATGCAATTAAGGTTACTAATTATTGGGCTGTAAGACAGGGAGACTCTCCTGACTTGTTCAGGTGGGCCCCATGTAATCACATGAGCTCTTTGATAGCAGAAGAGGGGTCAAAAGAGCTTCAAGCATGAGAAGGCTTTGATGGGCAAGGTGTGGCAGCTCACGCCTGTAATCCCAGCACTTTGAGAGGCTGAGGCAAGTGGATCACGAGGTCTAGAGATCGAGACCATCCTGGCCAAAATGGTGAAACACTGTCTCTATGAAAAACACAAAAATTAGCTGAGTGTGGTGGCTCACACCTATAGTTCCAGCTTTCCAGCTAGTTGGGATGCTGAGGTAGGAGAATATCTTGTACCTGGGAGGCGGAGGTTGCAGTGAGCAGAGATTGTAGCACTGCACTCCACCCTGGTGACAGAGTAATACTCTGTCTCAAAAAAAAAAAAAAAAAAAAAAAAAAATCTTGGATGTGCTGGTTCTAAGATAGAAAGGACTAGAAAAAGAAGTTTCCAGGAGCTAAGAGGAGCACCCCAGCTGTCATTTAGCAAGGAAACAGGTACCTCAGTCCTACAACCTGAAGGAACTGGTCAGGCCAGGGAGCTTGGACTTCAAGACTCACAAAGTAGAATCACTTTGGGTGACTCTGTAGTGAAGGAAGTGTGATTTTTTTGTGGGCTTCTAACAGGCAAGAGAACATTTTCTTAGTTGACTCTACGTCTCATGAGACACAGGTAAGTCACTCGGTGATTCTGAATATGGTCTGGGACCAGCAGGACCAGCAATTACCCAGGAACCTTGTAAAACAGCAAATTCTTGGGCCCCACCTCAGACCTACTGAATCAGAAAGTGTAGTGGAGGCCGAATTGTGTTTAAACAAGGCCCCCTACCCCAGGTAATTCTGGTAGTCACTCCTGTTTGAGGACCACTAATGTAACTCTAGCACGGTGAGTCTCAACCTTGGCCACACATTCAGGTTATCCAGGAAGTTCTCAAAATAACAGCTGCCCAAGACTGTAGGTGAAACTGATTTACATAAAATTTCTGGGGTGGGGCTTGGATAGTTGTAATTTTTTAGTGGTTCCACAGGGACTCCAATATCCACTGAGAATTCCTGGCCAGGAGCCTGGCACATAACCGAAGCTTGATAAATATTTCTTGTCTGGCTGCGTGGTTAATAATGACTCTGAAAAGTCCTTGATGTTAGTGATTGTTCTCCTATTGGAGTAACCCCAAGGCCTAACCCTAAGAAGACCCGGGAAGTTGTATGTGTTGCAGTGGGGACCAGCCTTTTGGAAGATGATAACCTTAGTCTCGGTTGTCATCTTCCCTCTATGCTCTATTCTCATGTCTAGTCTAACTTACTCTTACCCTGGAAGGGCAGAGATTACATACAAGCGTAGGTCAAGGGCCTGTGGTTATTTCTCTTCCCTCTCACGTCATGTGTTGGGCCCAAGGGAAAAGAATGTAATTAGGCTCATTTCTGAGACCTGGGGAAACTCCCCTAGGCCAGCTCCCGTATCATGCCCGGCGCTTTCTCCCTGTCATTGTGCTGTTGTGCGGCACTGGCACATCAAGTCTACTTTTCTTCTCTTGGGACGCTTCCTCCATTACGTTAAGCTGCCAGCAAGTGCGTGGCCGGTCTTTGTTTCTGCAGTCCAAATGGCCAGGCTTCTCCAGAGGGTGGATAGCAGAGGCCCAGATCACGGTTCTGAGATCTGGCGGCCCACTGAAATCTCTTGGGAAGAGGGTAACAATTCCTGCTGTAACTAAGGACATTCAATAGCAGAGCTCCCAAATCTGTATTTTTATTTATTTATTATACTTTAAGTTCTGGGGTACATGTGTAGATCATGCAGGTTTGTTACATAGGTATGCATGTGCCATGGTGGTGGTTTGCTGCATACATCGCCCCATCATCTACATTAGATATGTTTCCTAATGCTATCCCTCCCCAATTCCCCCACCCCCTGCTATTCCTCTCCTAGCCCCCCATCCCCCAGACTCCAGTGTGTGATGTTCCCCTCCCTGTTTCCGTGTGTTCTCATTTTTCAACACCCACTTATGAGTGAGAACATGCGGTGTTTGGTTTTCTGTTCTTGTGCCAGTTTGCTGAGAATGATGGTTTCCAGCTTCATCCATGTCCCTGCAAAGGACGTGAACTCATCCTTTTTTATGGCTGCATAGTATTCCATGGTATATATGAGTCAGATTTTCTTTATCCAGTCTATCACTGATGGGCATTTAGGTTGGTTCCAAGTCTTTGCTATTGTGAACACTGCTGCAATAAACATATGTGTGCATGCGTCTTTGTGATTCTGATGTAGCCAGTCCATGGGAGTCTGGGAATCACTGCATCCTAACATACTTTTTCCACAGTTGTGCTTTTTCTAGGAAAGGAATTCTTGAGGTTGTTAAACTGTCATTAACAAAAATATTGCACAAATAATTTCGAGTAAAAATTAAAGAAATGTAAGCACTTTGGACGAGTTACGATTCTGTTTCTGTTTTATTTTCCCCCCTACTCACTTGATTCTATTCTCAGGATTTGGTGGTGCTTTTTATATGAATCTCCGATTTCACAATTTAACTTGTATCTCCTTGTAATTTTGAAACATTAAGATAGTTTGTTGTCAAATACCATTCGAAATGCTTTTACTCTTTTTTACTCCCTAACAGCAATCATTCCCTCCCTGTGTTACAGTTGATGGGGGGTGAGAACTTGGTATCCCTGTCCACAGGGTCTTTGCCATTCCCCCTCTGAGATTCCACCTCCTCCTTGTGAAGTAGCAAAGGAAAAATATAAGTGGATAAGTAATAGTACCATCAGGCCCACTCCTGAGTTCTCTTGCATTTGTTTTGCCTTAATCACTAGTACATATGCTGACTAGCTTCAGAGTCTTTCAAAGTTACAGCTTGTGTTGATGCTAATTTGGAAAACAATGATAAGATCGATAGTACAAATACTTTTCTCCTGATTCCCTTAGCAACCGTCTCTAAATTTCGTAGAAAATTTCAATCCATGTTGTCAGGAAGGTAACCTTAAGAATATATTCAAATAATGCCAAGGAGGGCAATCGGCATCCTTACTTCCATTCAGGGGGCGCTGAGACCTTATCTCATTGGGTTAAGGTTCTCAGCACAGGGCAACTGAGACTCCTGCATTTACTCCATCCATCTGCTGGCTTCCTGAATACAGTGAAGAGAGCCTTTTCTGTCCTTTCTCTAGACTGAGTGGAGGCAGAAGGACTGAAAGGACTAGGGAAAAGAAGTCCATGCCCATCTTCACCCTCAGAAGGTATTAACTAGATCACAATTTTCTAGCTGCTGTCCACTGACCCTTGAGAAATAAACGAATTACCATGGCATGCAACAATCCTGCAGGATGTGCACATGTACCCCAGAGTTTAAAGTACAATAAATTTTTTTTTTAAATAAACCTTTCTTTGTATACAAAAAAAGAGAGAGATTCTTAAAGCCACGTATATATTCTGTAATCCCTGGCTTGAGGAAAAAATTGCCGTGGATGAGGGCTTAGTTACAAGCAAGCAGGTAAGATCAAGTTGCAGACATCTTTATGCTGGAAACTAGATCCTGCCACCCGGAGTGGGTGGGGTTAAAGCAGATACGGGCAGGCTGAGCAGCAGCATCCCAGCCAGGCCTGTCTGAAACATCAGTCTTGGCTGCCCCATTGCCCTCTCCTTTGGAGGCACTATGGGCATTATCTTCTTTGCATACCAGGAGAGGAGGTGGATGGGAGAAACCTGACCCTTTAATGCCAGACACCCCGTGCAGCTGATGCAGGGCTGGATTCTCTTGCCAGACTTGGCTGGCCTCCCTCTCTGTTCGAGGCAGCATTAAGATGATTGGTTTTTGCTAGCCAGCCATATGGGAGACTGTAATGGCTGAGAGGGAGACACTTAGCTTGTGGACACCTTGTACAGCTGCCAGTTGCTTTGGGGGTGAGCCAGGCAAGCCTTCTTGCTTTTTGGTCTTATCTTCTTCCCTCCCTTCCGCTCTTCTCCTCCATTTTCTCTTCCCCTTCCCCTCTTTGTTATCACCCTCTTGGTCTAGAAATGCTCCATGTATCCAGGACTCAGACCCCTTGGCTTTGGATGCAGCATGCTCTCTCCTGAGATACTCCCAGTTGTCTCTGCCAACTGCACATGTGGGAGGAGCCTCTGCCACACCCCAGAGTAGGGGCCTCCCCACATGTTCCCAGTGACATTCCGAGATGACCTTCAGGCTTGCAGGGGAGTACAAGCTTTTCCTTGGGAGTTTGACTGCTCCCAACAGGAACCAGAGAGCTTGACTGCCACAGGAGCTGAAAGGTGGTTCCCAGGAGCTCAGCTTGGCTGTGACTCAGTTTATGCCACTTGTAGACCTTTGGGGCGAGGAGAAGGGAATTTGGTTTCTGGTAGGTGGGGTCAGCTATTTGGGCTTGTGTTACCAAGGCACCGTGGTCAGTTAACCCCTCCTGGGAGGAGTTCTCCAAATTCCAAGCATGGGGGGCCATGACTTCTTCTGTCACAGGCCCCCTGATCTGCCAAGGGTGCCTGCAGTGTTGTCTGCTAGTCCCAGTCTCCCTTCAGCTGCCCTGTGCTTGCAGAGGCAGCAGAGCAGAGATAACAGGCTGGCCAGGTGGAGAGTAATGGCATCTCCTTCCTGGTTCTCCTCCCCCATCCAAGTTGCAAGATCCTGCTTCTGTTGCTGCCACCAGCACTCAAGAGTGGGACCAAGGCTTCAGAAAGATGGGAGGCTTACCCTCTGTTATGGGTGGGCACTCTGTGGGACTTCCTTCTTGGAGGAGCCAGACTCTTTTGGAGCAGGCAGAGTCTTTGATTATAGCGTGGCTGGCAAGGACCTTTGGAGGCCACTGAAGCTATTCACTTAGCACAAGCAAAATGGCACACATAGAAGTGAAGTCTATTTTGAGCATTAAATTCCAGACACTGCTATTACAAGTGGGAAGGGGTGAGCAAAATTCAAGTGCCCCTTGCTGTGTTTCCCCTGACCCTGGTTATCTCTCAGAGCAAACCATTTCCATGAACATCATTCTTAAATCACGGCTCAGAATAGAGGACACACAAATGAGTCCTGCCATTTCTCCAACCTCATGTGTTAACATTTTCAGCGGTTTGCTATTCTCGTAAGCCAGACTCAGCCCCACAGCCCGTCCCCCGCCTTCTCTGACATTTCTGTTTACATCCATGATTAAATGTTGCCTCTTCAGCAATGCCGTCTCAAATGGCTCTGGATGAAGGTGCATCCCTCATTCCTGCAACAGTCATCCTTCCCATCAACAGGTATTTTAGTTTCTTCTACATGGCCTTACTGGAATCATCTGAAATGATCTTACTCATTATATTTCTTTGCTTATTTTTGTGGGGAGGGTCTGTCTTTCTCACTGGAGTTTAACATTCCTGAGAACAGGGTCCTTGGCTGTCTTGCGTGTCACTGTGTTTTCCCAGTGCCCAGCAGGCAACAGGTACTCACTAGATATATACTGGATACAATTAAGTAACAGTAGAAATAGCCTTGCCTTACTGATGCAGAGACTTTCCTGGGGATGGGAAGCCAGGGTCCCTGGGGCCAGAGAGAAGGAAAGGGGTCCCACTGACATGTCCTGGGCCATTGTTTCTTAACTGACTCTTTGTCCCCCATGTGGCTGATGTGGCTCCCCTCCTCACCTGTCCCACAGGGTCTCTCTGGGTGATGCTGATATCTGCATTCATGCTTCTGTTGTGCTCAGTCACACAGCCAGGAGACAATACAATAAAACACTTCACTCTCCAATTCAGCACACAAACTTAATTCTTAACTCAAGGCAATACAATGGCATACCACAATACTAATGTAACAAAGAGTAAAACTGCCTTATTAATCCACAAATACCTTCTAAGGAGAATCCTGTAAAATGAAAGACCCTTTTATTCCACTGAATGCCTTGATGGACTCTTATCCACATGAGAAGCCTGGAGATGAAACAGCCAGACAGGGTTCCCCAGTGAGGGCAGCTGAAAGACTTTTAGGAATAGAAATGTGCAGTGTTGTCTTTGAAGATACGTGTATCTCAGCAAAGTAAATACCTTGATCACTTGAGCCTTCGGTGAGGCCAACCTCATACGTAAATGCTGTGTGAGAGAGAGAGAGAGTGTGTGTGTGTGTGTGTGTGTGTGTGTGTGTGTGAACAGAGAAGGGGGTCAAGCCTGTTTGGGTCGTTATGACATCTGATGAGATGTTTTGGAGATCCATGCATTGAACTCATTAAGTGGACAAAGAAATTTGGGGCTAGAATTGAGAATTCATATACCCTGCCCATATTATCTCCCTTCTCCAGTCCCAGTTATCTGACTTCCAACTGCCAGCTTTGGAACCCAAGGGCTTTCTCTGAAACCTAGGAGGATTTCCCTGCTCACCTTGGGCAGGCTGGAGTGCTGCGGGTTGATGTACCCTGGCAGCTTTTGACCAATGTCTGGTGAGAACTGGTGTGCAAATACCCCAGCCCATTGGATGGGATAACTCAAAGGTCTGTGTTCTACATTGGCCTCCAGTTTTGCCACAGGACTGATTTCCGGTCACCTCCGGTGGTGACTGTCTTGATAACATACCTTTATTTTCTTCTTCCTTGTCTCACTTTCCCACTCACCTACCTATGTTTCCCTTACCTCCTGTCACAGTGAGCTCTCCCTATAAGCAAAGCCTGAGACAAAGGTGGTTCACGTGACTTAGCGGACGAGTGTCCTCAGGAGAGCGGGCTGTAAAATGGGGCAGCGAAAGGAGGTGAACAAGGTTGCAGGCCTGGCTGGAGCCTGGCTTCAGCCTAATCCCTTGGGGGAACTTCTAGAGCACAAATTGTAACAAAGAGTTAGTGCCCCTTCAGGTAGGGGGGCCAGCCTTTGGAACCCCACTTCAGTGAGACGTTTCCTGAGGCTTTCCCTGAAGTAGTATGGTAGCATACAGCCTCCAAGCTGAGGCAGTGCCCATTTGGCCAAAAGCAGTTGTTGTGAGTTCAGCTGTGAAGTGTTGGCAGCCAATTCTGACAGCTGGAGGATGGATGTACCCGTCAGTATAGGGGATCCCAGGGAGCCCCAGAGCATCCAATACACCCCCCACTAAACTTGCAGCCTAATCTCTGTCTCAGGGTCTGGTTCTGGGATATAGAATGGGAGACAGGTTTATCCAGATATTAGGAGAAGGGAACCTTCAGATTTCTTGACATTATATTCAAGTTCCTATTTGCTCTCCTGATTCCAGGGGTTATTTTGGACAGTTAGAATTATCCAGCGAGTGACCCTTCTCCATCATTCATTTGGTGTGGAATGGTGCCTCTCGTCTTCAGCCTTCTCATTTTCACTGTCAGTCATCGTGGGTGTGGAGCTTTCTGCTTTCTTCCTGCATACACCCCTCGCGCCTCTGCATCAGGTCTACATACTGAACACTAATAGCTGAAATGACAAAAATTTGCCAGGTATCACCAATATAGCCAGCCGCTTCCTCAGAAAGCCACCTTCCCACCCATTAGTCTGTGGGAAGAGGTATCTGTGGTATTGTAGGACTGGGTCTCTGACTTAAATTTTCTTCCTGGTAGCCTAGCCCCTCTGGGATACCATGTACCACATCCCATCTCTGTGGGGCCTTGACAGCCACCTACTTTTTGCTAGTCCCTGGCCCCAGAGAGCCACATTCTTTTTCCAGTAGTTGTAGTCAGCAGCTGGTTCTGGAAAAGTTCTGCTCAATAGAAATATGATGTAAACCACATATTTTCTAGTAACCACATTAAAAAGGTAAGACAAACGAAATTCATTTTAATATTATTTAACTCAGTGTATTTAAAAAGCCACCATTTCAACATGTCAATACAAAAATTATCAATAAGATACTTATTTTTTTTTTTCATATTAAGTCCTTGGGATCTGGCATGTATTTTATACTGATAGTGCATTTCAGTTTGGACTCGCTACATATCAAGTATGTAGCCACATGGGGCTAATGGCTGCTGCATTGCAGAGTTCAGTTCCAGTCCCTGGTAGTGACTTGGCTTTGTTGACATGGCCTACCTGTGGGGCAGCTGGGTTGCGGCTGAGCCTGAGGTCATGATGAGGCTGAGGTGCGGTGACAGGTAGGGGTGCTGGAGGCCTGGAGGTCCTGTCCAGTGGGGGTTTTCCAGAGTTGGAGGCCATGGGAGACAAGCAGTTTCTGATGCTGGTGGCAGTCAAAAGGTGGTAAAGATATGACACTTACCTGAGATGCTAGAGGAATATTCAGAGCCGTGTTTTTAACACGTTTGAAACCATCCCAAGATACTAGCAGGGATTGGGAGTGATGGACAAGCTGTTAGGCTGAGGCTGATGCCGTTTGGGGGTCCAGGACTGCCTCATTTATGTGAGGCCAGATGAAAGCAAACGGTACTGATCTGTGGCTTGTCTGTTGAATATTAGGAAAGCCAACCATTCTTAATTCAAATTTTTTAAAAGGAAGATTTCAAAAGGCAAGAAGTGACAAACACACATTTAACCAGCATGCTTTCTATTGCATTATTGAGTCCTCAGTGTAGGTGTTAAAAAAAAAAAAAAAGGCACATGTTTTGTATTGACCTCTTTAAAAAGCACTTGTAGATTTTACCAATTAGCTCAGCGATCACCTAACAGTGTTTTGATCTGGACTGTATTTCTTGTTTTAATGATTAGCATTTCATTTCATACTTTAGACTCTTTGTGAAAAGCAAGATAAATTGCCCTTATTTCTTCCCCTTGATCAGCCACACATGGTGCTGCATAAAGAAAATGATCATTTTTTTACTCTGAGATGCCTATTACCTGACTTCTGAGCAAAAAATACACTCGCCTCATTCTTCAGCAATTACTGGGCTTGTCTAATTGACTCACTTAAAAATAATTTAAAACTCAGAATTTTTTCACTTTCACTTTTGGTGGACTTTAACCATTGAAAGAATAGAATTTTATAAAGAAGAGATTTTATTTTTAATTTACCACAGTATTATTCTGATATACTTTACTCAATAAATATTTTTGGATGAATGGATGAGTTGAATCATCTCATCGTTTACCTTGTAAGGTCATCATTTTTTGATTCCAAAAAATACTGTTTTTTTTTTGTGTGTGTGTGTGTGTATAGGCTTTTAAAAATGAATTTTTCTGGAGCAAGTTCAGAATAAATAAAACAGGCATGCACACCAACCACTATAGGAACTATTATACAGTGTTCTCTCACTTGTTCCGCAAGTTGCCTTTTCACAGAATGCTGTATTGAAGATCCACCTATGTTAAGCACAAATAGTTCCACATCACTCTTTTTTTTGAGACAGTTTCCTTCTTATCATCCAGGCTGGAATACAGTGGTGTGATCTTGGCTCACTGTAACTTCTGTCTCCTGGGTTCAAATGATTCCCCTGCCTCAGCCTCCCAAGTAGCTAGGATTACAGGCGTGTACGACCACACCAGGCTAATTCTGTATTTTTAGTAGAGACAGGGTTTCACCATGTTGGCCAGGGTGGTCTCCAACTCCTGACTTCAGGTGATTGGCCTGCCTCGGCCTCTCAAAGTGCTGTGATTACAGGCGTGTGCCCCTGTACCAGGCTCACATCACTCTGTGACTGTTTCATGATATTTGGTAATATGGCTGGATCATAGGTTAGTCACTGCCTTAATGACAATGACTAAAGTTTAGTCAATGGCTTAAGTAGCATCTAGGTTATTCTCAATGTTTTTTGTTGTTTTAAGATCTGTTAGACTGAATACCTTTGCACATTGTGGTCTTCTGTGGCTCCATGCTTGTTTCTCTAAATTGGTGCTGAGCAGTGAAATTGTAATTTATAGATGTGTCCTGTTTAAGCTTTTGAAGATCATTCTAAAATGCCCTACAGAGTAAAAATTTATTCTACAATTCATACTTTTGCTATCCCTATCTTTGTCTACATTTAGTATTAGTGAACATTTGCTTTCACCAGCTTGTTGTGTGAAAAATTATATCGATTTTATGTTGGTGAGGTACTTTTTCTATGGCAAATATATACAAAATAATACATACATACATATATATGAATACACAGTTCAAATATTAATAATAAAACAGGCACCCAAGTCCCTACAGCTCAGCTAAATATTGTCTTAGAATTATCTCGTGATCCTTTCTGATCGTGTGGCAATAATTCACTCATTTTTGCTCCTGTATAAGAATACACCGTGATTTTTCTATTTTACAGTGATGGATATTTGGGTTATTTCTTGTTTTTTTCCTGTTAGGAAGTCTGAGCCTCTAAGCTTTCTTAGGGCTGACTCCTGGCATACACATGCAAGAGCATTGCTAAGGTATTCCTAGTCATGAAATTGCTGAGTTCTAGGTATAGTGGAGACTGACCAAAATGAATTTTGTCTGCCCAAATTCATTTTCCCCATCTTACACATGGGCATTCATCTAGACTGCCTTTCCCAGCCTCCCTTTTAGTTGGATATGGCTATGTAACTACATCCTCACTAGTAGAATTTAAGCAGCTTTCTATTCTGCTAGGTTAGGATCAGAGCCTTAGAGTGGTGGGTGTACCTCCTCCATGCTTTCTTCCGTTTTCCACCTAGACAAAACCAAAACATGGTGGTGACCCAACTTAGATTTTGCAGAAACCGACTTAGAAAGAACCAATTACCTGAATGACCCGTAAGGATCAAAGCTGTCCCACTGACCAGACCGTAAACTTTGGAACTGATATGTGAGAGAGAGAAACTTCTTTAAAGCCATTTATTGTTAGTGTCTTTATGATGTCAGCCTGTACTTAACTCTAGTTAGCACATAAGGAAGCACATGTTAAACTTCACTGAGGGATGCCATACTCCTATCCAAAATGTTTAAAGCAATTTACACTCCCACTGGCATTTTACGACAGCTCTTGCTGCTCTCTATCCTACCAACCCTAGCTATTGTCTGACTTTATTACGTTTACCTATCAGTGGGTGAGAAGCATTTTCTCAGTATTGTTTCAATTATCAAATGAGGTTGTACATTTTTTTCAGCTATTGTTAACTTATTCATAGTTACTTGTATCTGAAATGCCTATTTGAATCTTTTGCACCCTTTTTAACACTGGGTGCTTTTTTGTAGTCAAAATATATAAAATTTTCACTGTAGTCATTTTAATGGTATAATTCACAATGCTGCACACTCATCACCACTATTTACTTCCAAAGCCCTTTTATCACTCTAACCAGAAGCTCTATACTCATTAAGCAATAACTCCCAATTCCTCTGCCCCGGCCCCCCATCCCCAGGTAACCAGTAACTTTGCTATCTTGGTGAAATCACCTATGCTAGATATTTCATATAAGTGGAGTCATACAGCCTTTATCCTTTTGTATATGGTGTAAAAATACGGAGTGCTTCACAAATTTGCATGTTACCTTTACAGAGGGGTCATGCTAATCTGTATCATGCCAATTTTAGTACATGTGTTGTCAAAGTGAGCACTTGGGTGTTTTGGACACATTTATTTCATACTGATTTATAGAAATTTTTTACATATTCTAGATACTAATACTTTTAAAATTAAGTTGCAGATATTGTCTCTCATTGTACGGCTTAACTATGTTGATGGAGTCTTTTGCATTAAAGTTTTCATTTTGTTAGTCAAGTATATCTGTGTTTTCCTTTATAGTTTGTGCTTCTTGTGTTCCGTTTATGAAATTCTCTTCCTTACAGCCCACTTCATTGAGCTATTCTCCTATGTCATATGCAAAAATATTATGCAGTCTTCCATTTAATATTGGTTTTCAGTCTACCTGGAATTGATATTTGTATGAGAAAGGAATCTAATTTTATTTTTCAAATTGTCTCGCCAATGCTTATTGAATAGTGTATTCTTTCTCACCACTTTGTAATGGTTCCCTTGACATGGATTTTTCATATATACATTGATCCTAAATCTCTATCATTCCATATTGTTTTAATTATGGTAGCTTTATAGTAAGTTTTGATAGTTGGTAAGGCAAGGCCTTCCATTCTGTTTGTCTTCAAAATTGTCTTCGTTATTCTTGCCTTTGCCTTTTAATTTTAGGGTCAAATTGTCAAATTCTTCAAAAATATTATGGGTATTTTTTTTTGTACTTGCCTTGAATCTATAGGAAAAACTGGGGAGAATAGCCATGAGATTTCTCGCCCATAAACATAGTATACCTCTCCAGTTATTTAAATGTTTCATAAAGTTTTTTTATTATTCTTTAATTTGCCTCATTTCTGTATTTTAATAATGTTTTACATATTTTTTTTTCTGTACAGGCCTTTAAAAACTTAGGATTTGTTCCAAGATATATTAGAGTGTTTACTGCCATTAAAAATGCTGTATTAATGATGGCCATTCTAACTGGCATGAGATGGTATCTCAATGTAGTTTTGATTTGCATTTCTCTAATGACCAGTGATGATGAACATTTTTTCATGTTTGTTGCCCTCATGTTTGTCTTCTTTTGTAAAGTGTCCGTTCATATCCTTCGCCCACTTTTGAATGGGCTCGTTTGTTTTTTTCTTGTAAATCTATTTTAGTTCTTTGTAAATTCTGGATATCAGCCCTTTGTCAGATGGGTAAACTGAAAAATTTTTTTCCCATTCTGTTGGTTGCTGATTCACTCTACTGACTGTTTCTTTTGCCGTGCAGAAGCTGTGGAGTTTGATGAGGTCCCAGTTGTCTATTTTGGCTTTTGTTGCCAATACTTTTGGTGTTTTGGTCATGAAGTCCTTGCCTACGCCTATGTCCTGAATGGTTTTGCCTAGATTTTCTTCTAAGGTTTTTATGGTGTTAGGTCTTATATTTAAGTCTTTAATCCATCTGGAGTTAATTTTAGTGTAAGGTGTCAGGAAGGCGATCATGAAAAAACCTGGAGACAACAGATGCTGGAGAGGGTGTGGAGAAATAGGAACACTTTTACACTGTTGGTGGGAGTGTAAATTAGTTCAACCATTGTGGAAGACAGTGTGGCGATTCCTCAAGGACCTAGAAATAGAAATTCCATTTGATCCAGCAATCCCATTACTGGGTATATATCCAAAGGATTATAAATCGTTCTACTGTAAGGACACATGCACACGAATGTTCATTGCAGCACAGTTTACAATAGCAAAGATTGGGAACCAAACCAAATACCCATTGATGATAGACTGGGCAGGGAAAATGTGGCACATATACACCATGAAATATTATGCAGCCTTCAAAATGATGAGTTTGTGTCCTTTGTAGGGACATGGATGAACCTGGAAACCATCATTCTCAGCAAACTGACACAAGAGCAGAAAATCAAACACCGCATGTTCTCACTCATAGGTGGGTGTTGAACAATGAGAACACATGGACACAGGGAGGGGAGCATTACACACTGGGGTCTGTCGGGGGGAAATAGGGGAGGGGTAGCGGGGGGGTGGGGAGTTGGGGGGAGAGAGCATGGGGAGAAATGACAGATACAGGTGAAGGGGAGGAAGGCAGCAAATCACAGTGCCACGTGTGTACCTATGCAACAATCTTGCATGTTCTTCACATGTACTCCAAAACCTAAAATGCAATAAAAATAAATAAAAATCAGGGATAAAAGAAGGGGAATAAAAATTGCTGTATTATTCACATGGATGCAAAGATGGGAAGAACAAACACTGGGGATGGCTTAAGTGGGGAAGACAGGAAGCGGTGGTGGGTTACAAGGTTACCCATCGGGCGCTATGCTTGCTGCCCTGGGTGATGGGTCATTCATACACAACGCCTCATTTACCCACATAACAAACTTGTACATGTACCCCTGAAACCTAAAATAAAAGTAGTAGAAGGAAAAATGCTGTAATTTAAAAAAATAACTTATTTGTTGCTGATGTTTAAGGAAACAATAGATTTTTATATATTGACTTTGTAACTAACAAACTTGCTAATGATTTATGTTTGGTCTAATGATTTGTCTGTACAGTCTCTTGAGTTTTCTACAAAATCTTGCTGTCTGTGACCCGATGTAGTTTTTTTTCGTTCTGTCCTCTCCTTATGTTTTTCTTTTCTTTTTTATGTCTCACAGTGCTAGCTAGGACCAGCAGTAAAAGGCTGACAAGAAACAAGGAGAGGAGGCACCCTTTCTTCTTCCCAACTTAAAAGAGAATGCTTTCAATGTTTTGCCATGAAATGTAATGTTTTCTCTGGGGTTTGGATTGATACCGTGTCTCCAGATAAGAAAGTCCCTTTCTATTCTTTTATTAAGTATTTTTTAAATTGTGAAAATGTTCTGAGTTTTAATAATCTATTCTGTCTGTGTCTATTGAGATGATCATATATATATATATATATATATATATATATATATATATATAGTCCTTGAATCAGTAAATGAGACAATAGATTTCTCTAAAATTAGACGACTTTTTCAATCTGGGACAAGGATTATATCAGCTTCCTAACGTAATTTGGGAAATACATCCTTGAGTGTCTGGAGTAGAACCCACTAACAAAACTTTTGACTTAATGTTGTTTCTTTTTTTGGAGGGTAGATTTTTAATTACTGATTTAAATTATTTCACGATAATTGCTCTACTCAAATATTCTAATTTTTATTGTGAGCAGGTTTGATATGTTGTATTTTTTTCTTAAGAAAAATTGCCATTTCATTCAAATGGTTCACAGTGTTTTCTACTGTTGTGAAGTTTTACTCTATCCGTATGCCCTCTTCTCCATCCATAACACTATTTTTGTCTTGTTCCGTTAAACACTCCACTTCACCTCTTACAAACTAGCACAGTCTTGTCAGAGCTTTTTTGTATTTTATTAGTTTATTTCTTTCAGTGAGTAAGCTTTGAGATGCGGGGCCTTGATGATAATTTATTTTTCATTGCTGTGTTTACATATTTATCTTACCAATTTTCTTCTAGTCTAATATTCTTTCTAATATTCCAAGGTAAGGTATATATTTTCTGTAGATATCACTTTAGCTGCATGCCAAGGTTTTGAACGGTAGTGTTATAATTATCAAATTTTAAATATTTTTCAGTACCTAATTATGATTCCTCATTTAAAGGTTATTTAAATGCATTTTTCAAAGTTTCTTTGATTATTGATTTCTGATTAAATTGTGTTTAGGTCAGAGAATATGATCTGTGTGACAAATTGTTTAGTCTTTATTGAGCCTTACTTTTTGGCTGGCAAGTCGTCAGGTTTTGCAATTGTTCTACATCTACTGGAGAAAGTATAATTGCTAGTGATTGGATAGGGCTCTGTACACTAAATTAAATTAAATTGTTGCTTTCTTCCATTTACCAATTTTCATCTGCCTGATTTATAAATAACAAAATGAGTTATGTTAAAATCACTCTTACGATAGATTTGTCCACATCTTCTTGAGATTCTGCCTTTTTATTCTTTATATAATTTGAGGGTATGTATTAGGCATATAGAAACTCAGAATTTATTGTCTTTCTAAAAGAATTATTCCATTTGTTATTACGTAATGATCCTTTTTATTATTAATGTTTTTTTCTTAATATTTGTTTTGTTTGGTATTAATCTAATCAGCTCAGTTTTAAAAAATATTTGCCTGGTATTTTTTTCTTACCTGTTTACTTTGAACACATGTGAGTCATTATGTTTCTGGATGTGTTTCTTCCAACAGTATATAACTGGATTTATTCTTAACCAATCCGATGTTTGTCTTTTAAATGATGAGTTTATTTAAGCTGTATTTATTCTGATGGCTAATAATTTTAGATTTATTTCCATTATCTCAGTTTGTGCTTTCTATATACTATGCTCCACCCCCCCCCCCCAATTTCTGTTGTACTGATTAATTTTCATTAATTCTCTTCTTTTCCTCTGCTTATCTAGCAGTGGTCACCTTGAACATTTTAAAGTATGGTTGATTTGACATTATCTAAAATTATTCAGTATTTCTGCTTGCTTTCAGAATGGTACCAATGTATTAGAAAACTTTCAGCTTTCCAATAGCCATCTTAAATGCTGTTATTCAATATTTTAGTGTTATCTTGTTTTTAGGAACACGAATGATTTACCCACATGTTTGCCGTTGGGTAAACAAGTAAACTTTCCTCTAACTTTGCTCTTCTGAATTATCACCTTCATTCCTGAAATAGTTCCTTTAGTAGATCTCTTAGAGATAGTGTCTTGGTGGTAAATTTCCTCAGTCTTCCTTTACAATGTCTTTAGTTTTGTTTTGCCCTTTGTCTTGAATACAAATTTATCTGGATATAGGAATTTAGATATATATAATTTTAGAATTTAAAATTGTAGATACAATTTTATTTTCTTTCTATATGTACATCTTGCTGCTGAGAAGTCTAATTGTCATTTCATGTGAGTAACTTGTCATTTCTCTCTGATAGCTTTCAAGGTTGTTTTTGTTTTCTTTTTTCTCTATCTTTGGTGTCCTGAAGTTTCATTATGATTTGTCTAGTTAGGATTTTTTTTGGTTGTTGTTTATTCTGCTCAGGACTTCTTAAATCTGCACTTCTTGAATCTGAATAATTCATTTGTTTGTCAGTTCAGAAATTTATCTGCCATTGTTTAAGTGTTTGTTATCCTACCATTCCTTCTATTATTTTCTCCTAAGTATTAAATAAATTATTATAGCCTTTTCTTTGCATCACCCATATTTTAATGGTTTTTAAGATTTTATATCTCTTTGCTTTTCTGTTACATTACAGTTAATTTTGAAAAATTATTTCAAAGTTCAGTAAACCACTCTTCAAGAATATTTAATCTTACACCTATCCATTTAGTTTTTAATTTCAATGTCTATTTAAATTTTTCCTGTTCTGTGTGGTTCTCTCCCAAATCTATAGATTCTTTTTATACTGTCTTCCTTTATTATTTAAAATACTGATATCTAAAAGTCTTTTTTTAGTAGTCCTATATTACAGGTCTAATCTTGTTTTGGGAATTCTGTGGAGATTGTGTGCCTCTTGCATTTTCTTTCCCCTAATGTTCCCAGGGTATTATCTACTTATAACTGCTTTTTTTCGGTGGAGTTCTTGGCTTGGGAGATCTGAGATTATTCAAGTAGCATAAATTTGAATTCGAAATCCATATGCGTGAAGGCCTATGATAAGAATTCTGAGGGGAGATAATTTTTTTTACCCACTCTGCCCAAGCCAAGAGCCACAAGCATCCTTGTTCTACTTTAGGACAGTGAGTAAATGTTTCCTTTCATCCATTCTTCTAAGGGAGATGCTGCAATTTAAAGTTTCAGATTTATGCAGTTGTCTTAGTTCCAACCTTCTGCCTTGTATTCATTCAAAACCTTGTTTCCAACCTGTGTATCTATTAAAATTCAGGTCATTCTGTTTCCCAGATTGGGGATCAATCCCTGCAGTGTAAGTTCCCAGATTCGTTATTCTGGCTTTTTGTACCTCTTTGTTTCTGTGCTCTTGGCGATACTTCTTATGGGCTCTGCAATACATTCACAAGAAACCATTTTACACATTATTGAATTTTTCTAGATGTTTTTATTAAGAGTTGTGTGGGTTATTTTGTCTATAACAGCACAAATGAAAGTTTTTTTTCATTTGCCATTTATTCTCCTTTTGAGGTGTGATACATAATGACACTTTTTTTTTTTTAGCCCAAAGTGCTTTTAATCTTTTAATCAAGATTCAATTCATTCATATATCTTTTTTTTCTTTTTTTGAGAAAGCCTTGCTTTGTTGCCTAGGCTGGAGTGCACTGGCATGATCTCAGCTCACTACAACCTCCACCTCCCAGGTTCAAGCGATTCTCTTGCCTCAGTCCCCTGAGTTGCTGGGACTACAGACTTGTGCCACCATGCTCAGCTAATTTTCGTATTTTTGATAGAGATGGAGTTTCACCATGTTGCTCAGGCTGGTCTTGAACTCCTGACTTCAGGTGATCCACCCATCTTAGCCTCCCAAAGTGCTGGGGTTATAGGCATGAGCCACTGTGCCTGATCCAGTTCATTCATATTTCTTATTGGAAGTAATTTCTGTAATTTCTAACAAAATTTTATGCTTAAATAGAAACTTTCTGTTTATTTGTATTTTTTCAATTTCTTTTCTTTTTTTTAATGGGAGTTGGCATCAGGCTCTGACTGGTAGCAGGTCCCTGGCTGTTGTTGTCCCTACAGCCTGGCTTCTAAAAACAATAAATAAATACAATGATTTTTAAAATAGGAGTTATATTTTGTTTTTATTTTCTTCAGTATTTTCAAAGGCATATATCTTTCTTCAGAGTATATTTATAAAAGCCTTAAACTATTTGAAACCATTTTTAAACCAAGTTTACCTATTTTAAATCAGTATTTCTAAGTCTGAATTCCTCCTAACAAGGGATATCAATAGCTTTGCTCTTCTTCTCCCCATATTATTCTTCTCTTTTGTCCTAATTAATGTAATTTAAACTATTAGATCTAGGCTTTAATAATTAGAATTTTAGCTATGTGACAATTCTTTATGGAGACTACTTTTTACATTTTATTTTAATTTAAAGGGATACAAAAGTAACATACAAAAAGTTAGTTGCATATATTTACACCAGTAACAACCTATTTGGAAAAGCAATCAAGAAAATCCCATTTACAATCGTAAAAAAATGAATAAAATACTTAGAAATAAGTTTAACTGCAAAGGTGAAAAATCTGTACATTAAAAACTATAAAACATTCATGAGATAATCTGAAAAAAGACAAATAAATGCCAAGATATCTCATGTCCATAGGTTGGAAGAATTAATACTGTTAAAATGTCCATACTGCCCAAGGTATTGTATAGATTCAACATAATTCCTGTCAAAATTCCAATGGTATTCATCGCAGAAATAGAAAACACAATTTTAAAATTCATATAAAACCATGAAAGAACCCCGAAGAGCCAAAGCAATCTTAAGAAAGAAAAAGTTAGAGGCATCACACCTTCTGATTTCAAATGATATTACGAAGCTATAGTAATCAAATCAGTTTTGTACTGCCTTAAGAACAGACACACAGACCAGTGGAACAAAACAGAAAGCCTAGAAATAAGCCCAAGCATGTATGGTCAACTAGTTTTTGACAAGAGCACTAAGAAGATACAATGGAAAAAAGAGTCTCTTTAAACAATGGTGTTGGGAAAACTGGATATCCACATGCAGACAAACATTTGGACCCTTATTTTATACCACGCACAAAAATCAACTGAAAATGGATTAAGGACCTAAATATAAGATCTGAAACTGTCAAAGTCCTAGAAGAAAACATAAAGAAAAAGATCCTTGACATCAGCATTGGCAGCAGTTTTTTTGGACATCACTCAAAAAGCTTTGGCAACATAAGTAAAAATAAACAGGTGAGACTACATCAAATCAAAAACTTTTTGCACAGCGAAAGAACCAGACAGCAAACTAGGCAGCCTACAGATTAGGAGAACAGATTCATGAACTATATGTCTTTTAAGGGATTAATGTCCAAAATATATAAAGAGCTCACACCATTCACTGTAAAAACAAAGAAAAACAAACCCCCCAAAAAACTCTTCAAGCCCCCCCAAAAAAAAACCCAACTAAAAATGGGCAAATAGCCTGGACAGACATTTCTTCAAAGAAGACATAAATGTGGCCAGCAGGTATATGAAAAGGTGTTCAACTAATCATCAGGGAAATTCAAATAAAAGCCACGAGATAGCACCTCACACCTGTTATAATGGCTGTTATCAAACAAAACAAGAGACAGGTGTTCATGAGGGCATGGAGAAAAGGAACCCCCTATATACTGTTTGGTTGGAAGATAAATTGGTGTAGCTATTATGGAAAACAGTATGAAGATTGCTCAAAAAATTAAAAGTACCATGTAAACCAGAAATCTCTCTTCTTTTATGTTGGAAGGAAGTGTCCTCAGAATCTTGTAGAGATACCTGCACTCCCATGTTCACTGCAGCATTATGCACAATAGCTGAGTTATGGAAAGAACCTGTGTCCATCAATGGATGGATGGATAAAGAAGCTGTGATACACAGACACACACACAACACACTCACAGAAATATTGTTCATCTTAAAAAAGAAGATCCTGCCATATATGACAACATGGCTGAACCTGAAGGACGTTGTGCTAAGTGAAATAAAGCATACACAAAAAGAAAAATACTGTATCATCTTAGTCACAATCAATTTTTTTTTTTTTTTTTTGAGACAAGAGTTTCACTCTTGTTGTGCAGGCTGGAGTGCAACGGCACAATATTGGCTCACCGCTGCAACCTCCACCTCCCGGCTTCAAGTGATTCTCTTGCCTCAGCCTCCTGAGTAGCTGGGGCCTGTCGTCTGCCACCACATCTGACTCATTTGACTAATTTTTGTGTTTTTAGTAGAGACAGGGATTTCACCATGTTGGCCAGGCTGGTCTTGAACTCCAGACTTCAGGTGATCCACCCACCTTGGCCTCCCAAAGTGCTGGGATTACAGGCATGAGCCGATGCCACCATGCTCAGCTGTGGAATCTATTTTTAAAAGTCAAATACATAGAAACAGAGACCCGATCAGTGGTTACCAGGTAGAGTGGTGAGAAAATGAGAGCTATAGGTCAAAGGGTACAAAGTTGCAGTTATGCAGGATGAATTTAAAAAGAAAACATTAAAAAGCAGTTTGCAAATATTTAGGCTTCTATTTTAATTGATTTTATTGCTTGACACCAAACTTCATCTTATCAGTCGGAATATATTTTTAAGTAATTTTTTTTCTGAAGTGTTACAAATTTTCTGAGACCTGAAAATGTGACTAAAAGTGTTTGTTGCTTTCAACTTGCTGGAGATACATATTTTTTGTGTTACCAATTTTCCCTCTTAAAAATGCTGTTGCTAACAAAAGCCAAACCAAACCAACCAACAAACAAGAAAAACCCAAACTCTATAGCTCTTGGTTCATTTTTTTTTTTTTTTTCCTGGAATGTAGTGTTCTGAAATTCATGATATCTGTTCCACTGTAGGCATCCTGTTTTTCTATGGAGCCATGAATGTGTCTGTTTGTGTGTGTTCTTGAACAGATGTAAAATTGCTTTTAAAAAAACCATATGGTTCAAAAACATCTAGATGTGACTATTAGGTCTTTATTCAGCTAAGAAAAGTTTTATGCTTTCATAGCTTTGTCATTACTTTCACAGCATTTGTTCTGGTCTCTTTAAAAAACTCTGAACTCTTCTGGGAACTCACTGGGGACTCTTTAACGTCCCTAGTACCTTGCAAGCAACTAGCACAATTTTATGTAAGTTGGTTCTCTATTTTCTATCTTCTTTTTGTTTTGTATTCTCTCTTTCCATTTTTCTTTTTTGTTCATGTTGTATGCATTCTTTGGAAGCTTCTCCTGTTCATCTTTCACGTCATCCATTTAATGTTCGGCAGCAACAAATTTACTCTTGACTGACCAGTGTGGTCAGTCAATGGTCAATCTACTCTTGACGGATGTGGAATTTAATTCTGACGTTGCATTTTTGCTTCCTTAAAACCCTTCCTATCCCTTTCTCCTCCCCTCTTCTTTTATTCTGTTGTCTTTTCTGTTTAACCTGTTTTCTCATAAGTTTGCTTCTCTATATTTGAATTTGTGTCTTCATGTGTGCCAAGAAGGTTCCTGAAAATGTCTCCAGATTGTACAGAATGTC
Organism: Saimiri boliviensis; assembly: GCF_048565385.1. NCBI lineage: Eukaryota > Metazoa > Chordata > Mammalia > Primates > Cebidae > Saimiri > Saimiri boliviensis. Next base: position 54,797,330 of record NC_133457.1, on the reverse strand, counting down.
ATTTTCAAAGGGATGCCCCTCATCTGGGTCTTGAAGGTGCTGCTCCTGCTCCTGGTTTGCAGTGTTCTAATAGATCCCTGAAGTGTCCTGACTTCTCTTCACTCCTCCTTGATAAGGGAAAAAGTCATTAATTCTTAGTGTATTTTGGTAGGCAGGATGAGCAGATTGGCCTTGGATCCTCTAGCCATCTACTTGCTTGATGGCTGAATCACTTTTATAAACCTACGGCAATGCTTAATTGCCAGTTGCCAATAGGCTTCATCTAGTGTGTGTCTTCTCTACTGAGGTAGCATCTTTCTCCAGCCACCATCCCAATTCTCTGGTGCTCTCACCTGCTATATCCCAGGAAAAACTCTGGTCAGCAGGCTCTAGTGTCACAGTACAGTCATTACCGTGACTGATCCGGCCTCTTAACTGTTTTCTACCTGAAGAACGCATTGTGTCTTCATCAGCCGATCCATCTATCCAGTTCTTTCTCTCATTTTTAAGCTCTTCTAAGTGTAAAAGACACTAAGGAAAGGAGAGGATGACCAGAGCAACTGTTCTTTGTTTGGCTTGAAACTGAACAACAGTGGTGATGATAGATATTTACTCCATGCTCTGGTTAGTGTAGATATCTGGAGAGTCTGAGTCAAGTATCTAGAGAGAGGAAATTACAATATGCCTTCCTAGCTATGTCTTTAAAGCAAGTTCTCTTAAAAAAAAAAAAAAAGAACGTGACATATGTCATACATATGCTTAATAGATTTTTCTCAATCCAGCTTGATGTACCTTATGAGCATTGTCAGTACCTTCCACATCCTGGCAATTAGGTTGTCTGTCAGTATTTGTTCTCCTTGTTTTATAAGTCTTCATATTTGTCTGGATTTGCTGGGGTATTGTCCTGAGAAGCAAGGAAAGGCTTGTTGAAGACCTCTAGCTAGAGATCATTTTGGATGAAGAGTCCCATCATACATTTCATTTTTTAAAACCCGTCTCCCTTTGGAGACCATTAGATCCTTAAAGGGAGGAGCTGGGTCCCAGGCATCACTTGGTCCCTAGCACTTCGCAGGCAATGGGCACAGAATTGCTGCTGACTAAATGTTGGGAGAAAGCACAAAAGAGGGAAAGGAAGCTTTTTGTTATTTGCCTACTATCCATATTAAAGTGTTTTAAATAAATCTTAAAGGATCCACATGCGTCTCAAAAAAGAATTGATGAAAATATGTCTGTTCTAATTAAAGGTTACCTGGGTCATGGAGTGTGTAACTGAACCTTTTATTTATGCACTAAAGGAATATTTCAAAAGGAAAGAATAGGATGTGGTAACAAAATCTTCTCATGTACAAGACATGTGTATGATCATCCTCAGGATGGATGCTATTTGTGTACCCTTTTTACTAATAAGTAGTGAATGAAGAAAAGGTATATATATATGTGATGTGGGTTATAAGTGAGCAGGAAAATTCTAACAGAACAGCTATACTGGGTAGAATTATCATGGGAAATTGTGCAATTGCTTTCACTAGAAGTGCTTTCCAAATATTTAGACACAAAACTGTTCAGAGGTAGGGAGTGAACTGGTTGACTGCCCCAAAACCTTCTGGTCAGATGGGCCTCTGAATCTTAGTAAAAGAGTTCAGTCACCCTTGGGTGCCTGAGAGCCCTCGGCTGCTGGCCTTAGCAGCAAGCATCTGTCGCTTTGAAAGAGTGATTTAGTGATATCAAATAGCTGAGTGATTAATCAAGAAAATCAGCGAGCGTTTGACATCAGACAAAAAAAAAAAAATTATTGCCAAGGAGATGCTTTAGGGGAAAAGAGGCACCCAGGCTTGGAATCCCAAACCAATGGTGCCTTCAGGGATATTTACAAATCATAACCCATTGCTAGAGAAAGATCAATCTTCTGCAAAGCTGAATTAATATTTAACGTGCCCAAGAAAAGTCAATTCCTTGTGTTATTAGGGAAATTAACAAGCAGCCCCAAACTGACAATATTCTTGCCTGAGCCATCAGCGTGTTCTAGAAGTCATCAACGAATTAATGTTCCCTACTCCACCCCAATCTAATCCTCTCCTTGAATTCCTGTTACTTTTCTCTTCCTTCCTTCTTTTCCTGCTGAAGAACAATTCTTTCAAATAAAACCTAATATAGATGCCCAGTAAAAAGATAAAAAAGCTACTGGAACAGAGGTGAGGTCTGAAGCCCCAATTCCTTGGCCACTCTCATACTTTGCCACCTGAGTATCCTCTAAGGAAGCCTCAGGGCAGTTGTAAGCTCCGGGATCAAGAACAGCAGCTTCCAAGCCTCATGGTGCAGCAGAGTCAATTGGGAGGGGGAGGATATGAAATCATATTTGTATGCTGTATTAATGTGTTCTCACACTGCTAAGAAAGACATACCCAGGACTGTTTTTATAAAGGAAAGAGGTTTAATTGACTCATAGTTCCACATGGCTGGGGAGCCCTCATAATCATGATGGAAAGCAAAGAGGAAGCAAGACACGTCTTACATGGCAGCAGGCAAGAGAGAACATGTGCAGGGGTAGGGGGGAAGCTCCCCTTTCTCCCCTTTATCAAACCATCGGATCTCATGACATTTATTCACTATCACAAGAACAGCATGGGAAAAACCCACCGCCAGGATTCAATTACCTTTCACCAGTTTCCTCCCACGACACATGGGAATTACGGCAGCTACGATTCATGATGAGATTTGGGTGGGGACACAGCCAACCCATATCATAGACCTACCTCATCCCTACTGATTTAAAATCTTTACCGACAGGCCTAGGGATCAATATTTTTAGAGGGCCTAGTTGGTGATGTTCCTGTAATTATCCTGGTACAAGTTCAAAGTCCCTAGCAGGGTTCTACTTGAAATCCCTGTACTTGGTGGGCTCCAAGCATGCTCGCAGGTGTGACATTCTGCAGTTAGTTGGATAATGGTCAGTTCTATCTTCAGCCATGTCTGAGGGAGACATTGATTACCCACAGAAGTGTAACACAAGGGTATGGCGAAGAGGGACAGAATAGAAGGCTTCCAGGGAAAGGTGGGATTTGGGTAGAAATAGTGGGCAGGAAATTCAGTTCAACTCATTTTGGTTGTGCAAATACACATCCAGTACAGTACTTGCAGAAGGTGCTCAGTAAACAGAAGGTCTTCACAGCATGTCTAACTGGCCGCTGTCACACTCTCGCTGCTTCCTGCTTTGTGATTCTCCAGAGCTCTCCTCAGCACCTGACATGCCACTGCCTATTTGCTTATTACTGCCATCCCTCCACCAGAGGGTAAGCCCCCCTCAGAACAGGGCTGTCTACTGTGTTCCCACAGATAGACCAGGGCCTGCCTGAATACATGAGTGAGCACATGACTGGCCTGGGTGTGGGTGTGGGGATGGCAAGAGAATACCCTAGGCCCAGAGAAAGACCAGCAGAGTCTGCCTAGGCTGAGAAGACAGGTTTCAGGGAGCTTACAGAGCAGTCTGAATGTCATACTAGAGTGGGCAGTCTCTCTTCAGCAGACAGTGAGGAGCCGCTAGATTGCCCTGCAAAGAAGAGATAAGATCAAGCTTGGCTTAAGAAGGATGAGTTTGGCAGCAGAGTTTGGAAGGATTAAGGGGAGGGAGGGAAGCTGGGCAGTCACTGAGAGACTTCAGTTGTCCAGGGAAGGGTAGTATGGGCTGACACTGGGTCAGATGCAGAGGCATGGGACAAGGTCATAAGGAGGATGTGACAGAGTGGGGGCTTTGCCATATATGCCTACCAAGTGACTGTGATGTAGTGAAAGGGGAAGGAGGAGTATGAAACTCATCCATCCATCCATCCATCCACCTGTCCATCCATGAGGGGATGGCTGGAGGTAAAGCAAGTGAAGCTGCCAAGGAGTTGCCCATGTACCCCAGGAGGACAGGCTCCAAGGATGGAGTTTCGGGGGATACTTCTTGAGAGCTGAATGGGTAACAGAGGGAACAGTAAGAAGTAGCAAGACAGGTAGGAGGAGAAGCAGGACCACGGAAACTGGGGCCAGAGCCCCAGAAGAACTACTGGACACCAATGTCAGTGGGTGCTGAGGTTGTGGGAGGATGATGGCTGACTAGGAGCAGGTTGTTCCCCAGGGTGACAGCAGGTGGCTTCAGAGACATCAGGACACAGTGGATGGTGTGGAGGTGCAGAGGGCAGCTGGCATGGCATTCAGGTGGATGATGAGAATGTGGAGGTAGAGGACATCCTCCCTTCAGGTGCAGATGTGGGGTGGGATGGAGGGTAGGGGAGGAGGGAGGCAGCCTGGGTCAGAGCCAGGGAAGGGAAGAATTGTCAGGATTGGGGGATTTGAGTCTGGCTGTGGTGGAGAGGAAGCAGTCCCAGCAAAGGAGAGGCTAGACACACAGGCCCGGCATCTGATTTCGAAAAGTCCAGAAAGGAGAGTCATCCAAAAGAGAACCATCATGTCTGTCTGTTGTTAACTCATTAACAGCCCAGAGGAAAGGCTCGGAGCTTCCAAGGTGAGAGGCCTAGGAGGAGGAGGGGGACCTAACTGTCATCCCTGACCCTATAGGACCAGACCATCACTGGGTCTGTAGTGGGGTCGGGGAGGAGGGAAGGGCTCTTGTCCAGCATAATATATAACAGCCTCAAGGTGAGTTTCTGATTTAGAATCCTTGACCATCTCTAGAAACAGGAAGGTAAAGTGGAGAGCTGAGCCTAGGAGAATTGCTCCTGTCTCCAAGGCTGCATTCTGGGTCACTGCTTAAGTCCTTCCCACCCACACTGATGGCCTGGCCCATGACAACAGTGTACCTCGCCTTGCACAACAGCTGTGCTGTTTTATAGCTGACGGTGTAACTGCTGGTCTCACCGCGCCGAGCTGTCTTCTGGGGTCAGGGCCTCTGTGGAAGTTCACAATGCACTGGGAAATGAACACTAAAGAACCAGAGGCTTCTGCAGAAAAAGAACTGTGAAACGTTGGATAGGAAGCAAGTCCGGTGGCCAGTGGACCCTGGAGCAAGGACCCACAGGTTCTCTCAATAGTAAGCATTCTTTCAACAGACTTGCGCTATGCCTCCCATGGGCCAGGCACTGTTCTGTGAACTGGGAATTCTGTAGTGAATAAAATAGGCAAGAATCCCAAGAATGGTGACCCTATTTTAATAAGGGGGAGACCCATGATAAAATCGATTAGTAAATACCAATCTGTTAGAAAGTCAAGAGCTCAGGAGGAGAGACAGGAGTGCACCCCTGGAGTTGCTCTAAACAGGACAGGCAGGGTGCCCTTGTCTCAGAGAAGATGAAAGAAGCCTCATTTATTATTTAAAGCGCATCCAGTCCTGGGTGGGATGTAAGGGCACCAGGCCTCCCCAGCTCCTTCGCTGGGCCCCATAGGTGGGGACAGGGTGAGCTGGGCGGGCCGCTGCGGTTCTCCGAGAGGACCACGAGGGGGAGCCCGGACCCCTCCTAGCGCCTTCTGAGCCCTCCCGCGCAGCCTTGCAAGCAAAAGTTTTTCTTAAACTAACAATGCCAGTGTGAGGAGGTGCTCGCGCCTGATTGGCCGGGGGAATTTTGCAGGTTTGATTCCTTGATTGGACGGGAGGTGTTAGGGGTGGGGAGAGAGCTGATGGTGGGGGATCCCGCTCCCTCCCGCGTCAGTCTGGCCAGCTCGTCCTCCCGTAGGCTCCGCTGTAGCTCGCAATGTGACACCAGGACGCACTCGCTCTCGCGCGCTCTCCCAGGCTCGTTCTCCCTCGCCCTCTCTCTCTCACACACGCACGCACACACCCACCTCTCTCATAAACACACACACACACATGCACACCCACACCCACGCGCGCCCGCACCGCCCCACGCGCGCACACTCCTGCCCACGCCCACGCAGCGCTCCGGGGAGTCCGGTCCCGGTGAGGGCGCGAAAGGATACCGAGAAGCCACCCGCGGGGAGCCCAGCGGCGCCCCGGGACGCGGCGCTCTCCCCGCGCTGCCGCCTGCGCTCCGGCTCGGCTTGGGGGCCGCCGGCCGGCTATGGCCCTGGATTGTCTGCTACTGCTCCTCCTGGCATCCGCAGTGGCCGCGATGGAAGGTAACGTACCCTCCACGGAGCAAGTTGGCTGCCGGTGCCTGCCACCTTGGGACTGCTGTGCTCCTTGGCTCGCTGGGTTTCTCCGGCTGCTTCGCGGTGCCCGCGTCCCGGGACTCAGGGCAAGGAGGTGTGGGAGCCTCAGCCGCAGCCGAGCGCGGGGCTTGGGCGGCACCCACCAGCGCGCCCCCGGCTGGCTCTTAGCACCCGAAACTGGCTCGCTGAGTCTCCTGGCTTCGGCACTCCCTGGCAGCCTTGTTCTCCCTCAGCCCCCGCTTAGAGAGCACGGAGCCCGCTGCATTGCGGTGCATGCTCCTTAGCTCTGGGCAGAGCCAGAGCTGGGCGTTGGGGAGAAAGGGGCGCCTCTGGCCGTCGGCTCCTGGAGTACCGGCGCCCGTCTGCTCTCAGGCACGGATGCGCTTCTGAGCAGCTGCGCGCCACCTCCTTTTCCCCAGCTTCCAGTCCACGGGCTCGGGGACTTTGCTTGGCGTGCAAGCGCTGTGGGCGGGGGCTGGAGAAGCTCTGCTCTGGTACCCTGCAAGTGGCCGCCGAAGGAGAGGGTTCGAGTTCATTGCCCATACCCTTGGGGAACAGTCTGGTGGTCCGGGCGCTGTGGTCTCTGCACGTTTCCAGGGTCAGTCGGATAGAGGTGGACACCCTTTTGCCTCCTGATCCTCGGAGCAGGAGTGGGCTGGGGTGAGTGGTCGGTCCTACCTAAAGGCTCCCAGCCTCTCCAGCACCCGGGAAAGGAGACTCGGCTGTCGGGAGTCGTCGGACAGTGTCACACTCTGCCAGCTCAGACTTGGCGGTACCCCCGGCTGGCTGGGAAAGCGCACTCCAAAGACACCGTGCCCAGTGCAGGAGCCTGGACGCCGTAGTGCTCGTGAATCCCTGTGGGAAATCCCGGCCCAGCTCCCCGCCTCCCGCCCCTTCCTCCGCCCCCATTCTTCGCAGCGTAGCAGCGGTCGCTGCAGCCTCCCGGGAACACAGCTCCGAGGGAGAGCGGAGTTAGAGTTGCCGGGAGAAAACCAACTCTAGGGGTGGTGCCCTGTCGCATTCCAGCTAGCGGCCCCACTTCCCGGTGTCCTGCGCCGGGTGGAACTCCGCTGGGAATTTCCAAGCCAAGGAGACTCAGCTCCTGGCGCCCACGCCACGTTCCCATCTGGGAGCTCGCTCTGCTTGTTACCTCTGCCTCGAGAAACTGACCGGTTGCCCAGTGGAAACTCCCCCAAACACCATGGTTTAGTGTCCTCCGCCATTCTGGAAAGCGCTGCCCTTCTGGAACTGAAGCTGGGGGGCTATTCCGGGCCCTGAGGCACGGCTAAGATTCCCTTGCCTTTTGGTGAAGACCACTGCATCCCGCATTTGTTCTGGTGGCGGCGTGGGGGGTGCGGCGATTAATGCCTAGAAAGCTCTGGCTTGCTTTTCCGAAGGTGGCTTTTTCTCTGCCTTCTGTCTCCCGCTGCCCTCAGGGGCTGCTGGTCTTTGTAGGGAGGGGAGCAAGGAGGGCTTTGCTTTTTGGAACGTGCAGGCACTGGAGCTTTGTGGAGCGCCGTCAACACCCTGGTGCAGGGATGCTTGGGTTTGACTTACTGAGAGACACATGTGGGAGCAGTTGAAATTGGAAATCCAAGGGGATATATACCCCCAAACTGGGCAGGAAAGCCCAGGGTGAGCGCATTTGTCAAGGCAATTAGAGACTAGAGACTGAACTTGCAGCATTGGGGCGGCGTCTTGCCGGCCTGAGGCTGGTCCGGCCGCTGCTCTTCAAGTCTGCAGAGGTTCAGTGGCTGGGTCTCTGAGAGGAGATGGGTGCCCACTTTGGGGAGCGTGGTCTTGACATTGGGTTCCTGTGCATGCAAGCGAAATAGTTAGGAGAGCAAATGAATGGAAACAGAGCAGGCATCAGGACGTGGTCAGTATCCTCCCTGCCCCTCTTCTTGGCTAGCCAGAGATCCCTGCCTGCTTGGTGGAGGCTGCCCGCGGGTGCCATTGTGTCAGAGCCCAGCCAGGTATGCGGGGCTCTGACGCCCAGGCCTTCCGGAGCCACTTACCCCTGGTGCTGTGCCTTCTCTTGGTCCAGCCAGGAAACTTTGCCAGTGGCCTGGCAGGAAGGAGCTTGACTCTGTGGGCCAAAACTCTCTCCAGCAAGGGTTAAAAGAAACACCACATTCAGCAGAATATTAAAGCAGCCCCCTGATCCCTACTCAGTTCGCAGGGATATTACACAACATTCACTCCTTCCTCTCCTAGAATGAACACAGGCAGGCTCGTTTTCTACTCACCACACACGGAGCCGCCTTCCCGCCTGCCTGGCTGGGCTGTGGCCAGTGTTATTTGGTTTGTGATGAGTGAGGAATAATGATCAGAAAGTGGATCAATGACAGCAGATCCCTCCCAAACTCGGCTGTGGTCAGGGGGCGGCTCTCCCTGCTGATTTCAGATGCTCATGTGTCTGTTGCTTTTTCCTGGGGTGTCCGGGGGCTTTTCAGTGGGGTCTTGCCACCCAGGAAAAATTGCTCTGAGGCCAGGCAGGCCCTCAGCCCAGGCCAGGGCAGGGACAAAGGGACAGTGACAATCATGGGTCAGGTGAGGAGAGGAGGCCAGAGGAAAGCAGGACCCTATGACATCCCCTGCCTGGGTAGAAGGAGGGAGGGCAGCATCTGGTTGTTGGCCAGAGGGGCAGAGGAGGGGAGGGGGCTCAAATTCCCATCATTAGGCAGGACTGTTGGCTTAGGGTGTAGGAAACTCAGACTGAAAGAGAGCTCCCCTTCTCCTCTCCCCCCCGACACTCACACATTTCTGGCCAGTTCTGCTCTGTGAGGAGAGAGACGCCACTACAGGCAAAAGGTTTGCTTGGAGCTAAGTCTGTCTTCAGAAGGGAGTAGGTCAGGCTGTGGTGGCAAGAATGCTGACATCGTCCTGTCTTCTAGACACAAAGCTAGGCCCCTTTGCTCAGCGTCCTGACAAACAACTGCCTCTTCAAGCCCGCCAGTGTCTTTTCCCACCTGCTTTGAGAGCTTGTTGAGAATGGGCTGCTGGTGTCTGTGAAGCGAAGGCAACTGCTTGTATTTTCTGAGCTGCTCCTTGTCTTGTGCCCTTTGGGATAGGACCTGGAAACCTGGGCTTCTCTGGAGCCTCTTCTACAGCAGCAGACACCCACCTTCAAAGTGAGGTATCCCTGGACTAAGCACATTGGCCCTTCTGGCAGGCAGCAACCTGGAATTGGTAACTGCTCGTAGTATTCTCTCTATCCCACTCCCCATGTCCAAGGAATACCCATGCACCTGCAGAAGGCCTCCGAGTGTGGCACAATGGCTGAGAATACTCCCGGGAGACTTGCTCTTTGGTGTGGCTTAGAGTGAAGTTCTGGTCCTGGCACCCGTGGATGTCCACATGTATTTGGGTATTAGATTTCTCAAGGTTTGACAAGTAGTGGGTTCACAGCAGGCATTGCTGATGCATGAGTATACAACTAAATTACTGTTCCCTTTTGTGTCATGCCCCAACATGAAATGCTAGGCACTGAATTTCGCTCTACCCATTTTGGATACAGTTACATTTCCATTACAGGTTTGTGGCAGAAAACCCCAAACTAAGCCCACGTGTCTTCAACAGGCTGCAAGGCTAGGTAGGCAGTCATTGGCTATTGCTGCATTTTCTGTTAATATTTGTTTGCTGTGTGTGCATCTGTTTTGGGTGTCGATGAACATGCTTGAGCCTACGAGCAGTAGCAGGCACCAAAGATCTTTTAAAAAACGTCTGAGAAAGAAAAGTAAATTTGAGAAAATTCCATGTATTAGCTGATTTTATTTTCTGTGCATGGTGGAAAGATCACCATTACTCAGTGTTTGTGGAGCTGCTTGCTCAAGCCATGCATGGAATGCTGGTGAGGGAGGGCAGTGCAGCTCTGGGCAATGGCTTGGGAAAAGTCTTGGCAATGTAAACAACTGCAGAGGTCCAGACTCAACCCCAGCTCAAACCTTCCGAGTTTCTGGAGCATAGCTGCCAGCAGCTCATGATGCCCCTGAGCATGGGGAGGGCCTGCTGGGTCACACAGTGTTCGGCTCCAGCCCCTTCTGCCTTCTGTTGACTTGTGCAACACAGACCCAGATCTCAGAGCCCCTGCTTTGTTTTCTCACAAGAATGGGTACCGATGACCCAGGAGAAAAGCCCATGAGGCAGCGACTGGTATGGCTCTTAATTTTACCCATTAAGAAGTGATTTTTGATAAAGCAAATAGGACCAAAGAAGAAGGGCGGTGCGAGGGGATGCAGGACAGAACCATGACTGCCTCCTCTGGATATAATGTGTACTTCTTATTTAGTAGAAACTATGTGTTCTTTAGTTGCTTGAATAAATTTTGTGAACTTGGAGCAATGGAAGGAGGGAGGTGTGGCCATGAGGATGGGGCTGGAATCAACATGAGTGGAGACAGATAGCAAGATCATGTAGCCAGAGTCCTCTACCTGGCTTTTCATCTCTCAACTCTGTTGCTTGGAAAAATTACCCTGTTAACCCGGCCACAGTGCCTTTCTTTGTCAAATGGGTCATGATGCCCACTTATTCCAACTATAGGAGTAGGGATAAGTAATAGCCAACATAAGGACACACTCTGTACTAGTTTAAAAAGAAAGTAAGATGCTATTAAAATCAAAGATACATTTGTACTACTAAATTTAAAAATCATATATAGCTCATCCCTAAATGTTCCTAGTATCACAGAGGCTTAGAGGCATAGTATTTTTTTTAGCATGGGCAAAAGGTAGGGGCAAGTTTGGAAGCCCAAAGAGGGGAGTATCAGCTCAGACAGTGGTTCCCAGATTTCAGGTTGCATGTCACCTGGGCAGTTTGCTACAGACTCCTGGGTCCTAATCCTGAAAGCTCAGCAGGTTTGGATGGATCTTAAAAATCAGCATTTTAAGTGGGCTTTCCAGAAGATCCTGGCATATGTGCTTCCTGGAAACACTGCCCAGAGGAATGTTTCTAGACCGGGCTGCAGCCAGAAATCCTAGTGGGGCTTGCCCAACTCTGCACTTCCTGAATCGAAGTGGCCTGGGTGTCTGCGTTTTAACAAGGGGCCCCAGTGATTCAGATACAAACAATCTGGCTCCAGTATGTTTGGAAACTGTTGATGAGATCTAATTCACTTAATCCCTACAAAGCCTATCAGGTGGGTATTACTATAATCAACTCCTCTCCCATTTTTTAGATGCCAAGACCGAGATGTAGTGTAGTTAAGTAATTTGATACGGTCACATAGCCAGTAAGTGGCCGATCCTGGATTTGAACCCAGGTAGTCAAGCTCTGTAGTCTATATTTTTGGCCTCTGTACTCCACCACTTTTGAAGGCTTTACATGAAGAAAGATTCATATCAGCTGGAATCCAGGGGTGGGAAGGGTTCTAGTGCTGACTCTGCCGTTGGGCATTGGGGACTTCATTGGCTACTGGGGACTTAAGTTTCCATGGTCATGCTAGAAGAGATGAGCAAAATGTTCAGGCAGTCTCAGTACTGCAGGTCAAGCTCTAGTTTCCATGTTGCTCTCTCTGCACCTTCCTCCTACCCTCTTACCCCCACTCCTAGACACACATAGACACAGGGCTGGAGACCTGTCCTGCAGCACACTTTCTCATAAGAACTAGTATATTTTTTCCATGACCAGCCCTCCCAAAGAAGAAATGATCAGCAGAGAAGTATCCACAAAGGAGATGGAGCTGGGACCCCTGTGTGTTTCTGGAGGCAGTGGAAGGGGGCACACGGAACCCTTACCTGTCCTCCATTGACTGTCGAGGTGGTGTTCCTGCACCTGGATTCCAAGAGTCTGCATTCTTTGGAAGAGCTCTTTTTATATCTCCCTCTTCTGCACTAGACACTTAAGCAACTTGAATATTTCTGTTAGATTTCCATGTCTCCAATGATGGTGGAGAAAGAGCATTGGATGTCTGCCCTTCTGAGGAAATTACTGTAATAATAAAGTAATGCCTTGGGAAAGATTTCATATTTAAAAGCAAAATTTTGCATGAGAAATTCTTCAGCTTCTTCTGTAGATTCCATTTCCAGCGGCAGCTATAAGTGTGACCCTTGGGTCACAGTGTTTGATTGTGCTTGGGTGGGGGGCATTGATCGGTGAGATCAGGACCACCTGCCCCATCGAAGATCCCTGGTATCTGATGTATTAGAGCTACCTTGCTGGCTTTCGTTGATCATTTCCCTGGGGGTTAGAAAGATGGGAACACACTTCCCAGGGAGGCCTGGAGGGTAACCGGTTGGTGGTTCTTTGTTGATGGAAAACCACTTTCTGTCTGACTTTAAGTACTGGAAGCAAACAAGTGCATGGTTAGCTCTCTCCCTCCTTGTGCCTGTTTTCTCATTGTTGAATAGACTGGAGAAAGGACTGTGATGGTAGAGAGAGTAGCAGGGACTTGGAGTGAGTGCACACCCCAGGGTAGAAGCAGTGGTAGAAGCAGGGGTTGACAATTGCAGATAAAGTCCAATCTGAGGCATGGTGACCCTCTAGCAAATCATGGGTGGGGCATGGATCCTCATAACCTGGCAGGGGTTCTGTAGGAGGCACCCTGGGATCTGATTTTCAGGCATCAGAGATCGATAAGAGTGAGCTTAGTCAATATCAAGAAGGCTAAGTGCCCTCCGTGAGAAAGCCTAGTGCCCTCTGTGAGGAAGACTGTGCTCTAGAGACCCCCACTGGCCAGAAGCAGATCCAGACCTGTTCAGCGGTTGTAGGCAGGATTGGGGTCATGGCACCCACTGGTACCATGTAGCATTATCTGCCAGATGCCTCTCACTGTAACTGGCTTGTAAGTTACTTCCAACTTTGTGAATGAGAAGATTTCATTTCCACAACCTAGCAAATGGGTATGTTTCATTATGCTCTCAGCCTTCTAGGTAAAGAAAAAACATTTCCAGCAAGCATGGAGTGTTAGCTCTGTGGGAGTTTGCCCAACGCTGAAGATCTGGGGGCACTTCACTGCACTATAATGACCCTGCTGGTGATTGAGGTTTCAAGATGATCGACTTGTGAAAAGAGGGAAAAGGTGATGAAGAAGGTCCTGTTTCCCCCTCCATCACCAGTACAGATGTTTCTCCAGGTCAGGTGAAATCCCAGCACATGCCGACAACACCACTAGCAGTGGCTTAAGGAGGCTGCTTATGGAAGGTTCCCCTAGAGTTCTCTGTAGCAGAACTGGACTGATGTGGAAACAGGAGATTTTCTGAGAATTACCAGGACTCATTTCTGCCCACAGATTGCACCTGAGGCCCTGCATCTCTCATCTCTCCCCTCCCACTTCCTGGCAGCAAGTGACAAAATGACTGATTTGAATTTAACCTTCTTGCTCTGCTTCTCCATTCCCCTGTGAAGGTGATAATGAACAGAGAAATGGGCAGAGGCAGGTGGCCAGAAAGGGAGGGGACAAGTGAGGGGAGCAAGGGCCCAAGGTTGTAGCTTGGCAGTAGCTTCTAAGGTCCCTGGGACTGATTATGGGGGCTGTGTTAGCTTGAGGGAGCCAGCAAGGGATCAGGCTTGTCTGCACAGTCTTGAAGCAGGACTGGAGGTCAGTTTTAGGAAAAGTAAGAAACTTTTCAGGAGTTCTACAGGCTGGCAATGATGGATCCAAGATTAGATTACACTCCCAACCACTCACTTAGCATTTGTCGTGTGCTGGTCCCTTTATATGTATTGGTCCCTATACCTTTAGTATCTAAGCGTTCTTTCTCCCATTTTACAGATGAGGTAGCTGAGGCTTTGAGAAGTTAACTGGCTCAAGAGTGAAGTTTCAAACCAAAGTTTGCCAAACTGCCTGGGCCTCTGCCTCCCGGTTCAGTCATCTTTTCCGTATCACTTTGCTTATTTATGAATTTAATCAGGGAGCATGTGTTAACCAGGAGATGCCCTGTCCTTGTCCTGCTCAGTGCCATCAAAGGCACAGACAGTCCTGCTTTAGTGTCAGTGCTCGGACCCTGCGGCCAGGCTCTCTTCTCACTCTTTGGAGCTGTCCCACCTGTTCCACAGCTGGAGAAAAACTTTTTCCTTCTCGGTTTGCATTTTCCTGTTGCACATTGCCTTTCCCATGTACCCCTGACAGCCAGACCCGCACTATGGTCACTATTGGCTTCTCTTTACTGCATGTCTGTCTTAGTCCCTATTCATGCTGAGACATACCTGAGACCGGGAAGAAAGAGAGGTTTAGTTGAACTTACAGTTCCATATGGCTGGGGAGGTCTCAGAAACATGGCAGGAGGTGAAAGGCCACTTATATGGTGGCGGCAAGAGAAAAATGAGGAAGAAGTAAAAGTGGAAATCCCGGATAAACCCATCAGATCTCATGAGACTTACTTGCTATCATGAGACTAGCATGGGAAAGACCGGCCCCCATGATTCAATTACCTCACCCTGGATTTCTCCCACAACACGTGGGAAATCTGGGAGATACAATTCAAGTTGAGGTTTGGGTGGGGACACAGCCAAACCATATCAATGTCCATCTAGATCTTGTCTTCGATGAGCTGTGTTGCTTAGATGGCTGCAGTTGGCATCTATGCCTGGATCTTGGGGTGTGTGTGTGTGTGTGTGTGTGTGTGTGTGTCGGTGGGGGGGAGGAATCAGGGCACAATGCAGATCTCCTGGTACTCCCTCCACAGGCTCACCTTCCAGAGGAAGGGCCAGCTGCTGCTGTTTCTCTTTGGGCACTTCTCTGGCTTCTATGTGGACTCTGTCCTGCTTACCCTTGGCCTGGGGCCATGTTGTTTCTTGAGCTCTGGCTGCTTTTGTCTATCTGGCCAGATGCAGACTTACGACATCGGAGGAGGACTCTAGGATTTAGCATCAGTTTTGGGCATGGAAAAACATGTGAGGGATGTTGAGGCGAGAAACCCCTCAGCATCCTAGCCTCACTGGACAGTGGCCAGTCCCCCTTGGAACCATGGCAGTGCAAAGGGCTAAGCAGGAGGATGAGAAATAATTGCAGGTGGCTTCATCGACAGTGGCAGCAGAGAGAATGCCTTATCTGTGAAAGGCAGCTGGGCGCTGCAGTTAATTGTTCTGTTGTTTTCCTCTTGCTGTTTTTCCAGCATATCAACATAGGACCTTTGCCCTTGGCTTTCTCATTGACGCTGAGGCTGGAGCCAGGAGGTGAGCTGGTGGTAGGGGGATTGGGAAGGGGCCTCATTCTAGGTGGTTTTATGTGAATTCTTGCTCCTGAACTATTTGTGCAGGTTCCTCTAGGGCTGTCTGCTCCTGGGGGCCATTGCCACAGGACCAGGAAACCCATCCAGGGATGCTCTCAGCTCCTTTGGCAATACCTCCAAATGGTCTGGGATGATGGAATGCAGTCTATAAGCTAGAGGGCAAGGAACAAGGTGTCAGTATCAGAAAATCCACCACATTTTGGACAGGTGCTTAGAGGCCTGCAGCAGGCACTGGTCAGAACACACTTTGGGTGTCAAACCATAGTGTAGTATTTGGTTTTATCCTGGTTACACCACAGGTGTGAATCCATTGCTGGCTCCCTAGCACCTTCAGGGCCAATAAATGCACGACCCTATATCACCTGGGTCCTCCTTGCCTCCTGCCCGGCAGCACCTCCATTCCCAGCTCCACACAGGAACATGTGTACACACATGCCCACAGGTGCACATGCTGTACAGCTGCACATGCCCTGGGCATCTCCTTCTCTTCATCCACACAGGGGTCTGCCTGACTCATCTGCCCCATGTTTCTCTGGGTCTGCACCTGCTTGCTCTGCTTGTGTTGCATGTCTTACTGTTCTTCTCTGGCTAACCCTAAATTATTCTTCAGAATTCACCACAGTGATCACTTCCTCCTAGAAGGCTTTCTCCCCTACCCCACACTGGATTGGATTGCCCTCTGGGCGCCCGCACAACTGCCTCTGCTTCCCTCTCGGGGAGCACATCCCACACTGGTCTCTAGTTGTGTGTTTGTTTTGCTGGGTACCCCACAGCTATGTGAGCCTCTAAAGCATAGGTTCTATCCTGATTGTCATGGTGTCCCCAGCACATGGCACATGGCAATAAGTGTGACATAAATAACATGAAGGAAAAGATCAAACACTTAAAAATCTGAGATCATGTCCTGTGTTGTCATTTAAAATAGGTCTGCAAATTTTTATACTCTTCCTATCAAAATGTGGAGCTCATTCCTCTCCCCTTGAATATGGGTTGGCCTTAGGACTCACTGTAATGAGTGGAATATGGCAGAAGTGATTCTGCATAACTTTGGTGGTGAAGTCATAGAAGGCAACACAGTTTCCACCCAGCTTTCTTTCTCTCTCCTGAAATACTGGCCCTTGTCACCCAGCTACCATATTGTAAGGAGACCCAGATAACATGAAGGGGGCATATAGAATCTCTAGCCCACAGAACATCCCAGCCCACAGCTAGCATGAGAGGCCAAGTGTGAATGAAAGAGTCTCCAGTTTATTGCAGCCCCATCCTTCCAGGCACCCCCTGCTGACTCTGAGTAGGGAGAGACAAGCTTTCCTCAAGAACCCTGTCCAAACTGCAGATTCCTGAACAAAATAAATGTTGTCATTGTGGAAAACCACTAAGTTTGGGGTTGGAACAATTAATAACTGAAATATTTTAGGAGAGGTAGGAGAACAGTGATTTAGATAAACCTAGAAAGGGACTTATGGGAAGGCTGGGAAGGGGGTAGGGCTATGACACCTCATTCATTCAACACTTAATAACAAATATTGTTAATCTCCTACTATGTATCAGGCAGCATGCATGCAACCAGAAATGTTACAGCCCTTGGGAGCGTACATCCTACTGGGGGGTCAGACAGGCATGAAAAAGACAAATAATGTATATATTATTTCAGGAAAGAGCTATAAAGGGGGTAAACAAGTAATGTGACTGAGAGTGATGGGTGCAGGCTTGGACAACTTAAAATGGGGGAAGGGAGAGCCTCTCAGTCTGTGAATATTCGAAGTGCATTCTTAGCAAGTGGGCTTAGGTGTACTCTGCATGGGAGATAGATTTTCGCTTGATTACAAAATTCTTTTCAGTCAAGCTGAACCAAGATGGAGTAGGCGGCCTTGAGAGATGGTACAACCCCATCTCTTGGGTGTCCGAGTAAGGCGTGAGCTACTCCCAGACTTGAGAGCTCACATTCTGCAGGAGGCTGATGGGGAGTGGAAGCAGAGAGAACTGTCAGCACTGCCTAGGAGCCACCAGTGTCACAAGTACTCACTCAGAACACATTTATTGAGCATCTACATGAGAAGCATTGTACTCGGAACTGAAAACACAAAGATAAAGAAGACATAGCCTTTCCTTCAGGGAGCTCACTGATTAATAGGCTGGTGGAGGAGACAGAGTGACACAGACCACAGGCTGTAATAGGGCATATGATAGACTCTGATGGATGTGGTATTGCAGTTACACATCAGCTGCTAGGAGAAGCCAAATGAGAGGGACAGACTTAGAGTGGGAAAGATTTGGGGAAGGAGTGTGTGTGTGTGTGTGTGTGTGTGTGTGTGTGTGTGTGAGAGAGAGAGAGAGAGAGAGAGAGAGACTGAGACTGACTGACTGACTGACTTTGGAGGATGGGTATAACGTTGCCAGAGAGATGGGTGTGTGTAGCAATGAGATACCAAGATCAATAGCCATCCTGACTCCCTGTCTCATGAAGGTGGACATTCAAGGGTTTCCACCAGTGGCCTAACCTGTTTGATTAGTCCTATCTGTCAGTGTGGTAACAGAGATTCAACTCAAGCTGGAGGAAAGCGAAGAGCAGGTGGTTACTGACACTTGTCATTGCTAAGCAGTTTGGGACATTGGTTATGGTTATATCCAGGGCACCAGTGCTGTCTCAGAACTGTCTCCCAGTTTTCATTCCTTAGTTCTGTCTGTATCTGCCAAGGTCCTGGCAGAAAACAGACAGCACTCTCTGAGGAGGGTTTAATGAAGAGATTCTCTACAGAGGTCTGAATAACATTAAGGGAACTGATGAGGATGGGGATGTACCCAGGGGCTGACAATAGTGGGAAGCTGATAATCCCCATGGGGTCTGAAGGAGGAGGGTTTGTATTCCTTGAACCCTTTCTCCTCCTCTTACACATCATCTTTTGCCATCACCTCCCACGATGAATTCACCAAGAAGGCAGAGGCATGCAAGTGTGGCTGATGCATTTCATAGAGGTCAGAGGCGCAGAAAATGGCAAAAAAAAAAAAAAGTAGGGAATGGATCTGCAGGGATGAATGGAGACTAATCAGCACAGTCATTTATGTTGACTTCATCCTCAGACAGGCTTTCCCATGAGACGGTCATGTGGCTGCTGGAAGCCTCAAACTTCTTCAGTAGAAAGATAAATTCTCACTCCTTGTAACTCCAGCAAATACTGAAGAAGGTTTGCCTCCTGGGCTTTCCTTGGGTCCTGAGCCTCTTTATGCACCAGTCTTTATCACCAGGGTGATTGAAATATGCTCATGGGCCAGGCTTGGGTTATGTGTCTATGAAATCCTAAAGCTGGGAGGAAGGGGGTCGCTCAGATCCATCAAGCTGCCTGGCCTGAGATGGAGGAGAGCTGGTCACAAACCTGTCAGGGTACTTGTCTAGGAGAAGCCAGAATGGGTGCTGGGAAGGCATTCTTGCCATGGATAGACCACATCTATCCATCTTCCTGGGACAGCTAAATTATGCAACCAAGTAAGAGAGATGGTATGTACAATAAACGAAAGTGTATGGATTCTGGACAGAAGAAGGAAGTATCTAGCTGTGATGGTCCTGAAGATGAAAAGCTGGGGAAACAGAAAGTGATGGAAAAGTTAAAAATCCAGGGAGGGAGATCTGGAGACAGCCAGATAAATAGGTTCTTTCTTGATGGGATGTTCTCTATCTTTCTGAGCATTGTGATCAAATTTAAAGTGATGAATAGGCAGATAGCAGTGGTGTTTGGTTAAAGGCAAAGTGATTTTTAGACTAGGGCATCTCAACTAGACTGAAGAAGGAGGGCTCCTATTTAGGGGCAAGATGAGAAAAACAAGGGCCAAGAGCCATATTTCTCACTGTAATCCTCTGGTTCCAATGTAGATACCAGAGCTTCTGAATGTAACCACTGCATTTAAATTGGATATCCATTGGAGAGCAAGAATGAAAGAAATGCATACTCATAGGCATAGTGAGCTGGCTCACTTCCCTTCTTTTTCACTATTATCAATCATGGCCTAGTCTCACCTGTTATTTCCATTTTGCATCAGTAGAATATTTATTCAGTTTTTGATGTACTCTTTCCCCTAGGTTTTGAGTTTTGTATAAGAAGGCAGATCTTCAAAGTGCTTTGCAGACTACTTTTTTCATAACTTAGATGTCTCTTTCTCATTTGAGAGAGAGAGAGAGTGATCTAAAATGTACTTAGAGTTTATCAGAAGAAGGCTCCATTTGCCCTTCCAACTTCCCTGCCCTTGGCTCCAATTTTCCTCTACTCCCAGCTAAGCAGAAAAAGAACAGATTAAAAAAAAAAAAACAAAAAACGCACTCACACAGTAGCACAATGCTGCTGCTCTGCATGAAAACCCTTGGTTTTCTTTTCCCAATCAGGAGAAAGTAATTTTCCTTTCACCCACCTGACTAACTTGTTCAGAGCATCTCCTCCCCACCCTTTTCTGATATCTTGCTGCTAAGTATTTGCCAATTCATTTGCATGTCAATGGTTCCTTAGCAACTATCATGCCCTCAGGATTAGGTACAAAGCTACTTTCTGACACAGACCGCCAGGGCTACATCGCCCTCCTTTATGGTGCCTGAGTTACCAAACCAAGCCGTGCTTAAACATGAAGCACATTTACTAACAGCATCACACGGGTAATGAATTATAATGCCGTTACTCCCTGCCTTATCTGAGCATGCAGACTTCTGAGCAACCCTTGCGCCGAAATGCCCCAGTTGATCCAGTGGTTCCTGAAAGCTGCCCTGTGATACGTTTTCAGAAAGAGAGTCACAGATCTCAGCATTGGAAAAGAGTCTTGTCTTTGGACAGACGGCAAATTAGGTCCGTTTAATGGATGTGGCAGCCGAGGTTCACAGAGAAGGAATGACTGCCACAAGATCAGGCAGGCAATTGGAACATGCTAAGGAGAGACGAGAGCTCAGGACCCTGCTGCTCGCTAGTCTATGCTCACGTACTGCACCCTGCTAAGAGAGACCCATTTGTCAACTATTGTGAACTTTCAGCATGCACTTAAAGTTTTAACATAGGTATGTGACTCTGTTGATCTGAGGTCCTAGAAAATGGATCTTCTCACCTAACCAGAGCACAAGAGTCACCGCTCAAGTGAGTAGGCCAAATATGTATATCACCTGGTTTCTTCGGTTTTGGCAGCTAACATTGTTTCCATTCATGGGCTTGAAGCGTGGGTAGCACAGGATGTGTGTGTGTGTGTGTGTGTGTGTGTGTGTATGTGTGTGTGTGTGTTTATACAGATAATGCAGACAGACAGTGACACTGGACCATTTAGCAAATTAGAATATTCTGCCCTAAGTAGATGGTGCTGCTTTTTTAACAGCACCAGGCCTCCACCACCAGGGCTCACTGACATAGAACAGCCTAGCAAATGGAAGAGGCTATTCAGGAAAGGACAATGAGAACAACGCTCATTCTACAAGAGGACTGACCTTTGCAACTCCCACTTTGCGTTGTTATTAAATATCTGGAAAAAGACTGAGAGAACAATTACAGTATTGTCATAATGTATCAGAATACAAAGCAAGTGTTTCCAAGGAGGCCGTGGTTCAGCTGAGCTTGACAAAGCCGGGGACTCAGCTACAGCACTTAATTTCTTCTAATTTGGAAGTTGTCTTCATTACTTACACCAGCTGAAAACTCCAGATCTTTTGGGTGCAATTCTGCCATCGTGGACTCCAGATAGGAAAGGAAAGATAAGATGTTGGGAGCAAAGAGTGCGAGTCCTTGGGTTTCTGCGTGTCTGTCTGCCAGACCTGAGTGTGCAGTCTTAGCTGCAGCCATCTCTCTCTATGTATTTAACCTAAGCTTAGCAGGGTGCTGGTCCTCATGGGTCTGCCTGAGCATTTGCTGAGTTGAGTTGGGTTTAAAGGTTTTCATAGGAGGGAGACTGAGTGACGCTTTTCCCTAGAAGGGGAGTAGTATAAAGGACTGTGAGGGCTCGTGTGGCCCCTTCCCCTTTCCCACATTCCCAGCTGATCTCCCACTTCCCACCTAAACAGACCCATAACACCTTCTGCATAGGTTAACCTCCCAGGTGGGAATTCCACCCTTAGGCCTAGGGGCTGGGGCTGTAGTCCCCAGCTCTCAGTATCACAGACAGAATTCTTGCAGCTAAACCAGTGTTTCTCAACCTGGTTCTCATAGTTTCATAGTTGCTGCTACGAAGGAGGTTTTTTTTTAGACAATGTCTTGCTCTGTCCCCAGGCTGGAGTGCAATGGCATGACTTTGGCTCACTGCAACCTCTGCCTCCCAGGTTCAAGCAATTCTCCTGCCTCAGCCTCCTGGGTAGCTGGGATTACAGGTGTGAACCACCACACCCTGCTTTTTTTTTTTTTTTTTTTTTTGGTATTTTTAGTAGAGACAGGGTTTTGCCATGTTGGCCAGGCTGGTCTTGAACTCCTGACCTCAGGTGATCCACCTGCCTCTGCCTCCCAAAGTGTTGGGATTACAGGCATGAGCCACCGCACCTGGCCTAAGGAGCCTTTTTAAGACATTGATTTTTTTCCTGACCACCCCACACCCTGTGAAATGTGAGTACTACAGATATTGTGGATGTCTGTTCATATACTGAGGCCCTTTGGTGGGCCACAGATCGTTATAAGATTGAAGACTTTTTAGTCTTCCTCCTTGCCAAGAATCAATTTTCACCTCTGCTAAGAACGCATGATCTAAACACAATCAGCCTGGCAGTGACTTAGTGGGCCCTCAGCTGAGTTAGAGCTTAGCTTTGTACCATGTATTTTTCCAAATCAGTTTCACCCAGTATGGCCCTGAACAGTCAGAAAGGATATCCACTGGATATCCTTATTAGCTGGTCCAGGAAGCCCCCTTCTGAGCAGGTATTAACCCTACTGTTGGATCTCCTGGGGAGATCCAGGAGGACCCAGAGAAGGACTGGGGCACAGGTGTAACCCAGAAGCTCGGACAAGAGTGATTCCCTGGTAGGTGTAGAAGCATTTCAGAATTTTAGCAAATACAGCTATGCCAGTGCCTACTTGCTGAATATCTGCCTTGACTTTGAGGGATATGAAAATAGTCACTTGAGTTGGGGTCCCTTTTTGGAAAAACTAAGCTTTCTTGAAGCATAATTTACATATATTAGGTTTTAAATGTACAATTCTGTGAGGGTTCACAAATGAATGCAGTCTCATAGCCACCCTACACAGCTGATATAGATCATCCTCTTCACCCTCGTGTGTCTTCACTGTCATTTGCCTCCCTTCACTGCTGACCCCTGGCAACCAGCAACCACTGATGCCGTTTTCTGGTTCTATTGTTTTGCTTTTCTAAAAGCTCATAGAAAAGGAATCATAAACTATGTGCTCTTTTCTGTTTGTTTGGCTTCTTTCACTTAGCATAAGTATTTGAAATTCATTTATTTTGCTGCATGTGTTATAATTCCTTTTTATTGCTAAATAGTATTCCTTTGCATACATATATCACAACTGGTTTATCCATTTCAAAGTTGGTGGACATTTGCTTATAGTTTTTGGCTTTTTATAATTAAAGCTACTGTGAATATTTAAGTAAGTGTCTTTACGCTAACACAGAATGAAAAACAGGTGTTCATTTTGTTCAGGAAAATACTTAGATAACATGGTAAGTTTAACTTGATCAGAGACTGCCAGTCTGTTTTCCAAAGTGGCGGAAGTGTCTTGCATTTCTTCCAGCAGTGTATGAGACTCCCAGTTGCTCAGTATCCTCACCAAAAGCTGGCATTGTCAGTCTTTTTAATTTTAACCACCCTGGTGGGTGTACGGTGGCATCTCATTGTTCATTATCTTTTGCATTTCCCCAGTGTGCTTTTCATGTTATTAGCCACTCATATATTCCTTGGTGAAATGGATGTTTAGACATTTTGTCCACTTTGTTGGGTTTTCTGTTCTGGGCCTGCTTTCAACGTGGATGATTGTCTGGAGGTGACAGAGTGACCCCACTCACACTACCTCCAGACAATTTGAGTTGTCCTGATGTGCCGAGAAGACCATAATTGGTACCTGTGCTGGGTCTCATTTCTGGAAGTGGGATTAGGGATGGACCATGATCTTCTTGATAGGGATGGTTGTCCATGATCAGGGAAGAAGTGTGGCCCCAACAGGGGCCAGGGCCTCAGAAAGTGGGCTTTTGTTAGGGGAATGTGTGAGCCTCAGCAGGAAGCCATCATTCACATGACCTGGGATGGTGCTACTCCGTGTTTATTTCCTGTGCATCCCCTCCAGTTCCAACCTCATCTTCATCATACTGGATAGGAAGAAAGGGCATTCTCCTGCCTCTACCTGGCATTGCAGGAGCAGCTGTACCTCGTGGTGCTGGCAGCAGAAATCAGCTAGAAATCCCCAAGAGTCCTGCTTCTCCAGGGGCATGTATCTTTTGGTTTTGGGCTTGCTTTTAGAGGAGAAAAGTATAATTTTTCTGCACAGAATGTCCTGTGAAGGGTGGTCTGGAACCATGCACAGGAAGCACCTCCAAGCCCAGTCCTGGAATCCCAGGGCTTCACCCATTTGATAGGACACTGAGTGTCCCAGGCTGCTCATCACCTTTTTCTCGGTTATTCTGACTCCCAAGAGCTTTCCAGCCTTTCTGGTTCGTGTTGTATTCAGGTCATAGAGAATGCCTTTGGCTCATTTCTTAGCTTTAGATGATAGACCCGGGATTCTACAGGCTTTCCAACACTGGAGATGATGTAGGCACTTCAGCCATGTTTGCTGTTATTTGCAGGATGACGATCAGTGATCACAGTAATCATGGGGGAGGTGACACATGACAAGGAGGCAAAGCCTGCAGTGGTGCCATCAAGGCTCATCAGCTGGGCCCTGTGTCACATCTCACAAGCACCTTTTGTGTTCACAGGCAAAGATGCAGCTGATGCTGATGCTGCATCACTTTTGACCCTGAGAAAAGCAGGCACCCACACTGCCACAGGGTAGGCACTTGGTAAATGATGGATGGATGGACTGGACCCCGTCACATTGCCCAGAATCACTCAGGGAGAGACTGATGCATATGCCACCATGGCAAGAAAACCAGGGACTTAGAGCAAACAAAAGCAGTGGAAGCATAGGAACCCTGAATGTCTCGTTGTAGACATCAGACTGATATACCTGCTGCTACATGGGAGACACTTGAAGATGGTTCAGGCAAGGAATCTGCCATTGGAGAGACTTTTTGCTAGGGTACATTTATGGGTAAGCTGGGCCTTGAACACGTAGGGAGGAGAGTGATGAGGTTGCATGTCATAGGTGAGAAGTGGCAGAAGCAGAGACATGGAGACGGGAAAGAAAAGGTACCTAGAATAGCAGTTATATTCAAATAGGTGCTCAGTGACATTGCCAGGGCTCGGTAATATAGGAGGTCAGGGGACAGACAGAGAGTTTCGAGTGGGCTATGGTAACCAGGAGGGCTTCCCGGAGGAAGAGGTACCTATTGAAGGTATAGTGGATTGGTGCTGATAGAGGAGGCAGGACATAGGAATTCTCAACAGGCTTCCCTGCCCTAGCCCAGATCTAAAATGGGGAACCTGCATAAAAGCCTTCTTCAGTGACTTGTGCCTCTCTGTCTTATACCTCCTGGCTCCAGAAAGCCCAAGAGGTGTTCCAGTGAGGGAAGGTTCTGTGTCTTGCTGCCTCCCAAGTCCCAGGGTCCAGCTGCCATCGCAGACAAAGTTTCGTTCAGAGGAAAGCAAGATGCATCTTGTGGTGGTCTGTACCAGCTTTTCACAGATGGTCTTCTTGGTGTCACCACTCAGTGTGTGGCCTTTGGGCCAGGGCTTGGGTTCCTACGGGAGCTTGTTAGAAATGCGGACCCTCAGGCCTTGCCTCAAAACAACTAAATTCAGCTGTGCCTGAACCAAGAGTCCCAGTCTCTGAACTTCTGCATCAGGGAAGCAGCCTCTTTAAATAAATTAACAAACTTATTTTGTACTTTTTATAAAAAGAACTATGCTAGATTAAAGAATACTTAAGATTCATCACGAGTAAATGTAACAAACCTGTACCAAGAAATTGCTTTAAAGGATATGATTTGGGCAGGAGACAAAATTGGACTATAGCCTTCCAAAACTCAGGGAACAATCTCCTTAGATGAAAGTATTGTAACAAAATGTTAATATTTTCACATTTGTAACTGCACTGTGGTCAAATAAGAGAATGTTCTTGTTCTTAGGAAACAAGCATTGAGGAATGAAGGAGTGAAAGGCCATGATGTGTGCAACCTGGTCTCAGAGGTCTCAGGGAGGAAAGTAATAAATGTGTGTCTATAAAATAACAAATGTGTATGGAACACCAATGTATACATAACATCATATATGATATATCCTATCGTACCATAAAGTAGATGTGGTGGGGGGAGAGAAAATGAAAAAGGAAATGTAGAAAAATGTTAAAAATTAGTGAATCAGGGTAACAGGAATATGGGGGTTTCCTGTTTGATTCAGGCAGCTTTCTTGTGGGATTGCTCTTTCTTTAAAACAGAAAGTTTAAGAAAACAGTGTGCCTTGTTTCAAAGTTTGATGGATGTTGCAAGTTGCCCTCTAAAAACGCTGAACCAATTTATATTCCCACAATGCCATGAGGGGGTTGGTGCAGCTGTTTAATATAGCTATTTTTATTCAGCTATTTTGATGCCAGGGACTTTCTTTGATGGGGTCATATATCAGTTTTGACCTGGGGACATTTTGTTTTTTTCTCAATTTATTATGAATATTTCCAAAAGTACGGAAAAGTCAAAAGTGTACTGCAATGAACGTGCATACCCCACCCCTACCCCTAGTTTCAACCGTTGTTGTTGTTGTGCTTTATTTATTTATCAGTACACATTGTTTTGGGGGTGAGCATGGAAATTGAGACACAGAAAGATTAAGTAATGGCCAAAGGTAAGTGCTAGGGCCACATGGCGTGCCCTTTACACCTTGTCCTTCTTCTACCTCTGAGGTGTTTCTCAATGGCTGGCTTCCTGAAGAGATAGAATGGGATTTTTTTTTTTTTTTTTTTTTTTTTTTTTTTTTTTTTTTTTTGAGACAGTGTCTCACTTTGTCATCCAGGCTGGAGTGCAGTGGCATGATCTCGGCTCACTGCAACCTCCACCTCCTGGATTCAAGTGATTCTCATGTATCTCATGATCTCATAGCCTCCCCAGTAGCTGGGATTACAGGTGCCCACCACCACACCTGCTATTTTTTTTTTTTTTTGTATTTTTAGTAGAGACGTGGTTTCAGGCTAGTCTTGAACTTCTGACATCAAATGCTCCACCCAACTTACCTCCCAAAGTGTGGGGATTACAGGCATGAGCCATTGTGCCTAACTGGATTTTTTTTTTTTTTTTTTTTTTTTGTGAAGCAGTTGAGTGTTGGATTCAGACAGGTCTGGATTTGAATTCCAACTCTGATGTTGAACAAACTGCATAACCTCCCAGTTGTGGCCTCCATATGTTCGTCCTGTAAGTGGGGACGGTGGCACTCACCTGTCATCATTGTGAAATAAATGAGATAAGGTGTTTAAAGCCCGTGGTAGTTATTAGTATTGTCATTACTTCTGTATCCCTTTTTTCATTTAAAATATATTCCCAGGCCCCCTCCTTTGGGAAAACTGATCCCTAAATCCAACACCCCAGGTCCCTGCCCAGATTGGGAAGGTGCAAGGACTGGTGGTGGGCGGAGCTGCCCGCCACATGCGGCCAGGTTCACAGATACCTCTTGAGGTCCTGTGCCTATGTTCCTACCCACCCTTTAAACAAGTGGCTTCTTAATGTTTTTTCCCCACCTCATTCCTGGCCCAGCCTGTGGAGTTCTCCATTTTTCTGATTTCCTAAGACCTATGTGGAGAGGAAAGATGTGAAAAGGGAAGGCATGTCCAGGTAC
This sequence comes from Saimiri boliviensis, assembly GCF_048565385.1. Taxonomy (NCBI): domain Eukaryota; kingdom Metazoa; phylum Chordata; class Mammalia; order Primates; family Cebidae; genus Saimiri; species Saimiri boliviensis. The sequence continues at coordinate 54,770,201 of NC_133457.1, read as the reverse complement.
CAGCATAGGCCCCTTCAGTGACCATCTCACACTCCTAGGTGCCTGTAAGGTGGTGGTTGGGGAATTCACTTTCTCTACCCACTTTCCTTTGGCCCTTCACTCAACAAGAAGAGAAACCTACAGCCAGCTCTTGGATAATGAGATTGAAAGTCTTTGGAACCCTGTTTAAGAGGCTGACAGGCAGGCAACCGCCTTAGCTTGGGATGTGTGACCTTATGGTATGTCCATGCTGCTGGGGACAGTCATAGTGTCTATTTTATTTTTCCATAAGTAATGGGGTGCAGGTGGTATTTGGTTACGTGAGTAAGTTCTTTAGTGCTGATCTGTGGGGTTTTGGTCCACCCATCACGCGAGCAGTATCCACTGGACCTGGACCATATTTGTAGTCTTTTATCCCTTGCCCCCCTCCGACTCTTTCCTCTCTTCCCCGCCAGGTCTCCAAAGCCCATTGTGTCATTCTTATGCCTTTGCATCCTCATAGCTTAGCTCCCACATACCAGTTTCCATTTCTGAGTTACTTCGCTTAGAATAATAGTCTCCCGTCTCATCCAGGTCACTATAAATGCTGTGAATCCATGCCTTTTTAGAGCTGAGTAGTATTCCATGATCTGTATATACCGCAGTTTCTTTATCCACTCGTTGATGGGCATTTGGGTTGGTTACACGATTTTGCAATTGTGAATTGTGCTGCTGTAAACATGCGTGTGCAAGTATTTCTTTCGAATAATGACTTTTCCCTGTGGGTCTCTTGAGAGCCTTCCAAGCATGCGGCCCCTCCCCTTTCAGGACTGTGTTTCGGGGTGAGCAAGGAAGATGAACAGAGGCTGAGGGCAGCCTGGCTGGAAACAGGAGGTGGAGGTGAGAGGTGGGGGCTGATTCAATCTTCAGACTACAATGGGAAGCTTAGTAGCCGGTTTGTGAGGGAAGGGGCCATTTGAGCAGGATAGAAAGGGGTCTAAACGTGGGTTATCAAACAGGATAATGCTTTGACAGGTGGGATTTTTGCTGTATGCAGAGGTGAACTTCTGAGCACAGGGAAATGGACGTTAGGTAGGCAGAAATGCACCTCTGTCTCATCACTTCCATAACCAGTTGGAGCTTCTGTTTGATGTATGTCCTCCCTCTCCCTGCGCCTTGAGGGCAGGCAGCCTCCCATTTGTGCACAGGTGCCTTTCACAGGGCCAGCAGGCAGTGTGGGGTCCCTGCTGGTGAATTCCCATTTCCCATGAGGGAGGCAGAAGGGTGCCCATGTGGTGATCTCCTACACCAGGTTCCGATCTCCACTTGGCCAGTCTGTAGGTGTAGGCCTTAGAAGTAGCTCCTTCTCTAAAAAATGGGAAGGAATCATACCCCGTTACAGGGGCTTGGGAACAAGTAATTGAGATGACATACATTGATTTCCTGGTACAGACAATGCTTGGTATGTAGTAGACACTCCATAAATGTTTCCTCCCTTCTTTGTGCCTCTTCTTTCCCTTCCCAGTGCAGCAGTGTGGGGTTCTGCTTGGAGCAGCTGAGTCCCCACCCTGCACATCCCTGTGCCTCCCAGACTGCTCAGACAGTGCCCCTGCAGCTGCTTTTTGTGGGAAAGGTAGTTGCCCTTGGATCTTGTGTTCCCACAGCCAAAGCTTCTCTCACCGCTGTCTGCCCTCTGTTGCCTTCTTTTCTAGCCCAGGCTTGCCTACAGATAGCCTTCTGTACTTCCTGCTCTGCTGCCTTGCTGGGGTGGGCCCAGCTCAGGGGACACATGGACACCTGCCATGCCAATTTCTGGTTTAGTCAGTGTCAGCTAATTGCTGTAACGACTGATCCATTTTTTTTAGCCCACAAGTTAAAGTTTATTTCTCACTCATATCACAATCTGATGAGGCCAGTGGTGGGCTCTGCCCCCTTCCCCTCCCCTTACTTACCCCTCCTGTCACTCAGGGATCCGTGCTGGTAGACCCTGCTGATGGATGCTGACAGAGGAAAAGGCACTGGCTCTTACCTTCCTACCTGCCTCAGCCTGGGAGATATATCACTTCCTCTTCCCTTGGCAAAGACTATTCTTATGGTCCCACCTGGACACCAGCTGAGAAATGAAGTGAGCCTCCATGTCTGGAGAAAGCGGGTTTAGAGAGCACTTAGCAGTATCCCTGCAGCAACACCACAACCTCTCCCCAGTCAAGGCATGGAGGCAAACACTCCTCTGGCCCTAGGGAAGGCCTCTCTGCCAGAGAGCTCAGAAAATTCCTTCCTCCCCCCTTTCTTCCCTCCCTTCCTTCCAATGTTTACACAATGCCCCCCTGGACCAGAAACTGGCTGCCTTTATGAGGAGAAGAACTGGGAGGGAAGAGACGGTTAAGGGTAATTTTTTAGCCCCTAGAGGCTGGGCCCTCTAATCACAGGCACAGAACTATTCATATTATTCCATGCAGAGACAAACACCCAGAATAATTAGAGCCCAAGTGATTCTTTCACAGCAAGTTCTTGTGGCGTTTTCTTTTCTTTTTTATCTATCTGTGTTTGCCTGGGTTGCCTACCGTGCACGCGCCCACCACTCGGCCCCAGGCTGCCTTCTCTTTTCTTGGAACTCTCCATGCTTCCTCCTGCCCCGGAACATTTGCACATACTCTTCCCACTGCTGGTCAAAAGAAACAAAAACCAGATAAGCCTTAAAAAGGAGAAAGAATTTGTATTAGAATTTTCCAGAGAAACCGAACCAATAGGATATACTTAATTATTGATTGAAGATTCATTATAAAGAATTGGCTCACATACTTACGGAGGCAGGTGAGTCCCAGGATCTGCAGGGAGAATTGGCAAGCTGGAGACCCAACAGAGCTGATGGATTAGTTTCAGTCCACGTCTGAAGGCCTGAGAATTAGGCGTGCTAATGGTGTAGTCCTCTCTGAATGAAGGCAGGCCGAAGACCCAGGAAGAGCCAGTGTTTCAGTTTGAATCCAAAGGTAGGAAAAGGCTCATGTCCCAGTCCAAAGGCATTCAGGCAGGAAAAATTCTCCCTTATTCTGGGGAAGGTCAGCCCTTGTCTTCTATTCAGGCCTTCAACTCATTGGATGTGGCCCACCCACATTAAGGGGAAACAGTCAGCTTTGCTCAGTCTACTCATTGAAATGTTAGTCTCACCCAAAAACACCCTCTGGAGGCACACAGAGTAATGTGTGACAGTTACCAGAGCGTCCACCTTCCAGTCATGTTGACACAATTAACCATCACAGAATTTTTAAAGTTAAGGAGAAATGTTAGAATTAGGATCTGTAAAAATAAAAATGATAATAAAATAGTATTAAAAAAAAGCAGGCAACTAATTGCTTAAACACATTAGCCAATAAAGTGAAAAAGTTAGGATAAAGATAAAAGATGTCTGGGCAGGGGGACGGAATTAATGGTGAAGAAAGGATAAGCTTATATGGACAAGGTAAAATGTGAAATCCAGAAACCTAAAATCCTCAAAGGCTAGACTGTATAATAAAGGAGAAAAATTCAGAAGAAAACACTCCCAAACCATAGGCAATGAAGAGCAGAAGCCTGCCGCTGACGTTTGACGTTTGTCTTTCTCTGCGATTCTTGGGTATGAAAAGGTCTGATACAAAAGACACGTGTTTGGGAATGGTGACACTGGGAGACTGGGCAGCTTGTGCTGTTGTGATGCCTTTGGGATGCAGCCCTTCTCAGTCTCCCTTTTTTCCAACCTGAATTTGGTCCAGCTGTGGGGGGAAAAGAGATTGGGGAAGTCAGAGCTTGAGGCCACACACCAAGTGGGTTAACAGCGGAGTGGCCCTTCCCAGACAGTTTCAGCCAAGAGAATGTTGGTTAAATGGAAAGTGAAAGAAATGTCGAAATGGAGGAGGAAGGAGGGAGCTCCCCATAATGACTTGTGCTGTCTGAGATGAGTATGGGAGGTGGGAGATAGCCCTGCTTCATATCTGGAGCTGGGGATGTGTTCCAGCTGTAGCAGAGTGCTTCAGCTGGCAAAGACATCCCCTTCCCTCTGCCTGCCCTCTGCAGGCAGATCTTCTCACCAGATCTGAGGCAAGGGCACAGGCCTGCGGCTCTACTCTTGGAGCCCTATGTGCTGTGCCGCTATACTGGCTATGCCCTGTGTTGCTGTGTCTGAGCGGTGACTCAGCACAGTAGCTGGTGTCCAGACACGGTCACACTCCACATACACTCCCAGGCCTGGGCTCCCTGGGCTCCTGGCCTCTCTCAACTCCCGTGGTCAACCACCTTCATTCAGATTTGGCCATGAGTGAGCAGAGCTGGTGTAAGCCGATGTATGCAGGTGATGGGGGCACTAGCCAACATAGATTTATTTTTCATTCCCATTGCAAAAGGACTGACTTCCTAAAGTCAAGAAGTTGCCTAAACACTTTTGAGGAATGCCCACAATTCTTATTTAAAATATTACTTAATGTTGTAGAATATAGTTGGGTTCTATTGGTGAACAAAGACCACTCTCGAAGCCCTCCCTGGGGAGGCTTGCTCTATGCACCATCCTGCACCAAAGTGTTGTCTTTTACCTCATTTTGCAAAGATGACAGATGTAAGTTACATCAAAGACTCTTCTATTTTAAAGTAACATTCTTTGGCAGTTAAATTTAAATTTTTTTTTTCTGGTCACCTTGGAAGAGATTTGTGTCTTTCACAGAAGTGCTGGGATTGCTTGTGGGAGTCGGAGTAGCAGATTGTAGCTTTGGCTTGGCATCAGCGAACCCAGGGAGTTCACACAAGGATCAGGTGTGGGTGACTGGCAAGGCCTGCACCCTTGCCTCAGATCTGGTGAGAAGGGAAGCAGAAGTGCCCAACACAGGACCACCCGGCCTGTTCATTCCGGGCACCTTCCAAGCACCCAGACCCTGGTTTAAAAGCTCCACTGGATTTCCCTTGGGCCTGAGGCCTCTCAGATAGTTGCTTTTGCTTAAAAGCCATTAAATCGCTCAAGAGAAGTTGTGAACTGGAATAAGGACTCACCTGCCTCCTTATTGGAGGAAGTCAGTTCAGAGAGAAGACCATTCTAGGCAGAACTAGCTGGCAGATCTCAGAGCAGCGGAGAGTGAAGACAGGACAGGAGAAAGAGGGAGGCGACAGTGAGGGGAGCAGAGTCCATGTCACTGTGGTCCCCTCACTTGCTCTCATCCCCATACCCCAATGTCTTCCAGGGTTCATGCTGAAGCAGGTCACAGAAACTCTTAAAGTTTAAGGTCTGGAGGGTCTTGGGGAAGGGAGGCCTGCCTGGTGAGCATCTGCCTTGCCCCAGGCTGAATAATAGGAAACTCTCATGCAACAATTCCGAAGGCTAAGGATTATCATTTCCATTTTACAGATAGGAAAACCAAGGCCCAGCTTGGAAGGGTAACACCAGAGTCTCTTCTAGGTCCAGCCAGGCTTCTTTCTACTCTGCCCATGAGACAATTAGTCATACAGATCTCAGTAAATATTCAGGAAGCTGCTAGGTTTTCCACTCTCCTTCATATATGTGAAGATCCATGCTGATGTCCTCTCAGGAAATTGTCAATACAAAGAAATTGTATTGCCTAAAGTCAGAAGTCTGTGATAGCATCAGTTTCCATGGCAACAGGCTATGATGTCACAGACGCCTGCAACAGCAAAGTGAGAAGAAAGCAGGGAAATGGGGAGCCAAGGTGGGGAGGCTGTAAGACATGATCTGTTAGCACAGATGCAGAAGGCCTTCCATCAGCCCTCCCCCTGCCCAGCATCTGCTGCTGCACAAAGGGAAACACACTGACATTTGGAACAAATACATGGGTTTTATGAACCATGAATGCTTCAGCTTGCAAACTCAGAATAATCAAAACCAAATACGACTTCTCTGAGTTTTCTCTAAATGTTTATGAAAGGGCTAATGCTTTTTAAAAAAATAATCCTAGCTCTTGCAATTGACTAAGTAGTGGGCGATTCCTTGTGTGCCCAGCATGACGAGGCTGTTAATTCCCATTGATATGGCATGTCAGGATGGAGATAACACTGAGACAGAGCCAGTTGGGGTCAAGTACTGGGAGGCATGTGGGTTCCTGGAAAGAGACTGGGAGGGAGAAATTCGATGTTGACTATGCTGGGCACAGTGCCAGTTGGTGCACACTGGGCTTGAAGGGCCTAGGTCTGGGTTCCTAGGGTGTGATGCTCAGCAGCACATCACTAACTGATGACAATACTTTTACTAATTGGAATACTTCTCATCACATTGCTCCCTGTTGTCAAAAGCAGTGGCCCGTTCTATTTTTCAAAGACACTACAGCAGTAGCTCCCATCCAGCAAGCTCTTTGACGGTAGGAACTTGTCAACCTAGAGTCTAAATTTACTCCCCTTAAATATGGGTTGAACTTGATGACTTGCTTGACCAGTAAAATGTGGCAGAGGTGTTGGTCTGGGACTTCCAAAGCTAGGTCAGAAGCAGCCGCAGAGCTTTTACCTGGATCTCTAGGGACTGTAGCTGTTAGAATGCTCACTCTGAGAACCTAGTTGCTGCATTGGAAGGTGCATGGAGAGGCTGCGTATGGGTACTTCAGTTGACAGCCCAAGGTGAGCATCCAGCTGACAGCCAGCACCAACTGCCAGCCATGTGAGTGAACCACTCTGGCATCAAGCGGTAGTAGAGGCTTTGGATGACTGCAACCCCTACCAATATCTGACTGCAACCTCCTGAGTCACCCTGGGTGAGAATACTCAGCTGGGCCCAGCCAACCTGCAGGACTATAGGAGCTAATAAAACATTAGTATCTCACGCCACTGAATTTGGTGGGTGATTTGTTATATTCCATAGATAACAGGAACACAAGCAGTCCCTTGAATTTGCATTGTAAGATAAAATCCAGACAGGTCTAGGGTCAGTGGTCACAGTCCTGGCATGTGACTGAAGACCTCTCTAATGGGAAGGGGATGGCCAGTGCAGACCTGCCTCTTGGTGAATCCTGCTGTAAAGAAGGCAGGCTGGAGATGTTGGGATCATCTGTCTGTCCGTTCTAGAGGCTTGGCAGTTGGTCTTCAGTTTGGCAACATAAATGTCGGTCAGGCCAGATCTATTGTAGCTCTGATGGGATGGTTTTGAACCTAAGTGTGCAGAACCGTTCATTTCATCTGGTTGGTTTTAGCCAAGCATCTCAGCAGTTGAGATTGAATGAGTGTCCCTTGCAGGGTTTCATCTAAGCCTGATAAAAATGCCAAAGAGGACAGAGCCTGCGATATCCCATAGGGGATGCTGCTTCTGTTGGATCCTCTTTGGATACCGTTTTTCTGCCAGCTGTGAATTCACCAGTTTGTACTTGCCCTGGCCTGCAGTTCTCCATATGGTCCATTTCAGCAAGTGCTTTGCTGAAATCTAGCTACACCATGATCTCGTGTCCTAGGGAAATTTTCAAGAAGGAAAGGGAGTAGGTTTGGTAGGGCTTGTTCTTACTCAACCCATGATGCCTCTAGGAGCTCTCTATGCTTTCTTTGCATATTAGTATACTCCAGTCTCCTTCATCCACCATAGTTTGGCATGGCATCCTTTCATGATCCTTTTCTCCCTGAAAGAAGGATTAAATTTCACCATCCCAGTTTTCTACTGTCTGTCTCATCTTTGATCATTTCTTGAAGATATGTTTCTTTGACCATATCTGCGTTGTCTTTCTACATTTTATTTTACCTCAGCTATCATCTATAAAAGGTAATCTAAAATGTTTTTGAGATACTGAGCTAAGAGCCAGTATACAATTAAAAGTTCTTCCTGTTATCTGCTTGATGTCTAGCCTACATCAGTCCAGATGCATTGCTGTCTCTTCCCGTTAGTCTTTCCTGTCATCATATGGGGATACGGGCCTCGCCTTAGCAGTACTGCTTTGCATATAATCGATGGATTTTGCTGTGTCCTTCATTTGCCTTCTTTGGTTGTGAATAAATAACTCCTAGTTCCTTGTGCATTTTTTCACCATTCCTGTTTTTCAGGGCCCTAATCAGTTTTATTTCATTCTTCGCTATAAATGATTTTTAAAGCCCCTTGGAAATATAAAGGTTGTCTAAATAATAAATCATCATTTTGGCAAATGATACTGAGACATTTAGAGAGATAAAATTAATCACCCCCTTGTAGCTATATAGTAGCTTTTCTGCAGGGAGTACAAAGTAGTTTGTAGAGCTCATAGTTAATTCTTGTCCCGTTCCCGAGGGAAGAGGGTAAGAGTCATCTTTCTGTTTTGTAGGGGGAAAGGCCAGGGCAGCATAGGTGGCTTCTTATTTAGCACCCTCTGGTGAACACAGTACACAGTGTGAAAGATGCTTCAGCTGTGGTCTCTGAACATCTGACGCAATGTCCGTGGGGTATGTTACCTCTTCTCAGCCTGGATAGCATAGTGCACGCAGTAGGTTCCCTGAGTGGCCAGGAACATTGGCCTCGTCCTGCCTGTACAGGGCCTGGAATAGTTTTCCCACCAGTGAATTCTCTACGTAGAATGCCATAGTATCTCCTACATCAAGGACAAACTCCACAGATTGCACCAGTATTCAAGGAGGTTGCACTTCCACCTGTGTCAACTCATGAATTATTATGCCCATTGTATAGATGAGGAGATGAAAGTTAGTGGAACCTAAGTGGTTTACTTACAAATTCACACAGCGGCTATACGGTAATGCTGGGATCTGGCCAGGTCTCTTTAATGCCCTAGTCTAGTGCTACTTCTCTATAACCTAAGCTCCCCGTTACAATTATTTTGGTTTTGGGTGACAGTAAACAAAATCAACAGATACACACACACACACACACACACACACACACACACTCTCACACTCACATTCCTTATGGACTTCTGTGATTGAAAGTGCTGTGCAATACTAGTTTGGGACATGGCTGCATTTAGGATGCTATTGGGACTCTTCCTCTGTCTTCAGCCCCACTTCCTCTCGGTTAGCCTGAAGCTCTCCCATATGGTCAGCAGGTTTATGTTCCTACTACACCAGAAACAGGGAGATGAATTTCTTGGTAGTTCGTCCACAAGTCCTGAGGGTCATTCTGATTGATCCCAGTCTCAGTGTGTAGCGTGTTTAGCTCTCAACCAGTCACCATGTGTTGGGCTAGAATTCACTGATTGGCCTAGATTGCTCCTTCCCCTGGGGAGCTGGGGTGGAGGCGGCACTCTAAAGGCAGAGACTGAGAATGGGGAGGGGTGAAATTGCAAATCAAGATTACATAGACAGTTAGGAAAAGTAGAGAGTGGGTGCTGGCTGGCAGAAACCAGCCTGCAAAGCCTTTCATTCACACCCCTGCCCCCCCATTGCCCGCCTCTCTGCCTGGCATTCTCATTGTCTCGCTGGGCTGCTCTTCAGATGGGCAATCCTCTCCCCCCACCAGCATCTCTTTGCTTGTGCTTTTTTTTTTCTGCCCTCATTTTTGACCCTTTCCATCTGAGCCCTTCATTACCCTTTGGCCTGTGTTAAACCTTTCTCAACTGAGGAAGCCTTTCTGACTGCCTGGTCCACGAGTGGCTTCCTTCTCTGAGATCCTGTGCTGTGGACTCCTGCTTTCTCTTGTGTGGTGCGTCGTTGAGGGAAGTTGGCCAGTTGGATAGTTTCCATGAAATTGAAATAAATGTGCCAAATTCACATGTTAGTGGCATTTGGGGCTTTTGGTGAAGGGTTGGTGAAAATAGCTGCAGCAAAGGATGGAGATAAAGCCGACACTCTGTGAGTACGAACAAAAAAAGACCCGTAATGAATATGACTTTGAATATGGGGCCATCACGAGAGATTTGGCATGGTTCTCCCAGCTTCCCAAGTGGGATGAGAAGAAATGGAGCATTTCAGCCTCCATTTTGCTCTGTGCCTGGTTAGTTAGAACTTTCTTGGAGCCTGGTCCCTAGTTAAGCCACTACGTTTGAAAAATCTGTTAATTCCTAGCATCTGCCTCAATCTAGTCATTTTACAGATCAGGAACTTGAGATCCCAAGAAACTAAATTACTGTCACAGAGTCATGCAGTGAGTTTGGGGCACAGCCAGAAGTGGAGACCGTACCTGATGCTCTGTGTGGTGCTATTCCCATCCTCTGAAGTTGACTAGGAGTGCCTAGCAAGGATGGGGGATGGAGAATGGCCCCTTGAGGGACACTTGGGGATTGCAGGGCATCCCCAGCTAGAAGGAGACTGCAGGCCAGGGAAGGGGTCTAATGATGTTTCCTGGAGACTGCTCAATGCAGTCTGGAGCATGTATGGACACCAAATCAGGGCAGAGACTCCTGGATTGGATTGGTGATGCTTCTCAAGTATGGGAAATTTCTTTTTTTTTTTTTTTTGAGACGGAGTTTCGCTCTTGTTACCCAGGCTGGAGTGCAATGGCGCGATCTCGGCTCACTGCAACCTCCGCCACCTGGGTTCAGGCAATTCTCCTGCCTCAGCCTCCTGAGTAGCTGGGATTACAGGCACGCGCCACCATGCCCAGCTAATTTTTTTTTGTATTTTTAGTAGAGACGAGGTTTCACCATGTTGACCAGGATGGTCTTGATCGCTCGACCTCGTGATCCACCCGCCTTGGCCTCCCAAAGTGCTGGGATTACAGGCTTTAGCCACCGCACCCGGCAAGTATGGGAAATTTCTACTTAAAAAGACGCCATTCCAAGATTTCCTATATCTGCAGAGTCCCATCCCTGGAGGTGATAAAGGAGGAGGTCTGAGTTGCTGAGACATGAGCTTCAGGAGGCTGGCAGTTGGGTCCTCTGATCACCCAGGCCGTACCCTGTTTTGGGGGAACACTCACCAATTCCTGGGACTCCTTCCTCATCTAAGTACATGGGGTACTGCCATATAAATGCACTGTTCCTCCGGCATGATTTGAATAAAAGAAAAGCTCTCATATGGAGTGTGCTATTTTTAAGAGATACAAGTTAAGGAATAAAATTCTGTGAAACACACAATTATTTAGCTGTCTTTGTTTAGCAACATTCTTTTAATTAACCACCACTAGCAGCTATTGAGATGCTGGGCAAGTGTGCTTGGCTACCAGCTTGTTTTGGAGGGAAAAAATAAATTCATGTTTTCAACCCAAATAATGAGAGTTTTCTCTCCAAGGTAAGACCTTGGGGATGGGGGTGGTGGAATGGGGGACTCTCTTCATCCTGGAGCCATGAGGACCTATTATCATGAGAAGGTAACTTCCCCTCGGTGTCTTTCAAAAGCTGTGTTGCTGGTGGGCTTTTAGAACCAGGTGTTTCTGAGAAGGCATCCCCTCAATAATGCTTTCCTCCCTGGCACACCTTTCCTTCAATCCTTAGAGCTTCTTTCTGTTTATCTTTACAAAAAACTTTTAATTTTGAAATAATGTCAGACCTACAGAAAAGTTTTAAGTGTATTACAGAGAACTCCAGTATATTCTTATTAAGGATTGATTTGTGTCCCCCTAAAAAGCTACGTTAAAATATTAATCCCCAGAATTTCAGAATACACCCTTATTTGGAAATAGGTTTCTTGCAGAATAAGCAGTTAAATTAAGATGCAGTGATATTGGAATAAGATAGGTCCCTATTCCAGTATGACTGGTGTCCTTATAAAAAGGGTGAATCTGGGCACAGATAGATATGCACACAGGGAGAGTGTCATGAGAACATGACAGCAGAGACCAGAGTGTTGTGTCTGTGAGCCAAGGAACGCCAAAGATTGCCAGCAAACCATCGGAAGCCAGGAGAGAGGCCTGGAACAGATTCTCCCTCACAGCCCTCGGAAGGAACCAACCCTGTCAACACCATGATTTCGGATTTCTGCCTCCAGAACTGTGAGATGATAAGTCTCTGTTGTGAAAGTCACCAGTTTGTGGTATTTTGTTACGGCAGCCCTGGGAAGCTAATACAGCCCTTCAGCTGCATTTCTCCAGCGTTAGCATTTTACTACACTGTGCTCATTCCTCCCCTGCACACATACCTGCCACATACACACGTAATTGTTCTTTTCACAATGGATTGAAAATAGGTCACAGACATATGCTCATTTACTCCTAATCACTTCAGTGTCTGTTTCCTAAAAGCAATAAAAACTCTCACCTAACCATAGTATAATGATCGAAAATCAGGGAATTAACACATGTACAACACTATTATAGTGCATTCTCGCCTGCAGAATGTCACATTTCACTAATTTTCCTACTATCGCCTTTATTGCAAAATGTTATTTCTTCTGATCTCTTTTATCTTTAAAATCTGTACCCCCCAAAATTTTTAAATTAAAACTTTAATTTTTATTACTATAAATGCACACTGTCCTGAGGATTGCGGGGGCAGTTTTGCAGGGAGCTTTGGGGTATTTTGATCTGGAGATGGGGGTCTGGGCCGAGAAGCATGGCAGGCGAGGGAAGCACTCAGAGAAAGGCAATGCGGTTGAAGTCACTAGTAAAAAGCATGCGCTTTTCTGGGAAGGGGGTGATTGTTATTACTATTTTTCCCTTTCAAACAGGGAACATATAGGAGAGGGTTCTGAGAGTCCTTGGCAGGCTGATGGGTAAGACTGTTCAACGGTTCCCTCTGGCCTGACCCCTGCCTGGCCTTGGGCCCCAGATGCAAACTTGCCCTTTCAGTTGATGTCTAGTGGGCCACCGGATGCTAAAATACCTTCTATTCTGGAGAGTCTGACACCTTTGTCCTGGCTAGGAGGGTGCTACAGACTGAGTGAAGAAGGGGCCGAAGCCCTGGATGATGAGTGCCGAGTGGAAACAAACCTCAGCAAAGGCTTTGAGGAAGCGATTTTAAACACCTCCTACCCTCCATCAGCGCTCTTTCAATTCTTGAAATAGACAATGACTTCCTACTCTCACGCAATCTCCCAGGAATATGTAGCTTCTAGCGTCTTCCATCCACCCAGTGTTTCCCCTAAACCCTTCCAATAAAGAAATTCCAGAGTGGTCTCTGGTGCGAAGATGGATCATAAGAGGGCCGTTCGTTAGTCTACCTGGGACCCAGTGTCCTGCCCAAGGCAAATAGCTTCCCAGACTTCCAAAAACACTCGCAAGTGTGGCCTCTAACCTGTCCTGGAGCAGGGGAGGGTGGCTGGGAGGCCAGGAGCGGGCCTACAGCATTCCAGATTCCCACAAGGGGAGCTATGGCCTCTTGAGCAGGACTCTGATCCCACAGTTCTGGAACAGCTACCTAATCCCACAGCTGGGCCGACTTCGGAACCAACGGATACTCTCAGGTCATGGCCTTTCACCCTTTCTCATCCTCACTTTCTCCAGCTTTCTTTCCTCAAGTTCACAAAATTTAGGGACCTTTCTCCCTTATCTGATTCCAAAAAAGTAGAAGTTTGCTTCTGCCTATCCTACTCCTGATTCCTCCTCCTTCCCTTCAGCATCTCCGCAGAAGTTCCCACAAGCTGTTGCCATGTCCTCAAAGACCTTTTTCCTCCCCCTGTGGTTGGGATGACTCTTGACCCCTTCACTTTCCTAAACATTGCTTCTCTACACATGGAAATACGCCTACTTTCCCTCCCTTCAGCTTGGTCCAGTAGCTTTTTGTCCCCTGTTTTTTAACCTTTATTGCTCTTTTCTCTGATTACAGAAGCCATACATGCTTCTGAGATTTTCTGATTTCCCAAAGAGGAGGTTCTATATTCTTTGTTGGTTGAACCCCACTGAAGGAGAACTGAAGCTGTTTGGATATTTCTATGATATGCTTGAGAGAATGTTGGGCTGAAACTCTGAAAAAGAAAAATATCGACGATGCTTTCAGAAATTGTCCAATTGTGTCAATGTCTTGTGAGAACAGCGTTGTTCAGAGTCCTGGCAGGGTGGGGTCGCTGGATAAAGTACAGGATGTCCACTAAATGTGAATTCCAAGTAAGCAATAGATACTTTCAGGTATTTTAAGCACAAGATATTGTGTGGGACACACATTGACATTGCATGCAATATTTGAGGCATACTTAGTCTAAGAAAATTATTCATCGTTCATCAGGAATTCAAATTTAACCGGGTGTCCTGTTGTTTGTTGGCTTGCTGAATCTGACAACCCAACATCAACAGGCAAGATGGAGCTGAGCAGGCTATAGAGGAGCTTCATCAGGGGTGCACAGGGGCATTTGTGAGAGTGACCAAAGGCCTTACAGAAGGGAGCCAAAGCCAGACTGGGAGCAAGGTAACAGCAGACAGAACTGAGAAGAAATCTGGGACAGGTAATGAGGCAACTAAACTTCCTAACTTTCAAATGAAGTGTCTGAGTCCTTACTCCACCCTGAGACCTGCTAATAGGGGCTCCCCTTCTGTCTTCCAGCTTCAGTCACCCGAGTATCACTGCTATGAGTTCCCTTTTACCCACATACAAACTGTACCATTATTATATAATATTTTTCCTTAATTCACTGAAAACCTTAAATAAAGGTATTTTTAATTAAAAGGAAACTTGATTCCATCATTGTCAATGGAAAACAGTCTCAATCACAAATTGAAAGTGACAGTAAACATGTGGACGATGAAGTTGATATTATTGAACTCTAACTTTTGACTGAGTCTGAAACCTGATCTCAACTCCTTAAAAATGAAATTAGCAAATGCTAGAGAAGAGCTAATGATATACAGGCTTCCAGCTGAAACTTTCTTCTGTTATAATCAGAGAACCACAAATAATTGAAAAGGAGACAACCTTCTAACCCTGCAATTCAGTATGTTTAATGTTTTGTTCAATCACTCATGGTTTATATGATTCTTTTAGGAGATACTGGTATTGGTTAGGTCTTAGCAATGGTCAGTAATGCTGTTTTTTAAAAAGTGCTTTATAAATGAATTATTTTTCTGGTTGGAGGAGAGTCTTGAATATTTACAGGTGGGAGTCTGAGTTTCAGCAGTACATGCCCTGGCTGACCTGATCCTAGCCCTGTATGCTCAACTTCAGGGATAATGTCCTGGAGGCCATGAGTCAACATCAGGCAGAAGCCATCCTGGGGTCCCATGGGACTCTCAGCTCCCCATGAGTGAGGCCTTAGGGGCAAAACCATCTAGACCGTCAGCATTGGTCTGCCAGTGGCGAAACACTGACCCTGTGACCCTGCCCTATTGCCCCCAGTTCCCCTGCTTTGATGGGAAATACTGCCCAGGATAGCGTGTTCCCGATGAACTCATCATCTTGTTATTAGGACTGTGAGTGGGTGAGCTGTGTCCCTGACAGGCCAGGCAGAACATGGAACACAATTTTCCCATAGAAACAATGTACTAAAGGGTGGTTAGGTTTTATGGCATGATTGGTTCAGGATAGTAAACTTTCATTGAGCACCTAATATGTTCCAGACACTGCTGGGACTACAAAATGTGTAAAGCATTGTTTCAGGCTAAGTGGAGTTCAGTCTCTTGGGAGATACGGGCAGCGAGCAAATGAGCAGGTGATGACAGCTAGGTGTGATGGGTGCCAGGACGGAAGGAGGCAGAGTATGCTGTGGGGCCTGAGGGAGGGGCCTGGCCCGACCTCAGGGTGTCTGGAGGACCTGCCTGTGAAGCTGAGTCTCTAGGCATGAGGAGGTGAAGAGCAGAGATGAGGGATAAAGGGCGTGCCCGGCAAGTGAATGGCCAACAGAGAAGGGCAGAGGGTCACCTAGCACAGTGTGTGCTGAGATTCTACTGTCTGCCCTGTATTTTTAGAGCATCATGTGCTGTAAGGGGAGTGGGCTGAGTTGAGCTTATTCCTCTAGAGGAATAAGCAGAGATGGTTGTGGAGGCGCCCAGAGCATGATAAGAGGATGGGTTCTCATCCTTAGGTAGAGGAGCCACTAAAGGGTTTTAGGCACATTTACCTTTAAGAAAGCTGCCCTGACACTGGGGTGGTGGCTGGGAGGCAGCTAAGATGGGGTGAGGTGGAAAAAAAGACTAACTGGACCAGCTAGAGAGGAGGGAGGAAGACAGGAGATGAGGCGGTCCAGGGACTAGGGGATTTTGAAACTCCCTGGAATGAAAGCCCATAACAAGGACCTTGATCTGTTTTGTTCAGACATATCCCAAATGCCTAGAATACAGCCTGGTAAATAGTAAGTGATAAATACATTTTTGTTGCAGGAGAGATCAGATTGAGGGGAGATTTTGGGAGTGCAGCAGTGTGGAGGTCAAACGCACATGTGATCTCTTGATCTGGATTCCTAACTCTCCCCTCTAGAAGATCTCCAGAGTTAAGAAATTTTCTTTCCTCTCACACAAAACAAACCCCTTACTCCTGAAAGTCTTTTGAAATGTAACTACTGGCTGTTTGGGCTGGTCTGTGGTGTGACATCACAGCTGAGTGTTATCCCAGGGGTCACCCTAGGGTCTTCTGTGGGACTCATGTTGGCCAGCCCAAGTTTCTCTTGCTTGGTCCTTAGTCAAGACAGAACAGTGCTTTGCCGTCTTTTTATGTTCGGGACATGGCCCCCTCCAGCTACTTCTTAGATGACCCTGTAAGCCTTTGGCTCATATTCCTTGTTGAAAGTTGGCTTGTAATCTGCAGGTTGAGGACACCCAGGTGTAGGTCTCCTGGCCATCAGAACAGTGTTGGATGTCACCTGGCGGATGACCATGAGCAGCTATGCCATCAGAATCTGTGATTAATAGACATAATCTCCACCAGAGCATTAATTTTGGGCATAATCAAGGCCTGCTGAATTATTTCAGTGTCAGACCTTGACAGAGAAGTCAGCCTGGGATTAGCATTTTGATTTAAAAGTTCAATGGGTAGTATTTATCTTTATTTCTGTCACCTATGAGTGATTGACTGTCTGTCCTGGAAAATAAAAACAAATGCTACTTCCTCAGTCAAGTGAACAGGGGTAATTTAGAGGCATACTCTCACGGTTGGCTGGACCTGTGGCATAATGGGTTGGCAGTCTCTCTTTCTTGGCTTCCACAAGGTGTCTGGGAATCAGGTTCTTGATTCTCTCAGAGGCCAGGTAACTGCAGGAGTAGCTGTGTTAACATCTGAGCAGGTGTGTCACTCCTAATGGTAGTGCTTTAGCAGAGCTGTTGCCTGAGGTGAGAAATGCTGGCATGCAGCATTGGAGATGACGGAAACTCCAGAAAAACAAGCTCCATCCCAGAGGGACTGGAGTCAGAACACTGAAGGACCCCTTGCTTGCCCTGAGCTGGACAGCATTTAATGGTGGTGGGTTCTGTATTCCAGTCCACGTGATTGCTGCTTTCAACCCTGTGGAGAGGTTGGTGGTGAGGAACTCAGGCATGCACGTGTGAACGTGACAGTTACTGATGCGGATGGTGCATCCAGGCACTGTGCTAGTGCCTTTTCTTACATTGTTTTGAGTACTCGACCACAACCCTGCTCCCCAGGTTACAGATAAGGACCTGTCAGCCCAGAGAGGTGAAGTGATTTGCTCAAGGCAAGTCAAAAAGGCAGGAGCCAAGATTCCAGCCCAGAGCAATCTGGCTGCAAAGCCTATTCCGGCACTTGATTTATCAAGCCAGGTGGGACATACATTGGAATTGGCAGTGAGAGGAAAGACCCCTGATCCTTGAGGGCATTTCTGGAAAGGGAAGGGCCTGAAGGGGGAAGAACAGGTCTGGGGAATGAGCAGAAAAAGGGTGTCAAGGTTTCTGGGGCTCCCAGGGCTCCATTCATTCTTGGCCCAACAGTGTCATTTCTTTTACCAGTACCCTAGGACTTCTGTCTCCCTGTCCTGTGAGTTCCTTTGGTCACAGATTGGAGGCTTCAGGCATGGGAACTCTTTTGGTCCAAACATAGAAATGACTGACCATCTACCGAGAGTCAGCAGGCTTCTTCATCAATAAGGTTTTAGTGAAAGGCTGTATCACAGTCAGCGGTTTGTACCTTCTGTGGACATTCCATTTGAAGACAGAAGTGAAGGCAAAGGGTGTCTGGAGATGGAGAGGATGGGCCCTCCCTGATGGAAAACTGTCCACGGGCATCTGGCCGGGCACAGCCATTCAGTCCCATGCAGCCACAGTGGACGTTCGGAGCATGCCTCCAAGGCACAACTCCATTCCATTATTCTCAGATTGATTTGACAGCAATAGTCAATGCAAGGCCTGATTTAAACACCTATTATGTTCAGTTTTCTCAATTAAAAAATTAATTTTAGTAACAGATTTAAACTCCTTGTTTTCCATAAATCAGATGCAGTTTTTGCTTTAAAAGGTGCATTTAAAGAATTGCTTAATTTTCTAGCTTTAATTTTGCACCTGAAAATATAGTAATCTTTTAAGAATTTAATGTATTAACACAAATTGAAGCAGATATTTTAAAATTAGGAGGCCAAACTATCTTTGACGTAACAAGTATACATGATGTGATATATAATTTGGTGACGTTTTAAAAACTACACTTCATTAGGTAAATAACGAATAACAAAAATAATAGACATTTAAATTATTGTATTTGGTTAGAATCACGTATTTATATATTATGAATATTTACATTCAACAGAAGCACATTTTAACAAATGCACTGTTAGCATTTTAGTTCTAGATGTTATACACAAGCTTTATAAATTAACAACAAATACTAATCAGCTTAAATGTAATCAAGATAGGAAACTTCGAGTCTTTCATTATGCAGCTACTTTGACATTTACTTTCTCCTCCCTGTTAATTCACTGACCGCAAAAGAAATCGGAGCTCCCCTGCTTTTTTAATTCCCTAGTGATTAATCTGGAATAAATTTGTCTAAAGAAAGGAGACATTGTTTTTCTGTCGATAGACTAGACTACTATTATTGGTTTTCATTTTAATATTCTAACAAGTTTAGATAAGTGACTTTAGTTGACTTGGATGACATTTTCAAATTATGCATCGGCAAATATCCATCTCTTAACATGTTCACCCTCAGCTTTGACACATGGAGCTGATATTGTAAAAGGATGATAGCTAGTTGTTCATGTGGCTGCACGCCAAGATGGCCCATGCAGTTAAAGACTGATCTTCGCTTATCTCTGGACAATACCAGAAACCAGTGTGTCAGGTGCATCTTGGGACCTAGTTGTAAACCTCTTGAAAATATTAAAATAATCTAATCTTTTAAGCACTACATAACAAAAAAGGGATACCCTCTATTCCATGATTTTATCTTTAAACTTCATCTTATCTATTTGGTTACAGAAAAGCAAATTAATACTTTTTCAGTTAATTTGAAAAATGGATGTTTTAAAACCTAATTTATTGCCAAAGAATCGTTGACTGTCTTCCTGCTGGGTTCTCATGGATGCAGAAGTTGTTTCTAGAAACTCTAGGATGACCATCAGACTCAGACAGTTCCCACTGAGTCCAAGAGGCTTTGCAGAATGCCTTCGTCTGTTCTGGGCAAGGAGGGGGCAACCATAGCTTGTTGGTTCAGGGAAGGGGTGAGGCTGGTGAGACTGGGTGCCCTCTGGGCTGTACCTAGTAGGGAGAAGAAAGGTGTTTTTAGCTGGGGGCTTCTTTAAGTCTTGCTTTCTTGCTCATATCTGCAAAAGCATGATTTGCCAAAAGAACAAAGTCTAAAAGAATACTCTACTCTGGTCCCCAAACATTGGAAATTAGCCAATATGAGACAACTAGGTGTTTGGGGCCTATTTGGTGGAATTTTTAACAGTTTCTATACAAGGAAATTTAAAAAGAAGGTGAGGAGCATGAATGGCCTTGTTCATGCAGTTTCTTTCAAGATGCACTCTAGATAAGATAAGCAGTCATACCTCCCATCTCTGACCCCAGAGCAGGCAGTGGACATTACACAGCTGTAGAAAAAGAAGAGATGGTACTTGGATGGACCCTATACACAGGCAGGCGGGGAGGGCAGGACAAGGGTGTTGCCTGGGTGGGCTTAGCTCCAGGATTATGTGGGAGGCTGGAGGGAACTGTGGGCCTTGGGCCATGCATCTGCCCTGCCCTTGCCCTCAACACACTCATGCCCCATAGATGATCAAGTCTCTCATTGAATGGGAATGTAACAAGCTGTCTGAGATTCTGGTCTGGATGCAATTGTCCTCACCACAGAGGATCAGGGAGATGCAAGAGAAGAATGTATAAGATTCATGTTGGCTGAGGTGATGGGGTCCTAAGAGATCACTTAATCCATCATCCTCCTCTACAGATGAGGACACTGACACCCAGGACAATTTGCTGATGTGGTCAAAGTCTCATGATGTATTAGAAGCAGAGCCAAGAGGAAACTCTGGCTTCCTGATTTCCTGTTCTAGCCTTTCCTGCCCTCACAACTTCCCTGAGTTTATTTTGGCTCTTAGGACATCTCCCAAGTGTCTTCGCCACGGATTCTCCTAACAGTTTATACTAAAATTTTTATCATCCTGTTGGTCAGTCAAGTTCTTTCTGGTATCTGTCATCTATTATGCCCCAATTTAAAACCACATCCTCTCATGCTGTGCTCAAAATCATGGGAGAATAACTGCTTAGCACCCTCTTCTAAAAAATCCTTCACTTAATAGAATACTGTAATCAATCACATGTAGCCTTTATTGCTGTTTGAAAATTAATATCTAAAATCTGCATTTTAGGTTTTGGGGTACATGTGAAGAACATGCAAGATGGTTGCATAGGTACACACATGGCAGTGTGATTTGCTGCCTTCCTCCCCATTACCTATAACTGGCATTTCTCCCCATGCTATCTCTCCCCAACTCTCCACCCACCACTGTCCCTCCCCTAGTTCCCCCCAACAGACCCCAGTGTGTGATGCTCCCCTCCCTGTGTCCATGTGTTCTCATTGTTCAACACCCGCGTATGAGTGAGAACATGCGGTGTTTGATTTTCTGTTCTTGTGTCAGTTTGCTGAGAATGATGGTTTCCAGGTTCATCCATGTCCCTACAAAGGACATGAACTCATAGTTTTTTATGGCTGCAGAGTATTCCATGGTGTGTATGTGCCACATTTTCCTTGTCCAGTCTATCACTGATGGGCATTTGGGTTGGTTCCAGGTCTCTGCTATTGTAAACAGTGCTGCAATGAACATTCGTGTTCATGTATTCTTATAGTATACCATTCCTTCTGAAACTATTCCAAACAATCCAGAAAGAGGGAATCTGGATCTATTAATGAGACAATTCAGATCTTACCGTTTGGTAATGCGTTCAGAGCAGCCACTGCCACCTGGTGGCAGTGGCCTCTAATTACAAGAAAAGAACATGAAAAGCGACTGCTTTTGAGCTGCAACTTTTGGAGCTATAAAATGGAGGCAGGCCGGGTGCAGTGGCTCAAGCCTGTAATCCCAGCACTTTGGGAGGCCGAGGCGGGTGGATCACGAGGTCAAGAGATCGAGACCATCCTGGTCAACATGGTGAAACCCCGTCTCTACTAAAAATACAAAAAACTAGCTGGGCGTGGTGGTGCGTGCCTGTAATCCCAGCTACTCAGGAGGCTGAGGCAGGAGAATTGCCTGAACCCAGGAGGCAGAGGTTGCAGTGAGCCGAGATCGCGCCATTGCACTCCAGCCTGGGTAACAAGAACGAAACTCTGTCTCAAAAAAAAAAAAAAAAAAAAAAAAAAAAAAAAAAGGAGGCAAACATTCTACCCTACGCAGATCCAAATAAAAACATAAAGAACAAAGCAATTAGAAGCAGTCTGGAACCTGTCCAAGTAAATTATTTCTTTTGTACTATATATTCATCAATTCATCAATTAATATTCAGGTAAAAGAACAAATATTTGTGCACAACTGCCTACTGTGGGCTGGGCATTGTATCAAGTGTTTTAAATATGTTACCTCATTTGATTCTCAATACACAACCAAAAATATTGTTTCTATTTTACACATGCAGGGAAATTAACAGGGAAATCCACATGGTCAGGATGTGAAAGCAATTGTTGAAGACCAGACTTGTCTTTCTTGCCTCACTGCCTTCTGATTCTGCAGAGTCCTAAGTGTGCATAGTACCTGTGCTCATCAGACACATCCCTTCCCTTCACCATGCTTGTTACTGGCTACTGCTTATTTCCATGTAATTGTTAGATGACTAATCTGAGCTTCACCTGGACTTCTAGAGTCCATTCCTTTGTTCCTTTGTTGTTGGCAGTTCTGACTGTGTTACCCTTCTCTGCTGTGAGACGGGCATGGAGTAAAGTGAATCCTGGGGAAGGGAATTGGACAGGAGCTAAGTTGTCTCGGGTTAAAAGGCAGAGGGGCAGGCATGCCCTGAAAACGCCTCTGCCCTTGGACACCAAGAAAGCCCTGTTGTGCCATGCCTTGGGCACAGGACCAAGAGCACCCAATTCTGTGCTCCACTGAGTCATGACCTCCTGCCAGGCTGCCTCTGACTAGAGTGAGAGAGGGGCAGTGCTCTGGGATAGGGTCTGGCATAGGACAGGACAGTGGTGAGTAATGGGGGATGGATCTCAGACACACAGTGAGTGTTTTCCAGGTCCCCCATTAAGGAGCTCAGCTGCATAGATGATGGTACCTGTTTGGATGGGGAGTGGAAAAGTTTCTAGGTGATTCTGCTGCATGCTCCAAAGGTACCATTTGTTTCATACATAGGTGAAAGGCTGAATGTGCCTTGTTGAGGATCTGCTCAGGGTGGGCTAGGACTGACACCCCTTAAAGGAGTCCCTGAGACCCTGGGGCATCCCACAGTGAGATCCTGGGACAGGAGCAGGGAGCTAGCATTTATTTATGGGGCCACATTATTCCACTGCATTCTGGTAAGAAATCTTTTTTCTATACTTCCCTCCACTTGGCACCTCCATTAGTGCCCAAATTGCATTCCTCCTCGAATCGGCTGTTTCTGTGCATCCGTGTATCTTCTGGGCAGCCCGTATCTCTGTGGCACAGGGCCCAGGCCTTACTTCCTTGTTCCCCATGGTGCCTGACCCAGGGCTTTGCCTGTAGTAGACAATGTTAATGTTTGTGGTTGACCCAAAGTAGGCGCTCTAGACCCAGATGCCTGCTGGAAGCCCATAGGTTTCATAAGCAGGTGAGGTTGCCTGGTGGGGGGACCCTGTGAATAGGCAAACTCCTGCCACATCAAGCGATATGGGCATTGCCTCATCTTCTGGATTTTCACTGGATAAAAAATCCCCAATTTTTAAATGTTGAAAAAAAATGCAGTTTTCTTTTTAGAGCTCTGTATTGGACAAATAAAATCCATCTGGCTCTCAGATGCATTAGAAACTTCAGATTAAAGCACCACAAATAACCTAAGTATGCCCTAATCCTTTAAAAATAGTTTCTCAGTGCCCTTACCTAATTACATAGTTCTTGGCAATTGAACTTCTGTCTTTCAAAGAAGTGAGTATGTAAGAGCACCCACTTCGTAAGAAAGAAAATTTTATGAAGTTGTTTGAGTCAGAACCACAATACAAATAAAATGTATTTTATGAAGTTGGTGAGAACGTTGCAATCTGGGTGCCGTTTTACAGACCACAGAACTGGTACACATTGTAAATAGGAGGTCCCTGACTGGCCCTCAGCCTCTCTTTTGGTGATGGATGTGACAACTCCTTCCTTTAAGAGTCTCCTGCTTAAAGCTTCCAGCACAGGGTGGGATTTAGTGATCTGGCTGCCATCACCCTCCAGCTCAGTTTTGGATGGGCTCATTACTGTAACAGCAATCTCCAGCTGGTCACTTAACAGTGCAGGTGATATTAGGAAGAGTAGGTTTTGCACCGCAATGCCTGTCTTATCTTGGGGCTTCTTCTGGGGTATGGGCCCCTTCCCTGGTTTCCCACCTTCTCGGAATCCCCTTCTTCAGCTACGTGTCCCCTCATTCCACCAGGAGAGGCTGTGTGTGTCAAGAAGTGGGCACTGGATGATGTTGTAAAATGGATTTAATAAACTATCCCTTTCCAGACTAAGCGAGGGAATTTGAGGTGATTGGTAGATGTCTGGCATAGTCTGGATTTAAATTCTCTTATTTCTTTTTTCATATGGGTTGTTTGCCACTTAACAGTATTTCCCTTTGGTTTATTCCTGTCTGAACTCGTTTCCAAAGAGTTTGACAGCTGGGGAGAGGAGTAAGAGGACATCAGAGACATCCCCACACATCATTGCAGTGGTGCTGTAGTCTGTTTGTGATCCCCTGAAACTCATATGCTGATAACCTAACCTCAAAGGTGTTGGTAGTAAGAGCTGGGGCCTTTGGGAGGTGGTTAGGTCAGTCATGACCTTCATGAATGGCTTTAGTGCTTTGTAAAAGAGACCCCAGAGAGCTAACTTGCTCCTTCCACCATATGATGACACATGGAGAAGTTGCTGTCTATGAATCAGAAAGTGAGTCCTCATCAGACTCCAAATCTGCTGGTGTCTTAATCTTGGATTTCTCAGCCTCTAAAACCGCGAGACATAAATTTCTGTTGTTTATGGGCTACCTATTCTATAGTATTTTGTTATCACAGCCCCAACAGATGAAGACAGTTGGGCTCCTAGGAGACCTCCCTTGCATCAGCCTCACCCCTCACCCCTTACTCTTCTGTGATAATGCCATCCAGAGCCCTGTCCATCCTGGGCCTGTGGCATTTTAGCGCCTGCAGTCAGAAGATCCTTCCTGAGACACCCACTAGAAAAATTAATTCTAATTAAAAAACAAAAAACAACATCCCTCTAGTTTCCCTTTAATTGGGTAAAAACCAGTTCTATTTCTTTAGCTTGGCTTTCCATGGGCCTCCTTAGTTATCTATCTACAACTGACTTTTCTAACTTCTCTATCCCCAATGTGCTAAAATAAGACAACTTGCTCTTCTTCAAACATGTCTTTCGTGTCTTCATGACTTTGGTTGTTCAATTCTCTTTGCCTGGAGTACTTTTCCCACTTTTCCATCTTTTAATATCTCATACATCTTTAATGGGGTGGTACAAGTGGCTTCTCCCCCATGAATGTCCTCACCCCTCCTTTGTGCTATTAATGGTAGATTACCCTGATATATGTTATAAACTCAACAATACAGTGTTATTAGTTTATATAACTGTTGCTTTTAAGGAAGTTAGAGAAGACATAGACTCTTACATTAACCTATATATCTACCATTTCCAATGCTTTTCATTTTTATTTCCTGGGTTTTCAAGTTACCTTCTAGTGCCATTTCTTTTAATCTTGAATGACATTCTTTAGTACTTTTTGTATTTTAGGTAGGTTTGCTGGTGACACATTCTCTGGCTTAGGTTGTCTAGGAATGTTTTTATTTTGCCCCATTTTTGTAGGATAGTTTTGCTGCATATAGAATTCTTAGTTAACAGTTGGTTTCTTTTAGCACTTTGAATATCATTCTATTACCTGTGGGTCTCCATTGTTTCAGAAAAGGAGTCATATTAATCACATTGATGTTTCTCTGTATGTTATTTTTTTTTGCTTTTGTGGCATTGAAAATTTTGTCTTTGCCATTAAACAGTTTGACTATGATGTATCTAGTTGTGGATTTCCTTGTATTACCCTAGTTGAAGTTCATTGGGATTTTTGGACGTGTGCAGATTGATGTTTCTCACTAAATATGAACTGTTTTAAACCTTTATTTTTCGCTTTTTTTTTCCCTTTCCCTTTTTCTCTCTTTGATCTCAATTTTTTTTTGTCACATGTATGTAGATGTGCTTGATGTTAATCAATGGATTTCTGAGGTTCTATTGCCTTTTACTTTAATCTTCTCTGTTCTTTGGACATGATAATTTCCATTGATCTATCTTCAAATTCATTGATTTTTTTTCTCTTTCCATCTTGAATTTTCTGTTGAGCTCCTATAGTGAATTTTTCATTTCAGTTATTCTCTTGAACTCCAGAACTTACATTTAGTTTTTAAAATAATTTCTGTCTTTTAAGATATGATCTGTTTTTCTGTTTCTTACTGTTATACTTTTTCTAGTTATTTAAACATGGTTTTATTTAGGTTTTTGAGCATATTTATAAGACCTACTTTGAAGTTTTTGTCTTCTGTTATATAATATCTGAGGACTCAGAGATAGTTTCTCTTGATTGCTTTCTTTCTTGAGTATGAATTACGCTTTCTTGTTTCTTTGGATGTGTCATAATTTTCTCTTGAAAATGGGACATTTTAGATAATATATTGTAGCAACTCTGGGTTCTTATTTTTTCCCCTGAATGATGATGATGTTACTGTTTGGTTTGTTTGTTGAGTAACTTGCCTGGGCTAATCTGTGAATGTGTCTTCTCTATGGTATATGATCACTTTTGCATTGGTTCAGATTTTAGCTTTAATTTTTGTTTTTATGTGTACGTCTTACTTCTTAGAGGTATGTGTAGGTTAAAGATCTGCCAGTGATTAGACAGAGGTTGTGCTCAAGCACTTGAGCCTCAAGACTTGCATTCTTTGCCATTGAATCTGTGCATAGGTGGGAAGACACATTCAAAATTCAGGTCATTTTGAAGTTTGCTCTGGCTTTGACTTTCCAGTGGTAAATTTCACCTGCTCTATAAGCAAGCATAGCCTGAGGGCTGTCCAGGAGTGTGTGACCTTCAGTGAGTGTCCTCACACCCTCAGCCAAGTATATACTTGCCCAAATCATGCCATGGTCTCTCCTGCTGAGCACGTCACTTTTACTGATACTGCTGCTGGATATGGCATCACCAGCCACTCCAAAACAAGTGAGTCCCCTTTGACCCACAGCTTTTGTGGTCATGTTGTTTCCTTCCCTGGAAGAACCTTCCTCTCAACAGAGCTCAGGGGTGGGTGAAAGAGGAGGGTGCGTCTCTAGGCAAGAATGCCTCACGTGCCCACTATTCTTACTTGAAGTCCAGTCTTTGATATGTAAATACTTCTCAGATTGTTGAACATCTTTGGTTAATTTCCAGGGTGCTGAGATGGTTTTTTGTCACTTTTGCTTTTTTTCAAAGTGGATTTACCTGCCTCCTGCCTCTGCTCTAGCCACAAGTCTCTACCGGTTTACATGTGTTTTGATGTGATCAGACTTTTCCTGGCTGTGGAGTCCCTGGAGAGCCTGAGTTTTCATCCCCTACTCATGCAAGAGTTCCACCTGAATCCACTTCAGATTTGTCTGTGAATATTCAATGCATGGCACGATGCCTGGCACCAAGCAGTTGCCCAACCAATGTTTATTGCACTCATAATCTGACAGATGACCGACAGATAATGTGATACATTTGGATACTGGATGTGGAGTATTCTACACACCTAACTGTGGCTCAGTAAATGCTATTGATCCTTAGTTTCTCATTTGTAAAATGTCAAAAATAAAACTAAAATCTTGGAGTAGATGTGTGAATTAAATAGGATGTAGAAACCATCTAGAACAATACTTGGCATGGAGTAGTTTTTTGTAACTGTTAATTTTATTTCTTTCCATAAGATGTGGGATTGATTAAGACAGTATGCCTCTGGTGATCTAGCTTATCCATCCATTCAACTAGCCATCCGTCTACCCATCCGTCTTGCTACAGATGCAGAAATAAATAAGATTGTGTTTTGGAGAAATACATCTAGTGGTGAAGGCAGGCAGAAAAAGTAACTTGCAAAGTTGTGGGCAGTGGCATGAGTGAAGAAGGGCAGGCTCTGGGGCCAGAGGAGTGACATTTGGCATGGGGATCTGGTGTCCATGCCTCTTTGCTGTGGCTTTGAGGTCTTTGATCTGGGGCAGAGAGTCAGGGTTGTGGAGAGACCAGACCATCTAGCCACATTCTGTATCCCACGGAATTCTTATGTGAGGAGCTATCTCAGTAGACCTTAGGCACTAACAGTCATATGCATGCTCGCATCGCCTCTCTAGGAGGATTATAACTTTATTTTTCCTGCCACGATCATTTCATTCACTGTTTTACCCAAAGCACTCACATGTCACAGTATTTTTTTGGAGTTGAGGAGCATCTAGCAAGCTCTCATTTCATTTTTCGTAGAGGATACACCCTGCCTTCTCTTAGGGAACTGAGACTACCCACACAATACCTCTCTGGCCTCTCTGCCTACATACACAGACATGTGCTTGGGAGGTGGAGGTTTTTGTGCCCAGGTCAAAGAGGTCCCATGATATTTCTCTTCGTACCTGCAGAGGATCTTCCGATGTGGTCCACACCTTTGGAGAAGTGGGGCTGCCGGCCTGAGCTTGGGAGTTGCAGCTCCTCTGATCAGTATGGTGTTGCATCCTTCAGGCACTGCCTCTCCTCGGGGGCCCAGAGGACAGGAGAGCGAGGGACAGCACACAGGTTTTCTCTGTGTCTGTTCACCAGGCATCAGGTCTCCTTGCTGTGTGTTAAGCCAGCAGCAATTTTTCTTTGCAAATACAAACCCATTTTAGAAGTTGAGTGCTCGGTGTTGTGGCCGAACAGAAGCCCATTATGAAGTGGTTCATTGCTTGCACATTGCGATCTGCCAGGGCAGGGCTCCGAGGCCCCATTCAGAGGAATGTTAGTGCAGCCCAGTGGAGCCCAGGTTGCCCATAACGCTGCCTTTGCGATACCTCCCAAGCCTTGCAAGAGCGTCGTGTGGGTGCTCCTTTGCTTGCCCTGGGAACTTTATAGCCCATATTTACTATTCATTATTGTTTCCAAAGTACATCTTGTGTGATGCCTGTTCAGTGGTAAAATGGCTTTTCCCTCTTCGTCTCCATGGTGTCGCTTCACAAATCTGCTCCTGCCTGAGGGTGGGGAAATGGTCCTCTTCATGAAAGTCCTTGCAGAGGGAACGGAAGCCTTGCTCACCTTTGCAGGAAGTGTTTTGGGAAGGAACGGCACAGGGACAGGGCAGAGCAGGCAGGCTGAGTGCCCTTGTGGGACGCTACCCTGGTGTATCATTGAGGCTGCAACTGAAACCTCTGGGTATTTACCCGGTGAAGTCACCTGGACAAGGAATGGGCCAGGAGGGTCATGTGATGGGAGGCAGGGCAAAAACAAAAGAATCCATTTATTATCCTGGCAGGAAATTTGTTCTTTTGGATTCTGTAGCTGCAGACATAATGATTTCATTTCCTTCGGTGGCGGGAGATTAATAGCTCTTACCCCTGGGCCTCTGCGGATTGCTGTTTCCTCCATTTCCCTAAGCGTTGTCAACTCTGGTACACATTCCTTTCTGAGGGGTCAGAGGGTATGTGCCGTTTCGCACTGATTAACAGAACGTGGCCTTCCCAGTGGAAGGCTCCAGGATACCCAGAGATGACTCAGGTTAAAACACACACATCATGGAAAAAAAACTCCCACAAAGAGAGGCTGTTCATAGGAGCCTGGGGCTTTGACAACAGTAGGGGAGGCTGGGCTCCGCCTCCTGCTTCAGATGTAGCCAATCGTCCTGAGGCTGAAGGCATGTGCTAGAGCAGAGGCCCCCAGAAGACAGCTGGGATGAGGACAGCCACCAGCCTATTCATTGTGTGCTTGGCACAGGATGTTTAACCTCTATGCACCTCAGTTTTCTCATTTTTAAAATGTGGAGACTCTACCTACCTTACCAGGCCATGAGAAGGATTAAATCAGATGCTGTGTCTACGTGCTTTTAAACCAAAGTCCTCTGTGGGAGTGATAGCCACGTATGACAGACCTTCTGGTGGCTGCAGGCAAGACAGGTCCTGGTCCCTAACGAGCCTTGTTGGAAGAACACAGTGAGGTGGTGACTGAGTCGGTTGGTCTGCCCCAAGATGAGGACAAGAAGAAGGCAGGATCAAGCCTGTAATCCCAGCACTTTGGGAGGCCGAGGCGGGTGGATCACGAGGTCAAGAGATCGAGACCATCCTGGTCAACATGGTGAAACCCCGTCTCTACTAAAAATACAAAAAAAAATAGCTGGGCATGGTTGTGCGTGCCTGTAATCCCAGCTACTCAGGAGGCTGAGGCAGGAGAATTGCCTGAACCCAGGAGGCGGAGGTTGCGATTGCACTCCAGCCTGGGTAACAAGAGCGAAACTCCGTCTCAAAAAAAAAAAAAAAAAAAAAAAGAAGGCAGGAAATGAGAAGCAGAAGGCCTTGGCCAGGGTGCTCCCTCGGGAGAATCACAGGGTCACCTGAGGGAGCCATTGACACCTGGCTTCAGTGTTCCGTATTTTGTGGAGCAGAAATTTCTTATGGGGAGTCAGATTCCATGTTTGGATAAGGATAAGTGTTGTGTTTTGAAAAATCTGACCTAAACAGTTTTCCCATTGTCGTTCGAGATACCTTGTGCCCTGATATCCTGCCTGGAGACAGTGTTTAGATTGTGTGGTGCTGGGGTTTCCTCCACCAAGTATGAGCCTTGCACATACTTGGTACTTAATGGCTGTTTATTCACTAAGAACCTTTATTTGACGAACCTTTGCAATCTAGAGAAATGCAAAGTTGACTTATTTGGGGGCATTTTCATATTTTCCTATGCCTCAGTTTCCCATCCATATCTCATCTCCACCCCAGCCCACATTCATAATGGAGACTAATGAGTCTCTTATGCTCTGCATAGATGCCAGATTGAATGAACTGAAATGAAACTGGATTAAATTGCAGGGCTGTTGAACACAGGAATGTGTGACTGGGACCAGAGGTTGTCTGCTCCCTGGGGGCCCTGGGAACAGGAAGGGGTCATCCGGAGAGGTGGGTTCTGGGAAGTCTTCCTGGAGGAAAGGGCATGTCTCCATGAAGCACTGCTAAAAAATAAGTTAAATATGGATAACGGAGCAATTTTAATAAACATTTTACTTTTAATATGTTTATAGTGTTGTTAATTATCTCTCTAAGTGGAGAAAATAGAAATTGTAGCACATTGAACAAAGATTGCTGATTAGGATAATAAAATGGAAATTTTAATCAAGACAATAACTTTAAGTCAAAGGAGGTTTTCTCTGAGGCTGTTGGAGCTTTCATCTTTATTAAACACCCCATTTATCATCACTACTCCATTCATCGTAAGCATTAGATTAATATTGACAATTTAAAATAGAAATAACTTTTTCTTGCCATTATAGTGCTGGTATGATAATGGTGCTAGAGACTTTGCGGGAGCCGTCACAGGCTGTCACACTTTCTCTCTGCTGTAGTTGGCAGGCAGTCTCCAGCCCAAATGTCAAGGCACCAGCCACGCAGGGAGGGGAAGTGGTAGGGGGAGGGTTCTCCTGCCATCAAGCTTCTCCATGACATGCAGCTCATTAAATCTTGTGCACTCTTTATGGAGAAAGCAAAAGGCTTTTGGTGGCTTGAGGTTGTCTCTTCAGTGGTGGAAGCATGCCCAAAGGTCAGGGGCCTCTGTTTTTCAAGCCAATACAAGAGGTGTCTGTTGAGTATCTACAGGGTAGTGTGGAGATGCCAAAAGACTCAGCCTTGTCCTGTGGAGATGGCACCTACGCACAAAGCAGGAGCCTGAGTTTCAGATGAACAGGAAGGACGAGTCCTCCAGAGGTTTAGGGCAATGGTTCTTCGAGTGCGGTGCTCGGGCCATCAGCATCAGCACACGCACTGGTCACAGAGTTCCATGGCCTTTAACCAGTGGTTCTCAGACTTCAGCATCAGAATCATGTAGAGGGCTTGTTGAAACAGATTGTTGCTCCCCTACCTTGAGTTTCTGATTAAGCAGCTTTTGAATGAGGCCTAAAGAACAGCATTCTGAACAAGTTCCCAGATGATGTTGATGATGCTGGTCTGGAGAGCACACTTTGAGAACCACTGATTGAGCTTGAGGAGAGACGACTAGGAACAAAGCCAAGAGGACTTCATGGAGAAGAGTCCTCTCAGCTTTTCTGGGGGGAATAGAATCTCATCAAGTAGAGAGGGAGATGAGTGCCCTAGAAAGGAGAAAAGGCCAGAGGCAGAAAAGGGAAATCTGGAGAGCAGCTGGCCCTGGGAAGAAGGTGTTTGGCCTAAGAGCGTTTGTAGTTGAGGTGGAGGTGGACTGGCGGGTGGAGCCCGGAGTTGGAGATGGGGATCTCTACTGCCAGCTCTGGAGGAGGTAGTGACACATGAAAATGCAAGCAAGGACCCGAGGATAGAGCTAGGGGATCATGGGTCAGAAGCCATTCACGCCAGCTAGATGGTGGTGCCGGCCTTCACACACTGCCTGCTGAGATACACTCCAGGCTGGGCCACCCCGGAAAGATCTGTGGGTCTGGGCCTATTACCCCATGCCTACTATCTGGGTTGATTGCTTTCCCCTGCATATCTGCCTTCGTTGGGCTAAGTGGGGGATATGCCTCCTTTAACTCTGCTCCAAGAAGCCTCTTACTGTGAGGAAAAGGACCAGGATCGTGGGAAGAGGACCACCACCTGCCTGTGTTATGTCTGCTGGGGCTGGCAGCAGCAGGTGGCCTTGACCTTCGGGGTTCCTCTTCCAGGAGTTTCTCAACTACTTCTGAGGGGCTGTGTTCTGGGGTTCCAGGGAAGACAGGGCTGTAGACGCGCGTGGAGCTGCCTCGTCTTTGGAGCCACTTCATTCTTCTATCTTCTCCAAATTCTCTAGGGCTTCCTAAATGTGCTACATTCATTTCTTAAAAGGCCTTTTTCTTTTTCTTGATCTTAAAATTGCCAAGGAACAATGGCTGTCATTTAAAACAGCAGCTTTAAAGTTCCTTCCCCACCAGTTACTGCCGTTGTCATCTCTTCCACATCAAAGCAGCAGGAGCTCCCGGGAGAGAGATGAGAGGTTGCCTCAGTTCTTCTCTGTGCTATGGATGAGCTAGTCTGCTGGTACTTCTCCACACCTGTCTTCTGGCTGGGTGAGACCTTCTCTGACAGAGAGGAGTGTTCCCAACCTTAGCCCCTGGGAATTCTATTCTAGCCTAGGTCTTGAGAGAAATGGGGCTTAGAGTCCCACAGGGATGGGGATTTGACCTCATTGACTTCTCAGCATGGGGAGGGTGGGTCAGGGAGCGTGGGGCAGGAAGAGGCCTGTGTCCCAGGCATGTGGTAAGAAGGGGTTGCGGGTGAGTCTGGGGGCTGGCTTAGGAGTCTTGGTGTGGGCAGTTCATGCTGGCCCCAGAGGCTTTGGGAATGTGTGCCTGAGCAAGGAGGACTAGCGGCATTGCCTGTCCCCACGCTGGCTGTGATTCTTCGTTCCCTGTCATCATCCGCTCCACTCTCCATTCCCTGGGAGCTCTTGTGGCTACTCTGAGAGGCACAGACAGTGTCCCCATGGAGCAGGGTCAGCTGGAGCAGATCCTTCTGGCCTGTTGGTGCAGAGCCAGGAAGGGGTTCGTCTGCTTTCCCATGGGGACAGCAGATGCAGCTGGAGGGGAAATTGCATCACAATGGAAGGACAGGCCTTGGCCAGGGTCCTGGACCAGAAAAGGCCTTTTTCTCCTCCTCTGGTTGGACCATTGCCGCCTTTCCTTCCGGACTGAAGAGCTGAGTGTGTTTGAGAGGAATGGTGCTGGTTCTGGGTCCATCCAGTGTCCAGCTGGATCCAGCGAAGGGAAAGAGAGGCTGGGGTCCTCAGGGCCATGTCTGGAGGGAAGAATTCAGGCTGCAGAAAGGCAGAGCCCAGCAGGGCAGTCCTGCCTCCTTTTTGCAGTGCAAGCCTCTCAGGGACAGGTTTCCAAAACTCACTAGGTCTCTGGAGAAACTCATTTCCAGGGCTCCTTTGGGGTCTCACTGTCAAATCCTCACAGCCTTTCCTCCTGATGCTCAGTGCTTTTCAACCTGGATCCCCATCTCCACCCTCCTCTTTGTACGTCCCCCTCTGCTCTGTCTCCCGCTGCCCCTTTGCTCCCCTGGGCTTTCCTCCCTCCCTCCCCTGCAACTTTCCTTGCAGCTTCCCTTCTTTCTGTAGTCACTCATATGCCCCTTGGACTTTGTATGCATTGGTTTGCATGGGAGGAACACCTGGGCTTTCTTGGCCTCTGCAGTCTTGTTCCTTGGGCTGCTGTCAGTTCCTCATGGGGGCAAAACTATGCTCACTTGCCTTGGGTGGCCTGAGCCGTGGACACTGGCCATTTTTCACTGCCTAAGGAGAGTTTTTTCACACCTGAGTTTTGTTCACATGTTTTGTTAAGTCTTATAAAAGAAGATAGAGCTATTAAATCTTCTTTGTTACACATTTAATGAGTTATGTTGGCTGAAAACCACAAAATGGTGCGAAGTCATGATAGCCTGGAAAAATATTGTAATCTTCTTACCATATTGTAGCTTTGTCCATGCTCAGAGCTGTGCTACTGTCTTTTACCAGGCCCTGGAGGCCTGGCGTGCTTCCATGGGCCTTGGGATGAACCTGAGATCTTAATGCATCCTTCTTTGCTAAATGTCTGTTTTGAAACTCTGCCCAACGGTGGGTTTTCAGTAGGATCCCAGGGCTACAAGGCTTTAAGTCCAGATTATGTGCTCCATACCCTTCCTGACAATCAGCTGTGCATTTTACCCACCTCGGGGGTATATTTCTACTTGTTTTAAGTGGTCACAACAGAAGAGTTCATGGCCATCTGGTTCCATCCACATGCCCCTACCTCTCACCACTGTCTGCCTCAATGGTCCCTCCTTTTGACTGTCTCACCCCTCTGGCAGTCTGCCTTGACCCTAAATCTATAGCCACAGCACACCCTGCCACTCCCACGCTGGCAAGCAGCTTTTCACAGATGGCTCTGTCAAATCTGGACGGGTTCCGAAGATGTTATTGGATTTCTGCTGCCCTCTTGTGCCAAGACCATATGGGGCTGCAGGAGAGAAGGGTGAGAGGGTCAGGCACTTAATTCTCCCTCTGCCCCTATCTCCTTTGGGCACCTTCTTCATGGTATTTTAGGAGTTCCTTGGTAGTGAAGTGATCAGAATTTGAAGAGGATTTTTGTAGGTGCATCCAACTGCAACTGAATGAATCAGCCTCATCAGGAGGAGAACTGAAGGCCTGAGAATGCACAAAAGGAACATTTGGAGAGGGTGAAGTCATGTTACTTGGAGACTTTGGGTGCAGGTGTCCATATCTATGCAGTAAATGTGGTTGTGTGTGTGTGTGTGTGCGCGCGCCCGTGCATGTGTGTGTGAAAGAGAGAA